>NC_067399.1:497039991-497692491 GCF_016432865.1 Antechinus flavipes
TGGGGTCAAGAAATTCATCATCATCAAGCATTCCTTAGACATCTTATCCTCCTTTTCCCTTCCTCCAATTACAGTTTAAATCATGGAAACACAGGTTTCGCTTAATAGGAAAGAACACTACATAAAATCATTAACTATGATTCTGTTTATACACCTATTCTCAAAGCTAATCAGCTAAGTGACCATATGGGTTAGAGTTGGCAATAATAGAAGCATTTCTTAGGTAAAGAAGCTTATTTTTTGTACCAAGTTCTATTTTTCCTTCCCCAGAGAAGCCGGCGGGCTGTGTTACCTCTGGAAACTGAGGCATCTGGAGGTGGACCGTTACCCACTGGGTTTGTCAGAAAAGAAGGTAATAATCACAAGATTGCCCACTTCCATTCTATACCAGAGAGGAGAGCACTATCATTAACCTGTTGGAAGATTATCCATATATATGTATTCTCTGGATTGCTGAAATAAGCCACTTCTTGACATGGATGTGCTGGCATAGACCAGAGATGGAAAAATTCTACCAGCATTTCTGTGTAACCAAAACTACACTAGGGAAAATAAACTCAACTCAGGAAAGCTTATTGAGTACCTTTAATGAATACATTTCCTAAAGCAAAGGTCCTTGTGCTTCCTTGTGCACCTAGGATTAAACAAAACTTTACCTGGCTTTCAAAGCCCTTTACAACCTAGTCTCAATTTACCTTTTCAGCCTAATAATATATTACTTCTCTTCCAACACACAGTGATCCAGCCAAATCATCCTATTTGCTGTTCCTCAATGACAATTCATCTCTAGTCTCCATATTTTGCTTTGGCTAGTTCCCCATCTCTAGAATGCACTTGCTTCCATTTTCTATCTTCTCTGTATGTATTTTGTACTTCCTATTATGTCCATGCTGTCACTCCCATTAGAAGGTAAACTTCTTGAGGACAGGAATTGAAGAAAAAAACTTCCTTTTTCTTTATTTCATTAGTGATTAGCAAATGGCCTGGCACTTTGTAAGCACTTAAGAAATGCTTGTTAATTGATAAGAATCCCATGATTCTTTCAAAACTCAGCTCATGCTGCCTTCTCCATGAAGCCTTCCCTGATCCTGCTACCACTACTAGAGCCCTTTCCACCAAAACTTTATTATATTTTTTATATTTTGTATTTATTTATATCAGAATGTGGCTTCTTCCCTGATTGACTATAAGCTCTTTGAGGGCAGGGACTATTTTGTCTGTCACCTCAACACCTAGTTTAGTGCTTGTTAAATTGTAGATGATTAATAAATGCTCTGGATTGATTAGCTGATTATATACTTAACTGCCAGGCCCTGAACAAGGCTATAAAGCAGAAAGTATAAAAGGAAACAGGATTCCTGCCTTCGGGGAATTTATAATTTAATTGGGGAGATAGTAGGACACAGAAGCTCTTAATATTTAAGTATGATACAGTCATACTTGTCCTTCAAGGCCTAGCTCTAGTTCTACCTCCTCTTTTATCTTTCCCCCTCTCCTCTTGTAGGTGACAGTAGCCCTTTGTTGGATTCTGTTGTAATTGTTTAGTATTCCATCCCTCCTGGATTGTGGGCTTCTCTGAGTTGTCCCTCAATGAAGAGCGAGGGCTTTGTGCCTAATACTTGCTCAGCGTGTGTTCACCTCTCTTCAACTCCTCAGATTCCTGCCACCTCGAGAAAGACATAGGGCCTTGCCGAGGAATGACCAAGAGATACTTCTATAACGTCTCTTCCATGACCTGTGAGACTTTCTTCTATGGGGGCTGCTTGGGCAATGGTAACAACTTTAAATCTGAGAAGGAGTGTCTTCAGACCTGCAGGACAGAGGGTAAGGTCAAAGCCATGGATCAATTATCAATTATCTATATGAAAGAAAGGAAGCACTAGAGAGATAATTACAGTTTTCTATTTGGTTCTGGAATGCATTTTGGCATCTTTTGGGCAGATTCAATTTGGCTGAAGCAAACGTTGGTGAGTCTCTATCCTGAGAGATCATCTCCATATCTTACCTGTCTTTCTCAACCCCAACAGGTCAAAAGATCAAAGATTTAGAAATGGAAGAGATTTTAGAGGTCATCAGAAAAGGAAGTTGAGATTCAATTAGGTTTGTCCAGGGTCACACACGAGCTGGGTTTGAACACATGTTCTGTGATCTAAGATCATTCCTTTTTTCTCTGGACCATAAAGACTCCCACCAAAGTCCTGATCTGTTGGTAGGATTTCAGATCATCTACTATGGATAATTTGCAACTACTGTGTCTCAGTGAAAGTTCTCTAACTCTGGGAGTTCCTGGAATCATTTGATGGATCTAGTCTCCTTGGGACAATAAGTCTTTCCCCATCCTCAGCTCTACTCCTGAGAATACAGAGGTATTAATATCTATCAAGCTGCCTAAGTATCACATAGGGGCATCTGTTGTCTGAATCACTCTCAGTACAAAACTCAGGGTTAGATAAGTGGATAAATTGACTGTTAACCTTCCCTCCCTTTTTCCTACCTCTCATGGGCCAAACGGAACTGTGCCGAAGCCTGGAAATTCATCCACTATATTCCTTTCTCCTCAGTTGTTATGGAGGCTGTTAGATGAAGCAACATTGCCCATTAATTTTTCCTTCAAAAATTGTCTTGCCAACCTCCATTCACACTGAAGTGTCATTGACAAATGAGTCCACCTTAAGTGTCTTCCCTATCAGAAGCAATTAACAATTCTATAGGGGACAAAGCTTTGATAGTAAAATTTCAGGAAGGGGTAAGGGGAAGTATTTGTGGGGCACTGGGAGCTTTCTGGTCTGACTCAAAGCTATTCTTTACACATCAAGATTCTCTCTATCAAGTCTTATTACCTCAACAGCAATTCTTAACTTTTTTTGTGAGTGTCATGGTAAATGGTTATGTCTGATCTAGCAGTTTGTGATGAAACTTCCAGATCCCTTCTTAGAATAATATTTTAAATGAATAAAATAAAATACAAAGGATTACAAAGAAAACTAATTATATTGAAATACAGTTATAATTTTTAAAGCTACAAGCTCTAGGTCAAGAACCCCCACCATAGGACAATCAGAAGGTTTAGACCTGGGTTTTGCCCTGCTAACCTTCTGCTCACTATCTCTCTCCAGCTGCCTGCAGACTGCCCATTGTGCCTGGTCCCTGTGTTGCCAACGTAGAGCTTTGGGCTTTTGATGCTACCCAAGGGAAGTGCGTTTCCTTTCACTATGGTGGCTGCCAGGGCAATGGAAACAAATTCTACACAGAAAAGGAATGCAAGGAGTACTGTGGTGTTCCTGGTGACGGTAAGAAGCGCCTAGCTGAGTACATTTGTTACCCTTAGGATCTAGGAACCAGGTTGCAGTTAGAAAAAGACACAGGAGATCCTAAAATCACAGAAAAATGACCATACTCTAAGGCTATTAGAAAGCAATTTAAAGGTCATCTAGTCCAAATGTCCCATCTTTGAGGCCCAACAAGATTGTGAATCCTCCCAGGTTATAATATAAAAGCTATCAGAGGTAGGATCTGAACCTGGGCCCTCTGACTCTTAGGCAGAAAAAGCCATTCTGTTGGAGATCAATCAGCTAGTCATTTGCTTCATTTTATCTCAATGGCTTATGGGAAAAATAAAGTCCTAATGTTATAAGCACTACTCTCCTTCTACCTCAAAGTTATTTTTGTAACTGGGTGATCATGATACAGTTGCTGAGAAATCTTCGCAATCTCAGGTAGGATTAAGAGAAGCATAGTACCCAGAACAGAGCTGGGGATGATACTGTTCTTTGACCTTTGACCTGACACCATACCCAGTCATGACTGACTTTGTGTGTGTGTGTGTGTGTGTGTGTTCTCTCTTGTCTTTAGGGGCTGATGAGCTCCTGCGACTCAACAACTGAAATCAGATCCTCCTCTGTGTACCTGAGCAGAAGGAAGTCGGCTACGTGTCCTTGGGAAAGAACATGATACAGAGGTCTATGGAGAGGGAAATCTCAGAAATTCGAGCCTCGGTCACTCGGAATTAAGGATACATCTTTTTTTTTAAAGACAAATCCAGCCTCCCGTGTTGGAATTGCACGTTACATTTGATTCACTTGTTCTGACCTTTAGACTTTTTTTTTTTAAGGTTACCAGATAGACTCCTTTCCTGTGGGCACTATGACCACTATGACCACTATGACTCAGTATCTCTAATGGTTTTGTGTTCTGGCTCCTTCAATTCAATAAACTTTTATTAAGGAATGGGGAATGTGTTATGTGGTACTTGGTGCTAAGTTAATGTAGAACTCAAATGTTCCACTTCAGCACAATCATACAATCCTACTAAGCCTGTGTCCTTCTGTCTCTTTCTGTCTCTCCTTCTTTCTCTGTGTTCCCTCTGAATGTCAAAATCCCTTTAAAATGAACAAAACTCCTCCCTCATGTATTACCCGTAAGAGGAAGAAATGTTTCTGAAATATATATGTGTATATATAGACATTACTCTTTAAGATATTAACTAATAATTCTTCACAATACGCTATTCAATTGAGAAGGGTGTATCTATTAACCTTACTATAGTAAGGTTCTGTGCTAGGTATTTGGGATGTGAGAATGAAAGATCAACAATCCCTGACTTTAAAGAGTTTCTATTGTACTGGAAGGAATATAACATATTCACAGATAAGCAAATTCAAGGTACATACAAAATAGGGCAGCTAGGTGGTACTATGAATAAAGCACTGATTCTCGAGTCAGGAGAACCTGAGTTCAAATCCAATCTTGGATGCTTACTAGCTGTATGATACTGGGTAAGTCCTTCCTCCATCTCTAATACACACACATACACACACACACGTAAATTCAAGTGATTGGGTGGAGCAACAAGTCACTGTTGATGGCCATGTTATGATTCCATGTAATCAGATGACACAGAAAACAAAACAAATAAACAAAACCTGCTGCTCTTAAAAAACAGCAATACTTCCTGGAAGTGATATTTTGTCAAATATTTAATAAGGAGGCTATTCAAAGGACACATATTTATGCTTAATCTGCATTATTAATATTTTATCCATCACTATGAAGGCTAGACAATCAATAAATCAAACCCTGATCTGTAGCATTAGTGCCCACCCAAGACATGATAGCTATCTTCGGGTACCCAAAAGACTGTCATGGAGAGGAACAATTCACAACTGGCCTTCAAGAGCCAATTAGATTGACTCCAACGCACTTCTGCTTCCAGTCTAGGTTAAATTTTCTTTTTCTTTGCCATCTTTCCCTTCTGTCAGTCTAAGGAAAACTGAAGGGAAAGGGTTTGAGATTGAAAATCTGGACAGGAAATTTCCCAGCCCTTAATTCTGAGGAAATGTAGAACAAAGATATAGGTTGGATTTCCTTGTTTTAATCAAACAACACAACTAGTAAGCCCTGCTAAGCCATAGTTGCATTTTCTTAGTTCGGCATTAGGGATCAGTATGGATGTAGCCTCCTAAATACTTTGTGACAACTACAAGGAGCAAGAGTTGCAAAATCAATTTAAATCACCATGATACAGTTGCTAAGAAAACTTACATTCTCAGATAGGATTAAAAGAAGCATAGTACTCAGGAGAGGGTTGGGGATGATAGCACTACTGTCCTTTGACCTGGTCACACTATACCCAGAATCTTATATTTAGCTCTAGGCACAGTTTCAAAAGAACACTTTCTTCTGGAGAAAGATCCAGAAGAGAGCTACCAAAATTGATGAAGGATCTCAATTCCATGTTATATGAAGATAAGTGGAAGAAATGTTTTGGGATAGGATGGATGGAATACAGAGCCAGGAGTCAAGAAGACTCATCTTCCTGAATTCAAATCTGGCCTCAGATACTTACTAGTTTTATGGCCCTGGTCAAGTAACTTACCATTGTCTGCCTCAGTTTCTTCATCTGTAAAACGAACCAGAAAAGGCAAATCACTCCAGTATCTTTGCCAAGAAAATCCTAAATGGAATCATGAAGAGTAGGATATGACTAAAATCAACTGAAAAATGACAAAAAGAAGAGATATTAGTCTATAGACAAACTGTTTCAATATAGACAAAATGTTTCACAAACTTATTGTGAAGAAAAATTTCCTCACATCAAATTTGCCTCTGAAATTTGTACCCATTGCTTCTCATTCTTCTAAATCTGAAAAGTCTATCTTCACCTTTATCTGGAAAATGGGGAAAATAACATTCAGAAAGAATAGTGTCCTACTTCCCAAGGTTAATGGAAGGACCAAATAAGATAAGAAGTATAAAGCACTTTGAAAATCTTAAAGCATTTAGATAATTATTAGCTGTTAATAAAAATAATAAATTCTCAGCTCAAAAGTCATCTTCTGTAAGAAATCTGCCACCAAGTCACCAAGCTAATATTATTATTATATATTCTTGCTGTGTTCTAGCGAAGTAAACCTCATACAACTCCTTTGTTAAGTTTTCAGTGACTTTCTTCCCCCAAATCAAACTTGGACAAAGGAGGGTGCTTGTGTCAGAGGTGAGCCTTCAGCATTACTCATAACTCTGGTCACCTTATTCTGGACAGGCTCCCATTTATCAGTGTCCTTCCTATAATGTGGAAGCCAAATCCAAATATAATAACAACAGGATCAGAGAGGATTGGAAGGGGACTTACTTCAAGGTCAAGTAATCCAATCCCCTTGTTTTTACATCATGAAGAAGCCTATATAAATGATGGTCCCAAGGTCACAGTGACAGAACCAGAATTGGAAATCTCCTTATTCTAAACTCAGGAGCTCTTTCTCTTTCACCATGTGCTGGACATTACTGACATTTATCTAATGCTGTAAAGGTTTTTATGAATATTATCCCATTTGATGCTCATGACAACCCTGTGAAGAAGGTGAAATGACAACCATTTCACAGATGAAGAATTTGAGACTTTAACATATCCTGGTTAGGGTCTGACCAGGACAACATTGTGGTAAGAGTATTGTATACCACGTTCTGGAGACTCATCCTCTCTGAGTCCCACTAAAACAGAGTAGGTTTTCTTGGCTGTCCTGTTACACTGTTGCCTTATTGCACAGAGGTCCCTGACTAGTAGCTTTGGGATATGGGGAAAGCGAGCAGGGAACAGGCACAAAACTACTAGGATTCATTTATAAAGTCTGAGGTCTATCTGCCTGCTCTCCCCTCCCCCAACACAGAACTCTACCTAGAGAACTCCTGCTCCAGAAGGAATGATTTCAGAAGTCTTCTCTGACTAAGAATCTCAGAGTGTCATGACTTGTGGGTCCTCTGCTTTGAGTCTTGCAAATCTTACCTTCTTCTTTCTTTTCCTCAGTTCCTGAGGGTTAGAATGTGTTCTATTGGGCTAAAGACCTCCTCTTAGGCAGTACAGAATGTCCTGGATGTGGAGAATAGAAGACCTAGGTTCAAATCCTGCCTCAGTTGCGATTTGTGTCATTTTGAGGTCACTTTGCCACTTTGTGTCTCAGTTTCTTCATCTGCACCAAGGACCTTGGCCTCCCCAAACCCACTGCTGGCAAAAGAGGCTTCCAGTGGTGAAAAGATCCATCATCTTAAAACATCTGACAACTATAACCCTAAGAGACTAGTTCTTCCTGGAAAGGAGATTTTAAAGAAGTCCAACATCTATGAATTTTCCCTTTCACCTGTGTAAGGTAACCAACACCTCAGGGTCTGCCTGGGGAAGGAACTAGGGAAAGAGATGTAGTGTTTGCACAGGGATGTCATGGGCTCTAGCTCTACTGGCTGAGGAAGAAAGTGACGAGTGACTTTCCATTGGAATGGAAGACACTACCACATAAAACTCCCTCTGGCAGGCCATCTCCATTATCCCTTATACCTGGATCTCCACCAAGACAGACTCAATGTTGGTGAGGGCTGGAAATGGGAAAGGTCCCAGAACCATTCCCTGCCACCTGTACCCCATACCACCTCCCACAACCTAGATATTGACTTCGTTTCTGCTGTCTTCTAGAAGTGAGGACAAATTCCTAGGATTCTTCTCACTTTTGTTGACTTCAATTCAAAATGTGATTTCTTGGCGGGGGGGAGAGGTGGGGTGAGGTGAGAAGTGTATATTCCATAGGCAATCTTTTTAGCCATTTTTTTCCTCTGCGGGATTCCCTACCACAGGATACATGTGTATATATGGTAAAGACACAAAGTGGGTGCTGACAGCTGGGAATCTCCCAGAAGCACTCTGTCAGATCCTTAAATCAAGAAATGACTGAGTGGTTGGGCATTAGGCAACATGTTCCAGGTACTCATGGATTTCAAGGGAGGCAAGTGAATTAAGAGAGGCTACAGCTAAGCCATAAAATGGATTAGAAATACTTAGATTAAAATAACTCCTTCTGGACAAAGAACAGTATGGGACAGGGGAAAAGTAGTTTGCTGTCCAGTGTTGGTCCCCTGGAAGAAGAAGGAAGATATCATGCCTTGATCAACTAGTCACCAAGGCCACTGGTCACCAAGGCCACATGGAAGAAGTTGAAAAACCTGGACAGCTGTCAACTGGAAATCTTTCTTTTGGAGAATATTTAATAATAGCCAAACCAAAGGACAACAGCTTTATTTCAGCAGCACCTGATTGGGAGATGATAGCTACAGAAGGGTTGGTCTTTCCTGTCCAGTGTTTGGGAGTGCCCAGTGAAGGCTTGGAGTACCAAACTAGATGGGTAAGCCAGAGGGCAAAATATTGGTCTGGACATCAACAGAGCTTCAAGTATGGTAGGGCTTGGAAGAAGGAAGTGTCACTGGCCAGGGAAGGAAAAGGCATTAAGAAGCTTTGTGGTGCAATGAGATAGAACAATGGCCCGAGGTCCAAATCCCATCTCTGTTAAAATTGCTAGCTGTGTGAGCTCAGAGAATTTGTTTACCCAGCTTGATTCTTTTTCTGAAAAGTGAGGGAATTGGATTAGATGGTCTAATATACAGTTCTTAAACTAGGATGCTATGATTCTTTGATCATTTCTAGGAACCACTTGCACACTAGGGCTGAGGAAAATCCAGAAAGGATCAGACAGGGTGGGAGGCAGTAACATTTTTCTGGATGTCTTCTGAGCGGGTATAATACCAGTTATGGACACAGGATGGCAGCAAAAGGCCAATTCTATATCTTTGCTTCCTGTCCTTCCCAGAGTGGGTAATGTTGATCCAATTGGAAAAGCAGCAAGATCCTAGGGTTAGAACATCTGGCTGAATTCCCTTTGTTTCCCAAAGGGTGCCTTGCATTCCAGTCAAACCAAAGTGTTCTGAGAATGCCTTGAGCTTTCCACCACCTTTTGTACACCATTCCCTCTGTGAGGAATGCCCTCTCTGAGGAATGCCCTTTCCTTTATACTCTACCTATCCTTAAAAGACCCAGCACAAATCCCATCTTCTCTATGATCCCCCACTCTACTTTGTTGAACAGATCAAATGTTCAGAAAGTTGTTGAATGAATAATAAGTGATACGTGTACAATTGCATAATGTCATTAAGCTGCTAAAATGCTTTACCTAATGAAAAGTGAGTCTCACAATAGAGGAAGCTATCTTAGAGAGGTTAAATGACTTGCCACTGGTCAGTGCCATAGCTTTACCAAGTGTCAGAAGCTGGATTTATACCTAGATCTTCCCAAGTCTAGATGTTTAATCAATCATCAAATATTGATTAAGCAAGCACTATGTTTCAAGAACCATATTAGTTGTTGGAGACAAAAAAAATAAAAGCAAGAAACCACATGTTTATTAAGCTATGTTCTGAGCACCATGTTGGTTGTTGAGGTTACAGAGAAACAAGAAAGACATAGTTCTTGTCCTTTTAGGAACTATCCTTCTGACGGGATGGGGGAGAGGACACAGAATGTTCACTTATTGATGTTACAGCAGCTTTATAAATGAATATATAAGACATACAAACCAGACATCAAGATTGGATGGCCCTAATAACTGTGGGGAGAGGAGAATCAGAATGAAGCTACCTCTTTAATGTTATATTAAATATATATTCATCTCCCAAGAAGAAGGAGCAACTTGAAGACATGACAAATACTGTATCCTCATAGCCCTCCATATTCTTAACAAAGGGATACAAAAATTCAATGAAACTCTTTAGAAGATTGTTAAAAAATTTAGAAAATCCTGATTTCAAGTTGTTTCTTTAAGAATACAGGTACAAGAGTATTTAAAGGTGACACACAGTATTATTTTTGACAGTAAAAGCCAAATGTCTAACTAATTGTAATGGTTTCATACTTTAATTAGATAATATCTCCAGATATAATATATACTTAGGGAGAGGTCCATCACTAATTATATTGATAAAAATCTATATCTCAAGCTAATTTGATAATTTCAAATTCCTTGTCAGAGCTAATTAGATTACCTTTTCTTCACTTCCTTTGTTGCCTCATCATCCATGTCATGCCCTCTAACTGTGGGTATCCTCCTAGATTCTATCTTGTGCCTTCTTTTCTTTCTATACAGTCTCTTTCTGGATAACCTCAAAAACTCTCATGGTTTCAGTGATCTTTACTATATTGATGACTTATAAATCTAAATATCAATCAAATCAAAATAATCGGTATGTACTTAGCTTCTATCTCACATCACCAAATTGTCTATTGAGTATTTCAGATGTATGTCCTACCAGGGGTCTTCAAACTGCGCCCGCGGGCCAGATGCAGCAGCTGAGGACAATTATTCCCCTCACCCAGGGCTCTGAAGTTTCTTATTTAAAGGCCCACAAAACAAAGTTTTTGTTTTTACTATAGTCCAGCCCTCCAACAGTCTGAGGGACAGTGAACTGGCCCCCTATTTAAAAAGTTTGAGGACCCCTGGACATTGCATACTTAACTTGTTCAAAACAGAACTCATTACTTTAACCTCCTCCTCCCCTCGCAATTTACCTTCTTTCTAAACTTTCCTATTTCTGTAAAAGGTACCACATTTTTTCCTAACTTCCTAAATTTATAACCTCTGCAATATCCTCAACTTCTCATTACCTCCCACTATATATTGAATCGGTAGCTAAATAAATCTTGTCATTTCTACCTTCATAATATAGATCTCTGTCATTAACCCTCTTGTCTCTCATAGCCTCTACATTAGTTCAGAACTCATTAGTACTAGTCTAGATTATTGTGGTGGTTTTCTAACTAGCCCAGTTCAAGCATCTCCCTATCCTTTTGCATTTTCCACATTGCTGCCAAGTGATTTTCCTTAAGCTTAGATCTGACCATGTCATTTTCCTAGTCATTAAACTTTTAGTGAATTCCTCTTGTCAGTATAATCACATATAAATTCATCTGTTTAGCTTTTAAAGACTTTCACAATCTGGTCCCAACCAACTTTTCTAGTCTCATTGTAAATGATTTCTCTTTTTGCAGCCTGGGATTCAGCTAATCTGACTTCCTCTCTGTTTCTCACACAAAACACTACAATTTCCCATCTCTTTACCTTTGCCTTGGCCATCTCCCACACCTTGCAGCTAGAGGTTAGGGAGCAGTTATGCTGGACTGGACATGGAAGAGGCTGGGCAGCCTCCAAAAAGGCATGATGGTACCTTGGAGAGTGCCTTGTAGAAGTATGGAGCCTACATAGACATTCTGTAACTAGTTCTGATCTACCAGGCACATGATGACATGGCTTCTCCTTGATTGCCTACAAAAAAAGAAGTGCAAGTGAGGTACATTCATAAAGGTGTTAGAGGCAGCCAATGTATCCTTTTGACATGGGATCTTTCCAAAGATGCTGGCCTTGGAGAAGGAAAAGGAGTTGCTAAGAGGCTGCAGAAAGGGGAGGGGCCTCAGTTTTTCTCTTACCTGAATCTAGCTTGAACCCTGTTATATGGTCATCCAGCTTTTTTTTGAAGATCTATAGTGAGAGGGAACTCATTACCTCTCAATCAAGTTTATTCTATTTTTTTGAAAAGCCCTTCTGTTTATTCATTTTTCATTATCTTCCTCCTTCTTCCTTCCTCCCTTCTTTCCCTTCCCCCAGTCCCATATACTCATCCCAACTCTTCCAGGAGAAACATTTTTCCTTCCTCATTTTCTTGTCTTTCCTCTTCAAAAGGCCCATATTGCCAATTCTCTAAGAGATACTTCTATCTCATTGACACTGCCAAAACTGTGCTTTCTTATCTCAACCAAGGGCTCAGTAAATACTAGATGGAACTAGGTATTCTTCCTGCCAGACTAGAGTCAGGAAAATCTGAATTCATATCTTGCCTTAGACATTTACTATCTGGGTAGCCCTGAGCAAATTATCCTCTCTGGGTCTCATTTCCTGATCTATAAAATAGAGATAACTCTATTATTTTACTATTACAGAGTCATATTTTGTCACAGAGTCACAGAGTCATTGTGACAGAGTCACAGAGAGAATTATGAAAAGACGTGCTACCTTCCTGGGGCCACAGATAGTACTGTAGCCTCCCCTATTGGTTGCTATCTCAATTCACCTGTAGATGAAGGCATCTCAACTGCCAGGTAATGACAAGAGCAGAAATGACCACACAGGCCCTGGCTCTTGGTTTGTACCAGGTCAAAATGCCAGGAGATATACTTCTCTTTAAACAGATTCAACCCACATGAATTTGGGAAATAAGGTTTTCTAGCTCCACATCCTAGGGATGAAGAAATAAAAGTTGTATTGTGCAAGAGACAGACAAGAGCCATGATCATGGGGGCAGGAACCTGTTCTCTGGCCCAAGTACTACCCTTAGGTCCTGCCCTGGACTCACCTGGATCAGTAAGACGTGGTCAGCCCCCTTCCCTGTCTCATCCCTAAGATCTTGACCCTAATCCTAGAACTTGTCCCTTCTCTGACTTCTTGCCTGCCCTCTCCATAGCCCACCTTGGCCTATGCATCTCCATTTTCCCCTGTGCAAAGGAAAGAGCCCTCCACCATCTCCATCTTTTTTTACCCTTAATAACACAAGTGCCCTGCCCTCAACATTCCCAGAGTTCTCAAGGCAATGAAGGATAAATGATCCCCATCCTCCCCAGTCTGCAAGTGAGACTCTGACCTCAGGGAGATATGGCAATAAAGACTGGACAGTAGTTTCCCACAAGGGATTCAGAGATGGCTCTCACTGTTCACTAACAGATACCATAGTTAGCTGTCCATATCTATCTATTGGTTAAACTCCTTAGGAACATTGTCTTTCCTCTGAAGTTTGACTAAATTCCCTGAGGTCCCACTTCTGATCTCATTGTTCAACTGAATGGCTCTCTCCAAAGTTAACAATCATGTCTTAATAGCCAAATCTAATGTTGTAGTTGTTTTTTCTGACCTTGCACTTGAACTCTGTAGCTTTTGCCACTATTCTTCTGAATATTCTTTCCTCTAGGTTTTCTTAACAGTGTTCTGCCCTGTGTGACCTGTGTGATCACTTCTTCACCGGATCTTCCTTCAGGTAATAATGCACACTCACCATGGTTGTTCTCTAAGGCTCTCTCCTAGAACTTCTTCTCTTTCTGTAGTCTGGCTTAGTGATCTCATCAGCTCCCATAGATTTGATTATCCTAAATATGTATCATCAAGATAATTTCTTAATTTCAATAAAAGTTTATCATGTCCTAGATGTCTAGATGATTCCTAGATCTATTTATTCTGATCTAAAATCCCATCTCATATTCCCAACTTCTTTTTGGACATCTGAAACTAGGTAATATCTCAAACTTAACAAGTCTAAGACAGAACTTTTATCTTTCCCCTCCAATTCCTCCCCATTCTGAATTAGGGGGTACTATCGTCCTATCAGTCAGCCACGGGCACAACTTCAGTATCATCTTCAACTCTTCTTCGTCATTCACTAAACATATCCAATCTGTGATCATGTCTCATATCTTTACCTTCAAAAAAAATCTCTCATATATCCTCTTCTTCAAGCACACAGACATCACAGTGATGTATAGAACTATCACTTCCCACTTGAACTGGTACAATAATGTTATAATTGGTTTCACTGCCTCAAATCTTTCTTCACTTCAGACCATCTCTTCCATTCAAACTTCCCAAATGATCTTCTTAAAGTTTAGGTCTGTCCATGTCATGTTTGTATTAAATAAATTCATGATTTGCTGCAGGCAGTGTTCTATTGTATCCTATGGGTAACCTGTGGCTCTTTTATGGTTAGCTATTTGTAATGTTTCTGCAACTCACCTTGGAACTCTGCTTGAGGTCTTAAGCTGCGCCTGGGAAAATTAAGGAAGACAGAGGGAACAATGTTAAGAGTATCTTAAGGTAAGTTCCAAGGTCCTAGATCTCAATCACTCTGAAAAGCAATCTTTCTTTCTTTCTTTCTTTCTTTCTTTCTTTCTTTCTTTCTTTCTTTCTTTCTTTCTTTCTTTCTTTCTTTCTTTCTTTCTTTCTTCTTTCTTTCTTTCTTTCTTTCTTTCTTTCTTTCTTTCTTTTTTCTTTCTTTCTTTCTTTCTTTCTTTCTTTCTTTCTTTCTTTCTTTCTTTCTTTCTTTCTTTCTTTCTTTCTTTCTTTCCTTCTTCCTTCCTTCCTTCCTTCCTTCTTTCCTTTCTTTCCTTCTTTCCTTTCTTTCCTTTCTTTCCTTTCTTTCTTTTTTTTTTTTTTTTTTTTTCCTGAGGCAATTGGTGTTAAGTGACTTGCTAAAGGTCACACAGCTAGGATGTGTTAAGTGCCTGACTTCACATTTGAATTCAGGTCCTCCAGATTTCAGGGCTGGTGCTCTATACACTGTGCCACTTAGCTGCTGAAAAGCAAATCTTTAAACACTAAATTTGCATATCCTACTTTTTAATCCCACATTGTCATTGGCCAATTGCAAATTAATTCCATTTTTGGTAAAACTTTGAATTGATGGAGCCATTCTGGAGAATAATTTGGAACTAATTTACTAAATTCACTAAACTGGGCTATTACCCTTTATTCAGTGATACCAGCACCAAGCTTATATTTCAAAAAGATTAAAAAAAAAGGCCTCATATCTACAAAAATGTTTATAGCAGCTCTTTTGTTGTGATAAACAAATGGAAACTAAGGGAGTGCCCATCCACTGAAGAATGACCAAAAAAATCTTGGAATGGAATACTTCTGTGTTGTAAGAAATGATGAAAAGGCAAATTTCAAAGAAAACTGGGAAGATTTAGGTGAACTGGTGCAGAGTAAAATTAATAGAACCTGAATAATTTATATAATAATATTTATAAAGAGAAACATTTTTAGACTTAAGAATTTAGACTTGTGAACTCTGATTAAGGCAGTGTCCCACCATGATTGTAGAGGGACAGTGATGAGCTTTGCTAAGTGATGAACCCACGATGCAGAATAAGCAGCATACTTGGGGGCATGGACAATATGGTTATTTGTTTTGTTTGATTCTATTTAACATAAGGATTAGGTTTTTCCCCCCTTTAAATTGGAGGGGGAAGAAGAGAATATAAATGCTTATTAATTGAAAAACAAAATGATTTAAAAGCTTGACCAATTGCCTGTTCTCTCTCATTTTTTTTTTCAGATTTCTTTCAGGGTAATTGGAAAACTAATAATCAATAATAACTGTCGATGAGTTTACTTTCTTTCTGGCTTTTTCATTCTATCCAGAAGCCTATCTTGAAGATAGAGAGATTTTAAACTAGTTCTCCAGACATTATTTTTTATAAAATTCTCACTTGTCAGAAGCATAGAAATATATGGAAGAGATTTCAAGCCATCAAATTTCAGATCTGGAAAGACCCCAAAAGTCAGAGGCAAAAGGGACTTTTGAACATATAATGTTAGAGCAAAAGGGAGGCCTAAAATAAGGGAAGTGGCTTCATCTAGCAAGAAGCTAAAGAAACCCAGAAAAGGAGCAGATGTTAGACTGTTCTGTAAAAGAGACCACTGATATCCAATTCTACAATCCAGAGTTGTGGATGGTGCTGGGAACAATTTTTTTTTTTTTTTTGCTTTTCCCACTATGGACACTATGCTTGTTAGTGAGAGAGGGTGATTCAAGTTTATTGGGGAAATGTTCTATTTCAATTACTATTTTGGAAAAAATTATATTTTCCCCAATAATATATAAAAACAATTTTTAACATTCATTTTTAACATATTGAGTTACAAATCTTTCTCTCTCTCTTCTTGAGACAGTTAGCAATTTGATATAGATTATATATGTATAATCATACAACACTATTTCCATATTAGTCAGTCATGTTGTATATTTCAATTATTCTTGCTTTTGGCCTTTGTTGTTGTTCTGTTCTTTTTCTGTTATATCTGACTCTGTGACTCCATTTGAGATATTACTTGGCAAAGATACTGGGATGGTTTGTCAGAAACTGAGGCAAACAGGGTTAAGGGACTTTCCCAGGGTCACTCACCTAGTAAGTGTCTGAGGTCAGAAGACAAATCTTCCTGATTCCAAGTCTGTGCCACCTAGCTGCCCTGTTATCTTTTACTGAGTAAATATTTCATGATTCTTTCTTTTACTTCTGAGATGTAATAATTATTCTTGGTTTTGCTTTATTGTTTAGTAAATGTTTCATTTTTTAAGTCTTAAAAAGTATCACTATGATAGTGAAGCACACTACTGGGGGCTCAGGAGCTGCAGTTGTAAGTAATAAGAGTATATTTTTCAAACACTTGAGCCTCTGAGGTCCTATGTATTAGTCTGATGCTTTATTCACATGAATAAAGATATCTGGGGAGGGGAAGACAAAAAAGAAAATACAGGCATGCTCCTGACACTCAGTTCTGTAACAGAGGAAGCCTTGTCTATCTAGAACCTACAAATTATGGTAGGCGACAGCCTCCTTTCTTCTTCACAGGAGTCCTCACCTCCCAGTCAGGCTGTAAGCATCCCAATGTCAGGCTCTCAATTTTGAAGAAACCTTGGCATTATCAGATACAAACAGGGGACACTAGCCATTCACAAGGATCCTGCAGGCCTCCTATTAACTCAGAAAACCACAGATTAACAACGCTTGATTTGGTTAAATATTTCCCAGTTATATGTTAATCTGGTTAAGCCCTATGCATGTGGCCCTCTGATCTAGTACAACTTTCTTTTCATAGATAGAACTTGCCAGTAGCACCCTCAGCAAGTGATGAGCTAACCTCTGCTGGAATAAGGGGAATTCTAGGAAGCAATCCACATCATTGCTGGGAGGGAAGGAAGGAAGAAGGGAGAAACAGAGGAAGAGAAGAAAGGGTAAGGAATAGAGGGAGGAGGGAAAAAAGAAAAGAGGGGAGAAGATAGGCTGGGGGAGGGGGAGAAAGCCAAAAGAACAGAGAGAGGAGGAAGGGAGAAAGGGTTCTGTCCTCCCAACCACCATGTTCATGTTGATCTTGGTGTACAACCCAAATGGTTTAACACATGAAAGCTCCTTGAGCACAGGACCTCTGCCTTCCCTGGAGCAGGAATCCCCAGGCACACTCCTATCAGCTATCAGAATATTCTCCCACAAACCATATGCTTTATAACTTAACTCTATTAGCCCTGATTCTGCCACTTGGTTGTTAGTTACTTTGGACAAATCATGTAACCTTTGTGAACATCCGTTTCTTTATCTGTGAAATGGGCTGGGAGAAGGTGTCACACAGCAAATTTGGAATCAGAGGCCTTAGCTTTGAAACTTACATACTCCCTATGGTGTAGGGGAAAAGGGGCTGGGCCTGGAGCACCAGCCTCATAGGGGCTACCTCCACTATGGGTGAATTCTCCAATCCCAGCCCCAGCCCCTTCATCTCCCTCTGGCACACTGGGGTTTGCAGGCTGTCCTCTCCCTCCTGGCTAGCCTCCTCTGAGAAGCCTCCATCTCAGCAACATCTCCCAGACCTGACACCATCACTGGCATTTTAGAAACAAACCACAGCACCAGATGCAGCCATTTTCCTAAAGGTCGTTTTATTGTAAAACCATAAATACAACACTGACATGAAAATCATTAAGCAACTGATCCTTTCTAACAGTTACAGTATGTCTTTCCACCTTGGCATCAGCCACTGGAAAAGAAACTTGTAGGAACGCTTGAGACCCATCTCAAAGCAGGGTCACTGAATTCTGGACAAGGGCTTTTGGCTTACAGATAAAGAACGGAAAATGGGAACTGCTCCTTTTCTCACTGGAAATGCCCCGCTTTCCGACAGCAACAGACTGGTTAAAAACAGCAACATTGACACGGCTCAATTTCCTTTTTTTTTTTTTTTTTTTTTTTTTTTTAACCTTTTCTTTTCTTTCGTAATTTTTTTCTAAAAATCTTCCCCCCTCCCCCTCCATCTGATATCAGTCTATATTTCAAACAGCACTAAACGTTTTTGGCTGCAAAAAGGGAAAACAGAACCGTAACGTTTAAGGAGAACAAAACGAAACAAACACAATAAACCAAAAGAAAAAAAACCTAAAAAACAAAATCCAACAAACAAACAGAAAAACCCTAAACCCTTGAGCTGGCCCCAAGCGTTTAAATATCACAATGAGAACTGGGAACTCAATCGTGCAATTTGGCTCTCTAGAGAGTCACTTGATCCACACCAACAATACAGGAGACTTCAAACAATTTCTTTTGTTTATTAACACAGCAAGTGTGACATTAGGTAACCTTTTATTTTTATTTTTTTTAAATACAGTACACGGTACACAGGGCCCCCATGGGTTGCCCTGTGCATTCCCCTCATGAAGACATAGCCAAGCGTTGGCCGTTTATAAAAATATTGTGTTGCTACAAAAGTATAAATTAATGCTACCGGTATTAAGAAATATTAAACACATAAAACTTATAAGGATTAAGAAAAATATTCATTAATACCTGTAGAAAACTCTGGCCTAAAAAAGATATTTTGTTTTTTTTTTGTTTTTTTATATTTTTGTATTTTCTCTTTTTTTCTTTTTCTTTTTCTTTTTTTTTTTTTTTTAAAGATGACTTGAGTTTCTTACACTCACAGAGAAAGACACACCCTCAGGTGTGTCTATGGTATTGCCTAGAACGTCTGTTATCTACAGAAAGAGAAAGGAAGATGGATACCCACAGTTACTGAGGGAAGGGAGCAGGAGAGAGAGGGAGAACAGTTGGTCATGGGCTTGACCTGATTATGAATGACTCATAATTCAACTCCAACAGAGGTCATAGGGGAAGGAACACCGACAATAGTGACAGCAACAAAAACTTTTCCAAAAATAGTTTTACTTGGGTTGTTATATAAAAGGTTTTCCTGACATTTGTCCAAGTGGGTTTGCACCTTGACTTTCCCACCCCACGGGTCAGTGGGTTTCCCCTAGCCTTCTTTGCACAGATTCTCCTAACCTTTCTCTCTTAGGGAATGCCCTTAGCTCCCACGGAGGGAGGATGCCCAGGAGAAAGGTCCCTTGCCTCTCCTTCTTGCCCTTCTCCCCCCAGACCCCTAGTACAGCCGGTCTTTTCTCTTGTTGGTTACCAGCCAGCTTGGATTTCAGAAAGCACCGAAGGAATCTGAGACCCCTGAGGTTTTACACGAGGCTAGGCCATGCCCCAAATTTAAGGAACTTTGGTTATAAAAAAAAAGTAAGTTGCCCATTAGGACATGATCTGTCCTGTGTCCCTTGGATGGGTGGGTGGGTTGGGTTCCCTAGCAGATGAGTGGGCAGGGGACCCACGTTTGAACAGTGATGTGAATACCCAATGACAAATCTATCATATCTTCCTCCTTCAATAACAAAGATGAACACAACTTGGTTTTTCATTATGACCAAGGGAAAAGAACAGTAACTATCTTCATGCAGCTGCCTACACCACAATTTGACACTCTTAGCAAGTAAGAGAGTGAGCCCTGCACCTCAAGGCAAACCTGGAACTCCTTCTGCTGAACCCAGGGCTCTAGCAATAATAGTTCTGCAAACAAAACCAACAAGTAAAACAAACAAAAATCAAAAACAATGTGAAAAAATCCAACCATTCCCCAAACCTCAACTCCAAACCCAAACAAAACCCTAAAAACAATTAAAATTAGGGGGAAGGAAACTCCAGGACAAACATGCTAAATCATTGGTTTACCATACCTGGCCTAGCAAACAAATGCTACCGTCACAGATGAGGATTGAGCAGAGGGAAGGAGAGGAGGGCAGGCCAGCTAACTTATTAGACTTGCTCATTCAGAATGACCCATGTTTCTTTCAGGACAAGGCTGGTGGCACGGGGTTGGCTTGGGCCTCCTCTGGGACCACGAGCCTCAAGGTTGCAGGAAAAACTGAACAAAATTTCTTGGTTTTGATTCCCAGGCAATGGGAGGTGGGGAGTAGTGGAGGGGAGGATCTAGCAGCCAGCTCCTGGCCTGGTAGACAGGCAGGAGATTCTCCTCAAACCCTAAGTCTCATCCTTCAGAAATTTCCCCAGAGATGAGAACACAGCAGCTATTTGAGACAGAAACAAATGTTAAAAAATCACAGCCTAATTATTTTTGGGGGAAAATGGGGATGGGGTAGAGGTTCTGTCTAGTTGGGTTCAAAGCAACTGACAGAGCAGTTAAGATGCTTTGAATTATGGCCATTTCCTTAGAAAGAAAGCCTGTCTTTCTACAGAGCAGCATCCCATCAAGTTGCCCCAACTTTCTTTGCTGCTCCACAGGAGCCAACTCTCGCTGGCTTTTATTCATGTCCGACCCATCTCCAGGATTCTCCCTGTTCGCTCTGTGTCTGCCCATCAGGTACACTCAGCTTTTTGTGTTTCTCTCCAGAAGCCTGCTTTCCCAGACTCAGAACTATGAAGAACTGACCTACTCTCCTGCCTCCTAAGGCTGGACCCCAAAGATGGAGCCCAGGGGCATTTATGGCTGGGCCCCTTCTCTGTCTCTCAGGAGACTGGGATTGGAGGGTTCTATTTTGTCACTCACAGAGACGCTCACAATGATCATCCACCCCTACATCCCCTTCTTCCCCTATCCCTCCATGAGGACTCCTTGAGTCATTTAAAAGGGAGCTGACTTGGCTGAACATACCAAAACTTTCCCAAGGTAAAAGAATAAGGGAATAATACCAATTCACAAGAACAGGGAGGGGTTTAGTGTCCTAGCTGAAGGTATTCCCTGAAATTGTGTTTCTTCCTAAAGGTGAATGACATAAATTTTAAGAGCTCTCTCGGTAGGAGTCCACCCTAGGTAGGGACTTTCACAATGAAGAAGGGCCTCTGGCCCACCCCACCAAGAACCTCATCCTTTCTTGCCCAGTCAGAGCAGCAATACCCACAGCTGACTAAGACGGTAATGCAATGAGGTGGACACAGAGTGCTTCTGAGAGACAGAGCAGAAGCAGAAAGTTGTGGGACAAAAAGGGACACGTGGTGCTTCTCCGATGGAAATGCCCAGGTGGTCTAGTGTGGGTGGCCACTGTAGTCCCCCTGTCACTATTCTGGAAGCCTACACGCTTTCTTTGCCTCACCAGCATGAGAAATGAAGAACAGCATAATGACCTACATTCCTCTCATTTGGGTGTCTTACAGACTGGTCCCTACTAGCGTCTCTCAGGAAAGAAGGAAATAATGCTTCAGGATTGCTTTACAGGTGGTAAACTCCTAGATAGTGGAGAGGAAGAGGTACCCAGAGCAACCTTGTTGGCAAAGAGAGAGAAAGGGGATGAGGATGGAAATGCTGGACCACTATCCCTCACCTGGGAGTTTTATATTTCTATAAAACAAAACAGGCACAGAACATTTTTTATCCTGGAGATTCAGAGGTTCTGTAAGAACTGTCCTTTTCAAACCACAGGTACCATTCTGTGGAGGACCTGAGAACAATTTCACTTTAGATGTTGTCCTTCAGGCCCTGTGGTCAAGCGAGAGACATCTCATCAATCCCCAAGATCACAAAACTCCTATGACAGGTCAAATGCTGTGCTAGCGACTGAATGCTAAAGGAGTTGTCCAAATTCTTTGGCTGTGTTAAAATCTGGAACAACTGAATATTGCTGAGACTAAGAAAAGGATGGGGGTTGGGAATGGGGAGGGATTGGCTAGGCCATGGCTATTTTCTGGCTGTGACATGCAATTCTTTGTAATGGCATTTGTCTTGCATGAGAACTCTAGCCAAGAGACTCTTGTCAAGGTCTCTCCAGTTCCCAGTGCCAATTTCTGGGGAAGCAGAGGGAAGAAGAAAGAAATCTTCACCAAACCTATTAATGAATTGTTCCCCTTTCACAGCCCTTTGGAGACTAAGTTTACAAGAAGCAGTAAGCTTCCCAAGAAAGGAAAAAAAAATACAAAGTGGAATTCACTTAAAATCTCAAGAATGAGAGGGGACAGTCCAATCCCTGGATGTTGGTGAGGGAAAGCAGGGGATCAGGCAAAAACGAGGTAAGACTGGTTGTTTACTTTGAATTTAAAAATAAACATTTTCATCGCAGTACAGTTTCTAAGCTTCATAGTGGTAGGGGCCAAACACTTGTCTAAGAATCACATACAAAGTTCATTTCCCTGGGTACAGTAAATCATACACAGGAGCAACTTGGGAGGGAAAAAATACAGCAAAATCCCTCCCACTGTGCTCTCCCAGATCATCATCTCCTTTTAACAAAATGATACAATTAACTCAGATGCAGAAACCATCAATCACCTTGATGATTTTTCCTTTTTAAATATGGATGGGAAGATTAGGGAAGGTTGCAGAGACAAAATCTGTAAATCAAAGTGATTCCTCCTTTCCCTAAAGATGATGATCTGGGCCTAGGGCTCTCAGGATCTCACTAACTTTTAACCAAGCTCACTACTACTGATGGCACAGGGAAGGAGGGAATTCAAGAATTGCTTATAGACCAATTAAAAACAAAAGTAGATAGGGTTTCTACTTTCCTCCTCATGGCATGAGGCCTTTGATTGCAGAGGTATCTCATGGTAAAATAGGGTAATGCATAAGTTATTGATGATGTAGATATTCCTTACCTAAGCTGTTAGAATTTGTCTTTGAAAACAAGGCAAATCATGTAGGAAAACCATCTGGGGTCACTTTCTGAAAGGGCCAACAAGAGCCTCAACTCTTCCCAAAATAAAGATGAGCAGAGGAAGGCTACACCCCAGGAGGGTTACCTTAAACATGCAGATCAAAGGCCATACAGTACATAAGCCTCAAGAGACAGAGTTCTGAGCCTTTCCAGCCCATCTCTATCCAGTGAGGATGAGGGTACCAAGTGGAGAACTGGCATCTCCAGGATCAGCCCAGACAGGTCACCGCCCGTCACTGAGTCCATAGCTCTCAAATCCCCATGTGTAGGGAAGAGAAATAAAAATTTCACAACTGGGAGGGACCCCCAAAATGATGCAATCAAGCCAGCCTCAACGTAAATACACTCCTAAAGGCAAAATCCCCTGACACTGGACTTTGGCACGGAGTCTGTAGAGGCCCACAGGGCACCCAGTTCTATTGCCTTGTAGGAATGGGATTCTGAGTCAAACATCAGGAACCCTGGGACTGACCAACTTGCGCCCCCTGCTCTGAGGGTTCTGGGTAGCAGGGCCAAGGACAAGGGGGAAGCTGTGGGTCTGACATGCCACTGGACAGGAACTCTGATCAACTCACAGGCCTCTAATGAGCTAGAACAATTCAGTGATGTGATGAGTAGTGTAATGCACTATAGGTATTTCAGTTAGACATTCCTGGTCCTGGAGATGAATGAGGCAAAACGAACCAGGAGGGAATATGCTTTTCACTTACATTCAGAAAGTATCCTAAGCCACATGCTTCCACCAGATGCGATGCTATGCTTGTGAAATCATGGAATCCTCTGCATCGTTAGGCCCCAACCCCCCACCCCAACCCGCTCGCCCCATGCCTTCAGAAGGAATACATCCTTTGGAGATCTGGACTATACAGGGAAGGCTTAGTAAAACGTTAGGCTGTCGCTTACACCACGGAGATGAGCTAGTTTACAGTGTGACTTGGGAAGAAGGGGTAAAAGGAAGGGAGGAAGGGAAAAGATATATTTTTTAAAAAAACCATAAACATAAGTTACAGACATTCAGTGCCTCCTAGAGGGTTCTAAAATCAAACTTTAAAAACAAAAAAACAAAAACTAAAGAAAGGTTAAAACCCACTAAAATGTTAAAAAAAAATAACCTCAAAAAACTAAGGTATGGAGACAGTTTACTAGAGTAACTACTTTTCTGAAAATTTTTCTTCTCCATCTTATATTTTAAAAAAGCAAAAAATCCTATTTGTTTCCATAATGTCTCCTTTCCTGATCTGAGAGATAGGTGTGTTTCTAGAACGCAGCTGCCTTTATAACATGTGACAGATGTTAGGAAGGCGGCTGATCAATGCCCTGAAAATATACAAGGTAATTGGAAAAGCAAAGTCCAGTGCAGATATTGTCCACTTAATGCAGATTCAAATATCCATGGCAAGACAGCCCCAGAGGGGAGAGGGTGGGGGAGGAGGGGATGGGAAAAGGGAGAGAGAGGTTTGAAGGGGAAAGGGAAGAGAAATCAAAGAAACTTCAAGTCACTTTTAGATCTCAGCTGCCTGAAGACTTTACAACATCAGCCTCCTACTGGTCTACACACCTGAAAACATGGAGAGTCTGTTTTAAAAAAAAAAAAAAAAAAAGCCCTGATGGAGACAAGAAGCATTTTCCTGGTAAAGTACTCCCTCTCTCACATACACTCATTTTTCCTCGCATACCCCACGCAGTGCAACATGTACACACGGGTACGTGTCCATGAGCACAGGGGATATATGTGTATGTGTGTATGCGGTTCCACGGTCTGCACAAAGAGACCCACGAACCACATATTCCCATACACAATGTATGTGTATTTATCCATATGGTATACGTACATATGTACATACACGCCCGTGTGTCGCTACACACACTCATGTATATACACATAGAAAAAGCACTTAAGTTTCCAGGGGCATTTATAATGAGGTCCACAGTGTTTAGAACTTAAATTCCTTTTCTTTGATTGCGACAGTGTTTTATAGTTATTATTATTATTATTATTTTTAAACTAAAAGACAGTTTTAAAGCATGTTGGACTTCAAAAACATGAGTTTGTTCATGTCTTCGGGGCTAAGAAGCCGCCTCCTTTTAATGAGAAGTGCTTGCTCACACATATTTACACACTCACTCCTGGCCCCCACGGCGGGCACCGCGAGCAGCCAAAAGGCAAGTTTGGCTAGTTTCGTATGCTTTTGGGTCACGCAGGACCAGTACTGAAAGAGGTCGGGGGTGGACTGGAAGAGAGGTTCCTGCAAATAGTCATAGACTTCATTTTTCCCAAACCGGTCGTCTTCCTGAGCGGTGGCGGTCTCGCCGGCGGCCCGGGGCTTCTTGGCGGAGGAGGGCTCGAAGTCCGCTTCCTCCGTCCAGGACTCCTTCACCTCGTTGATGAGCTCACACACCTTGCCGATGATCTCCTCGTGCTGGTAGGGCGGCACGGGCCGCAGCTTCTGCTGGGGGTCCAGGATCATGGCGACCTTGTGGGCCGAGTGCACCTTGAAGTTCTCCTTCAGGGCCTCCAGGAAGAGGTGGCAGAGCTTGCTGACGACCCCGGCGTCGTTGGCCTTGGAGGTGAAGAGCTTCTCCAGCTTCACGTAGGTGGGCAGCACCAGCTGCAGGGTGGGCCGGCTCTCGTGGCTCAGCTCGATCACGGCCTGCTTCACGGGCGCCAGGATGGCGGCCAGGTTGCTGAGGAGGTGCTTGTTCAGGTTCTGGATGAGGTTCATCTTCTTGGCGCGGCTGTAGAACTCGCAGATCTGCTCGTAGCGCTCGTGCACCAGCAGCAGGGAGTCGGTCACCGAGTTCCAGCAGGGCGGGGGCGAGGTCTCCTCCAGGGAGCCGAAGGTCTCCTTGGAGAGGCCCGTGGAGCCGGCCAGGTCTTCGCAGACGTTCAGCAGCTCGATCACCTCGTGCATGTTGCGGGCCTGCAGCGTCCGCTTGTTCAGCACGCTCTGCACCACCGAGTTCAAGGCACAGGCCGAGCAGCGAAGGCACATGCCGGCCTTGGAGAAGGCGGCCGAGTTCACCCGGCAGTCCGTGACGTAGACCGTCCTGATCTCGGACATCACGAACTCGGACAGCACGTTCTGGACCCAGTGGTGCACGAAGTCCCCGCTGTCCCGGATGTCCACGCCCTTGATGCCCAGGACGTAGCTCTTGATGTGGTTGCCCTCGGCCTGGTAGGCCGTGAGGATGTAGCAGGAGTCGGGGCCGATGCTCTGCGAGTGGCAGGTCACGCCGATGCCCAGGCAGGCGTTGCTGCCCAGCGCGCAGGTGACCTTCACCTTCACCTGGTTGTACATCCGGGGCAAGTGTTTCAAGGCCAGCGTGTTGAAGTTGCCGAGGATCTCGGTGACCGAGAAGGCGCCGTAGCGGGCGCCGCTGTCCACCAGGGTCTGCGCCAGTTTGAGGAACTCCTTCCCGCTCACCACGCTCAGCGTGCCCAAGTCCGCGCACATCACGCGCAGCAGCCGCTCCGCGATGTTCTGCCGCTCCTTCTCTGGGATGGTGCTGTTGGGAGCCGAGCCGCTCACGGAAGCTACGGAGATGGGGGGACAAAGCAGAGAGCGATTAGTCCTCGCCCAGGACCCTCGGGGCAAGTGCAAGCCGATTTCCTTTCCTACACATGACATAAACACAAATGACGGCCCACACTTACCTGGCACCTACTATGTGCCAGGCCCCACACTAAGTGCTTTTACCCCATGCCCTCCTTTGATCCTCACAACAGCCTTGAGCGGTCCGTGCTCACATGATCCCCATTTTACAGAGGAGGGAATGGACTGAAGACTTTACCACATCAGCCTCCTACTGGGCTCCACACCTGAAAAACTGGAAAGTCTTAAAAAAAAAAAAAAGCCCTAATGGAGACAAGAAGCATCTTCCTGGTAAAGTATCCCTCTCTCACACGCTCATTTTTCCAGAGGGAAAACAAAGGGGAAGTGACTTGGCCGGAGTCATCCAGCCAGGGAGCTTCCTGACTCAAGATCCAAACCTATCGGCTTCAATGGGCCACAGTTTCTGCATCTATAAAGTGCACCTTTTCCTCTCCTGCCTCTCTTCTCCGAGGCGGGACAGCTTGAAAACTTCCGATCATAATTAAAGATAAAAATCATAATAGTGATGGCTCTGAGGCCCACAAAGTGCTCTATCCGTATCATCGCACCACGGGCAGAGGTACAAGGCCGGGGCGGCGAGAGAGCCCGGGACGGGGCGGAGGCCCCAGAGAGCCACCCTCACTACGTACTGTTGTTGGTGCTGTTCCTTTGAGGCTGTGGCTTCCACTTCTCCTCCACGACAGCCGGAGGCGACCGCGGCTGGTTGAAGGCGATGTTGTTCTCATTGTCAGCTGCAAGACACAAAAGACGATGATGGCTAAGCCTCAGCTCAGAAGGGTATTCTCACCCCCCCAGCCAGGGTCCGAGCTCCCAGATCCGGACAGGACCGCAGAGGCAGCCTCCCGTTAGGAGAGAGGGTCACAAGTTTATGTCCCCAGCTCTGGGCGGCTTTTCTCCCAATTAAAGAGATGGCCAGAATCCACCAGCAGAGAGGAAGACCACCTTGGCAACTTTTTCCCAGTGCTTTCCTGATCACTCTCACTCCGGCTCCACCACTAACTTGCTTTGTGAGCATGATCAGTCCTATTCCACTTCCTCTGATCCTCAATTTTGTCTTCTATAAAATGAGAGGGTTGGACTAATTAGTCTGGAAGGTTCCTTTCTGCCCTGCCATTCTCTGTGCTTCTGTATCCTAAAGTCCTTCCCTGCTACTACATCCCAAGGTCTTTTCTAGCTCTGATATTCTGCATTCTGAAGTCTCTTCCAGCTCTGACATTCTCTATTCTAAGCCTTTTTAGCTCTGACAAGCTGTATTTAAAGGTCTCTTCTAGCTCTGATGCTATGTTTTAAGGTCCATTCTAGTTCCAACATTTTGTGTTTTAAGGTCTCTTCTAGATCTGACAGTTTATGTTCTAAGACACACTTTTAGTTCCATCATCCTATGTTTTAAGGCCTTTCTTGCTTCACCATCTTTTATTCTAAAATCTCTAACATTCTGTGTTTTAAGGTTCATTCTAGCTTCAACATCTTGTGTTTTAAAGTCTGATATTCTGTGTTTTAAGATCCATTCTAGCTCCAACATGCTGTATTCTAAGGAATCTTCCAGGTTTGACACTGTGTTTTAAGGCCCTTTCTAGCTCTGACAACTTGTGTTCTAAAGTCTGACATTCTGTGTTTTGAGATCCATTCTAGCTCCAACATCTTGTATTCTAGGGTCTCTTCTACTCTGACATTCTGAATTCTTAAGTCCTTTTCTAGTTCTGACATTCTGAATTACATTCTGAGTTCTAAGCCCATTTCATTTCTGACATTGTATACCAATGGCTTTCAGAGGTCTAACACTCTCTTCCAAGGGCCCTTCTATATTCTATTTCCAAGGCTCCTGCTCCTTCAAGCCCTGATATTTGATGTTCCAAAGGCTGTTCAGGTTCTGATGTTCTAATTACCAAAGAAAGGCCCTTGCAGCTCAGACATTTTATATTTTAGTACACTGACCAACTCTATCAGTCTATGTTCAGGGTCCTTCTAGCCAGTATTCAGTATTTTGTATTTTGAAATCCTTTTCTATAACACAGTATAAAATTCCCTGGTTCTGGAGCCAGAAGACCTGGGTTCAAATCTCCTCTCTGATTTCACCGCCTGTGGAACTTGTGCAGATCACTTAGCCACAAAGTCCCTTCTAGCTGTGGTCTCAAGATCCCTTCCAGCTCTGTCATCTATGAGTCACAACCACGAACACACTGGCCACTGTCCATGGCAGGGCAGGGTGAGAGCAGAAGCTTTCTGGATAGGAAACTGAGAAGGTAGTTTATTAGAGGGAATTATCCTCTCTGATTCAATACCAAGTTAATGAGATTTATGTATTTGGGCTTGATCCTCCTTATCAGGCAGGTTGTGAACTGCACAGATCATGGCTCCTCAAATTCACTCAATGGCACCAAGCTTTTAATCCCAGTTCAGTCTAGCTGTCCCTTTTATTCCTGTGCACTGGATTGCCAGGAAGGCATTATACAGTAGCACCAGACCTGAACAAAGCAGTCTAAAGGAAGTCAGAGCTGTATATTGTACTGTATAATTACAGAATATGTCCCCCCCCTTTGTATTTTGCTGTTCTAGCTCAGAAACTCAGGCACCAATTTGCATTTTAATTGCTTCTCTCCATTGTGTTGCTGTTTGGGGATGAGGATGCACCTATAATCTTCCCTAATTACAGTTTAGCCTCTAAAAGTCACTAAGGGAAAGGCTGGAGGGCCAACAATTCTGCTGTCAAGAACTGGAGTTCAGAGGATTTCATTATTCTCAAGAGAAATGAAACCCAACCTGGAATATAACTGCTAATAATAATTAAAATAATAACAATAATAGCTAATAGTTATGGCGCTCTAAGGTATACAAAGTGCTTTATCCATATTATCTCATTTGATCCTTACAATAGCTCATGGCTTTGATATCATTATCGGCTGATTTGCCAAGTTCCTACAAGTCAATAAGCATTTATTAAGCATCCACTAAATACCTGGTAATGTGTTCAGTGCAGTCTCACAGGTCATCTAGTCCCAAGTGCTTACTCTATCAATTAGGAGGCTGAGGCCCACCGAGGGTAGACTGATCTGCCCATGTCGTACAGGGCTATTCCCAGAAGTCTCATGTCAGACGATTCAAGGCCTTCCTAACAATCCCTCCAGGTTTCTTCTCTCTCATAATCCCCTAAACCACACCCTCTGTTCCAGACTTCTGTTTATATCTGGCCTTTTGTATCTCTAAGATTTCAATTGAGGGGCTGTCAGTCAGGCCACTGTTTCTCTTCCTAGACCTTCCCTGAACATCCCAGGGCTTCTCTTCCCTGAGTTTCTGTAACACTTCCTGTTTATTTCTATGTCTCATCTGACACTGAGCACATGAGGCTTTCTGTTATTAGTGAACTTTTATAGGGCTATTTATCTTATTTTTCCTACTAGACAGTAAACCAATACAAGGTTTCACTCATCTTTGGAATAACCCCCACCCTTACCCGCCTATATCTAGCACAATTCCAGGTTGCCCAGAGTAGGTACCCTGGAAATATTTGTTGATTGATTCACTAAGTGACCCAATTAATGGATATCTGCACACACACAAATATCAAAGGAAATATTTCAAGATTGTTTCTTTTTTTTTTTTAACTTTACCCTTCCCCCGAATAAAGTCCTTATTTTGTGGAAGGCACTAGGCTGATTCGGGGATGCAAAGATAAAAATGAAAAATACACCCCTTCCTTTAAGCAGCATATATAGTCCTGGGGGAGCACACTATGTACACAGATAGATAAATATAAAATAATTTGAGAGCGCCATCTGATCTGAGCCCTGAAAAAAGCTAGGAATTTTAAGATACAAAACTGAGGAGTGGGGGCAGAGATGGGAATCCTGTGCAATGAGATGATACTAAGGTATCTCAAGCTTATCTTGTTGTGATAGCAAAGAACTAGAATTTGAGGGAATCCCTTTCCATTGGGAAAGGGCTAAACAAATTGCGAAATTGTGATGGAATATTATTGTGCTGAATGATGAGCAGGAAGATTTCAGAAAAATCTGGAAAGACTTACATGAATTGATGCTGAGTGAAGTGAGCAGAACCAGAACACTATACACAGGAACAGCAATATTTTAAAATGAAGAACTATGAATGAGCTAGCTCTTTTCATAAAGACAATGATCCAAGACAACATCAAAGGATTCAAGATGAAAAATGCTATCCACCTCCAAAGAAAAAATTGATTTGGTCTGAATATAGACTGAAACAACCTCTTTGTTTTACTCTTCCTTCCTTCCTCTTGTCTTCTTATACAAAATGACTAATATGGAAATATTGATATGACCATACATGTATAACCTTTATTAGGTTGCTTACTGTCTCAAAGAGGATGGAGAAAAAAGAATTTGAAATTCAAAACTTTTCTAAAAAATAATGCCAAAAGTTGTTTTTACATATAATTGAGATAAAATAAAATTTTATTAAAAAAAATAAAGGACACGGGGGGGGGGGGGAATCCCAAGCTGATAAAACTGTGTTTTATTCTTGAAGCAACAAAGAAGCACTGAAGATTTTTTTGCAGGGGAGTTATATCACCAGAACTGTGCTTTGGTAAGATATTTTACTAGCAACATGGATAACAGCTTGCTGGGAGGAGGAAGGGAAGATTTGAGAGAGAGATGAGAGAGGAGAAAGATCATTTAGAGGCTATTATTATAATGATCCATACTAGATGTAATGATAGTTTGAACTGGGACAGCAGTCATGTAAGTGGAGAGAAGGGAATACAAATATAGACAAAAGATATTTTGGAGGAAGAAAAGATATGACTTGATGACTGACTGAATGGAAAAGTAAAAGTGGGGAGAAGTTGTGAGTTTGTGGTTACAAACATGGAAGGTTTGTAAAGATGGATGATGACTGAAAGGACAGTAGGAAGAGGGGGATATAGCAAGAGATATTGTAAAGATAAAATATATATGACCTCATGACAGACTGGTGGAGGGAAGGATAATAGGAGTGGGGCAACAAAAAGATGGTGATTCCCTTAGGAGACAAAATGAAGTAACTTTGGGCACTTTAACCATTTGTCTAGAATCAAACTTCTGAACTTTTATCATTAGAAAGATCCTTTGAGAGCACCTAGTCCAAGCTCCTCAATTTACAAATGAGGAAACTGAGGTCCGGGGCAATGACCTGTCCACATTGTCCACATATGCTAGAACAAGATCCAGGGCTTCCCCACCCCAGTCCAGCACTCTTCTTATTACAAGGTGCTATCCTCTCATATATACTCCATGGTATGTGAGCCTTTTGAGCTGTTTTCTTCCTTAAAGACTCCTACCTTTGGAAACTTCTCCCTTACTCCTATGTGCAAGGCAGTTATGTCTTTCTCATCTGAACAGAAGTAAAAACGCCCATATCCTGATTCTTGTTATCCATGGTTAAACTCACAGACACCCAGGCCCTTGTGTTCTCGGGTCACTGAGTGACACCTGTCTCTCCCACTCAAACACACACTATCCTCACATTCTTAGTTTCCTGGGAAGCACTGAGATGTTAAGAGACTTAGTGAGGATCATACATCAGAGGCTGGATTTGAACTCAGGTCTTCTCGTTCTGGGGCCAAGGCTCTATTTCCTATACTACACTGCCTCTTAGGTAATAGATACATTAAATAAATTACTTTAATCTCTGGGCCTCAGTTTTCTCATCTATAAAATGACACAGTTGAACCAGATGATCTCAAAGTACTGTCTAACCTTGACTAATGGTTATTCCATGAGGTGGGGAAAAGGCAGAGTACAGAAACTAAGAAATGCTGAGAAGAAGGGAAAAGGATAGTGAAAAGAGGAAGGAAAAAACATGAGCTAAAGAAGAGAATGCCAAAAGTAGGAAGGAGGAGGAAGAATGCGCAGGAAACATTTCTTCTTTCTTCAAAGACACTCCAAAACTTGAACATCTTCCTCTAAAAAATTGTTACTGATCCTCAATCCCATTGCTTGGGTTGGGAATATCCTTAAGACTAGGCTTCCAAGCAACCCACCTGGAGGCCTTTCCAACCCCCAGAACCAACCTTCCCATGAAAGGGCCATTCCTGGGGTCCTCTCTGTCTATTTTTTACATGAACCATAGAAATGTAAACCCAGCCCCTATACAGACTTGGTTTGTCCAGAGAAACCTGCTTTTCATGCTAAGCCAAATAAAGACTTGAAAGAGACAATTGGATACTATTCTGGATACAAATGATCCAAGAGTAACTTTCTAACAACCCATCATCTAACACTCAGAGGGCAGGGGCAGCTGGGTGGCACCATGGACAGCGCACTAGCTCTGGAACCAGAAGCATTTGAGTTCAAAACTGACCTCAGATACTTGATACTTACTAGCTGTGTGATCCCGAGCAACTCATTTAACCCCAATTGCCACCCCCATGTCCCCCAAATCAAGAAGGCAGCAGGCAGAGTTTGTTGGGGGCAGAAGGGAACCTGTCCCAGTAGACTGATGAAGAAAACAGCCACAGGTACAGTGTCTGTGGCCTTTTTCAAACAGCTAGTTTAATAAATCTTATTTTATTACTGGGATATTCTGAATCCTGTTCACTATAATCACTCAGTCCAAGACCAAGAGTTAGGTTAATGATAGTTTCTTTCTTTTCCTTTCTTTTCTTTCCTCTAGCTTTCCCTTCCTTCTTTCTTCCCTCATCTCATCCTTTCTTCTCTCTCCCTCTCTCCCTTCCTCTATCTTTTTGCTTCTACCTTTCACCTTTCTCTCTTCTCTCTCTCTCTGCCCTGGCCCCTCACTTTTCTCAAAGACTCAGTCTCCCTATCTCACTCAGGCAGGAAGTACGGTAACCAATGAAAGATCCAATACCACGAGTGGCTGGCATAGAAGCACTTGATCTGTTCTACCTTTTTTAGGCAGCCTAGTGGCCTCTACCTCCTAGAAGCTCATTATAGTGAAGTTGATGCAATATGAAAATTTGATAAGTTTTGACCCTGCTGCAGTTCAGAACTCCTGAGTGCAATCAAATCAACAGCCTCAGTTTCCCTGGTAGTAGGAATTACATCTCTGTGCTTTACACTCAGCAGCCTAATGATGGTTTACAAGATAACATGGAAGGCAGAGGAGAACAGGACAAGAAGATTATTCTTGTGTCCAATCTCTAATATAAGGTGAAAAGTGATGAATGGTTAAAAAAAAGTCCTCACTAAAAGTAAGAGAAAACAGCAACAACCAGTCTGCAATGGGTAAAATAAATGCCACAGGTTGCTGACCTCTCCTATCCAAGGTTATAGCATCTGACTCTTGTGAAGACAGGAGAATCGAATCTTAATTTGTCCCTGGCTAGGGGAAGATGACCACTCAAAAGATTTAGAGACCTACATTGTCCCCTGAGATGACACTGTTGGAGGATGTAAGGATCTATCTCACAGGGCCATTCAGCTAATGAAATGAAGATAGTTACTATTCTTAGGATGAATAAGCTGGAGAGAGTTCTAATTTAATATGCTCCCGACAAGTTCCACTCTTGCCTTTGCACCTTTCTCAGCAGAGTGAACTTAATTAGATGCAGTTAAGTCCCCTGGGGGTATAAAGCTGGTACTCTTGCCAGAATGTAGAATGATCCCTAACCTTCCCAGGAGGAATAAAAGGGTGGAATTACTGAAGCCTCTGAAACCTATGGCACAGGAAACTGTTCGGGCCACTTGCCCAGGGCCACCATTAGCAATCCAAGTGTAATGTAATTACTAGCAGTACTGATTAACTTCATAAGCAGGCACCAAGAGATATAAGGCAGGAATTCCTACTCAAAAAAAAATGCCCACCCACTCTGCTGCCTGATATTTCACTCTCAAAACTATACTCCTCTGGATGTTAAAGATATTTCAGTCTCCAGAGGTGCCTACTAAAATAAAAGAGTAGCATCATCACCCATTACCCAGAATGTGGGGAGGCTGTAGGGGTTGTAGGAGGAAACAGCCAGATGATAAGCTGATAAGCCTGGCCAGGAAGGATGGAACGGAGAGGCAGAGGCAAGACCAAAAGATGTCTAGGAATGAGAAGTCACTAGTCCCTCTGCTGTGGGTCAGACCTCAACTGATAAACTGTGTTCAGGTGTGAGCCCACAGGGTAGAAGGATACTGATAAACTGTAGAGGAGAACAATGGGAATGGTCAGGGCCCCGAGTCTGTCACATGAGGTACAGCAGAAGGAAATGGGGTATTTAGTCTGAAGAAGAAAAGATTCAGGGGAAAACTGAGAGTGGTCGTCAAGTCTAAAAAATCTGACTTTCAGGAGAAAACCAGGAACAATGATTAGAAGCAAACTCAGACATGCTGACAGGAAGAACTTCCTTTCAGTCTGACTAGCCACCCAGAAGTAAAATGAGTTGCCTAGGAAGCTGGTGGCTTCTCCCTCCTTGGACACCTTTAAGTAAAGACTACAAGCCTCTATCAAGTTATGCTCTAGGAGACAGTTTTATGGTTAAACTAGATGGATGCTAAGGTTTCTTCCAACTCTAAATTCTGGGATTCATCGATTTAACAATTTAGTCATAGATCAAACTTTAGTGTTAGAGATAGGTTGTCTGGTGCTGTAGCCAGACCCAGGGCTTTGAAGCCAGAATTCAACCCTGACTTGGTTAGACAAGCTCTAATGACAATACAACTCACTGGAATAGTTTTTTAGTACTTTCACATATGTGATGATTGTGAAGTTGGGCGAGCTAGTATTATTATCCCCATCTCACAGATGGGTAAACTGAGGTCTAGGGGGCTCAAAAATGCCCAGGTCATATAGGAAGTGACTGGGAGAACCAGAACCACAATCTTTTATCTTCTAATTCCTAGGCCTGTGCTCTGTCTGCTGTACTGGATTTGAATAAAACTCTCATTTGGCTATGGGGAGATTTCCTGATGTGTGTGGGCCTCCCCTCCCCCCACAGGATAGGCTACCTCACAGGTAAATGCTGGCTGCCTTCGGGGGCAACACATACCCTGGGTCCTTGGCCTTGGCTCCCCTTGCCAGAGGAACTTGGCTCTCGGCCACCTACCCGCCCAGGGCTTACCTGCATGGGACTGCATGTGCTCCAGGAGATTGTTATAAAACTGGAACTGGATCCCACAAGCGCCGCAGGTGTAAGGTTCTGTTTGGGAAAAACCATTTCAACCTGGTTACAATCAGCACGAGGCTGCGCAGTGCATATGTTCATGCTGCTGTCTGCCGGCTGGCTTCCCTCAGAGTCCTGCACCTCCACCTGCCTAGAGCATGTCCATCAGACACCTGCCCTGCTGCCTGTCCTGCAGCTGCGTGCTTACGGCCTTCCAGATTTCTCCAGAAGAGAAGACTGACTTCCTGGGACATTTTCCTTTTGTATCTATAGCTCTTCTCCAACTCTGTATTTTTAAGGAGGGAACTGACAGATTCTCTTAGGCTATTTCCTTTTGACCTAAAAGTGATATATTTGGGCAGGTAAATGGCACCACAGGGAGATTTTAAAATAATAATAATTATCAAGCTCAGAGAGTGACTAAGGCCTTTGTTTACATTTCTGAAAGGAAGTGATGGAAGAACAGAAAAGAAAGGAGACCTGAGAAACCCTTCCTAAGCTGTGGGAGATGCGAAGGCAAGACTGCTCAACAACCAGGGAAACCAGAGCGCCATGGACTCCTAAGCTCCGGTTCTTCTTGGCAAGTGGCGCAGAGGCCCAAAGAACCATGGGCCCAAGCCCTGGGAAGTCTACCAGTCCAGGACTGTTGACAGAACTATTGAGCTTCTTTCAGGGACTGACTGATGGAAATAAAGGACAGACAGGACTGCAGCTCGGGGGAAAGACAAGACACCTGGTTAACCTTTCACTGAGAGGAGTCACTGGATGTCTTGGTGGCTTGCAAGATGTGCACCCTTACAGACATGCTATATAATGTCCACCTACAATATGCTGTCCCATCCTGATCCCATATCTCTTCTTGCATTTCCCCTGCCCCACTCTGTCCTTTCAGGCCCAGTCAGAATGCACCTGAGGATCACAGACTTCGAGGTGTGACCTCAGAGCTCAGAAGAGGAAAATGAGGGGAGGGAAGGGACTAGCCTGATTACACAGGGGATGGGATTGGAACCCCAGCACCCTTTCCACTGTAGCAGGCTGCTTCCCTTTCTTCTGAGCATCCCTGGAAGGGATTATTTCTCACATCTGCTTCCACTTGCCCCTCCTCTGCAGAGGCTGGTATTCTTTCTTGGTATCACATTAAGCACCTTTTCCTTTATGGGGCCTCCCTGACTACCACCACCCAACCGACAGTGATGCCCCCATGAAATGAGTCTGAATGTAATGTGTTTGCACTTGTGTGTGTCATTTCCCCAGAAAAGGTCTCCTTAAGGGTGGACTTTTTTTCTCACCCGCCTGGCTCACAGCAGCTATTTAATTCTTGCTGATTGTCTTATCTTGCTCCTACCACTATGTGAGCATTCTGATGGCACAGATTGTGTCTTATTTATCTTCCACACAACAGCAAGCATGGGACCTTTTATAGAGTGGCCAGATGTTGTTTAAAGTGAATCTTACACCTAAGGTCTAGGTTTGGGGCAGAAAACGTATGCTCCCTCCTGGGTCCATTCTGCCCACTCTTTAAGTCCTAACACTGGGAGATGCTGAAGAGGAAAAGGACAAGAAATGGAGAAAGGAAGAAAAGGAAGGAAAAGGCATGATAGGAATGTCTAGACAATGAAATCAGTAATGGAAGAGATGTCCAAGAAATTCCATTTGATAACCAAGAGGATTATTCGTAGGAGAATAAATTCACCAATCTCATTCTTGACCAGAAGCCCACCAATCAATTTGGGAACAAAAGGCCTGAAAAGTGAGGGGATAGCAACAAAACTCAGGGTTAAAATTGACAAGTGATTACTTCCCTAAATTATGCCTTCCATTCCTGGCAGATAATAACTCATTTAAGAATCAAGGACGGTTTTTCCCTACTCTTTGCAGAAACTGTTCTCTCTCCTGCTCTTTTAAAGCCAGTTGAACGCTGCCCTATCCTCCTTCAAAAAGGGTGGAGCAGAAGCCTTCCTGTTTGAGATCCAGGCATAGTATGCCCTCAAATCACCTCTCAGCCACAGCCTAAAGAAACCCCCCAAATCCCCTAAAGAAAAAAAAATAGCCAGACCAAGAGACAAAGAGAAAAAGCAAATTCCTTTTCTCCTCATTACAGTCTGCCTTGTGCTATGTTATCTGTATACATGTTAAATTCCCCTCTCAGTAGAACATAACCTTCTTGAGGATAAAGGGTAGGTCTTTGTTCATCATTCAGTACTCAGAGAAGTGTCTAGCACATAGCAAGTACTTAATAAGCATCAGGAGAATTATAGGATGTAGGAGTAAGGTAAGGGAAAGAAGACAGATGGGAAGGGAGAGGGGGAAGAGATGGGAAGTGTGGGGGGAGAGAAAGATGGACAAAAGGGAGAAGTCAGACCCCGAACTGCAGGTTTCAGAGGTACAAAGGAAGTAAGAACCAAGTGAAGAACTGTCTACCAGACACAGTTCTAGATATACAATGAAGTGTTTCTTTAATAGATAGTCAGCTTACTTGTAAATCACCACTGCCAGACAGGAAACTTGGGGAAAGTCAACATCTCCCATAATACCAGGCCCTTCCACAATCCAGCCCACTATCCCAGCCACTGCAGTCCAAGCAAGTGCCTCCAATTGACCCAGATGCCAGGCTCAGAGTTTGGGAAACTAGGTCATATTTTTCAAGAGCTCCTAACCAAGCCACAGATGCTTAGATAATGCCCATACCATACCTCCTCCCCACAACCTTCCCTAGACTTCCCAGGCATCCCAAGAGAGACATCATAACTGAGAGGCTGGTATCAACCAAAAGAGCCTGGGCACCATCCCGATGCCCATCACTTACTCTGCAAGAGCGGGAATGGGTTGGAAATCAGGGGGCTTGCAGCTTCTGCAAATAAGAAACAGATTTAGTGGAGACAGGCTCCAAAAGGCTTTTTTGTGCATGAAGATGCAGCCCATCCCACAATGAATTCCCCTACCTCTCCAACCTAACTTCCCACTGGTCCCCACTATGCACCTCTGTTGCAGCCAGTTATTCTTACAGTCTCCTAAACCTACCCACCCTTCAAGGACAAGCTCAAGCTCCATGTCCCTCTATAAAGATTTTCCTATCTATTCCAGCCCATAGAAAGCTCTCCTTTTCTAGGATTGTGAAACTTTTACTGTCTGTATCTCACAAGTCCCGTGTTAAGAATATCCTGTTTCATATTATTCTTGAACTGACCTCTAAATGGGCAGAGACAAACCACCTCCCTAGTATCCCACATTGTGGGACCATTCTTATCCAAAAAGATAGAAAGAGAAAGAGAAGATGTGGGACAGTAGAAAAAGTACAGGGCTCTAGGTCAGAAAAACTGAGGGCACAAGTCTGGGCTCTGCCACAAACTAGTGACCTTAACAAGGTCTTTGTTTATCACTAAATAGGAGAAAATATACCCTACCTTACTTCCCTGCATGAAACCTAGGGGACCCCAGATGTGAAAAGGCTTTGAAAAGATAAGACAGTGTGAAATGTAGTCTCCATTTTAAAACATTTTAGAAATTATTTTATGGTTAAGGCTCAAGTGCTATGGGTCAGGGCTTGTGGTTCCCATTAGGGATATCTAAACCTATGATTTCCTTGGTGTTTAAAGCTCCTAGTAAAGAAACTTCTTCTGCCATGAAAGCCAGAACTGTTCTATAACGTATCACAGAGAATTTCCTGGGAATGCCAAGAATTTATGTGACTCATACAGGATCCCACGGTCTCTGTGTCTATGTGTCTGTGTGTGAGAAAGGGAGAAACAGAGAGGAGGCACAGGCGCATGAAGCTTCGTCTGGCTGACTCTGGGGCCAGCTTTATCTCTCCCACCCCACTCTTTCCTCTTACAGGGACTATTACAAACAATATTACCCCTGGGTCTGTGTGGATAAGGCCTTACTTCACCAGCTTACTTCAAGGCTAACCTAAAGGGAAGAAGCGGGGTTATTTTTTCCATCACTGTGTCGGGATGAGTTTCTCTCAGTGCACTGGGGTGGATGGGCAACTTTTTGAATGTGACTGGATTCACAAGTTTCCCTTGGAAATGTAGAGAAACAATAGGAGTGCATCTAAGGAACTTGCTGGGTATGCTGGGGATAAGCATGCTCTACTGTGGGTCTATTAACTGCAAGTTGACTCAGGATCTGAAGCTACATGAGGGTTTGGGGGAAACCATGGTAGTCCTTATGGGGTAATGGTAAAGCAGGAAGGTCAATGGGAAAAGCTCTCTCTACCTGGGGCTTATACTCACCACTTGAATTCTGAGAACTGCTATTCGTTTCTTCAAAGTTGTTTTGTGCTTTGCTCTCGACTCTCCTACTGAAGGCGCTTTCTGCTGGGTAGGGAATAGAGAGATAAAAAAAGAATAGAGAGATAAAAAAGAAAGGTAGGGAATAGATAAAAAAGAAAGATAAAAGAAAAAAAGAAAGGGGGAGGAAGAGAAGGAGAGAGAGAGAGAGAGAAAGAGAGAGAGAGAGAGAGAGAGAGAGAGAGAGAGAGAGAAAGTGATTGGTCATCACTAGTCTTTAAAGGAAGATGATTAGAGGAAGGGAAACAGAGGTCCTTGTATCCCCTAAAACCCAATAGTGGCAACAAAACCTTGGAATATGGACAGAGAATGGGAAGAGAATGTGATCAATTAAATTACAATTGGTCCATAGAATAGTTCTTTAGCACTGTCTTGACAAGATGCCAGCTGATTAGCAAAAATGCTATGGTACAACATTTCCATCTTATGCCCATCTTCCAGTTGGCCAGGTCTCAGTGGTAGTAATAGCTCAGTGAGGGAGGGCCAAGTATGGATTCTGAATCTTTAAGAGGAAGATTTAGAACCAAAAAGACTAGGTTCAAATCTTCTGCTAATACACAGCTGAGGGAACTTTTAGCAAATCACTTATCTCCTCTGGCTCCCTCTTTTCTCATCTGTAAAAAGAGGGGTTATCTCTTTCTGGTCTAGATGCATGATTCTATGATATGGAAATAGATGATATAGAAAGAACACTGGGCTGCAGGTGATAAAACCTCAGTGTCTCATCCTAGCATTGCCATTCAGTAGCAGGGTGAACTGGGAGAAATAACTCAAACTCTCAGTGCCAACCTCAAACTTCCCAGTTTCCCCACATGTAAAATAAGAAAAAAAAATCACCTGCCCTGTCCAAATTGAAAATCTTGGTCTTTTAAAGTGCAAAACACTTCGAAAAAATGGCAACTTACTACACAATAGAAATTATCATCTAACACACATGACACATTTGATATATGAAGAAACTGAGGACCAAAAGGGGGCGGGGGGGGGGCTGGAATTCTTCCAGGGCCATACTGAGAAAGGCTCTGAGAAGATGTAGGTTTTCTGGTTCTCAATCCAGGATACTTTCCTGGGATCACTCATCTCATCTTTGAAGGGACATTCTAAAGAAGAATCTGGCTCCAGTTGGAAAAATTTTAAAGGAGGCAGTAGAAAAAGGAGGAAGGAATGAGAAAGAAGGGACAACTGGCTAGTGGGTCAGCTAACTATTTCAGCACAGGGTTCTAAACTTGACAAAACTTCTCAAGGATTCAAAGTTGAAAGGGGTTGAATCACTGGAAGAAAGGAGGAAATACTGTATTCTGAGTAGCAATAGAGTTACTGGCTCCATCAGCTTAAAGTCTTCTATTAGTTACCCTATGGAAACAAAGGGAATTTTCCTCTTGAACAAGGTGGGGAGCTGGAAAGAGAAGTATCCTATAGGATTTATTTAACACTCAGTTGTCAGGGAACTTAGACAACATTTCTCAATTCCTGTCCCAATCCAACTCTCCACTAGTTATGAAAACACAATGCAGCCCATTCTGCTGTGGATAATCAGAACAGAACCAAAGAACCTTGATGTTATCATATCCGATCCCTTTGTCTTAGAGATGAGAAAGTAACAGAAGCAGCCAAGTGGTGCAGTGGATAAAGTATTGGACTTAAACTGAGAAGATTTGATACTTATTAACTATGTGATACTTATCTCAGATACTTATTAACTGTGTGATCCCTTTACAAGTCATTTCACCTATGTCTGCCTCAGTTTCTTCAACTCTAAAATGAGGATAACAGCATCTACCTTCCAGAGTTATGATAAGAATCAAATGAAAGAGTATTTTTAAAGCATTTAATATCATGCACATAGCAAATAATATGGTCATAATTGCTTAATAAATGTTTCTTCCTACCTTGCTCCCCATCAACCCCCTTCATCTTAGAGTTGAGGAAATACACAGACTACAACAATCAAGATTTCCATTGAAGCATCCAGAATTTTCATTTCAAGATAACCTGCCACACCTCCCTTTCCCCTCCATGGTTCATTTTGCAGTGGGGATCATATGGAAATCTCTTTTCTAAAAGTACTGTCCACAAAGGTCTTCAGGCTATATAACTTACACAGAGTATAGTGGAGGAAAGGATATAATGGGACTGTTCATAAAGTTGTTGGTGAGGAGGGTAAAGTAAAAACTCAATGAGGGTTAGGGGACCCACTCTCTAGTATAACTTCTGGGAAGCCAAGATCAGCTATAATCATTCCTTCCATGGGGATGGGATGGAGAAGTACCTGAATCAACTGGAGAAGATACACAAACACAAAAGAAAAAGTCGACGGCAAATTCTGATTCAATGAATATCCTGTTCTTACTGCCTCATTAAAGGAGTGAAACTAGAGTGATTATGGAGGTAAAGAATAAAATAGGCTCTAAAACAAAAAAAGATGGTTATATAAGGAAGCTATAACAATGATGCTGATCAAAGGGTTAGAAATCACCTGCAATTTCATTCAGACCAAATAAAGTCATGAAAGAGAGCGTTAAATAAAACATCAACTGATTAAACACATATCCATGGATTTACAAAGTCCTCTGGACCCATCTGGCAGTTAAATGAACTGTTCACCTTTTAGATCAAGTATCTGGATTTTCTTTTTAAGGACTCAGTCATCTTCAATTCATTCCATGAGAAAGCTGACAGTGCATACAACTTAATCCACCTTGATTGGTCATGTCTTAGCTGACCATCAAGCTCACTCTACTGACCCACCTAAAACAAAAGTTTCTTTTTTCAAAGATAATGACAGTATTTCTGGAAAACATATTCAGTCTCTGAGAGATCCTCATTTAGAGAAATAGTAAATCCTAAGATTTCCAATATCAGGCCCCATGATAAGAAATGTATTCTTTAAACCATATTTATACAGTGCTGGCACATAGTAGGAAACTGATAAATGCCTGCTGAATGAATGAATTTATATAATTAACTTGACTGAACTAATATCCATCAGTAATGGTCAAATTAGGAGAGTCTTTCTCTATTCAGAATTCTGTTTATAACAGCCATTTACGCCAGTTTTTGTGAAAATGTAACACAACAGCCACTGTGTTTTCACAACTGCCAGGAGCCCAGAATAATTACTAGCCTAATGGTTTATTAAACTGCCGTTCTCATTAAAGCCTCTGAACACATCAAAAGGATGTTTTTCTAAAAAATAACCTTGGGAATCAAATGTAAACACAAGCACATTTTATCACTTTGCTACTTATCAAGCACTGTTTGGATGGTCTATTAGCCCCTAATGAGGGCTGGAACCATCAGTTAAAAAAGCCAATCATTATGTTGAAAACTTGACATGTCAGCACAAGGACTTTCTCCCAACTGGCTGATCTTTCATCAACTTTTATCAAACACAATAAACAATAATTTTCACTACTTAGTCCAAATGTTTCCCATTAGCTCAGGAACCAGATTTTAAACCAGATTTATTGCCACCCTTATAGTTAGTCTTGTCTTATCAAGGATTTTCCTCAAGAAATAGATATGTATGGGGGCTGCTGGTCTCTTTATTGACAGTTCACATTTCTGGAGGCTTCACTTCCATGCCTTTTTGCTATGTGTAGCAATGGGATTTGCTCTAAGACTGGGATACATACAGAGAAAGGCAGGGATCACTTCAGAGGTGGAAAGCCCACCCAACAGTTAAGAAAGTTGAGGGCACAAAAGCCATTGGTACCTGTGGTTGCCTTGCTTCCTGGGGATCCGGAATTTGGAGCGCGGAACATCTGGTTTTGGGAGGCTGGAGGGGCACCCGAGGAGGTGCGTTGTAGAAGGGTGGAGCACCGGACTATGGAAGCTGGTGTTTTTTTGCCCGACTGGCTCGCCTGTGTCTTCACTGCCATGAAGAGTGGAGATCGAGAGAACTCTGGATGTGAACACTCAGAACTAGTGTCCGGCTCGTCAGACGGCTCCCACCCAGCGGAGGTACCTGGCAGGATCGGGTCCTCAATGTCGGCTTGCCCGAGGCTCTCCTGTGGGCTGTGCCGCCATCTTGGATTGGCAGCCTCTTATGACCATGGCCTCCCCCACCAACAAACCTCCCCAAAAAGGCAAGGAGATGGGAATAACTTCACCAAATTCTATCCTCTCTCCTCATTCCTTGAAAAATGACATGGATCCCTCCCTCATACCCCCTTCTACAGGGAAACCTGAGTTACTCAGAATCACCAGACCATGCCGTGATACACTTTAGCCAAGTAATTACTTTGGGGGTGGAGGAAAAGGGAGGATAGAACCACTGTAAATGAGGACTGATCCCCACAAAAGAGATGCAAGGAATGAGAAAGATTTTCTAGTCAGCATGCTTAAAAACCTAGAACTATTTCCCCATCACTAAGTTCAAATGAAAAGATACAAGGTCATGATAAGAACAGATAATGCTGGTTCTTGATTTTTAACATATAAGGGACCAGGAGGCACAATTTTTGAAAAGTAGAACAAGCGAGATGTGAATGACAATTCTCATAAATCCAGAGCACTCTCTGGTTTTCCAAAAGCTCTGCAGCATCTAGAATCCATCAATTTCTAGGAATTCTTAATATTTTATTATAACATGATGCTGGGCAACCAGGACTTAACATCTATACAAAACATTAATCATCAAAAAGTCTCCTACATTCCTGGCCTGGGGCTAAGGCATCTACTTTTGACATGTGGCCACCTCTGGATGGATTCTTTGTACCCAGTAGTCTCAAAGGAAGAGAAAGAGCATGTCCCACATAGTCCTTCATGGAAAAGACCCATCACAAGGACCATTTCCTAACCCAACTACAACCAGGATATTAGGACTCATATTCAATAAATAAATTCAATAACATTTATTAAGAACTTATTATGTATAGGGGTGCTGGAAAAAAAACAAAAGAACATAATAGTCCCTACCATAATAGAAGGTAACATTCTATGGGATAGATATTTAAGAGTGCTTTAATGATATAATCCCAAATAACTAGATAATTTTGCTGTGTTATTTTCTTAGGCTATTATATTATTAGGCTATTCAGATACTGTATTCATTTCTGGGCATTTCTGTGAAAAACAAACCTGGTAGGGAGGTGGAAGGGGGTGGAAAGGAGTGGGAGGTGGTTTTCATTTATTCTAGGACTCAATATTCCTCCTTTTTGATAAGACAGTTACTCTAATTACAAGAAATTCACGTATCTAACACTTTTGGTAATACCAATAGGTATCCCTGATTGGACATAAGGCTACTTGGTACCTATGAGGAATTAAAACTCAAATATTTCCTATCTCATCTTACCTATGCAACAATCTGTGTGGTTCATATTTTTTCTATACACAATAATGGCTGAGTTCAGTGATGGCAAGATGATAAATAATTTTTCATAGCATTAGTCCAAGACATTTACTTCATCTACCATACCTGAGGTCACAAATTCTTCCAGGTGCCTTACAGGAAATACTCAACTCCAAACTCATCCCTCTAGTGTCAACAAACTATTAGTCTCTTTTTTTCTTTCTATGATAGTTGTACATACCTGAGGAAGTAGATAACTAATAGCTTTCTATTCCCTTCAGGTACTATCAGTAAGCAGTTTGTCAGGTAGGCTTCACTACCTTAATTTTGAGGACTCTCCAGTTCTCATGCCTTCCAAAAGTAGACTTTGGCTCAATGAATGCCATAATCTGGTTCAAATCACCAATTTCGTAAATCAAATCAAGGTTCAGAAAGAAGTGGTGTGACCTAAAGTCAGCCTACAATTTAATGGCAGAATTGAGATTAGAATCTAGGTCTGGGGAGAACAAGAGTTAAGCAAGTTACATCTTTACTGAGATGAGGCTAGAGAAGGTTAAACTCCCTTTGCTCTCATTTTTCATTATCTATTTTGACATGATTGTGTGTAAGATGTTGATCTAAACCTAATTTTTGCCCAACTGCTTTCCAGTTTTCTCAACATTTTTTTATTAAGTGAGGAGTTCTAACTCAAGTAATTTATGTTGTATTTATCTTTCAAAACAGATTCATTCCTCCTTTTCAGTAACTCTAGCTCATAGCCATGGGAAATGTGCTTTTCAAGGGAGAGGGAGCTGGCACAAAAGAATATATGAGAAAAGGATGATGAACTCTAGAAGAAAAAAGTAGAATTACTTATAATCAGCTTAAATGGTATCTGAAAGTACTTAGTAACATTCACGAAAGATGATGTACATGCAAACATGCTCACATCCAAATAATTGCAAAATAAATATGATAGTTAACTCTACAAATTTAACTTTACTAAGTTTGAAAAACCAAAAGTTAGCATTTTGGAAGTAGCAACATTAATTTACTCAGTCCTGGGAAGTGTATGAGAATACAATATTTATTAACATCATATCATACTCCATAAACTTTCAAAATTATTTTACACCTTTCCCTTCACTGAATCCTCACAATTACCCTGTAAAGCAGACAGGGCAGAAATTATTATCCCTACTGTACAGATTAAGAAACTAGGCCCAAATGAGTTGTTGTATATTATTGTGACAGAATAGTATTGTGCTATAAGAAAAGATAAGCAGGATGGTTTCCAAAAAATCTGATTAGATTTACATGATCTGATGCAAAGTGAAGTGAACAGAACCAGGAGAACATTGTACATTGTAACATAAATATTGTAAGGATGACCAATTGTGAAAGATTTAACTACTCTAATCAAGACAATGATCCAAGACAATCCCAAAGGACTCTTGATGAAAAATGCCACCTCTAGAAGAGAAAAGAAATGCTATCTACCTCCTAGGTTAACTGAAAACTGAACAATAGTATTTTTATTTTATTTGAAGCATTTTAATTTGTGTTTTCTTTTGCAACATGGTTATTGTGGAAATATTAAGAGAAGAGGGAAGGAGAGAATTAAAAAACTTTTTAAATGATGTTAAAATATTTTCTACACATGGTTGAGAAATATCAAACAAAATGAATAAAAGCATTAATGTTTAAAAAGTAAACTAAACCCAAGATGGTAATATGAATTATTTAAAGTCCATAGAACTAGGCAATAAAAGATTCAGCATGATGACTCAGTTTTTCCCATTTCTAGTTCAATTTTGTTACCTGAATTAATCTGTTTTTCTAATTCCTTATATGTCTGCTGATATGTCACATGCCAACTAATCCTAAATCTAACCTTGTTCCACAGAATCCTGCCATCTTCTAGTTAGCCTTCTTGCCTTTTCTTCTATATTCTTCCAAATTTGTCTAGGTCTTATGGAACAGGGTCTTTAGTCAAACTTTTGGATTAAATACAACTTGGTAAAGCTATCTCTTGCAGTCACTTTCTCTATCCACAATGATAGCTGGGTTTTGTGACGAAAAGATGGAAGCCCCTAACAATTATTCAATACCAAGCCACCTACTTCCTCTCCACCTGGTAATCCCAAATCTTTTCAAGTGCTTTAAAAGAAATATACTTAGCCCCAATTTCATTTTTCTAGACCAGGATTCTTAACCTGAGGTCTTTGGATAAATTTCAGGGTATCTACAAATTTGGACAGGAAAAACATTACATCTTTATCTTCATTAACCAGTAGCTGAAATTTTCCATTTCCTATAATGATGAATGTAGGCATGTACCTAGGTAGGTTCACTAGATTGCCAAATGGGTCCATGACATAAAACATTTAAAAAAATGCTCTAGCCAACCTTAGAAACAATGGAGAAATCACTAATATCACATGTTTCTTTCTAGATTACCCCCAAACCCCAATAAAATGATTATTTTCTAAGCTGAAACACCATCAAGAAAAGCTGCTATTAATTTGGAACTATGCTCAAAAAGTTATCAAATTGTGCATGCCCTTTGATCCAGCAGTGTTACTACTGGGCTTATATTGCAAAGAAATTTTAAAGAAGGGAAAGGGACCTGTATGTGCAAGAATGTCTGTGGCAGGTCTCTTTGTAGTGGCCAGAAACTGGAAAATGAATGGATGCCCATCAATTGGAGAATGGCTGAATAAATTGTGGTATATGAATATTATGGAATATTATTGTTCTTTAAGAAATGACCAGCAGGATGAATACAGAGAGGCTTGGAGAGACTTACATGAACTGATGCTGAGTGAAATGAGCAGAACCAGGAGATCATTATATATTTCAACAATACTATTTGATGATCAATTCTGATGGATGTGGCTATCTCCAGCAATGAGATAAACCAAATCAGTTCCAATAGAGCAGTAATGAACTGAACCAGCTACACCCAGAGAAAGAAGTCTGGGAGATGACTATGAACCACTACATAGAATTCCCAATCCCTCTATTTTTGTCTGCCTACATTTTGGATTTCCTTCACAGGCTAATTGTACACTATTTCAAAGTGTGATTTTTTTGTACAGCAAAATAACTGTTATGACATGTATATTTATATTGTATTTAACTTATACTTTAACATATTGGTCAACCTGCCATCGGGGGGAGAGGATGGGAGAAAGGAGGGGAAAAATTGGAACAAAAGGTTTGGCTATTGTCAATGCTGTAAAATTACCCATGCAAATAACTTGTAAATAAAAAAATAACTATAATTAAAAAAAAAAAAGAAAAAAGAAAAGCTGTTATTTGCCATCCTGTTATCAGGAGAGTTTGCTTGGTCCTAGTTGAAGTCTCTTGTATTGATGCAACAATGTATCTGAGTATTCTGCCATCTAAGTCTTTATCTGGTTTTCCAGACAGGCAGAAGCCCAAAGCACATTTCTGGACATCTCAAAAATACATGGGCTATTTCTCATGCTCCTCTATGGAAAATATGACATCAAAAACTCATAGCATTTAGTTCTGGAAGATACCTTTTAGTTTAATCCATACTGAAAAAAGAATCACCATCGTAACATATATGACAGATAGTTATCTGGGCTCCACTCCCTCCAATGAGGAACCTCATGAAGCTTTTCATTCTACTTCGGGACAGCTCCCATAGTTAGTAAGTGTTCCCTGTAATAAAACCTTAACATGCTTCTTTGCAACTTTTACTGGTTATTCCTTGTTCTACCTTCTAGGCCAAACAGTCAAAATAAATCTTTTCACAAACTTCAAATACTTAAAAGATACGTTTGTGAAAAGATTTATATCACATTTATATTTTATACAAGTTCAATCCCTACTCATATCCCTACTATGTCCTAGAGACTGTGCTTGGTTTTAGGAATAGGAAAACGAAACAATCCCTGCCTTTAAGGGATTCACATTCTAAGGAGCAAGATGATGTGTATATATACATCTTATATACAAAATAAACACAAGGTAATTTTTTTATGAGGAGGAGCACAAGCAAACGGAGACCCTTGAATTGAGTTTTGACAAAAATTAAAGATTCTAAGATTGAGAGGTAGGAAGGGATGCATTTTATTTCCTGGGCTAAATATTCCAGTCCTTCCTCCTTAAAACTAAGAGGGAAGAGAAGATGGTGGCTAGATGAATGGATAAAAGGGACTAGAAGGAGAGTAGAAATTCTTGGTAGTCTGTCCTATGGGGAGTTAATCTATAGAGAGCAGGATTAGAAGCTATGATAAAAAAATTGCCGGGGATAGACTTGTTATTGTTGAGTTATTTCAATCAAGTCCAACTCTTTGTGACGCCATTTGGGGTTTTCTTGGCAAGAATACTGTGGTGATTTGCCATTTCCTTTTTAAGCTCATTTTACAGATGAATAAATAGGGTTGAGTGACTTGCCCAGGAAGTTAGGAAAGCTAGGAAGAATCTGAGCTTGGATTTGAGCTCACAAAATGGAGTTTTGTAGACTGTAGGCCCAACACTCTATCCATTATACCACCTAGATGCTCACAGAGATCATCCTACCCGACTCCTAAAGTTGGGAGATTTTGTGATCTGGTATTAGCCCTGGAGAACTAAGACTCAAAGACTGGATCATTTCACTTCTTTCATGATATTTTTTTGGAATGCCTAGATCAGACATCAGGCTTTCCCCCTGAGAGTTCTCAGGATTTCAGGGAAGGAGGACCACAATTAAGCTTCACTATATAGCTAGGAAAGTTAGATTGGGTAAGCAAAATTAGATTTCTGAAAACAAGATGCTGCAACAGTGCATTCTGAGAGTGTGGGGTTTGATGAGGGATGTGGCCTATCACAGGTGGTCAAGTGAGCCTCTCCATCAAGCCTAGAAAGTGGTTCAGTCCAAGCTAATGAAGATAGAGGAAAAACTTGGAACTCTAATCTGGATGAGGCTAGAAAATAAGCAAATGAAAGTAAAAGGGAAGGAACTGATCAAGAGGTGTCTCCAAATGTCCAGGAGAACACATGGTGGTGTCCTAGTAGAAAAGGAGGGAAGAAGAACAGGAAAGATGAAGTGTTTCCAAGGGGCCCTCTGTACAATTAGAAATGCTATAGCACCTAGACTAGGCCCCAATCTGTTCACTAGAATCCTAGAATCTTAGAGCTAGAAGGACCTCAGAGACCATACAGTCTAACTCATTTAATGTTACAGATGAAGAAGTAGGGCCCAAGAGAGAGGAAGTGATTTGCCCAAATATACACAGTGAGTTGTTTGAGACACTGATGAAGACCCTCAGGCTGGTTAGGGTTCTGCAAAGACACAGGGATAAGGCTGTCAGAAGGTGGATATTACCAGAAATTGCTGAGTAAAGTTGGAAAGGAGTGAAGTGAGGACTGGAATGAATGGGAAAGACAGAAGGCAGCTCTTCCCAAGAAATAAAGACAAGGCACATTCTTAGTTGGTTAACAACTTTATTAAGTGACATAATTAAAAATTAATTGAGTGTAAACACATTCTGGACATCCTATCCCCAGGCCCTCAGCAGATGTTCCTGACTGCTCCATTAGGGACCATGTAGGAGAGGCCCAAATGTGCCAGCTCCCAGCACCTAGAGTCACTGGGCGAGTGGGGAGAGGGCACCGTGCACTGGTTTACAGAAAATCCCAGGATATATATTTTTCCAAGAGAACCTGGCTTGTCTGAGGAAAGAGCCCTGTGACAGGGATGGGAATCAGCTGACAAAGAGGGACCTAGAAAAGTCAGTCTCTTGTGAAAGGCCAAATTTCCTCTCCCCAATCACCAAACAACAAAGCAATAGACTTGGACAGTCATCTCTCCTCACCCCAAGTTTGCCCAAGAAAAACTTCTCAAGATCATCTCAGAGAGAACTGGACATTGAGTCTCCTCTCCTTACATGTGAGGTTCTCTCCCTCCATGAACCTCACAGCTATATCAGCTAGCTACCGGTCAAAGCCCAGCTTTAAGGACCCTTGGCTTCTTGTCATGTAGTGGACACTGACAGATGCTTTCTTCCCAGTGAGCACTGACACACAAAGGCCCTCTTCCTGCTAAACATCAGCAGATGCCATCTGCCTAGTAGACAATGTCAGGTGAAAATGACAACCTGTCTGGCAGGTACTGAGAATCTCTCCTTCCCAGCAGTTACTGACATACAGATGCCTACTGGCTGGTGAGTGCTGCTCTGCAAAGATACTCTGTCCAGGAGACATGGGATTGAAACTGATAGATGTCCTCTGTCTAGCGGGTACTGAAAAGATATGGGTAGCCACAGATGCTTATTCACTGGTAGGAACTGACACACAGATGACCTCTGTCCAGCAGATATCATCAGCGGATGCCCTTCTTCCTCATGGGAACTGATGCTAATAAATGCCTTCTGTCTGATGGGAATTTCTTTCCAGTAAGCACTGATACACAGATTCCTATTTCCTAGTGAGTAATGATACATACACAGGTGCTCCCTGTCCCTGTGTGTCCAGCACACAGACAGAAACTTTCTGTACAATGGCAGAAACCCTCTGCCCAGGGCATCCTGACACATGCATGAATGAGCATCGGTACCTTTACAGATACACACAAAGAAGCTATCTCACTGTACCATCTTACCAGTGGCCCCTTTCATTTCTGCCATCCACAGGTTTCTCTCTGTGCTATCCACTCCTCTGAAGTACAACCTGAGTGGGAGGCTTTTGCCCTTCTTCTCTTGGAAAAGTCAAACAGGGGTCTGACCTACTGCAATGGATATAGCCTGCATATTTCCCTCATGACATAAATACAGCAGAAGGGACTGACTATCATGGGAGTGGGGGATCACAAGATCATAAGAGTTAGATCCTAAGACTTAAGATCATCATCTAGTCCAATTTCCTCCTTTCACAGATGAAGTCAAGGTTTAAGAAAGCCAAGTGTCTTGTCCAATGATATACAGAAAGTAATCTGGGAGTTCAACAGAAGCCCTCCAATGCAAACCCAGTCTTCTTTCTACTAAATCCTCTGCTTCATCTAGCCCCCTCTCCAGAGGCTTCTGGGCTTTCAATCCCATGGCCCTTAACTTTGTGTGTGTGTTCTCTTCTTAAAGTCTCCCAGATGTGGCTCCCCTGAAACTCCCACCTCACTATGGAAAAGATTTTGATCTGAAGGCTTCAGTTAGGAATTCTTGGGGAAGCTGCCCCACCTTTCCCCAGGCTTGGTCTGGACAACTTTTTGCCATGGAAGATGGAGAAACTGGTTACCATTGCCATCTTTAGATGATATTTCTTGGCCCCAGCCTCATGCCATCCCTGTGTTCCATGTATATGGCAGTCCAGAAAACAACACTTGAAGAAGGTGAGATTTCTTCTGTGGGCCCCCTTTGCCCTTTTCATACCTAGGAATCATGGTGAATATCTCCAGTCTTCCTTCCTTCTCAACTTTCTGTCAATTGTCATAAGACAAAGCCTACCCTGGGAAAGGAGAAGAGGTCACCACTATCCCTTTTATCCCACACCCACGTCTTCAATACCACTATGCAGCAGCACTCATCTGGGGGTCTAGAGCTAGCATATGTATAGAAGGGAAAGAGAGATGGGACAACTAGAGGGTCAATCTCCCCAGAGTCCTATAAAGAAACGCCAAGAATGCTTCTATCCAACAATCTCTGTGTAAGAGACGATACATCTGAAATACCCAAGACAAGTGGAAACCTTTGTTACATTTACAAGGCACGAAAACCCAATGGGATCTAAGGCCCCCTGTCTACCAAACACAGGTCTTTGGATTCTCTGAGTGGCCCTGATAGCCCAGAATAGCAAAAGGACATGGTATCAGGTGGAGAGACAAAGCCTTAATGAAGGATGCTTGAATTAGTCCATGCCCAAAAGCTCCACAGTAGAAGGTCACAGTCAAAACTCACCCCTCTGAAGAGAAGAGAGGGGCTTTGCAAGCCCAATGGCCCTAGCTGGGTTAATGAGACAAAGGTTACTACAGGGATCAGACACTCTTATCCATCCAACACAGGCCAGAGAGAATAAAAGAGAATCACAATTCCATCTAGAGATGGAAAAAGTCTCAAGACCAACTATTCCAATCCTCTTTTTTTACATATGTGAAAACAGATATAGAAGAAAGTGATTTGTCTAAGGAGAGGGAACAAACAAGTAGCCGAGAGGGGACACAAGCACAAGGCTCCAGCTTGCCCATCAATGTCTTTTCTACTACAATGCGTTGTCCCCTTACTCCATTCAATGAGTACAACCAGTGGATACATTTCCAGAGTCCTGGAACTAAAAGGATTTGGGATGGCAGGATGGCTCAGCATCGGTCCAGTTTCATATCCTATTTCAGATAATAACAATCGATTAATCTCTCAGGACCTCAGTGAGATAGACTCAGCAGTCTCTAACGCTCCTTTCAGTTCTATGTTGATAATTCTAATTCTGAACAGGAGCTTAGACTTCTATCGGGAGGAAAGGAGAAAGAAGAAAGAGAAACAAGGCCTTTCCCTACAAAGGGCATCCCATAAACCCAGCTGGAAAGCCAAGTCACCTCCATCACAGGGCCCAGAAGCAATGCCCACCTGTCAGGGGGCCCAGAGAGAATTTTCACCTAGGGGCATAAGGCTGGACCACATACCCCTAAAGTCCTTTCAGTCCTGAGATCTTCATGATCCCCTAGGGGCCAGAAGCTGCCGGGGCTCTCATCCCAGGAGACTTCCTAGGCAGCTCAGAGCACAGCCTGAGGCTTTTGGAATTAAGGGGTCCTGGCTACATCCATCGCTCCATGATGTAACTTAGCTGAACAGCCAAGAGAAGATGCACCCCGCCCCAGAGCAAGTCAGGCCTAAGGATGAGGTCATTTCTCCTCCTCCCGCAGCAGTCCAAGCTCTCCTCCCCAGAGATCCTCCGCCCAAAGGGGTCCCATCTATCACAGGATCACAGACTTAGAAGCACAAGAGACCTCAGAAAGCATCTAGCCCATTTTACAGATGAGAAAACTGAAGACTGCCCAGGGATTTACCCAACACACCCAGGTACTTAAATAGCACAACCAGGACTTGAAGCAGGTCCGACTTATAACCCAGGGCTTCCCCCCACAGAACCAGGCCACTGGTGCTCCAGGGTCGGACTTTAGGCAGCTAACAATTCTCAGTGGTGGAAATTGCCAGCTATGACAATGTCCTGCCACCAGGTGGCTCCATGTCACATGCACCGTTAGGAGGAGAGGATGCAGCTTGCGCACTTCAGCCGCAGCAGGACCCGGGCTCCCGACTCTCCCCCGCCCCCCCAGGACCACGACACCGACCCTCCCCTCTCCCCCACCCCGGCTGCCCCTTCCTGCCATCCCTAGCAAATACTCACTGATGGGGGCGTGAAGGGCCACGTGCTCCTGGTAAGGGGTGTAGTACTTGTACTGCTTGCCACAAAATTCACAGGTGTAGTTACCAGTTTCTGTGGAAAAGAATAGAAATGGGTTGGCAGAGGAATCGCCTTTTCACCATCGACTCCCTCCTCCAGGAGAATCTGGAAGTCCAGGTCGGATTGTCTCTACTCTAGCCCTCATGCCCACTGCGCCTGCCTTCCCTCCTCCCGGAGCCTAGGGACGCCAGGCTCGGATGCAGGAGATTTCGTTTTATTGCCTTGGAGCCAGGCCTCCATACCATGTACAAGAGACTTCCTTACTTTTGTTCTTCCTTCCTTTCTTCCTCCCTTCCTTCCTTCCCAAGCTTGTAGTTAGTGACATCTCAAAATTTCAAAAAATCTTTCCTTCCTTCCTCCTTTCCTTCCTCTCCTTTTTTCCCCTTCTTTTCTTCCTCCTCCTTCCTTTTCTTTTCCTCCCTCTTCTTCTTTCTTCTTTACTTTTCTTTCTTCCTTTCTCCCTTCCTCCTCCTTTTTCCCTCTCCTTTCCTCCCTCCTTTTCTTCTTCCTTCCTTCCTTTCTTCTTTTCCACTCTTCCTTCCTTCCTTCTTTCCTTCCTCCCTTTTTCCTTTATTCTTTTTTATTCCTTCCTCTTTCCTTCATTCTTTCCTTTCTTCTCCCCTTTCTCCCTTCTTCCTTTTATTCCTTCCTAACTTTCTTCTTTTCTTCCTTCCTTCCTCCTTCCTTCTTTCCTTTTTTTCTTCCTTCCTTCTTCACTCCCTCCCTCCCTTTTTTTTTCTTTCCTCCCTCCACCCTTTCATTTTTATCCACTTATCACATGAAGATGAAAGACAAAGAAAACATTCCAGGGCAAAGTGTGGTAACAACATCAAAGTCCAAAGGATTTCAGGTATTGACTGGTGCCTTATGTTAGAAAGATGATTAACAAAATGAGCAGCAGGATCAGGCTTTAACATCAACTACTGAACACCGTCCACCTGCCTTGATCCCTTCGTCCTCCCCATCTCTCTTTTAAGAGTTAGTAAGCCACTTTTTGCAGAATCCCCTTTGAATGACTGGCCATATCCGCAGGGACCCCTCCCCCAAGCCCTTGAACCCTCCCAGGTGAGCATACTTGGCCCAATTTTCTGGAATGGCTCTGGAGGCTCCTCCTTTACTTCATCTGTAGCCACGACAGATTGCTCAAAAGGGTCTGCAGGAGAACAAATGTCATTTAGCTTCCCAAGGATGCCACTCCGTGCGAGGGCCGGGACCCTGGTCATGGGAGAGGGGAAGAACAAGGGAAGAAGAGGCCAAGGACTTACCTGCCCGATTTTCTGGGGCTCCTTCGACACTAAACACTGAGCCCGGGTAGGAGGTGGCGGCAGTAGCAGAGGGAAGGAAGGAAGCAAATGAGTGCTAGTATTTCACCCCAGGGAAGGGCTCTGATTCTCTCAGGGGCACCTCATCCCAGGGACCTGAGCTACCACCACCAACCTGCCCTGGGGAACCTCACTACTCTTGGAACAATCAGCTTCCTAAACAGAAGCCAAGAAACCTAACACGGGGAAGGTGGGACAGCAGGACCTATCTCAGCAGGCAATCTCCAGGCAGTAGCCAAGGACCAGGGGGAGACATAGCTGGCTATGAGGATGCCCTCACCCCACCCCAGTCAGGCGCAGACCTTGCTTCCTTATGGAGAGATCTCCCTGAGATCACCCTGCCTCCTACAGGGATCACACTCATGTTCTCCTTGTGCCCAGCAGTTCAAGGCAGTCTATCGTTTGGCACCCCACAGACACATAACAAATGTATTATTTAATTTATTTGTGGTCACTACTCAAGAGAAAGAGGGTCTTTTTTATCTTCATTTGTGTCTTGGCCTGGAGCCAGGACTGTGTTTCCAGTCCAGAGCTCAACAACTGTCATGGGCAGGGGAAGAGAGAGACAGATGGTTTAAAGAAATAACCAATGAGCCATTGAGAGGAAGAAAAGATAAAGGAGAGAGAAGGAAAACAGAAATGAGGAGAGATGATGACAAGAAGAAAGGAATGAGGAAAGAGTCTGTTATGAACCAATTCTTCTAGCAGGATGCTAGGGACAGAGACTGGGAGTAGCCCATGGCTCCCCTATGCAAGAAATGGGTCATCCTGAATCCTTCCTGGTCAATCTCATAATCTCTAGGAAGGCCCTAAAGTAGGAGTTGTCCCACTCACCATCCACAGCATGGAGGTCTCGGTGCTCTTGAAAACAGCTGTAGTATTTATATTTCTTCCCACAGATATCACACGTGTACCTAAAGTTGTCTGTGGGAGCAGTGGAGAGAAAACGGAAATGTGAAAATCTTCTGGGCCGTTGCGGGATGAGAGCAGCAGGCTGGCTGAGGGGCTCAGGTTAGTGTCGGTCAGTCTGAGAGAGCACAGGGCCTTTAGTCATGGCTCAGCATCCCATTTCTATTTTAACTTGACACCACCATCCTATACCATGCCCATCTCTTGAACTAGGGGTGCCCCGAAAAATGTCCTCAGGCCTTTCTGCCACCTGGCAGTGCTCAAATGCTCACTGCAGAGGGCTACGGGATATCTGTTGACCTCTACCTATCCTCTCCTTCAGCCGCTGATAAACTCCAATGAAAAAGCCCTTCAGTCTGGCAGAATTTACCGAGCTATTTTGGTTTCAAGATGAAAACTGTAAGCCCGGAGAGCTACTCTTACAAACTTCAGTCTGTGGGGAGAGCACGACTCACAGGCAACAAGGAGCAAAAAGTACCAGACGGAGGTCTAATAAATCAGAGGCAGCGAGGTGGCAGCAGACACAGCGCTGGGCCTGAAGCCAGAACACCTGAATTTAGATCTGGCCTTGGACATTTGTTAGTTGTGTAATCATTTCACCTTTGTCTGCCTCAGCTCCCCCATCTGTAAAATGGGGATAACAAAAGCACCCATCTCATGGGGTTGTGGTAAGGATCAAACAAAATCACCAGCAGGATGCCTTACGCTCACATGTCGACTTCTTTCACAGGGAACAGCCAGTTACCACCAACTCAAACATGGGCAAGCCACTTGCCTGCCACCCACCACAAAGGCCACGGGTGACCGGGTGGTTTTCTCTGCAGGAAGAACGTCTGCCTCTTAATTAATTGAGCTTGGGAACAGAGAGTGCATTATTCATGTGCACATTACAGTTACAGCCTCATGCTTTAAGTGCTTAAGCAAACACTTAGGGAAAGAGACTAATTGTCCTACATGTGGGGAGCTGGCAGTCCCATTCCTGATTGATATTCTGAGCTTGGCAGGCAATGGCTAGGGACAACCCGCCAAGGGGATGGACAGTAGGATGGGCTTCTGAAGATGCAAGCCAAAGTTCACAAGAAATGTATCAGTGACAGCCCTGAATTCTAGTCCTGACACTGCTGCAAGCTAGATCTAAGACCCTGGGCAAACCACTTCCTTCAGCTTATCTCCAGGCACCCCTAGGATTATTTTAGGCCTTTTTATCTGTCCAGAAGTTAAACCTCCTTTTATGGACTGTTTCTCCAGATCAGAAAAGGAGCTCCTCTATTTGTAATATTCAGTGCTTAGCAAAGTACTTGCCACATGCGTAACATGTTTTTGGTTTGTTCTTGGTTTCCTGAGGCAATCAGGGTGAAGTGATTTGCCCAGGAACTCAGGTCCTCCTGATTCTACCACCTGTCAGCCATCCACTGGGCCACCCTGCTGCCCCTGCTTAACACTTAACAAGCCCACCCTCCTTCCTTCCCTCTCTTCCTCTCTCTGTCCTTCTCTCTTGCTCTTTCTGTGGCCCTGCATCTCTGTCTCTCTCTCTCTCTCTCTCTCTCTCTCTCTCTCTCTCTCTCTCTCTCTCTCTCTCTCTCTCTCTCTCTCTCTCTCTCTCTCTCTGTCTCTTTCTGTCTCCTTGTCTCTGTCTCTCTCTGTGTGTCTCTGTGTATGTCTCTATGTTTCTCTCTTTCTCCCTTATTTATTCATTCCTGATCTTTAAGATCTGTGATTCTAATATTGCTGGGTTCTACTGTATGACTAACTCACTCCATGACAGGCCACTGGATCAGCTGTAGAGTCGAGGTGATTGGGCAGGAAGCTAGCAGCAGTTGCCCAGCCCCACATACTCTACTTGAGTGGAGGCAGGCTCTGAGAAAGAGGACAATAAACATGGGGAGAAAGAATGAGTAAGACTGAGCTGAGGGAGGAAAGAGCAATCGAGGAGGTAAAAATATCCCTGGCCATAAAGACCACAGCAACCAGCGAGTCTTTCCACACAAAGGAAGCCAAGAGGCGTACAAACCAGGCCATTGAGGGGAGGGCTGGAAAGGCAACAGGGACCCAAAATAGCAAAGGAAGGAAAGATTAAATGGGGAAATGCTTTAAATACACTCAGGCAAATCAACGGCCCAAGAAAAGAAGGGAGCTATTGAAAGCTGGGAGGACAACTGCAGGCTGAGGAGGACAGCGGAAGGTGCCCTCGCTGGGCTTCAGGAGGACTGGCTGCAGGCTTTCCTGTGACTTAGAGCTGGGGAGATCACATGGTCCAAACCTCTCATTTTACAAAAGGGGGAAACAGAGATCCAGAGAGGGAAAGTCACTTTTTCAAGGTCATGGAAATGCTGGTTCTCAGTCTCCCTCACCCTGAATCCAGGGCACTACCAAAGGGAAGGCTGGTCAGGATCCTCCCAGGGCTGCTGCTCTTATCCCTTACATAGCTGCTTTCTCCAGACAAGCTGGCCCAGATCCTGACACACACCCTTCCATAGCTGAGTCCAAAACATCAGCCTTCCCTGGGTTCCCTGATTCAGCCTCCCCCTGCCCTTCCCTTCTTTCCCACTAAATCTGCAAGATACTTACTGCCCTGGGATGCTCCTTCACCTGAGGCTGCTTCAGTGTCTGTAAGAGAAGGTGGGACAGGCTCGTGAGTCCATATAGGAAGGGAGCGGAGGACCAGAAAAACTGCTTTTGAGGCATTCCCCTTCCCATCAGACACCTTCCACTGTCTTGATCTCCCTCAATCTTCCTCCCTGGTTCAATTCCAGGTCATGTCCTTACCTAGAGGCAGCTGGCCCTAACCCCTCCTGTAAGATACAGGGAAGAACTGTAAGGAAGCACAGCCCAGAAAATTTGGGCTGCTTGTCTGGCCCAGAGTACCACCAGGATCAAATGCTTCAACCACGAGGAACAGGGGCTGAGGCACGGGCCCTGCCCCCAGGGAGCTTCAATTCAGCTGAAGAGCTGAGACACACAATCCTAGAGGACTCTGGCATTGCCTAAGTATCAAAGGAGGAGGATGCCCTAGAAAGACTCCCCTGCCAGTCCAATAAGGCCTCTCACACTGCCCCCACTTTTCAAAAGCCTTGGGTTTTCTCAGTCCTTTACCTGCATCACACTACAGGGTCAGACTAAGGGAGCCATGCTCCCCATTTCAGAGAACGCTGAGTTCTCCACATTCTTCCCCAAGAGGTAGAGATCAAGGTTCCGTGACTTTATTTTGTCCAGCCCAGAGCCTATTTGAGGCCAGAGCAGGGTCAGAAGGAAAAGTGGGGCAGAAAGAAACAGAGAGACCAGTTTCTCAACCACCCTACCCCCTCCTTCTTGCACCAATCTGAGACCAAAGCCAAGGCTGCAGAAAAGCTTACCTCGATGTGCTCGCACATGGGTCTGGAAACAGTTATAATATTTGTATTTCTTCCCACATATTCCACACTCGTAGGACCCTGGGGAAAAAAAAAGCAAGAGAAAGGAAAAGTCATTCCCTTTCATCTGAGACCAACAGCCAGGCCCAGTTGCAGTTGCAGGAGAAAGACTGAGAAGGACTCAAGTGGGAACCCTGCAGGTTTTACCTCCTGGAAGAAGCTCCAGAAAGAAGCTCCCCAGACCCAGTGGATCACTTGGGCACAGAACGCAGGAACAAATTTTAATTATGTTCGATCTCAGTTATCCACTTGTGGTTACCACTTTTGTCTGTATCGATTTGGGATTTTCTCCCCTGCCTGCCCCTCCCTGTCTAGTCATGAGGAACTTGGGGACCACAATGGGAGGCAAACACATATACAAATCTCATTGCAGGTAAGACATATGCACAATGCTCCAAACAAAAATACACTTAAGCCTGTGGAGACTCAAGTAATTTTTTTTTCTTCTCGTCTTATTCCATATTGTTTAAAACAATATTTCCCTTTGTGAATACAAGAGTCTCTAGTCCTGGCTTCACTGTGAACTAGCTTTGTGACTTTGAGTAAGACTTCCAGTCTCAGTTTTTCTCTCTAAAAAAAGAATTAATTGCCTTAGCCACTTCACTGTAAAATATAATTATCATGGATTTGAAAGAACACTGAAAAGAAAAAGAAACATACAAATATTGTTGTTAGTTATTATTGTCTCTGTCCAAAGTCATCCATTATTTAGAAGAAAGAATAAAGTTCTTTCTAAGAAACTTCTTGCTATCAATGCTGACCACACCATTTTTGCTAAAAATCAGGAAAATCTCCAACCAGTTTTTTCCATTGGAATCAATAGGAAATAAAACTGCCCACCAAACAAATCTTTATGCAGGTAACAAATGGTACCTTTTACAGTCTTCCTGGTCCAAGACAGAGCCAGGAAAACACCTGACCAGTATGGCTCAAGCCACACTCTGGACACTGCCAGCCATGGAAAAGAGAATACTATTTGCACAGAAAGAGCCAGAGACAGAAGAATGGAGAAAAGGAAAAGTTAGAGGATGCTAGCAGGCCCATGAAATGCAAACCTTTATCTGGGCAACTCTTTCTGGAGGAGTAGGAGGAGCAAGACTTTTCTTCTTCACGTATGTATGTTTTGTTTTAAAATTCTGAACTGAAGAAACATCCAATAAGATAAGCAGTTCCATATGGCTTATGTAGGCAGTTGCCAACTTGCCCAGCTTGCTTCTCCCTCCACACACACAAGTATACAAATTCAAAATGTTACATTCAAAGCTTTCCTGCTTATTAATGTTTCCTACTAACCTTGTCCCTATTCTTTTATGTGCATTTTTTTTAAAAGTGCTTCAATGACCCTCTTACATTTTACTATTACATTTTCTTCTAGTAGAGTTTTAATCATCTCTGGCCCCATATGTAGTAGTAAAAACAACTTTCATCCCAGGGAGCTGTATTAACAATAACAACAGGAGCACAGAATAGAGCCTGAGATTTGGAATCAGGAAGACTATAGTTCAAATCCTGACACAAGCTGTGTGACTTCAGACAAGCTAATTAACCTCTATGTGCCTCAGTTCTCACACTTATAAAATGGACACAATTCCTCTCAGGGTCGTTGTGAGGCTTTAATTGTTGGGACACAAGACAGTGCCCCCAGATATTTCCAGGGAAGCAGGCAGAGAGGACCCACTCAGTGACACCTTCCAAGCAAGCTTCAAGTAGCTCAGCCATATTTCAGGCTCTTCCAGAAATCAGTGGTATGGATGAGTGGATTCAAGATGGCAGCATTGACAGGTCTTTATCTGAATTCTTCCTGGCATCTCTCAGATCAAAACCAGATCAAGCTTCTGAACTGGTTTTGGAGTGATAGAATCCACAAATATATGGAGTATAACAAATTTCCAGCAGAAGATATTTTGAAAGAACTTCAGAAAAGGTTTCTTTCAATCAGGTATGGGGCGGGGAGGGGAGAGAGGAGGCAGCCGAGCGCAAGTACCTAGAGTGGTGTGGCATAACAGGGAATATACTGGGAGGCTCTTAGATAAAATATAGCAGCACTGGCTACTGTATCCTGGTTCAGAAGCCAGTGAATCAGTAGATTAGCTATGAGACATTCAATGCAAATATAAAAGGCAAATAATGAGCCTCTGAACCCCAGAATAACATGGGACTTGGCCACACCTACCCAGCACAAGAAGGAAGTGAGCAGCTTTGGTCCAAGGCACTGTAGAGGAAGCTTGGAACAATCTCCCCTTTGCCCTAAGATCAAACCTCAACCTTTAAAAAATGAGCAAAAAAAGTGAAAAAGAAAAAAAACTCTGACCACAGATAGCTTTTTTGGAGACAGAACAGACCTCAAACCCTGAGGATACTAAAGGCAAATTATCTCCAGATGAAGCCCCAAAAGGTGACAAGAGTTGATTCCCATCTCACAAAGCTCTCTTGGAAGAATTCAAAAAGTATTTTAAAAGAGAGTTAGAAGAAAAATGGGGAAAGGAAATGAGAACTTTGCAAGAAACTTTGCAAAAGGAAAGACAGAAATTATCTGAAGAAAATTCCTTAAAATAGATTTAGTGAAATGGAAAAAAATCATATAACTCCTTACAAAATAGATTTAGTGAAATGGAAAAGGCATGTAACTCCTTACAAAATGGGATTTGAAAAAGAAACCAACTCATTGAAAAACAGAATTTATGGAATGGAAAAAAAAATCCAATGAACAAAACAGCTCGTTTAAAGTTAAATTGGCCAAATGCAAAAGGAGATTAAAAAAAGCTAACTGAAGAAAATAATTCACTAAAAGTTAGAATTGAACATATGGAAGTGAATGACAAAATGAGATTTCAAGAATCAGTCAAACAAAACCAAAAAAGAAAAAGAAAAAACAGAAGAAAATGTAAAATACTTCATTGGAAAAATAATTAACATGGAAAATAGATCCAGGAAAAACAATCTAATAATTATTGGGCTACCTGAAAAATACAATGAAAAAAAAAAAGAGCCTACACATTATCGTTTAGAAAATCATGAAGGAAAATTGCCCTAATGTCCTAGAACCAGATGGTAAAATAGTCATTGAAAGAACTCACTGATTACCTCCTGAAAGAGGCCCTCAAATGAAAACTCCAAGGAATATCATAGCTAAATTTCAGAATTATCAGATCAAGAAGAAAATATTGCAAGTAGCTAGAAAGAAACAATTCAAATATTAAGGATTCACAATCAGGATTACCCAGGACTTAGTAGATGCCACTCTAAATGATCAAAGGGTCTGGAATTTAATATTCTGAAAGGCAAAGGAACTTGGATTGTAGCCAAGAATCAACTATCCAGCAAAATTATTAACATTATCTTTCAGGGGAAAAGATGGACATTCAATAAAACTGATGAATTTCATTTATTTCTGTGAAAAGAACAGAGCTGAACAGAAAACTTGATCTTCAAATACAGAATTCAAGAGAAGCATAAAGAAGTTAAAAAAAAAAGAAAGGAAAAAAATCTTTCTTTTAAAAGTTAAAAAGTTTACATCCCTATATGGGAAGATGATATGTTTAACTCTTGAGATCTGTATCTCTGTTATGGATATACTTAGAGGATACAGGCATAATTTGATTTTATTGTGATAATATAAAAAGGAAATTAGAGGGGGAAAGGGGATTGTCCTGGAAGAAACGGAAAGGGAAGGTAAAACAGGGTAAATTACATCTCATGAAGAGGCAAAAAAAGACTATTAATTGTGAATGTGAATTGGAACTCTCTCATAAAATGGAAACAGAGAGCAGACTAGATTAAAAGTCAGAATCCTACAAAATATTGTTTACAAGAAACCCATTTAGAACAGAGTGATACATACAGAATAAAGGTAAAAAGGCTGGAGCAGAATCTATTATTCTTTGGCTAAAGTAAAAAAAAAATCATTGGTATGGGGGTCAAGTGACCTGAGTTTCAACAGTTTGAGTTTGAGGTGTCAGGTGTAAATGGTCAGACCAAGAGAACTTGGCCACCACTTTCAGGATGGGAGACTGTCTTCTGCCTCTCTTTGTATCCCCAGAGCTTGGCACATTACCTGGCACACAGCGGGTGCTTAATAAATGTTTAATGTCTGCTGAAGATGTAGTGGGAACAGTTGGAACCTGGATTGTTACAGTCCTAGCTCAGTTTCCAGTTCATTATATGATCCATCCTTTATGGACCTCCATCCCTCCCTCCCGCTAAGATGAGCAAGTTGTACCAGGAACTCTCAAGGGCTCCTTCCTGTCCTAAGATTCTATGACTCTACTCTCTTGTGATGGCAATGACTCTGTCTTTTGATGACCCATGCACTGTGTCCAATCCCACCCACCAGAATGTAAACATCCACAGACAGTGTATGCCTTCAACACAAGTCCATCCATTAAGTCCAAACAAAAGAAACTTAGGGATTCCTGGGATCTCTATTTACCCTTATATGATAAAAACTAAAGCTCAAACCAACTATTTTCAATTTCTTTTTCCTCTGTCTTAATAAAAATTAAATCAACATCAAACAAGCTCGTTTGGTCAAGGGATTTTGTATTAAACAAGGTAATTTCTCTGTTTTCTGTGGCCTACTTATCCTGTGGTTCTCCCAGGAAAAGCAACCAGGGATGTAAAAGTAAAACAGAGATGACTTCAAGGCTGTCTTCTAGGTATACAGAGCGATGGGTCCAAACCAAAACATTGCCCCAAACCACACCCCTTTGCTGAACTAAGAAGCAGGTTGTAGGTTTATCAAAAGGAACCCTCTTTCACTCTCTTTACGTCTTTCCAGGTATCCCAAACTAAATTTACTTAGCCAATACAGCTCCTCATTCATCTGTCCTGGGTCCCAGCCTCCTCAAGGCCCAGGTCACAGAGAGATAGCCAGCCCAGGAGACTGGCCCAAAACTTGCCGGCAATGGAAAAGGCAGGTGATAGAGAGGGTCTGGTCTGTGAGAGCACAAGAGAGAGGAGTAGTAGAGAGGGACAAGTTAGGGAAACTGAGGACAAGGGGAGAAAGGATAGAGGAAGGGCAGGGAAGAAACAAAGAAAGGTAAGAATGGGAACCATGATAAGGAATGGATAAGGGGACTGGAAGGAAGATACTATAACAGGAAAAAACAGGGAGGAGACAATATGGCAGAATGGAAACAGCACGAGAGAGGAATTTGAGAAGCATGAGATCTAGTCCCCATTTTGCCACTAATTTGAGCCAATGGCAATTGAGATCTCAAACCAAGCTACTGGCTAGAAGTGTTTCCTGAAATTAGCCCAGGAGAGCTCTTACCCACAGGTACAGGCTGGTGTGAAAGGCTGGTGCCAAGGAAAATCAAGAAACCAGCAAGCTAGGAATGGGCAGGTGCCATCTGGGACATCCATCCTACTGCCCACTTGGCTGATGCTTCATCTATGTTGGCAGTCCTGGGGTCTCTGGGAGCACGGCTTGCCAAACACAGGCTTTAGGGCCAGGCAGCTAAACAGAGACCACAGAAACCACCACCCCACCATCCAAACCCAGATTTCCTGTACCACGTCTTTCCCGTTACTGGCTAGTCCTAGAGTTAGGCTCCTGGGCTGGCTATCTCTCCAATGATCAGGGCACAGAAGAGGATTTTCTCTCCTGGTTTCTGACAAAGTCTCCCAAATACACCTATATTCACACTAAAACCAACACATACTTCAAGTAAGGGCTGAACTAAAAGATGCAACTTTTAACTCTGAGAGGATATAAATTCTACTCTAACACTGTTTTTTCTTGTTGAGTCATTTCAGTAGTGTCCAACTTTTCATGACTCCATTTGGTATTTTCTTGGTAAAGATGCTGAAGTGGTTTGCCATTTCCTTCTCATTTGGCAGATGAGGAAACTGAGGCAAACAAGGTTAAGTCTTTTACCCACATCTAGTAAGTGTCTGAGACCAGATTTTAACTCAGGAAGATGAGTCTTCCTGATTCCAGGTTCGGTGCTTTATTCACTGTGCCACTTAACTGCCCAGATCTATAGAATGAGGAGTTTAGAATCTAAGCATTTAGAGACTCAAAAAATTCAGTGTAGGCAGACAGGGAATTCCCCACAGCTACTCTAAGACAAAGCAGTGTCTTTTTTCTTGCTGAGTGATCCCATCCCTCAAAGGTTTAGATAGTCAACAAGATTCATGCCAAGAAAATGGCACTAAGTCCTGCCAGCCCATTCTATTATCTTCCCTTGGAAGGTGAAAATGCCTGAAAACAGCTACTGAGAGATGTATCTGATTGCCAGTGTCTTCAGAGGCTCATTCTGATTGTTCTCTTGTGGTGTCCCACTCAAAATATCTCAAAAATCATAAATCTCTAAGGGAGCTTAGAGATCATTTGATCCCCCCTCCCACCCAATGCAGGAATCCCTCTTTCCAGCATTCTCAAAGAACAGTCTTTCACAGTCTTCCTGAATAATTGTAGTAACAAGAGCTTGCCATCATCCCAGTTCTGGCTAGCTTTAATCATTGGGAAATTTTTGTCTTGTATGAAGTTGACTCCCATTAGCTTCCACGCACTGGCTCTAGTGTCTGGAGCCATACAGAATGAGGCTAATTCCTCATATCTATGACAGCCTTTCAGATATCAAGACAGAAATCATGACTTTCCCCTCTCCTCAAGAAACAACTTAACTAAAAACTCCCATCCCTCAAAACATTCCTGAAATGTTTTACAGATCCTTCACCTCACCATCTTAATTTCTAGAATTTTTGCCCTCTTCAAGAATTGTTCCCAGATTATTCACACAACTAATCATCCTCTTTCCCTGCACTATATCAGCATTTATGAATCTATGTTTGATGGCAACAAGAAGGAACTGTTTACTGAATTAGAAATCATGGGAACTTTGGAAGGAAGTAACCACTCCACATTTTAAATTATGATTTAAAAAAAAAAAAGAGGAGGCAGCACGTACTCTAGAATTGAGAAAAGAGATTTCAAAGATATGAAAGAAAAGATAGATGGGATTCTATGGAATAAAAATTTATAGGGGAGAAAAAAAGAAAAAAGGAAATCTTTAAGAAGAAAATTCTAACAATGCACCAACTCTGTGGAAGAAGAAAGGGGAGCTGTACAGAAGAGGCTGATGTGTATGCATTCAATCAATAGTCAACAAGCACTGTTTAAGCACTTACAGTGTCCTAAACAAGATGCCAGAAATACAAACAAAGGCAAACATGTGGTTCCTTCTCTTAAAGAGCTCACAATCTAATGGAAGAAACTATGTAAACAACCATATGTATACAAGACACATACAGAAATATATACAGATAAAAGATAATCTCAATGGAAAATTGAGGATGAACAACAAATGTGGGACAACATAAGAATAACATCAAGAGGTTGGCAATGAACACTAAGAACAATAACTACAAAAGCATTTTTAAGATCATCAAAGAAGAGAGATGATTACCTTGTGGATTGAGTGAGGTGTTAACAACAGATGAAACAGAAGGCAGAACTACTCAACTCTTGAAAGACAGAACAAAATTGGCAATTGAACATAAGATGAGTAAGGAGAAGATAAGTGAGCACCTGTTGAATTCATTTAATCAGGTTCCTAGTAAACCACATCCCAGGATACAGAAAGACATAGGGTGCTGCTGAGTCACTATAAGTAACTAATGGAAAAGGTACTACATGACTGGAGACAAACAAATGCCCTGAATTTCCAAAAAAGGCAAAGGGAAATGTGTCCACATATTTTAGGTCAGAAAGTTTGACATCAATTCTTTTTTGATTATTTTGTTTTTGTTTGATTAAAGCTTTTTGTTTTCAAAACATATGCATAAATAATTTTTAACATTATAAAACCTTGTGTTCCAAAGACAGCAAGTAATCCAATATATATTAAATATGTGAAATTCTTCTATATATATTTCCACAATTATGCTGCACAAGAAAAATCAGATCAAAAGAAAAAATGAGAAAAAGAACAAAATGCAAGTAAACTACAACAAAAAGTGAAAATATGATATTGTAATATATACTCAGTTCCCACAGTCCTCTTTCTGGGTACAGATGGCTCTCTTTATCACAAGATTATTGGAACTGGCCTGAATCACCTTATTGCTGAAAAGAGTCACATCTATCAGAATCGATCATTGTATAATTTTGCTGTTGCTATGTACAATGTTCTCTGGGTTTTATTCATTTCACTCGGTTCATGTAAATCTCTCCAGGCCTTTCTGAAATCATCCTGCTGGTCATTTCTTACCAAACAATAATATTCCATAACATTCATGTACCATAACTTATTCAGCCATTCTCCACTTTTTTTTCTCTTTTTTTTAAATTTTATTTTATTTAATAATAACTTTATATTGACAGAATCCATGCCAGGGTAATTTTTTTTTACAACATTATCCCTTGCACTCGCTTCTGTTCCGATTTCCCCCTCCCTCCCTCCACCCCCTCCCCTAGATGGCAAGCAGTCCTATATATGTTAGATATGTTGCAGTATATCCTAGATACAATATATGTTTGCAGAACCGAACAGTTCTCTTGTTGCACAGGGAGAATTGGATTCAGAAGGTAAAAATAACTCAGGAAGAAAATCAAAAATGCAAATAGTTCACATTTGTTTCCCAGTGTTCTTTCTTTGGGTGTAGCTGCTTCTGTCCATCATTTATCAGTTGAAACTCAGTTAGGTCTCTTTGTCAAAGAAATCCACTTCCATCAGAATACATCCTCATACAGTATTATTGAAGTGTATAATGATCTCCGGGTTCAGCTCATTTCACTTAGCATCAGTTCATGTAAGTCTCGCCAGTCCTCTCTGTATTCATCCTGCTGGTCATTCCTTACAGAACAATAATATTCTATAACATTCATATACCACAATTTACCCAATCATTCTCCAATTGATGGGCATCCATTCAGTTTCCAGTTTCTAGCAACTACAAACAGGGTTGCCACAAACATATTGGCACATACAGGTCCCTTTCCCTTCTTTAGTTTCTCTTTGGGGTATAAGCCCAGTAGTACCACTGCTGGATCAAAGGGTATGAACAGTTTGATAACTTTTTGGGTGTAATTCCAGATTGCTCTCCAGAATGGTTGGATTCGTTCACAACTCCACCAACAATGCATCAGTGTCCCAGTTTTCCCGCATCCCCTCCAACATTCATCATTATTTTTTCCTGTCATCTTAGTCAATCTGACAGGTATGTAATGGTATCTCAGAGTTGTCTTAATTTGCATTTCTCTGATCAATAATGATTTGGAACACTTTCATATGAGTGGTAATAGTTTCAATTTCATCACCTGAAAATTGTCTGTTCATATCCTTTGACCATTTATCAATTGGAGAAGCCATTCTCCAATGGATGGGCATCCACTCAGTTTCCAGTTTCTGGCCACTACAAAGAGGGCTGCCACAAACATTTTTGCACATGTGGATTCCTTTCCCTCCTTTAAGATCTCTTTGGAATAGAAGCCTAGTAGAAACACTGCTGGGTCAAAGAGAATACACAGTTTACTAACTTTTTGAGTATAGTTCCAAATTTCTTTCCAGAATCATTGGATCCATTCATAGTTTCACCAACAACATATCAGTGTCCCAGTTTTCCCACATCCCTTCCAACATTTGTCATCTTTTGCTTTGATGTCAATTCTTGGCAACATCCTAGAACCCATTATTAAAAAGATAGCTTGGGAACACTTAGAGAAAGAGGTGACTGCTAAGAAAGAGCATAGCTTCATTGAGAAATATAATGTATGGCAAGCTAATGGGGATGAAGGAAGAGAGAAGGGACAACAGCAGGAAAAAAGGGAGAACAGGGAAGAAGGGAGGGACAAATAAAGGAGGGAGGGAGGGAGAGAGGTAGAGAAAGAGAAGGGAGGGAGAGAGATAGGGAGGAAAAGAGGAGGGGGAAGGGAAAGGGAAAGGAAGGAGGGAGGGAAGGAAAGAAGGAAGGAACAAAGGAACGAAGGAACGAAGGAGGGAAGGAACATTTATTAAGCTTGCACTCTATGCCATGCACACTACTAAGCTTTTTACAAATATCTCATTTAATCAAGAAAAAGATGAGTTAATTACAAAATTGAGAGGCCTAGTTACAACACTAGATGACAGAGTAAAGAACTTTTTAAAAAAATCTTAATAATCTAGAATAATGATCAGATTTGATATTTAAATTTAATAGGTATAAAAGTGAACATGAGTAAAAAAAATCAAATGCATTAATAAGATAGGGGAGGTGGATAAACAGACAGTCATGTGAAAAAGATTCAAAGATTTTAATAGACTGCAAACTCAGTATGAATCAACAATGTAACATAGCAGCCCTCAAAAGCTAATATAATCTTGACTGGTTTTAATAAAGAGAAGCACAGAAGGAGATACTCCCACTGTGATCTTCTCTGGGCAGATCACATCTGGAGTGCTGTGTTCAATTCTGAGTGGACACTGATAAGCAGTATTGGGGTTCATAGGACACTAAGGGGGTCAGGAGGCCAAGAGATCATGGCTGAGAATGAATTTCTTAAAGAAATTAGGAGTGTTCAAATCAGAAGATTATGGCAGAAATGACAGCTGTCTTCAAGGTCTTCTACGGAGGACTGTCATGAAGAAGACAAAAAGATATGAGGAGGGATTAGCCCTGTGCTGCATGGCCCCAGAGGGCAGAATGGAGATCAATGAGTAGAAGCTGAAAAAAAGCAGGTTTGGGTTCATTGCAAAGAACAAGGGGAGGGGGGAATCCAGGCTGCGCCCAGGTGTCTCTATTCCAGATTCCTGTGCAGGTCAGGCACAGACTGAGTTATATAAGATCCAAGGTACCTTCCTACTCTGAGATTCTGGGACATAATTGTCTGCTTTTTTACCATGGAACAAGTCTTGTCTTTTATAGCTCCTTAAGAATACTGAGGACATGTTCCTTTTCTCTTTTTACCCCATAGCACATAGTACAGGTGCCTCTATACATCGGATACAGTTTGAGAAAGAAACAGGTTTAAGAGAGAGAGGGTTCCTGGATCCAAAGCTCTGCAGAGAGGGGAGAAAAAGAATTTTACTACCTATTCCCCTCACTGCCCAGATTAGGCAGCCAAATGGTAAAGTGAACAGGCCTGGAGTAAAGGTGGCAAGAGATCAAATCTTGCCTCGGACACTTAGTGAGCAAATCACTTAACCTCTATTTGCCTCCGTTTCCTCAACTGTAAAAATGGGGATATAATACTTCTTTCATAAGAGTTGTTGAAAGGATCAAAATGAGAAAATATTTGTTAAAGCGCTTATCACTGTGCTGGCACATAGTAGAACCTACATAAGTGCCATTATAATTTCCAGATGGCTAGGTGGCACAGTACATAGAGCTTTTGGCCTAGAGAATTGGAAGACCATTCATTAGCTATATGACCCTGGACAAGTCACTTAACACAACACAGAATCCTCCAACAACAACTTTGCCTCAGTTTCTCCAATTGTAAAATGGAGACAATAAGCACCTATCTCACAAAGCAGTGAGCATCAAATAAGATATTTGTAAAGTGATTTAGTATAGTGTCTGGCACTTAATAGGTGTGTAATAAATGCCTATTTCCTTCTCATTGCCTAAAGCATTTAGCAAAGGGGCAGAACACTGGGATGAAGTGGGTTCGGACCATCAGCTAATTATGGTAACAACTTGTCAGCAGGGAGAAGGAGTTTTACAGAGGCCAGTCACGTACCAGAAGGACACAGGGAAGATGAGCTATCTTGTATATCCTGCTTCTGGAACATCTGTGGCTGGGCTGAGGCTCTTCCCCCAAGTCTTCATACTACCCCCAGTTTAAGGGTCACACATTCAGCTGTCACATACTCTAAGTTTATCTTGATGCACAGCCAAAAATCCAGATCTGCCTTCACTTAAAATCCACTATAGGGACTGCATCTAAATGGTATAAGGAACTAGAAAAAAGTCCTCAAAGCTAGGGATTTGGGGTGTAGGGATCCAGGCTGCAGTTGGGAGAGCTAGGTTCTAGAACCTGCTATGCTGTTAGCAAGCTGTGAGATCTTGGGCAAAGTTCTCCACATCCTGAGTGCTGGTTTCAGTATCCATAAAAGGAGAGATTTTGCTATTGACACAAATACTAATAGTTAGCTTTTCTGTAGTGCTTTAAAATCTTCCTTGGAGAAGGAGGAGTCACTAATAGGTCCATTTTACAGATGATGATACAGGGGCTGAAAGAAAGAGTTTGTGAAATGTGGAAGGATTATGAATACAGGTTCTATTCAAGCCCAGTAGTCTATCCACGGAGGTAGTTAGTGGCTCCTGTCAACGCAGCAAAGGGCCAACTGCTGTTATAAAAGATCAGCCCTGAGGAGGAGCGTGAGCCTGGCAGCAGCAGCAGCAACAAGGCTTCCTAGCCTTGCAGATCTCAAGGTGGGGCTAGTCAGGGGCCCGCTTCCTAGCCTCTGGGAGCTGCTAACAGAAGAAGAATAACTACAAAGTCTAGGGTATCAGTTTTAGGGGTAAAGCCATCACCCTACAGGGACTAAAAAGACAGTCTTAGAAACAAATAAGAATCTTAGAAAAAAAGGATCACAGAATAAAAGCATTCCTAGAATGCTAATGCTATAAAGGTCTTCAAAATACAAACAAATTTAAGGAGTCTTAGGAGTTATTTGGTCTAACTCTCTCACTGAACTGACATGGAAACTTAGGCACACATTTATACCATGAAAAAGAAAAAGAAAAAAAGGAAAGGCAATTCTGAGTCTAAGCAATCAATAAACATTAATTAAGCACTCAGTATTTACCAGGCCTTGTGATATGTGCTAGGGATGCCATGAAAGGCAAAAAAAAAAGCCCTGCCCACAAGAAGCTTATTAATTTTAACAAGGGAGATAAATAGGAATATTCAAAATACATAAAGAGTATATAACCTTAGAAAAGGGGCACTAGCAGCTGGTGGAGGAAGAGGGAGAGGAAAAATGAGGAGGGTAGGAAAGACCTCCAAGAAAGCAGTATTTAAGTCTCTGAATTCTAAAGGAAGTCAGAGATTCTTAATCACATAAGGAAGTAAAAAGGGACAGTATTCTAAGCACAGACAAATAGCTAGTGCAAAGAATCTAAGTGGTGCTACGCTTCCCAGGGTAAGCTTGGGACAAAGACCTCTTCTGGGGATAGAGAACACAGGACTTTCAAGAGAAGACAGACACAATTGTCTCTGGTAATTGCCATGTAGTGTTGGTGAAGCTAAAAGTTTGGAATGGAGGGTACAAAAGGAAAGAAGAGAGAAGAAAGGAAGAAATAAAGGGAGAGGAAGAAGAAGGGAAGGAAGAAGGAAAGAGAGGGAGAAAAAGGGAAAAGAAGAGGAAGACAGGAAAGAAAGGAAAGGAAGAAGAAAGAAAGATCAGGAGGGAAGAGAGGAAGAAAACAGGAGGAGGAGAGGAAGAGGAAGAAGAAGGGAAGGGAAAGGGGAGGAAGAGGATGGAGGGAGGGAGAGAGTGGGAAGAAAAGGAGAGAAGGAAGAGGAAAGGAAGGGGAAGAAGGAGAGGAGAAAAGAGGGAGAAAAAGAAGAAAGTCTTCACTATAGTGTAGAAGTTCTGTAGTGTTTCCAAAGGTTGTTGACCTAGCAAGATATAACCTGTTACGTGTGATGACTCAGATCACAAGATTTTTCTGTCTTGTGCAGCCAGATTGAGCATCTTCACTGAGGTGTGGGGGCATGGTACTGAGGGTGAAAGACAGCTGGAGTGAGACCCAGCCCTAACGTGGGAACTCTGGGTCAGCATCATCACTGGCAAGAGATCATCGGACTAGTTAATGATGCTTGTTGTATACTTACAATGTTTATGAGGCATTATATAGACAACATTTTCTTTGCTCCACAGGCATGCATCTTAAGGTCACAGGAACAAATAAGGATGAATTCCAAAGCCCCAGAAGGGATTGGGATGCCAGCCAAAGTAGATGATTTTTGGAGGGAAAAAAAAGAATCAGGGTTTCTCCTAGACAGTGATTAGGCTAGAAAAGATAGGATGAGAATGTGAGTGTGTCTCAGTTTCATTTTTAAAGGTTCAAGCCAACTAAGTGATCCCTGCCTGTCAGGGAGACACAAATGCCCACAAGCTCTGGGCTGTCAAACACTGTTATTCAAATTGAAATGAGAGGAAGCAACCTGGAAGAAGCCCAAGTTATACTGCTTGTACCACCAATCAACTCATCAATCAGGACTAACCTCAGGAGTCAGGCACTGTGCTGCACACTGTGGTGAGAAAAGCCAAAATGAAACAGGTCCTTCCCTCAAGGGTCCTACATTCAACCAGGGAGATGCCATACATATAGAAAAACTAGTTGTGGTAGATAGGGTGAAGTGGTAGCAGTTGGGGAGGAGCAGGAAAGACTTCATGCAGAAAAGGATGTTTGAAGGAAACTAAGAATTCTAAATAGTTGGAGATAAAGAAGGGTGACTTCCAGACCTGAGGAAGCCATGCAAAGGCAGAGAGATGAGAGGCAGAGCTTCATGAAGGAAGAACAGCAGCAAAGTTACTGTGGCTAGGACAGCAGAATGCACAAAAGGGAACAAGCCAAACAAGGCTCCAAGAGGAGGTTGGATTTGATCCTAGAAATAACAAGAGTTCCTGGAGATTCATGGTCAAATCAGCACTTTAGGGGAAAAAAGTTGGGTGGTGGGGAGGGATGAAGACAAGATGGAGGAGAGTAGATGGGTCTTTGTCTGAGCTCTTCCTGGCATCCCTCAGATCAACACAAAATCAAGCCTCTGAATGGGTTTTGGAGTGACCGAGTCCACAAATATTTGGAGTATAACAAATTTCCAGCAGAAGATATTTTGGAAGAACTTGGGGGGAGGTGGCCAACCCCAATGAAGGGATCCAGGATAGAGTGGCTTCAGAGCAGCAGGAGAATATACTGGGAGAGTCTTAGCCAAAATACATCAGTGTTGGCTACTCTGTCCTGATTCAGAAACCAGTGGATCAGCAGATTAACTGTGAGGCCTCCAATGCAACTAGAGAAGGCAAATAGTGAGCTCCTGAACCCCCAGAATAACATAAGATTGAATCATATGCACCCAGCACAGGAAGAAAGTCAGCAGCACTGGCTCTAGGGCAGCATGAAGCCGCTGTTACCCGTAGAGGAAGCTTGGAACAATCTCCCCTTTGCCCTAACGCAGACCTTAATCTTTAAAAATGAGCAAAAAACCCCCAAAAGAACTCTGATCAAAAAATAGCTTTTATGAGACAGAGAACAGATCTCAAACTCTGAGGACATTAAAGGCAAATTATCTCCAGATGAAGCCCTAAAAGGTGATATAAGTTGTCTCCATCTCACAAAGCTTTCTTGGAAGAATTCAAAAAGATCTTAAAAGAGTTAGAAGAAAAATGGGGAAAGTAAATGAGAAGTAAATAGAAATTATCTGAAGAAAACTCCTTAAAAATAGATTTAGTGTAAGACAACTCTGAGATACCATTACATACCTGTCAGATTGGCTAAGATGACAGGAAAAAATACTGACGAAAGTTGGAGGGGATGCGGGAAAACTGGGACACTGATGCATTGTTGGTGGAGTTGTGAATGAATCCAATCATTCTGGAGAGCAATCTGGAATTACACCCAAAAAGTTATCAAACTGTGCATACCCTTTGATCCAGCAGTGGTACTACTGGGCTTATACCCCAAAGAGAAACTAAAGAAGGGAAAGGGACCTGTATGTGCCAAAATGTTTGTAGCAGCCCTCTTTGTAGTGGCTAGAAACTGGAAACTGAATGGATGCCCATCAATTGGAGAATGGCTGGGTAAATTGTGGTATATGAATGTTATAGAATATTATTGTTCTGTAAGGAATGACCAGCAGGATGAATACAGAGAGGCTTGGAGAGACTTATATGAACTGATGCTAAGTGAAATGAGCTGAACCAGGAGATCATTATACACTTCAACAATACTCTATGAGGATGTATTCTGATGGAAGTGGATTTCTTTGACAAAGAGACCTAACTGAGTTTCAATGAATAAATGATGGACAGAAGCAGCTACACCCAAAGAAAGAACACTGGGAAACGAATATAAACTATTTGCATTTTTTATTTTCTTCCTGGGTTATTTTTACCTTCTGAATCCAATTCTCCCTGTGCAACAAGAGAACTGTTCGGTTCTGCAAACATATATTGTATCTAAATTCTTTTTGAATTCTTCCAAGAAAGCTTTGTGAGATGGAGACAACTTATATCACCTTTTAGGGCTTCATCTGGTATTTCTTACCAAATCCATTTATCAAATGGAGAATGGTTTGATTTCTTATAAATAAGAGTCAATTCTCTATACATTTTGGAAATGAGGCCTTTATCAGAATCTTTGACTGTAAAAATATTTTCCCAGTTTATTGCTTCCCTTCTAATCTTGTCTGCATTAGTTTTGTTTGTACAAAAACTTTTCAATTTGATATAATCAAAAATTTCTATTTTGTGATCAGTAATGATCTCTAGTTCTTCTTTGGTCATAAATTCCTTCCTCTTCCACAGGTCTGAAAGGTAAACTATCCTGTGTTCCTCTAATTTATTTATAATCTCATTCTTTATGCCTAGGTCATGAACCCATTTTGACCTTATCTTGGTGTATGGTGTTAAGTGTGGGTCATGAGGATGTATTTTGATGGAAGTGGATTTCTTTGACAAAGAGAAGATCTAACTCAGTTTCAATTGATCAACGATGGACAGAAGCAGCTATATCCAAAGAAAGGACACTGAGAAATGAATGTAAACTGTTTGCATTTTGGTTTTTCTTCCCGGGTTATTTTTTACCTTTTGAATCCAATTCTTCCTGTGCAACAAGAGAACAGTTCGGTTCTGCACACATATATTGTATCTAGGATATACTGTGACGTATTTAACATGTATAGGACTGCTTGTCATCTGGGGAGAGGATGGAGGGAGGGAGGGGAAAAGTCAGAACATAAGTGAGTGCAAGGGATAATGTTGTAAAAAATTGCCCAGGCATGGCTCTGTCAATAAAAAATTATAATTATTAAAAAAAAAGATTTAATGAAATGAAAAAGTCGCATAACTCCTTACAAAATAGATCTGATGAAATGAAAAAAGCATATAACTCCTTACAAAAAAGATTTGACAAAATGGAAAAAGAAACCAACTTGGTGAAAAACAGAATTTGTGAAATGGGGAAAAAATGAACAATGAACAAAGTAGAATCAAACAGATGGAAGTGAATGACTCAATGAGACATCAAGAATCAGTCAAACAAAACCCCCAAAAGTGAAAAAATAGAAGAAAATGGAAAACAAATTTAGGAGAGACAATCTGAGAATTATTGGCCTTCTTGAAAACCATGATGAAAAGATAGCCTTGATAAGATCTTTCAGGAAATCATCGAGGAAAACTATCCTGATGTCCCAGAACCAGAAGGTAAAATAACCATTGAAAGAATTCACTGATCACCTCCTGAAAGAGACCCCAAATGAAAACTCCAAGGAATATCATACTTAAATTTCATAATTATCCGATCAAGAAAAAAAAAAAGTAATGAAGGTTATATTGGATGGGGAAAGATTTGAAGCCAGGAGACCTAGAATGGAGCAATTGTGATAAACCAGTAAATAGGAGATGATGGGGCTACACTGGTCTGGTGATTACATGAGATGATAGAAGGAAAAGGTCACAGTATAGCTCGTACAGGAAGACTCATCAAGAGGGGGCAATTGACTACATCTGAAATGAAGGGAATGGAGGCGTCCACTCCAAAAGCTGCAAAACTGACTAACTAGAAAGATGATGGTGGTCTCATTAGAAATAGAGAATTATTTTCCATTTACACTGCATATAACCTCTCTGCATATTTTTTACATGGTATTTCTGCCATTAGATTATAAGATTCTTGAAGGAAGGCATTGTATTTTTGCTGGAGTTGTTTTTTTTTTTTTTTTTTTTTTTTTTTGGTACACCCAGCACAGGGCATAATACCTAGCATGTGGAAAGCACTTAGTACAAACCAGAGTTCAAATCCAACCTCAGGCTCTTGTTAGCTGTGTGTGATCCTGGGCAAGTCACTTAAGCTGTCTCCTTCAATTTCCTCATCTTAAATGGAAATAACAATAGCACCCAGTTGCCAGGGCTGTTGTGAGGATCAAAGGAGATAATAACTTTAAGTACAGTAAGTACTATGTGAGCTCATAAGTCATATGTAGTTATGTTAGCTATTGTTATAGTTAACTATATGTTAACTAAATTACTGTCTAGAAAAGTAGGGGGAAGAGGGTAGATTTGAGGAGAAAGGGAATGAGTTCTGTTTTTCATATGATGACTTTGAGATGCCTATGCAACATCCAATTCAAAATATGAAATAGGCAACTGCATCTGCAAGTCATTTTAAGAGAAATGAACCCATGGCATGGAGGAAGAGAAAGAATGAAACAGAGACAAAGAGAGAGAAATACTGTGTGTGTGTGTGTGTGTGTGTGTGTGTGTGTGTGTGTGAGAGAGAGAGAGAGAGAGAGAGAGATAAACAGAGAGAGAGACAGAAACAGAGACAGAGGGAGACAGAGAGAGAGAGAGAGAAACAGAGACAGAGAGACAGAAAGAGACAGAGAGACAGAAAGAGAAACAAAGGGAGAGACAGAGGCAGAGGCAAAGATAGAAAGAGTGAAGACAGAGATAAAGACAGAGACATTTGACACGGAGATAGGAAGAAAGAGAATGTATGGGAGAGAGAAAGATAGGACTAGACAGACAGAAACAGAAAGAGAAGCAGAGAGAAAATACACAGAGAAGCATAAAGAACCAGTACAGCCATAGTTAGAGGGTATGAAATGAAAGATGACCAAAAAAAGAAGACTGAGAAGGAGCAATCATAAGAAGAAAACAGTGTCACAAAAACACAAAGAAGAAAAATTATATAGGAAGCAAATGGTCAATAATATTGAATGTTTCAGAGAGGTCAAAAGAATGAAGACTGGGAAAAGGCTGAAGACTGGAAAAAGGGCGAAGACTGGGAAAAGGCTGAAGATTGGGAAAAGGCCGAAGACGAGGAAAAGGCCGAAGACTGGGAAAAGGCCGAAGACTGGGAAAAGGCCGAAGACTAGAAAAAGGCTGAAGACTGGGACAAAGCCAAAGACTGGGACAAGGCCAAAGACTAGAAAAAGGCCACCAGAAGAAAGGAGATGGATCCACCTTCTGTGGGTAGATAGGCAAGCCTCCATCAGAGCCACTGTGAGCAGAGCCCCATAGTGGCACAGGCCATAGCAGCCCAGAGGTTCCGAAACAATGCTACCCACACTCATGAATTATAGAGCAAGCCTGGCCACAGCCCAAGGAAGAACCTCTGTAGACTTGGAGTACAAAGGTTCTGATCCTGCAAAATTCTCCGCCTACCCAGAAATAAAAGCCCTCAGATGTTTGGTCATTAATTCAATAGTGATTACCTCCCTTTAGTCTTCTGTTATAGCCTTAGGAGAATCCCTTCCTAACATACTTGACCAACAGAGCTGGTCCTGTTACTTCTGTGACTTCAGCCCTCGGTTTATTTTGGCCACATACACAATGAGAGACAAGAGGCCAGACTAAATTCCTTAGTGAGGAAACTCTCCTAATAACAGTTGGCACTTCAGAGTCAGAGCACTGAGCGGGGCCCTGACAGTCAGCATGCATCACAAGCAGGTCTCACTGGTTTCAAGGACATTTCCCTCACCCCCCCCCCCATGCCATGGTGCTGCTCAAGGACATCATAATGTTTTCATCCAAGTCTTCTCCTACTGGGTAAGAAGGCAAGAACAGCTCTGGCAGGTGCTACCTGCTGAGAAGGCTGCAAGGATAGATCCAATGATAACTTGATGTCTGCTGCCCTCAGCTCAGCCCCAGTTAAGAGAGCCTCAAGAACAGGCTGGTTATAATATGATGACCACAGAAACTTATAAAAGATTACAGATTTAGAGAGGGCAAAAAAATCTCAGAGGTTCTTATAGATTGTTTTTTAGATGAGGAAACTGAAGCCCTGAGATGTTAAATAACTTACTAATAAGTATCTAAAGCAGAATGTAAATACAGATCTTCTTAACTCCAGCACTGTATCCCTCACATTGTGCTTTATGTTATTACAGTGACTAGAATACTGGAGTTTTTAGAAAGACCTGATTTCAAACTTTTATCAAAGAAATCTGATGGCTATGTGACTTTAGGCAAATCTGCCTCAATTTGTTCATCTGTAACATGGGAGTAAAGATGGAGCCTTACCTTACAGAATGTAAGGTTTATATGAAGGTCAAAATATAAATATTAAAAGATTATATAAATGTTAGCTATTTAAGTTTGTGTGGAGGGTATAAAAGGAAGTTGAGGGAGTGGAGGAGACAATGGAGCAGAAATGCAATGGAGAGAATAACCACACTAATATAATCAAAAATCTTTGAAATAAATGCAGTGAGTATTTGCCCCTTCTTCTCCAAAAAGGAACTAAGCCCCTCCTAACAAATGCAGGGAACTCTTGGGCTGCAAGCTCCAGAGAACTACTTTCATGTAAAACGTGTCAGCCACAAAGAACATACCCAGATGGTGAGGCAACAGCAGCCCAGACACAAAGGAAAGCAAGGGATAGATGTGCTGAGTTTTGCTCAAGATCACTGCACCCAGCTGACCTTTGGAGGCAAGTAACCAGTGCAATATGGAGATGGGAAACTGTGTTCAAAGTCTATGTGGCCTGCTGAACTGGCAGAAGAATGCTGGCAAGGGGAGACAGCTCAGGGCAGCAGGATACCATGAAACCAGGATCTAGGGGAAAGGCTAGCACCAAAAACCAATGAGATGCAGAACCACTATGAGGAAGAGCCAAGCTGGACCCTGCCCGTTGCTGGACCCAGGAATCATGTGAATGTCTGCTTGGGGAGGAGGTGAGAAGGCTGACTCCAATACACAGTGTCTGGAGTCACACAGTGCAATGCCCCAAGTTAGAAAGACAGGATAAGTTCTCTCTCTCTCTTTTTTTTTTCATTATGATGTTTGTTTGTTTTTTTTATAATAATTTTTTATTGACAGAACCCATGCCAGGGTAATTTTTACAACATTATCCCTTGCACTCGCTTCTGTTCCGATTCTTCCCCTCTCTCCCTCCACCCCCTCCCCCAGATGGCAAGCAGTCCTATATATATATGTTAAATATGTTGCGGTATATCCTAGATACAATATATGTGTGCAGTACCAAATAGTTCTCTTGTTGCACAGGGAGAATTGGATTCAGAAGGTAAAAATAACCCGGGAAGAAAAACAAAAATGCAAGCAGTTTACATTCATTTCCCAGTGTTCTTTCTTTGGGTGTAGATGGTTCTGTCAATCATCTATTAATTGAAATGGAGTTAGATCTTCTCTTTGTCAAAGAAATCCACTCCCATCAGAATACATCCTCAAACAGTATCATTGTTGAAGTATATAATGATCTCCTGGTTCTGCTCATTTCACTCAGCATCAGTTCATGTAAGTCTCGCCAGTCCTCTCTGTATTCATCCTGCTGGTCATTCCTTACAAAACAATAATATTCCATAACATTCATATACCACAATTTACCCAGCCATTCTCCAATTGATGGGCATCCATTCAATTTCCAGTTTCTAGTCACTACAAACAGGGCTGCCACAAACATTGTGGCACATACAGATCCCTTTCCTTTCTTTAGTATCTCTTTGGGATATAAGGCCAGTAGTAACACTGCTGGATCAAAGGGTATGCACAATTTGATAACTTTTTGGGCATAAGACAGGATAAGTTCTTAACAGAAAGCTGAGGAGAGTTTTTTCCCCTATCTTCTGGTTCAGGTACAGGTCTTTCCTGCATTTTTTGTTACCTAAATAAAAAAACTTTTTTGGATTTAATAGCCTTGTTTTTCTGAGTGCTAGCAGGGAAACTGTGTGCCCTTTGGGGGGGAAGCCAAATGAGCCAGATACTGAGGTCCCTAGGATTTCCCTGGGCAAAGCACATTCCAGAGGGATTTTCAAAATGAGCCAAGATCTGAACATTCCCAGGATTTTCCTGGGCGGAGCACAAGCCAGAAAAATTTAACAAGAGGCAATCCCTAAATCATTTGCTGGGCCCCTAGTTCAGAGGGGTTGCTCCAACCCCAGGATTACATAAACACTTCCTTATCTGTTTGGCAGATAAGGTCTAGCTCTTTTGGATCTATCATTTCATTTTATTTTCCTAATAAAATTATGAGGCAAGTAGCACAATTACCACAACTGTCACTTGACAGACCAGAAAACTGGCAAAGACAAATGATTCGCCAGAAGTTACTTGTCCCTGTCTCCAAATGCTCCTCACTCTCTGGAAGGCCTGGTACCTGAAGGCTGGGCTCGGTGATGGTGGCAGCGAGTGGCAGAAACCAGGCAGGTCTGAGCCCCGGCGGGCCCTCCTCCTGAAGCTGCAGCCTTCTAAGAGGCAAACGAAGAAGAGGCAGGGAGCTGGAGGCCATGTGTTGACTCTGGCAGACTCTACATACCTTGTCATGCCAACAGAGCTACAGAAAGTGAAAACTGTCAGCCGGCACTGTGGGGAAGAGTTGGCCCAGCCGCTGCCAGCGTCACGTGCCCGGCGGTTGGCTCAGTGGCAGAAAGCCCACGTGGGCTGCATCTGAGCGGAGTGCGCTTGGCCGGTTCCCCTCCAGAGCCGTCTCTGGTCCCTCCTGAACCCCCGCAGCCTTGGATAACCTCTCTTCCTCCCAGCGGTACTTCTAACATGACAGACCTGCCCCGGCTCCCAGGACTGCTAAATCCTCAATGAGACGTATGTATTCCAATCTCTGCCCTTACGTGGAGTGCCCTCTGTTCATCCTTGACCACTTGAGCCACCCCTCCTCATGGCTTTCCCCTACGTCCCTCAGCTTTCCCACCTGATCTCTCTAAATCATTTACTATCTAAGTAGACTAGGAATCCCTCCTTGTGTGCTATTTGTTAGTCACTTTTTAATATAAACTAATCCCCCAAGTAGATCCCAAGCTCCAAGTCTTAAAGTCAGACTGTATCTGATGTACTCTACTCCAGTCCATTCACAAGGAAACTGGGATCCAGAGAAGTTGTCAGATTAAGTAACTTAATGTGGCACAATCAATCACTGGTAGAGCCAGAGTGAGCGCACGAGTCTCTTAACTGCCCAGCTAATGTGGTTTCACTACAATTCAACAAACATTTAACCGAGCAGCTGTTGCATGTAAGACCATGCTGGGTTCTAAAAGCATCCTTGAGTTAATAGCATCATAAATCTGGGGCTGGGAGGGACCTCAACTTGATCAATCCTGTCATTTTCCAGATGAAGAAACTGAGATCTAGAAAAGTTAGATTCTGACCTAAGTAGTCAGCATCAGGAGGACTCTTTCTCCAAAATGCAGGCTCTTTCTATTGCGCCTCTTCTTTCCAAAAAGCTCTCTTTAATAACTTTAATCAAAACCAACATATATCTTCACTTCTTTATGTTTCCAAAGTTCTCCATTCCTTCCCCCTTATACTATAACATTCTCCTTTTTCTCTATGTTTCTGTACTCCTCAAGCTCCATGAGGGCAAGGAGATGATCTTAGTCACTTCTGTATCTCCCACGGTTCTTTGCTTGCTAAATTGTATACAGTAAATGCTCAGAAAAAGGATTTACTAAATTGAATCATTAAGCCACCTACACCCATTCTAAGTCTCATGCTCATGGATGTTGGCAGATGCTAATCTAGCTCAAGATGCACATCTTCAGCGCAGGGCTTCCTGATCTGGGATCCACAGATCTCAAAGGAAATCATTATTTTTACTATATTTTTGTTTTCCTTTATAGTTCCCTGCGTTTTATTTTATCATTAAAAAATTTATTCTGAGGAGGGATCCATAAGCTTCATCAAAGAAGTACATAACAAACAAAAAATCTAGGTGGGTAGTGTAATCTGTCAGTCTATCTAGGCCCTGACTTTATAATCTCCTTGAAGGCCAAGGATAGAGTTGCACAGTAGATAAGATATTAGATGTGGAGTCAGGAAGATTAAAATTAACATCCTGCCTTGGGCCCTTTCTAAGTCTCAGTTTCTGGATCTGTAAAATGGGAATAATAATAACAATAATAATAATAACAACTACTTCACTAGGTTTCTGTGAAGATCAAAGGAGAAAACATATGTAAAGCACTTTGCAAATCTTATAATGTGATGCAGAAATAATAGCTATGTAGTATTTTAAAATAGGACCAAGTAATAAGCCTTGCTCCTTTTATAAGCATTTTTTGTTATTGCTGCTGCTGAAGATGATGACCAGGATGATGAGTGAAAATGGAAGACTAAGGGGCACCTGCTCAACCAATGTCCCAGAACCAACTGGAAAGTTCTATTTTTCCCCAACAGGCATTCATAAGAACCCGAGTGTTAGCAGCCCAGTTAGTGGATGTCTGTCTTATTTACAGCAGTATCCCCTAATGGTAGTTTTCAGAGTTTAAAAAATGTGAAAGGCCAAAGAGATTTTGGAGATCCACTAAGTCCTAGATTTTACAGATGAGGAAAGAAAAGAAGTGCACATTCCTTACACAGCCAGCGAACCCCAGAACTTGAACCCAGAATTTCTAACTCTAAGGCCATAGCACTTTCCAACAGGCCTCCCCGCCTGACAACCTTGCCACTGAGCCAGCTCTCTTCTGGGAGCACATCGGACATTCTGGGAGAGCCAGTCATCCTCTCAGTTACTGACTGACAAGGAGAGCTGGCTTGTTGCCTGCCTTGTCAGTCTTTCCCCATAATTAAAATCTCCATCTTTAACATCGGCCACTTTGTCCACCAAGGTCTTGCCTGGATTTCCCTCTGGTCCCCCAGTGAACCATACCACAGGAATTCTATTCCATGCACATTCTGAACAGGGTTGAGGGGAAACCCTCATCAAATGATTAATTTGGATGCTGTGGCTTCAGCCAATGTGGCAGCCGGCCTCTGCTCCCCAGTGAAGGCCATGGAACCAGCCCAAAGTACCCCCAGCTGCTCCAGAAACATACGTGCCCCTTCCAAAAGCAACATTCCCACCCTCCTCCCCCACTGGAGAAGCTGCCAAAAGCCAACCCTGAGCCTCAGGCCTCAGGCCTCACCACCAGGGGAAGCTGCACAGATAATGTTTGCAGCTTTGGGAACACTGTTTGTTTGACAGCTAATAGGGGAATGGGCGTGGGAGGGAGAGGAGAAGAGGAGGCTCCAGGGAAGAGGCATCCGGGGGCTCAAACAGAGAGCAGCCTTGAGTGATCGAAAAGGAGAGCTATTCATCCACAGAGCCAGTCCGGGGGCCTCCCAATACTGGGCAAGCACTGTGCAAGTGGCCGGATGAATGGAGCACTCAGGGCCTCTCAGCTCTGTGGAACTGAGCGCTCCCTGCCAACTGCCTCCGGACTGTGCCGGCCCCGGAGGCTCCCAGTAGCCAAGGCATGAAACGAAGCATTTGGAGGGGAAGCACTGGCCCTCAATCGCTCTCCTCCCGAGTCCTGGTGCTCCGGGGGCCTCCGCAGGTGCTCTCAGCCCATTTCCAGCTTCAGCCCTTCCTCTTCTCCTCCTCCCCATCTCACATATTCATAGGTACCTCAGCTCCCCTGGCACTGCCCCCTTCCTGCCATCAAGGACCCTCCACCTGGCCGGAGCTCTGCTGAGGTCCTGAGCTCAGAAGGAATGCCCGCCTTGCTCTCCCAAGACCGGGGAGTCCTGGAATCATGAGGGAATGCAGGGAGATGGCCGCTAGAGGGAGCTCCTGGCTCATTTTGGCAGGTCTGGCCAAAATGGCAACTCCCCTCCCTTTAGGTTCTCATTCAGGGGTTCTCCGAGTCATTTGTAGGCAACAAACAGGAGGCCTGGGAAATAAGCAGTTTCACAAAGATCCTCCAAATTCCTAGAGGCATCAAATGTCAGAACTGGAAAGCTCAGAGACCGTTTAGTCCAACCTCTTCATATTCTCTCTCACAGAGAGAATAATAAGTGGCCAAAAGTCCTGTTCCTTTAGTGGAACTACTGAGCCTAAGAGCCAAGTCTTCCCACTCCCAGACCAGGATCCTGCACTGCCTGGCAAGTCTGAGAACTTCAAAGAGAATTCCAAAACCATCTTTTCTCTCCATCACTTCTAATTTCTTCCCTGAACTCTGGAATTCAGACAATAACAATCCTAGTCCCTTAGATTAGCAGAGAATTTCCCACTCATTACCCCCACTATTTACTCACAACATCCCTGTGAGGTAGCCAGGGAAGGGGCCATCACCCCAACAAAGAACAACTTTTTAAAAAGTAATTTATAAGGTCACTCAGCTAGATACAAGACAACTAGTCCTAGAACTCACGTCTTCTTGCTCTCAATCTAATGCTTTTCCCATTCTTTCACAAGGCAGATAATGGGGCCATACCTGGCCACGTGAATCTAGCCCTGTCTTTCTCTTCCTCCGGAGGGTATAAAGTGGAAGTTCATCCAGGAACTAGGAAATTTCTTATCTGCCAGTCACCCCATTTGTGTATGTGCAAAGGATTGGGGTTACCTTCAGAGAATGCACCAAGGATGGATGAGAATATATTTAAATGTTGGCATTGGGGAAGGTTGCTCAAAGCTCTGACCTGTATATGGACTTATGCTTCACAATACTGGTACTGAATAAAAGCCCTATTTATAATAAAAATCCATTCCCTCTTCATTTCAGGGATGGGGGGGCTATAAATATGGAATATATACATAGGTTAGCAGATGTGATCACTATCCTGATTAGTTTGGCTGAAGAGCTTATTTCCTCCCCTTTAAAAATTTCTGTAGCAAGGAAAGAATCACTGGGTAGGAGAGGGATATGGGAAACAATATTGTTCGCTGCAAATGTAAGGAATGAGGATATATATTTGGAAATGAATATGATATAAAAATAAAAGATATCAGCACATTAAAAAATAAAAGCAGGGAAGTACTTTTTGTGGTAGCAAAGAAGCGGCCACAAAGTATGTACCCACAGAGTGGAGAATGGCTCAACAAACTGTGAAAGATGAATGTAACAAGAATACCACTGCACCATAAATGACTAAAATGAGGAATCTGGAGAATCATGGAGGGATAATGGTAATTGATACAGAGTAGGAAGTAGATACAAGAAAGCAATATATACAAGAAAGAAAACAAGCAGAAAGAACAAGAAAATGAAACTAAACATCATAAAATTTTGAACAAGAAGGTAGGGAGTCTAGAAAAATGGGGTGAAGCCAGATTGTGAAGGGCCAAAGCATCAGAAAATCAGAGCTGAACATGACCTCTGAGGTCATCTAATCTAATTAGGGCTCTCATTTTACAAATTCCCGGAAAGTGACCAGTAGTTGAATCTTGTTTTTCTGATTCCAAATCTAAGACTCATTTTTTCCATGGTTCCCAAAAAAGTCTTGAATGCTGAATTATACTTTAGTCTATAGGCAACAGTCACTGAAAATTCTGCCATAAATAAATATTCTACACAAGTTTCTTTGAGAAGGGGAGGATATACTCATAGTGGGTACTCAATTTTAATACCCCTAGGATTCTAATGAAAGAAAAGTGGGGAAAGGAAGGAGGCCAGGAATTAGGAAAACATTCTAACATAATGAACAACTAGCTAAAAGAATATCCTGAAGGAATCCAAGGGGATGTTTGGTAGTAATCTGATGAGGAACAGTTCTATTGCCTCAGTGAGTGGTAGAAAGAAAGACCAAAAACTATAAATATGAGAATCAAGGAGACATTCCCCTTGATTCAAGAGGCAAAGGGAAGAAATAGAACTTGATCTGAAACCCACTTTCACTGAACTCAAAAATTCTCCATACAAAGAGACTCACAAGAGAATGCCAAAAGAGTAAGAAGATAGACAGGTGGTCTTGGCTAAGATGATGGACAGGAAATAAACAATTATTCCACAGGATCCTGCTCCTATCCTGCCCATTCCCTCTGACTTGCCACTAAAACTACTCAAGACAATGGAAAAGCAGGAAGGGAGCTTCCCTCCCTTCAGCAGGCACTCTGGGCCACTCACCAAGGGTCTGCTGGTTCCGGACCCCCCCAATCACCACACAGATCTCGGCTGGCACATCCCCAGACCCGTCCTTGACGTTCTTCTTGGACTCTTTGGCGTCGTCCTGCCAGATCACCTCCTGGATGTAGTCATCAGGAAGCTCGGTCTTCACCTTCACGTCTGTCATCGTCCCCTGCTCTGAGCACAGTGAGGTCTCTGCTGGCGCAGGACTGGAGCCCTCTGCCTTGGCACTCTTTGGGCTCCTTTTTAACCTCTCCCTGCAAAGGTAAAGAGAAGAAGAGATCAGGGGACCGCTCGTCATTCAGGAAAGGATCCTCAACATTCACCTAGGGAGCCTGTAATATATTCCAGATATTTAATCCCTCAATCCTCGGGCCCCCTGACAGTTAGGGGGTTATTAAGATGTAGGAACTAAGACAACCCAATAACATGAAGAATGTTTCCATGTCAGATAGGGTAAGATGGAATTTGAAGAAGCCTTCAATCACCTCTATTCCCCAGTATTATGCTTTAAAAATAAGATCATTCTTTTAAAAGTAAATACCCTTTAAAGAATGGCTGAGCACAGAATAGAAGAAAATAAGAGAATATGACTGTGCTATATAAAAAACAATAAATATGAACTCAGAAAAATATGGACTTATATGAAAAGATACAAGATGAAGTAAGCATAACCAAGAAATAATATATACAAGATGGTAATAATCTTGATACATAAAGAATGCTGTAAAGTTCTAATGACCAAATATGGTCCCAAAGAAGAAATAGCTTCCCTGTTTCTTTACAGAGGTGGAAGATCCTGGTTGTGAAACACTTCATATAACATCAGACTTTTCCATGGTGTTGCTTAGTTTTGCTGAACTATTTCTTGCCCTTAAATTTTTTTTTGTTGTTATACAACCTTAACTCTCAGTATTCTAGGTAACTCCTGAGACTCCAAACTGCAGAAAATGTGCTGACCTGCATTGTAGAGCTCCCTATCCTTATACCTCCCTACTGGGAGTTCCCTATACCAATCAAATCATAGATTCCATCACTCAACCTTATTTCTATAAAGGATAATTCTCTGGGAGCAAAAAGGAGCAGGCATACATTGGGAAATGAACATGATATAAAAACAAGAGATATCAATAAAATGTATTTTAAAAGAATGAAAAAAGTCTAATAGATGAGCAAGTTTTAACACAGAGCATTTCAATTAATTAAAGCAAGACTAATTTAATTAGCTAGCATAATTTATTCACTTCAACTTCAAGAATTTTTAAGTTGGTGCATATGAATCCTACCTCCCTTGAAACATATTAAGACTCCTCTTTGCCAGTACGCTCTTGGAGAACAGATACAGCCTCAAAACTCATTATCCTACACAACCTGAGGATGAAACTCAAGAGGTACTTCCATGAAGAGGTTGTTCAATACACCATTAAAAACACTAAAGATGACTTTAACATGGATGATTTTGAAGGCTTTGAAGCCATGAAAGCAGCAGGTGCTAGATCAGCATAGCTACAGAGAACAATATCTTTCCCTATCTTGTCTTAGTTTTCCCCCTCCCTCAAAAGCCACATATAGCTCTTTAACTCAAGCAAGTTCTTCCTTCCACTCTGTCTTTAATTTACCAATAGAATGTAAGCTCTTTGAGGATGGCAGTTTTTTCATTTTGTCTTTTTATTTCTTACATCTACCAAGGTCTTGCAATTAGCTAGTCAAAAAGTATTTCTTAAGTACATTCTACTATGTATCAAATATTGCACTATCTACTGGTGATACAATGAAAGGCAAAAACTCTGCCTCCAAGGAGCACATATTCCAATGATGAAGCGACCTGTATAAGATAACCAGGTGATATATAAAGGCTAGATGGAAGACAATGTGGAAGAGGAAAGGGAAGGTGTAAGCTGCTGGACAGACTGAGAAAGGCATTCTGCAGAAACTAAGATCTGAACTGAGTCTTGAAGGAAGCCAGAGAAAGAGGTAGAAGTGAAAAAAAAGAAAGGGAATTGCAGGTAAATAAGCATCTAGACAGGAAATAAAATGGGGTGTTCAAAGAACTGCCAAGAAGAGGAACGACTTTAGAAAACTGGACCTCAGAGTGTGTAGAGGTAAGTGAACTATGAGAAGATTGTGTGGAAGGAAGGGGGCAGTTTAAGAAGCCACAGAGAGGACTTTACATTTGCTGCTAAAGGCCATAGGGAACCACTGAAGCTCACTGACCCAAGCCATGACATGGTCAGACCTCTACTTTCGAAACCTCCACCTTGGAAGCTAAGTGGAAGATGGATGCGGCGGAAGGGACATTTCAAAGGCTACTATAGTAGACCAAGTGAGATGCAATGGGGGGCTGACTAGGGGTGTAACTCTGGGAATTTTTTTGCAGTCAGAAATGACAAGATATAGTGATGTATTTGAGAGAGAGAAGAGTTAAGGGTAATACCGAGGTTGCTGGCTTGGGTGAAGGAAGGAAGGTGGAGTCTGTGATACTAATGGAAAATTATGGAAGAGAAAAGAGCAAAGATAATGAATTCTAGAACACACTGAATTTGAGATGTCTGAAAAGCAGGTAGTGATAGATCTGAAAAAAGGAAAGAGATGAATATGCTAGTTCTGGGAACATCTGAGAAGAGGCCCCAGGAAAGAGTTTTGAGGGACATTCTTGCTTAGTAAGTGTGACACTGATGAGGAACTAGCAAAGGAGATGGAAGAGCAGGAAAGAGTAATGGTACAAAAAGCAAGTGAGGGGACAATATTCCAAAGGCAACCAACAGTATCAAATGTTGCAGAGAGATCCAAGAGGACCAAAGATCATTGGGTTTGTCTTTTAAGAAACCGTTAGTTACTTTGGAGGTGACAGTTTCCATCAAATGATATGGCTGACTGCCAGAGGAGAGAGTGGATGTACCAAATATATATTTTTTAAAGCGTTAACTAGGAAGGATGATAGAATCAAGCAGGTGTGTGCTAAAATAATTTTGAGGACCCACATGTGCAAAAATGTTTATATAAATCCTTTTGGTAGTGCAAGAAACTTGAAACTGAGTGGTAACCATCAGTTGGGGAATGGCTGAATTAGTTATGGTACATGAATGTTATAGAATATTATTGTTGTATGAGAAATTATCAGCAGAATGCTTTCAGAAAATCCTGGAGAGACTTACATGAAGTGATGCTAAGTGAAGTGAGTAGAACCAAGAGAATATTGTACACAGCAACAAGATGATTATGTGACAATCAACTCTGATGGATGTAGCTCTTTTCAACAATGAGGTAATTCAGACCAATTCCACAAGACTTGTGATGGAGGGAACCATCTGCATACAGAAAGTGGATTGTGGGAACTATGAATCACAACACAAGTATTTTCACCCTTTTTGTTGTTATTTGCTTGCTTTTTTTTTCTTTCTCAGTTTTTTCTTTTTTGATCTGATTTTTCTTGTGCAGCATGATAAATGTGGAAATACATTTAGAAGAATTGCATATATTTAACATATACTGGATAACTTGCTGTCTAGGGAAGGGGGGAGTGGGAGGAAAGGACAAAGAAAAATTTGGAACACAAGGTTTTTCAGGGTGAATGTTGAAAATCCTCTTTATGTATATTTTGAAAATAATAGACTATTATTAAAAATAAATTTAAATAATTTTTGACATTTTAAAAAAGTTTTGAGTTCCAAATTTTATTCCTCTCTCTCCTCCCAGAAATGATAAGCAATCAGATATAGGTTATACATTTGCAATAAATAAAACATTTCCACATTTGTCATTCTGTACCAGACTTGAATAAAAAGAAAAAGAATGAAAGCAAGAAAGAGAAAAATAGCATGCTTCAGTCAGTATTTCAAACAATATCAGTTCTTTCTCGGTATCATCAATATGTTTCATCATTAGTCTTTTGGGATTGTCTTGAATCATTGCATTGCTGAAAACAACTAAGATATTCACAGTTCTTCATGGAACAATATTGTTGTAACTAAGTACAAGTTCTTCTGGTTCTGTTCATTTTGTATCACTTTCATATAAATTTTTCTAAATCTTTCTGAAATCATCCTGCTTGTCACTTCTTATAGCACAATCATATAACCATAGCTTTTTAGCTATTCCCTAATTGATGGGCATCCCTTCGATTTCCAATTCGTAGCCATCATAAAAAGAACTTAAGATTTTCTTTAATAACAGGGAGATATGAGGGTGTTTGCAGGCATCAATAAAAGAACCAATAGATATATATACAGCAAAGATCAATGAGAGAAAGAGAGAGAGAGGGGAGGGAGAAGAAGGGAAGGAGGGAAGAGAGAGGAGGGAAGAGGGGAAGGAAGAGGGGGGAGAAAAATGGGGGAGGAGCAGGAAAAGTATAACAATACGAATGAGGAGGAAGAAGAGGAAGGAGGAAAAAGAGGAAGGAGGGGATAATAACTATGGAGAATATTAAACAAGATGATATCACAGGTGCTTGAAGAATAGAGACATAATAAACATTTGTTGAATTGAACTGAATTAGTACTCAAGAAACCCATCAACACCAGAATCTAAAGGGAAGAGGAACAAAAGACTTGTCAATGGATGGACTGTTTAATCACATATTCTTTCATGTATTCTTTTCCTCAAAGTTCAAGAGCTGACTAGAAGAAGGGGATTGTAAATCTATGCTCTTAGAATCTACCTGCACCACACCCATTGAGATTTATGGAGAAACTATCTCCTTAAGGCAAACAGTGGGATGATTTGTCTTTAAGTTCTCTGGTTACCTGTACCTGAGTCTCTCCCAGTTCATTATTATCACAATGACAATGATGATGATGACAATGATAATGATAATACTGACAAGTCAAGGATGACTTCTGACATGGATTGTTTTTAAAAGAGAATCAATCCTTTGAAAGTTATGTAAACAGCTGGAGCTAGGCCATTGTGACAACACAAAATACTCTCCTTTGTTCATGTCCCACTAATTTTTTTAAAGAATCAATACAAGTAAAATGTTTGTGGCAGCCCTGTTTGTAGTGGCTAGAAGCTGGAAAATGAATGGATGCCCATCAATTGGAGAATGGTTGAGTAAATTGTGGTATATGAACGTTATGGAATATTATTGTTCTGTAAGGAATGACCAGCAGGATGAATACAGAGAGGACTGGCGAGACTTACATGAACTGATGCTAAGTGAAATGAGCAGAACCAGGAGATCATTATATATCTCAACAATGATACTGTTTGAGGATGTATTCTGATGGAAGTGGATCTCTTCGATAAAGAGAGCTAATTCAGTTTCAATTGATCAAAGATGGGCAGAAGCAGCTACACCCAAAGAAAGAACACTGGAAATGAATATAAACTGCTGGCATTTCTGTTTTTCTTCCCGGGTTATTTATACCTTCTGAATCCAATTCTTCCTGTGCAACAAGAAAACTGTTCGGTTCTGCACACATATATTGTATCTAGGATATACTGTAACCTATTCAACATGTAAAGGACTGCTTGCCATCTGGGAGAGGAGGTAAAAGGGGGAGGGGGAAAATCGGAACAGAAGTGAGTGCAAGGGATAATGCTGTAAAAAATTACCCTGGCATGGGTTCTATTAATAAAAAGTTATTTAAAGAAAAAAAAAGAATCAATACAAGTTCTTTCTCCTCCATGAAGTCTTCTCCCAAATATCCCAAGCTACAATAATTCCCATCCATGCCCCCCAAACTCCTATAGTGCACACAGTTCGCATTGTATGACTGATACTTAGCATCATGAGTCAGTGGGGCTCAGTGGATGGGACACTAGATTTGGGATCAAAAGAACTAGATTCAAATCTAAGCTTTTCTATTTATTACCTGAGTGAACATGAGTTATTATTTTGCTCTCTAACCCTCAGTTTCTACCTCTGTAAAATGAAGGTTTCTAAGGTACACTCTGGTTCTAAAATTCTATGTTCCTAAAAACATTCTAAGACATGTCCCACTTTCCCAAATGAATGTAAACTCTCTAAGTTCATTCTGTCTCATATAGAGCCTAACATAAGGCAGGAAATGTATAAAGTGCTTTAAAAAGGTTTGTGGATGATGATGAGGATGGTGACAGGGAACTTATAAACTTGTAAGATAATGAAGCTATGAATCTGTCATCTGCCTTAGGCCATTTCCTGGCTCTTGTACTAACTCTAAATCTAAGGAGTAAGAAAAAAAAAAAAAAAAAAACTGGGAAACAGGATCCTCCCCTGAGCTCCAGACTGAGCCATAGTTATTTTTCTGGGAGATGGTGAAGAAAAAAAGCTCCAACCTCCTCTGTGAGATAGAAGGAATGAACTGGGAAAGAAAAGCAAAATCCCCAGCCAAACAGCAGTGGATAAAGATCTTCCTTAGAAAGGCAAAGGAAAGGAAATTACCCTGGGGAAAAGGGCAGGAGGTAGGAGGGAGAGTGCCAAAGACAAGGGGAAGCGTCTTCAGTAACAATTCCAGCCCAGCCTCCTACAAGGAGAACACAAAGCTTCTCCAAGTGGGTCAGCCACGTCAGAGCTGTCAGTCCTTACAGCATTCATCTCGTTTGTTCATTGAGGAAAAGAGAAGTGTGATTAATAGCTCCCTATTCCTGAAGCCAATCCCACAGCCAACTCATCAAGCCCCTCCATCTCCTCCCTCCACCTCCTTAGCAACTCGCCAAACCATTCAGTTTCCTTAATGGCAAAAAAGATGAATGAATGAGGGAATGAGTAAGTCAGTGAGTGAGTGAGCCAATGCAAAGGAACAGCTGGGCCTAGCTGGCTTTTTTTCAGCTGCTCTCGCCTCCTGGGGTATGGATTGGTTCCTATCAGGATACAACTGGCTGGACCGGTTCTGACTTTCCCTGCAACACTTGTGGTAGATGGACCACACTTGAGTCAAACATAATCCTCATCTGAGCTCAGGAGATGTGTTCAGAAAACTCACGGTGCTCAGTCCCTACCAGTGTCCTGATCTCCATCCTATTCAGTTAACTCAGAAATGTTCTTCAGAGCCTCAGAGCTTTAAGTAAACCCTACTTGACATGTCCAAAAATGAAAGATATACAGTCAAGCAATTTGAACTCTATAATGTTGGATTGTTCTCTAGAAACTAAGACTGCAATTCTGGGCCAATTACTTAATCTCTGGACCTCACTTTCCCTCTCTGTAAAACAAGGAATGTGGTCTAGATTATATGTAAAAGTTGGGGGGAAAAGGGAGAGGAGAGAAAGAGGGAGAAAGAGAGATAAATTAATTTCCAGTGCTTTTTTACTACCTACAAATGAAACTATATCCTTAAAAACTGACATTCGAGGCTTTTTATAATATTTCTGTCATGCTCTATATTCCTGAAACAGATGACTCTCACTCCCTTTTAAGTGCTTTGCTTATGACATTCCCTGTACCCAGAATAGAGGAGGAATTCCCTCTCCTATCTTTCAAGCCCCAAAGGTCCCCTTCTTCCCTGGAGCCTTCAATAAAAATTCCTTTCCTACACCCAAAGTAATCTATCACCTAATTTCTCACAGTCCAGATATATCCCTGATATATATAACACTCTCTGTTATGTTAGTTACTTGTGTACCAACCAGCCAGTCAGAACACATCCTGTAAGAGTATAAGCCACTTAAAAGCAGGGTCAGTATTTTAAGGCTATCCAGCACATAGCATTGGGTGCTGCACAAGGATGTGGTTAATAAGTATTTATTTAATGAATCTGAAGACCAGGCCTTCAGAAATATCTTGTATAAATGCTTATTAAATTGAATTGCTTATAAATATCACATGTATATACACATACACTTATACACATGCATACACACATTCTCTCATTCTGGCAAGATTAAAGAACAGTAGCAGAATACACTTTTAGCAGTAATAAGAATCATAAACCATCAAACAGCACTCTCAGGTACACCCTGGGAAACCATGGAGAGACATTATTACTAGCCAAATGGCAACACACATTACTCTTCCAAAATTCCTAGCTTCTCAGTTGGGAAACAAGAAAATGCACTTGCTCCCCTATCCCTACGAATCTCCTGCCTCCTCCCATCATACACATTCAAAGCTCTAGGACAGGGTTCAGCAGCCTCTTCAAGCTCCATATGGCTTAAGTGACAACAAGGGAATGGAAAGAGATAATTTCTAAGGTCCCATAGTATTTCCAAACCCTAAGATCCAATGAGGAGATGCTAATAGGTAAAAGCAAGAAAAGGAAAAAGAGAGTGGGCAAAAATCAACCAAGTAAAGAGATAGAAGGAGGTTAGGACAAAAATATAAGAAAAGTAACAAAAGGAAAAAAATAGGTTTGTATTGTTTAAAACCAGGAAAAAGGATTCCCTACAACAGCTTGGATTTAAAACTTGTATTTACTTACTTAGTACCTGTGTGAATTTAAACAAGTCTTATGAACCTCCAGTTTCCTCATGTGTAAAATGAGAAGACTGAACAAAATGACTGAAGTGACTTCTGGTCTTCTGCAATTTCTTTGTATAGTCTAGGTAGCTATGTTGTAAATCCCTGTTCTAAGACATTTATATGATAAGATTTCCATCAATCTGTTATTATGATTTAATTTTCAATTTTGAGGTTCTAAGTTAGTTTATACCCCTTTCTCTTTTACAAAGCAAATTCATGTCTATTAATTATTTCATTTGATTCTTACAACAGCCTTGGGAACCACGTAGGACAATAAGATATCTTTTCCTTACTCCAAGGGTAATTTTTTCCTAACGCTTTATTGTAAGAGAAAAGAAATTTAAGATTTAATAGATTCTGTGACCAGTTCACAGTTATCCAGCAAATTGGTAATGGAGCCAGAATTTGAACACAGATCTCCTGACTTTCCTCTCAGTGTCCTTTCACTTACATCATGATCACCCATATAAATATCAGAGAACACCCTACAATTCCTATTGGTCATGCCCAGGAAAGGATGGTTGAGGAAATGTATCATCCCAATCAAAGGAAAGTAGAAATCCAATATAGCTAGTCACACCACAGTGAAGTGAAGAGTACTAAGATCAGTGGTACCCTTTGGAATACAAAAGAAAGGTTAAAATAAAAACAAAAAAAAAAACCTGGAATTTACAGCACTTTGGACTTGGCTTTAACAAGATAATAATCATTGACTAGGCACTGGGGATGCGTGGAAAGGCAAAAGTAGTCTCTGCCCTCAGGAAGCTTACATTCTAATGGAAGAGATATGCTAACAACTAGAAACATATGTAAGCAAGCAAGCAAATCAGACATCATCTCAGAGGAAATGCACTAGAATTAACAAGGACCAAAAAAGACTTCTTGTAGAAGATAGGATCTGAGTCTCAAAGGAAGCCAGAGGATAGAACTGAGAAGAAAAGAGTTTCTAAGGTATAAGGAATGATCAGAGATAGTATGAGAAAACAGCAGAAGAGCAGTATTACTAATGTTACTGAATACATAGTACATAGAGGGAGTAAAAAAAGTGTTCTTATAGAGGACCTGGTCATAAAAGGTTTTTACAAATCAAACAGAGGATTTTATATTTGATCCCAAAGGTCATAAGGAGTCACTGTAATTTATTGAGAAAGGAAATAATGTGCTTTAAGAAGATCCCTTTGACAGCTGAGTGGTAGATGAACAGCATAGGAGACTAACTTCAGGCAAAGAGAACAGTTATAAGTCTGGAGATGAAGAGGATGTAGAGATGTTACAACAAAGTTCAAATTCCACCTCAAATATTTCCTAGTTGTTTAACCCGGATAAGTTATTTAACCTCTCTAAGCCTCAATTTCCTTAACTTAACATTTTCAAAATGGGGATAACAACTGTACTTAATATGCAAGGTTGTATTGAAAAACCTAATTGCAATGTTTAAACTTAGCTTGGCTTGGCTGAAAAACCAAATTTATTTAATGATTAACTCAGGACATCAGAGTTTTGCCGACACCCTGCAAGTTACCCTGACTCCTCCTACCCCCCCCCAAAAAAAATCTTTCCTAATAGAAAAGTCAGTGGCAGAATTGTCAGTGGCAGAACTTTCACCTGCAAATAGAATATATATATATATATGACAAAGATGTATAACACGAGGAAATTTCTTACATTTCTTGCAGCAGTCTTCAGATCCCTAAAAAGTTTTTAGGGTCAGCATAACCTGGAAGTACTAAGTTAAGCATTAAATGAATCCAGTCTCTAAGCAACAAGTCTGGTCTCTCAGCCACACAGGGCTAAGGTTCAAACAACGCAATTAAGTTTTCCTCCACTTTTCCCCCTTTGGAGCTTTGTCAAGGCCAGCATTCCTAAACTATGGAAAGGACAGTTACCAAAAGCAAAGAGCTAGTTTAAATAACCTGAGTTGGTGAAGAGCAACCCCTTCATTATTTATCTAGAGCTTGATTAAATTCCTTTACAGAGGGATAGGGACCAGAATAGGAGCAATGTATTATCAGGGGGATCAAAAATTAGTATAAACAAGGAGCTATAAAGTCAGAGTACTTACACTTGTAACAGGAAACAAATGTACTACACAATACAGGAGATTTCCCAGGAATTGAAAGAATATATATGGCCATGAGAATCAGCCAAAAAAAAAAAAAAATGTTCATTAAAAAAAAAAAAAAAGATTCAAAATCCCATGTTTGAAAAAACTTAGTTAAGTAATGTCATAATCCCATATATCCCTAAGGAAACAAGTCTCGTTAGACAAACTCTAGAGGTAAACTAACTCAGGCTACTGAGTAAATTACATTTAAGCAGATGCTACTTCCTTGTGACTCAGTTTTAATTGTATAAAAGGTAAAACTTAGATAGACTCAGGGGGAAAGGGCAACCTTTTTCGCTCACCCCTCTGCTGGATGCCTTAATAAATTTCTTTCTACAACTTATTTTTTCCAATTCTGAACCTTGAAAAATGTGGGACTTGGCTATGCCCACCCAGCACTGGCCCAGGGTAACATAAAGCCACTATCGCCTACAGAAGAAGCTTGGGTCAATCTCCCCTTTGCCTTAAAAACAGACCTGAATCTTTTTTAAAAATGAGCAAAAAAAAAAAAAAAAGAACCCTGACCTTACATAGTTTTTATGGAAACAAGAGAACAGACCTCAAATTCTGAGTATACTAAAGGCAAATCATCTCTAAATGAAGCCCCAAATATGAGTTGGTCCCCATCTCACAAGGCTCTCTAGGAAGAATTCAGAAAGGATCTTAAAAGTTACAAGAAAAATGGGGAAAGGAAATGAGAACTTTGCAAGAAAGTTTGGAAAAGGAAATAAAGTAATTATCTGAAGAAAACTCCTCAAAAAATAGATTTAGTGAAATGGAAAAATCATATAACTCCTTACAAAATAGATTTGATGAAATGGAAAAAGCAAATAACTCCTTACAAAAGAGATTTGATGAAATGGAAAAAGCAAATAACTCCTTACAAAATAGATTTGATGAAATGGAAAAAGCATATAACTCTTTACAAAATAGACTTGACAAAATGGAAAAAGAAACCAATTTGTTGAAAAACAGAATTTGTGAAATGGAAAAAAAAAAAATGAACAAAACAACTCATTTAAAAGTACAGTTGACCAAATGTAAAAGAAGACCAAAAATCTAACTAAAGAAAATAATTCACTAAAAATTAGAATTGAACAAATAGAAGTGAGTGACTCAATGAGACAATAAGAATCAATCAAACAAAACCCTAGAAATGGAAAAAGTAGAAGAAAATGTAAAATACCTCATTGGAAAAAGAACTAACCTGGAAAATAGACATAGGAAAGACAATCTAAGAATTATTGAGCTTTTTGAAGCCATGATGAAAAAAGAGACTAGGCAACATCTTTCAGGAAATCATCAAGAAAAACTGTCAATATCTTGGAACCAGAAGGTAAAATAGTCATTGAAAGAATTCACCAATCATCTCTTGAAAGAGACTCCCAAATGAAAACTCCAAGGAATACTGTAGGTAAATTTCAGAATTATCAGATCAAGAAGAAAATATTTGAAACAGCCAGAAAGGAACAATTCAAATATCTAGCAACCACAACTGGGATTACCCAGGACCTAGCAGCTTCCACTTTAAAGAATCGAAAGGCCTGGAATATGATATTCTAAAGAACAAAGGAACTTGGACTACAGCCAAAAATCAACTATCTAGTAAAATAAGCATTATCTTTCAGGGGAAAAAATGGACATTCAATGAAATAGATAAATTTCATTTATTTCTGATGAAAACACGAGAACTGAACAGAAAACTTGATCATCAAATACAAAACTCAAGAGAAGCATAAAGAGGTTAAAAAGGAAAGAAAAAAAATAACTTTCTTTTAAAAGTCAAAAAGTTTATATCCTTATATGGGAAAATGATATGTTTAACATTTGAGAACTATATCTCTGTTAGGGGTATACTTAGAGGGTGCAGGTATAATTTGATTTTATTTATCACCACAATAGATGATATAAAATAGGAAACTAGAGGTGGAAAGGGGATTGTACTAAAAGAAATGGAAAGAGAAGGCAAAATAGAGTAAATTACATCTCATAAAGAGGCAAAAAAAAAAAAGACTTAAAACAATTGAGGGAAAGAAGAGAGGGGATGAATACTGTGCGAACCTTATTCTCATCAGATTTGGATCAAAGAGAGAATATCAGACATATTGAGCTCACAGAGACATTTGTCTCACCCTATAGGGAAGTAGGAAAGGAAAGGAGATAGGAAAGGGGAAGGCTAATAGAAGAGACAACAGAAGTAGAAGAGGAAAGGGATAAAAAAGGAGGAGGGGCTGTAAAAGGGGAGGGCTATTTGAGAGAAGTAGTGATTAAAAAGCAAAACCCTGGAGAGGAGGGAAAAAGAGAAAGGAAAGAGAAAAATATAACTTGGGAAAATGAGAAGGTGGGAAATACAGAGTAATTTTAGTGGAGAATGTGAATGGGATGAATCTTCCCATAAAACAGAAGCAGATAGCAGACTGTATTAAAAGCCAGAATCCTACAATATGATGTTTACAAGAAACACATTTAGAGCAGAGTGATATATACAGAGTAAAGGCAAAAAGCTGGAACAGAATCTATTATGCTTCAACTGAAATAAAAAAGCAGAGGTAGCAATCCTGATCTCAGATCAAGCAAAAGCAAAAATAGATCTAATTAAAAGCGATAAGGAAGGAAATTATATCTTGCTAAAGGGAGTAGGAAAGTAGTAAATGAAGTAATATCAATACTAAACATATATGCATCAAGTGGTATAGCACGTAAATTCTTAGAGAAGTTAAGAGAGCTGCAAGATGAATTAGACAGCAAAACTAGACATGGAAGATGTTCCTTATTCTATCATAACCAGATAAATCAAACCATAAAATAAATAAGAAAGAAGTTAAGGAGGTAAAAAGAATTCTAGAAAAGTTAAGTATGACAGACCTTTGGAGAAAACTAAATGGAGACAGAAAGGAATATACTTTTTTTCTTGGCAGTACATAGAACCTACATAAAAACTGACCATTTATTAGGGCATAAAAACCTCAAAATCAAATGAAGAAAGGCAGAAATAGAAAATGTATTTTTTCAGATCATGATATCATAAAAATTACATGCAATAAGAAGCCAGGGGAAAATAGATCAAAAATTAATTGGAGGGGGCAGCTAAGTGGCACAGTGGATAGCTGTGTGACCCTGGCAAGTCACTTAACCCCAATTGTCTTAAAAATTTTTTTTAATTGGAAACTAAATAATCTAATACTAAAAAATGAGTGGGTGAAACAACAAACCATAGACACAATTGATAATTTCATCCAAACAAATGACAATAATGAGATCACATACCCAAATTTATGGGATACATCCAAAACAGTTCTAAGGGGAAGTTTTATATCTCTAGATGCTTGCTTGCATAAAAAAGAGAAAGAGAAGATTAATAAATTGGGCATATAACTAAAAAAGCAAGAAAAAGATTTTTAAAATCTCCACAATTAAACACCAAATTTAAAATTCTGAAAATAAAAGGGAAGATTAATAAAATTAAAAGTGAGAAAACTATTGAATTAAAAAACAAAACTGAGTTGGTTTTATGAAAACACCAAAAAAAAAGGATAAATCTTTAGTTAATTTGATGAGAAAAAGGAAAGAAGAAAATCAAATTGTTAGTATGAAAAATGAAAAGGGAGAACTTTCCATCAATGAAGAGGAAATTAGAGCAATTATTAGGAGTTTTTTTTGCCCAACTATATATGTCAATAAATCTGATAACCTATGTGAAATGAAGGAATACTTACAAAAATATAATTGTCCATATTAACAGAAGAAATAAATTATTTAAATAGTCCCATTTTAGAAAAAGAAATTGAACAAGCTATTAATCAACTCCCTAAGAAAATCTTAAAGCCTATATACATGTTAACTATTACTACTACTTCTACTACTACTTCTGCAATGAAAGAAAATGACTTTTTATGTAAGAAAGATCTAAAGATATTTAGTTAGCTACAAGCTTAATATGAGGAGCCAATGATAAAAATTAATGGGACCTTCATTGGATACTTGGAGGAATCTGTGATCTCAGTGATCCACATTTCCAATGACAAAGAGGATTCTAACCTAGTAGAATTCCTGTCCATTCAATAGACAAGAGGCACCTGACACTGCATGACTACCAGTATAGGCTGTCCATTGGATAGCTTCATTCACTATATAATTGGTCCATTCTCATTTTTGACTACCCAACCCTTTTTTTTTCCTCCACCAGTTCTATCTATCTATATCTATCTATCTATACACACACACACACACACACACACACACACACACACACACACACACATATCTTTGTATTTGCAAGATATATATACATGGGTTAATTTTTTTCAGCATTGACAATTGCCAAACCTTTTGTTCCAATTTTTCCCCTCCTTCCCCCCCCCACCTTCCCCAGATGGCAGGTAGACCAATACATGTTAAATATGTTAAAGTATATGTTAAATAAAATATATGTATACATATCCATACAGTTATTTTGCTGCACAAAAAGAAACAGACTTTGAAATAATGTACAATTAACCTGTGAAGGAAATCAAAAATGCAAACAGACAAAAACAGAGGGATTGGAAATTCACTGGGTATAGCTGGTTCTATTCATTATTGAACAAATGGGACTGATTTGGTTCATCTTATTGCTGAAGAGAGCCACGTCCATCAGAACTGATCATCATATAGTAAGTATTGTTGTTGAAATATATAATGATCTCCTGGTCTTGCTCATTTCACTCATCATCAGTTCATATAAGTCTCGCAGGCCTTTCTGAAATCCTCCTGCTAGTCATTTCTTACAGAACAATAATATTCTATAACATTCATATACCACAATTTATTCAGCTATTCTCCAATTGATGGGCATCTATTCAGCTTCCAGTTTGGGGCCACTATAAAGAGGGCTGCCACAAACATTTTTGCACATACAGGTCCCTTTTCCTTTTTTAAGATCTTTTTGGGATATAAGCCCAGTAGTAACACTGCTAGATCAAAGAGTGTGCAGAGTTTGATAATTTTTTGAGCATTGTTCTAAATCACTCTCCAGAATGGCTGAATGTATTCACAATTTCACCAACAATGCATCAGTGTCCCAATTTTCCCACATCCCCTCCAATATTCAACATTATCTTTTCCTGTCATCCTAGCCAATCTGAGAGGGTAGTGTTATCTCAGAGTTGTCTTAATTTGCATTTCTCTGATTAATAATGACTTGAAGCATCTTTTCATATGGCTAGAAATAATTTCAATTTCTTCATCTAAAATTGTTCACAGAATTGCTTGATTTCTTATAAATCAAATTCAATTCTCTATATATTTTGGAAATGAGGCCATTGTTAGAACTTTAGACTGTAAAAATGTTTTCCCAGTTTATTGTTTCCCTTCTAATCTTGTCTGCATTAGTTTTATTTGTACAAAAGCTTTTCAGTTTGATATAATCAAAATTTTCTATTTTGTGATCAGTAATGATCCCTAGTTCTTTGGTCACAAATTCCTTCCTCCTCCACAGGTCTGAGACATAACCTATCCCATGTTCTTCTAATTTATTTATAATCTCATTCTTTATGCCCAGATCATGAACCCATTTTGACCTTATCTTGGTGTACGGTGTTAAGTGTAACCCTTTTAAGAGATCTTTTGCAGTGTTTCTCCTGTGCTAATAACTTGATTCTGCTCGCACATGTCCATCACATATGACCATGCCTCTCTATTGTCCCTTGAATGATCTACAACTCTGTTATTGTCTTGCGTGTCACCAAAGAAAGAAACATGTACTGGCCAAAAGTGTTTATTACTATGATGGCTGAGGTCCAACCCTGAGAAGTTTCTCCAATATATTCCTGTTTGGAAATGACATTGTCCTGCATAATGTCAAGTTTCCTAGTGGTTACTGGAGATTGTCTTAAAGAGCATTGCCCAGATCCTAGAAAGAGATTGTCCAACTCTGGCCTGGTCAAACCACATTAGGAGGAGTATATTCATTTTGAGTATCAGTTTCCTAAGATTTTTAAGACAGACCAGAACATATCCCAAAGAAGGAAGCCAGGTTGCAAAAGGATACAATCATGTTCTATGAGAATCAATGGGAGAAACAGGGAGTTTTGGCTCAGAGAAAAGAAAATTGAACAAGAAGATGATCACTGTGTTCAAATACTCAAAAGATCTTTTGCATGGGAGAGGGAATTAATTTACAAATGTATCCTGTGATGGGAGAAAGTTACAGAGAGGCAGACTTCTGCTCAATATAAAGAAAAATTTTCTAACATTAGACTGACCTAACAAGAAAATGGCATGCCTTGTGAAAGGTCTGGAGATGTTCCTGTCAAGGTTAAATGATCACCTGTCAAAAACACCATCATTAACTGATGATCTTAAAGGTCCCTTCCACTACTCAAATTCTGTGATCCTGTGACTAAATCATGGGGACTCCATTTTTAGATTTCTAAATGTATAATATGAGTTCACTCATGTACTTACAATTTACATATTTGCTTTAGCATCATTAGCCTTCTTAATTGGGCGTAATAAGGACATAGATTAAGCTGTGGCTATTTCCAAGGGAATGGAGGTTGAGGCCAGAAGAGGCTGGCAGTGACAACAGATCCTGCAGATAAGGTAAAAGATAAACAATTTGGCGATAGGTTAGACTCAAAGATTTGAGAAACAAAAATGAGCTTCTCTGAAGAAGCATAATTAGGGTGCAGAGAGCCAGGAAGCTATTTTTGCTTTCAGGGAAACTAAAGATAGAAAGAAGACAAGGTTGGGATGTGTGTGTGTGTGTGTATGTGTGTGTATGTGTATGTGTGTTTATATAGATGTATGCATTATATCTTACATTTTTATATACACATGTGTACATAAAAACATATGCATATTTATATTTGACCAATGCATATTTATGTGTATGTGTATATATGTCTATAATACATATATATTTCTATAAATATTTTCTCACTCCAGTAAACCACTCCAGTATCTTTGCCAAGAAAATCCCAAATGAGGTCACAGAAGTCAGACACAACTAAAAATGATTGAATGATAAATTTTACATATATTTACATATATGTGTGCATATATGTCTTCTTATTATTAAACGTTACAAATATATTTTGCATATGTGGGTATATACATGTATATGTGTATAACAACTTTGATACATATCTTTTCTCTTCTAACTGATTTTCCTACTCCTAGTCTCATATATGTGTGTATATAATTGTTATTCATTCCTTTTGTTTGTTTTTGCTGAGGCAATTGGGGTTAAGTGGTTTTTCCAGGGTCACACAGCTAGGAAGTGTTAAGTGTTTGAGATCATATTTGAACTCAGGTCCTCCTGACTTCAGGGCTCTGTCCTGGTGCTCTATCCACTGTGCCACCTAGCTGCCCCTCACCATGATGGGGGGTTGACTTGGATTTAGTGAGATAGTTACACAAAGTCGTCACCTCTCACTCTCTCTTCCTGAGACATATAGATACACACATAAATACATCATCCACATATATGTATGCACACATGTAGGTAGAGAGAGGTGGGAAGCAAGTATAAAGTTGCACACAACATACATGACAAGCAAGGCTGAATGGCAAAGCGAGTGCCAGTGGATGAGACTGTTTAGGAAGAAAGTCGGGGTAAGTCACTCCTTTGAGTCTCAATGTTTTTGTCTATAAAATAAGCGGGTTGCACTCCATTATTTCCAGTTCTGTTGTTTTAGAACTCAAGGGTTTTGTGGCAGGTAGAAGTTTTGTAGAATTCAGCAATCATTACCAAAAGGAAAAGAGCCAAAAGGAGAGTACCAATTTAGGAGTAAGGATATCTGAGTCTGAAATCTGATGCCTATGGTCACATAAACAGGAGGGAATAGTCAGGATTTAAACCTAGGCTTCTGATTCCAGGTTAACATGCTACCCTCTAGTCAATGCTAAGTGAAGGCTCCAGTGAGGAAGCATGAAAGAAACCAAGTCAGGTTTTTACCTTTAAGTAATGACAATAACAATAATAACAATAACAAACATTTATACAGCTCTTTAGGATTTCTAAAGTTCTTTACATACATTATCTTCTGATTCTCACAAAGGAGGAAACAAGCTAGGTTATTTGTTCCGAGTCACAAAATTAGTAAGATTCCTGGAGCCTAATCTGTTGCTCACCCTATACCATCTAGCTGCCTATACAGAGGACTTCTTAGAAGGCACAATTTAGGAAGCCCTTGAGAAGATCCTTACCTCTCCCTACCTTCCAATAATCACCTGTCTCCTACCTGATGCCTGAAATTTCTCTCTAACAGGAGAATAATTTTAAGTCTGCAAAGAAACATCAGGCCAAAATGCCCAGGAAGGGAAAATCTTATTTTATATTCTAATAAAGGTTTAAATGACCAATCTGGATCTTGTGCTGTGAGCAAGGTATATTTTGAGAATAGAGGGGCAGCAGGTGTGTAAGAAGTGTACGTGAGGGAGTTCAGGGAAGAAGGGCAAAGTAGGCAACAGTGTCAAACTGGGGAAGCTACAGAATCAGGCTAAGAGGGAACAAGGAAGGAAAGTCACTCAAACTTTTATTGCGCATTTAGCTGGCACCCTTTGCTTAGCCTAGTGCAAACGTTCCCCACACAGGGAGTCATCAGCTGCTCCTAAGCAATCCCAGAAATCAGCATTCAGGTCTCCATCAACACAGAGACCACCAAAGAAGAACCGGACATATCCTAGCTTCACCGCTCAGGCTTCAAGGCCATCTTCATGTCACCTGTGTCGTACACCTGTTATATTTTCGCACTATTAGTCATCCTCTTTAACACCATGCCCTTGAGTCCTCCCCATGCTGAGGGGAGGGCCTGCCACTGCAGCTATTTCTTGACTTCTGCATTTTAAATTTACAACCCAAATGTTGCTTTCCTCCCAATCTTTGCATTTAATTAGGTATCCTAATAACAAAGGCACCACAAAGTAGTTATATCACTTTGAATTAGTAGTGCAGATACTTCTAGTTCCATTTAAAAATTTTTTTCATATATCACTTTTAAAATAGAGCTCATTATTTTAATTATATCCATTTAAAATGTACAGTACAGTACTTGGGTATTCTCAGCACGAATCATTAGGTATATTAGTGAAAAAGCACTCTGAATCTATCTACATGCTGACATTCCATAATCTATTCTATTTGCGTCGCTGTAAAATAGATTTATATATAGATAACTACAAAATAGTTGCTCAATATATGCTATGAATTTTATATTTAACCTGAGTTGCACTCAGCTAGAACATCAAAAGTTAAGCAACAAAGGGGAGAGGAAGGGAATATATTTTGGAGGGAAGTCCATAGGAAATTGGGTGGTTTGCTTCTGTGGGATTCGGAATTTGAGAAAAGCTACTCTGGATAGGGTGGGGTCACATCATCTGCTCACTTTTAATAAGGCAGAATAGCTCTTTTGATTTTCCCTTTCCATATATGTTGGTTGTTTCCCTCTGCCTTCCTCACTCTTCACCTCAATTATCCTGTCAGGACAAAGCAAAGTATATTCTGACCTTGGCTGAGTGGAATTTGAGTATAATAACAATAACAGTAATAGTAATGATAATGTTGTTGTTCAGTCTCATCCAACTCTTTGTGACCCATTTGGGGTTTTCTTGGCAGAGATACTGGAGCAGTTTGCCATTTTCTTCTCCAGCTCATTTTACAAGTAAGGAAACTAAGACAGAAAGGATTGATTCACTCAGAATCACACAGCTGGTAAGTGTCTGAGGTCAAATTTGAACTCAGGAATGTGAGTTTTCCTTACTCCAAGTGTTCTATCCACTTTAAAAATCTAGCTGTGTTGCTAGTAATAGTAGTAGTAATAGTAATAGTAGTAGCAGTAGCAGCAAGAGCAGTAGTAATAGTAGTAATCTATTTAATAACAGCACTTAATGTTTGCAAAGTGCTTTACAAATATGCCATGTCCTTACCCTTATAACAATTCTCTGAGAAAGATAGTACCATTATTCCTGCTTTATAAATAAGGAAACTGAGGCCAAAAGAGTTATAAAGTAACAACAATAACTAACATTCATAAAGTACTGCTACATTCCAAGTACTGTGCTAAGCACTTTACAAAGATCTCATTTTATCCTCAACAATCCCTAGAGGTAGGCACTTTTATTATCTCATTTTACAGATGAGTAAACTGGGGCAGGCAACAGTTAAAGTGACTTGTTCTGTCACACAGCCAGTATGTGTCTGAGCTTAGATTTCAGCTCAAATCCTTCTGACTCCAGATCCAGCATTCTAGCCAATGAACTACCTATTTGCCTTGTAGGCAGAGATTAAATGATTTGGCCAAAGACAACCAGCTAGCAAACATCTGAGACAGGATTTACATTCATGTCTATTTAATTCCAAGTCCAGAGCTCTAATGTACTAGCACTCTAAAAGTCGAAAGTGGTCTATTGTCTTTGAATTGACTCTAAGCAAGATTTTGAGCTTACCAACCAATGCCATTTGTGCCACCCACTTTGAATCACACAGGGCCCAGGTCTCCATTTTCTAATCCCTAAAAGCACCAAAGAGCATTCAGAGTGCTGCACTGAAAAGGTGGCCGTTCAAGATTCTAAATATAGTCATTGCCCTAGAAAGAGGAGATATAGATAGACCTGGACCTGAAATCAGGAAGATCCAGGTCTCAAGCCTCCCTATGACATATAATAGCTGGACTGTGAGCAAGGGTACTGAAGGCAACTCAGTAAAACTCTGCTGACCTGTATTGGGAGAGCAGCTTGAGAGTTCCTCCTATCAATGAATTCACAGGGTCAGTCCTTACCCTATGAAAACATGTTATCCTAACTAAACTACCATTGTACACAAGGTTGCAGGAGAGCTGTTTAACCTACTATAGGGAACAAACATTTTCAAGTATTTCAATAAAACTTATTTATGACCACAATGTGCTAATCACAAATTATTTTAATCTATTTATTAAAACAGGATGCCACTACCACAAATCAATACCTGATTCAACATATGAATCAACACCCTGTCCTGATCATTGTTCAAATTAATTACTATATTCTCAAACACATTAATATTGGGTTTATATCTAAATATCTAATTATTCATAATTCTAATTCAGGGTGGCCTTTCATTTCCAGGTGAGGCACTATTCTACTTAATCTCTTACAACAATTTCCTTGTCTCCACTCTATATCTTCTACAATTCATTCTTTTTAGCACGGCCCAACCAATCTTCCTAAGGCTTCATTACCAACTCGCCTCTCATCTACTCAGAAGTCTCTAGGATCTAAATCAAGCATAAACTCCTGACTTTGGCATTCAAGATCCTACAGTCTCCTTCTAAACTATATCTCGAGCCTTATCTCAAGAATCATTTCCCTCAAAGGGCTTTACTTTCAAGTCAGACTAGATCATTCTCTGTCCACGGTTCTTTCTTTTTCTTCTCATTTCAATGTCAATCATTTCCCATTTCTAGAACTAGAACTCCTACTTCCTTTTCCTCAGGCTTTGACGCACCTCCCCCCCCCAAAAAAAAAATCACCTCTTCCATTAAGCCTAACTTTTCAGCCAAAAGTGATTATTCTTCTCATTGAGGTTTTCATATTATGGTCTTTGGACAACCCTCAGCACTTCTGTGTCATGATTACTCCTATAGTTGTTACAACATTACACTGAAAGATTCTTGAAAGCCAGGATCCTACTTACTGCTGTAACTGTATCTCCTAGGTCCAGCATGGTGACTCCCACGTAGTATGTTTTTAATAGTATTTGCTGAATTAAACTGAATTAAATTGACATCTTCTTTTGAAAATTAGTTCACAAAACCTCATCTAAGAAAGGTCTGCCACAGTCAATACAGGTAAGTCTTTTCTAGCAAGCAGCTAGGTTCTCTATCTTTCCCCTGAGGTAATCATTCTCCACTGCCATACGAAACAAACACCCCAACCACAAAACCTTTTCTGAATATCTGAGGCGTGGCGCGCATCACCACAAAAAGTAACAGCATCTGGGTTCAGTTTCTTTTAGGGAAAATCAACCCTCAATATGCACCACTTTAATCTGGCACAATGTGCACAGTAGGCAATTGATATAAATATTTGCTGCTATCAATTTATGTTTCTTAAACAAATTTCCCCTCTCATTTAAAGTTATTACACCCTTAAGTGCCCAAACTTTTACAAAGTTTAATTTGAATGATTAGAAAGAGAGTGTGGTATCATGTATGGAGTACTGATCTCAGAGTCCTCAAGACTTGGGTTAAAGTCAGAAATCTGATGACATATTGACTATGGGATCCTGAGTAAAACACAAACTCTCCATGTTCCCAGGCATCTCTAAAGTAGAGTTCTTAATTTTATTTGGGTTGTACATCCTTTTGGCAGTCTGACGAAATATACAGATCCCTTCTCACAATAATGTTCATAAGTGAATAAGATGCATACAATTACAAAAAAAAATTATTCTGAAATATAGTCATTGACATTTTAAAAGTTCCTAGATCTCATTAAGAACTTTTTGCTCTAACACTGATTAGATGCTGATTAGAGGAAGTTTCTTTACTACGAGTACATTATACTAGTATAATCACAAGTTTGAGCAATTCCCTTCCTCCCCCAAAAAATCATGTGAGTATGGAAAGAGAGCATATTATATCTGTCTCTATATATACACAAACATACACATATGTACATATATACAAATATACACAGATTTACACATACTTATACATACATATACAACTTTCAAGAAAAGTATTCTGTGTTCAAAAACAAGGAAGGGTGATCTGTGTGTGAATGTAAGATACAAATCTTTATAGCACATATGTGTACATGTATCTTATGCACATAAACTAAGTATATATTTTACTTCTAGGATGAATCACCATTCCTTGTTTTCAAAAACAAAATTCATTTCTTAAAAATTCAGAATCAGCAGCAGTTTAGTGACACAGTATATAGAGCAATGGCTCTGGAGTCAGGAGGTACTGAGTTCACATACAGCCTCAGATACAACTAAACTAACTAAAGTTATGTGATCTTTAAATCACTTAACCCCAACTGACTCAAAAAAAATGAGAAAAAGAGAAAGAAACAAAACTCAGGGTTATACTTATAAATGAATTCTTTGCTATTTCCTACCTGACCTTAGAAAAAGTCATTTCTCTTCTAAGGGGCTTCAGTTTCTTTATCAATAAAATAATCCTAAACTACATAATCAAAATTTTCTTCCAAATTTTACAGTCATTAGAAAAATGCCTTTTCAAGAACTAGGAAGGTACTTGAGATTATTTGTACTTTATTAAATATTTCCATAGGCAATTTCTATTATGTATTTCCATTGGTAGCTCCTGAGTTTCTTGTCTTATCGGTGTATCAACTTCTTATGATCTGCAACTTTATGGTATATTCCTTGCCTTTATTTCTTCATCTTCCGCCTCAATTTTTAACCCCTTGTAATCTGGTTTCCAATTTTACCACCTTCAGCTTATCTCCAAAATTACTTATGATCTTTTTTTAAAATTATGAATATTGTTTTCTTTACATCAGCTTTGTTTCCAAATATATATTACTGTAAGATCCGGACTAGCTCTCTGGTGGGCCTTGGGATCAACATGAGGCCTTTGACTTAGTGGAAGAGTGAAATGAAGGAGGTAGGAGAGACGCCACGTGGCTGGTCAAAAATGGAATCTGACCTCTGGGGTCTGGAGCCTAAAGTCCTCTCTGTTGCCAAGATCGCCACAGCCACGAGAACTCTTGTCTCTGGGATTCCCTTAAATACCCCAATATGACTACATCATGACACCACTGGACACATGCAGCTGTAGAACATCACATCACTACATTACCCTAAGTATACACCAACTAGATTGACACATCATTACATTACATCAAGTATGTGCTTAGAGAACCACCATCTCACACCTAGTAGGTACTTAACTGCTATCTTAGATTCAAGTACACCCTTTCAGATTTCCGGGCGCTACATATTATCTTTCTTCCCTACTCAGAGAGCCTCCTCTTATAACAAAAAAAGGAAGAAAAGGAGAGGTATCACATTAAGCAAAGCTGTGTATAGTGTTCTACCTCTTAATGAAGGGATGAAGAATATTTTCTCATCTCTTCTTCAATGTCACTTTGGTCATACAATATAATTAAAGGGTTCTGTTCCTTTTTTAATTCTTTCTATTTACATTGCTGAGTCATTGTATACATTATTTTCTCGGTTCTGTCTATTTTAATTTATATCAGTTCACATCATTCTTATGTTTCTTATTTTTTATATTGAAAAATGGTACAGTAATATTCCATTATGTTTGTGGATTGTAATTTGTTTACCAATCCTTCAATCAAGGGACTTCGACTTGGACCAACAATTTTTGGAATTCTGAACTTCTACAGCCCTTTTTAGTCATCATCTTTGACCCCTCTGTAGTATCTCACTTTGGTGACTGGCTTTATCTTGTAGAGATTTGCTTCTATACTGTCTGATTGTTCCTTTACTTCATCATTTGTAACCTATGCCCTATGCATGTATATGTATGTAAATGTATAGATATGTATAGATATAGATGTGTGTGTGTGTGTGTGTGTGTGTGTGTGTGGTGTGTGTGTGTGTGTGTATTTACCTCCATCCCAGGTCTCTGCCCTAGGCTTTCTTCTCTCTATACACATACTTATCAGCAATATCTTTATTTCCCAAATTCACTTATTATTTCTATTCAGATAACTCCAACTATTATAAATAAACAACTCCAATAGCCCTCACCTGTTCAACACCAGTCTCATATCACAAACTACCTGCTAATTTGGAACTATGCCCAAAGGTCCATCAAACTGTGTCCCTTTGATCCAGCAGTGTCTCTGCTGGGTTTATATCCAAAGAGATCACAAAAGGGGGGGAAAGACCCACACGTGCAAAAATGTTTGCATTAGCTCTTTTTGTAGTGGCAAGGAATTGGAAATTGAGTAGATTTACTCATCAATTTGGGAATGGCTAAATAAGTTATGATATATGAATGTAATAGAATATTATTGTTCTATAAGAAATGATGAGCAAGTTGATTTCAGAAAAGCCTGAAAAGACTTCATGACATGATGCTGAGTGAAATGAGCAACACTAAGAGAACAATGTACCCAGTAATAGCAAGATTATATGATGATCAACTATGATAGACTTAGCTCTTCTCAGCAATACACTGATCCAAGACAATTCCAATTGACTTATGATGGAAAAATGCCATCTTCATCCAGAGAGAAAACTATGGAGACTGAATATAGATCAAAGCATAGTATTTTCACCTATTTTATTTGTTTTTTTTTCCTTTCTTATTATTTTCTCCTTTTGTTCTGATTTTTCTTTCACAACAAGACTAATATGGAATTATTTTAAAATTATTGTACATGTATAACCTATATCAGATTGCTTGCTGTATTTGGGAGGGAAGTGAGAAGGAATGAAGGGAGAAAAGAAAAATTTGGAATTCTAAATCTTACAAAATGAATACTAAAAGCTAATCTTTACATGTAATTGGAAAAATAAATAACTACTGAAAATAAACATATATGTTAGACACATCTCCACTTGAATAACCCATGGACATCTCAAACTCACTATGTCCAAAAAAGAAATCAATTATTTTCTCTAAAGGCCTATCTTCTTCCTAACTTCCATATTTTTGCCAAGAGCATCACCATCCTTCTCATCACCCAGATTCAAAACCTCAAGGTTATCCTCAACTCTTCCCTTTACCTTAATCCCCCCCAGGTTTAATCAGTTGATCAATTCTACTTCTAAAACATTTATTCGACTATCCCTTTCTCTTCATTCTCATAGATACCATTACAATTCAGACTCTCATCATTTAGACAATTGCAAAATCCTTCTACCTGGTCTCCCTAGCTCTATTCATTTCCACTTTTAATCTACCTTCCACAAAGCTGCCAAATGAATATTTTTAAAAACAGGTCTGATAACATAAAGTCCTGCACGTAAAAGCTTTAATGGGTCCCTAGATTCTCTAGCATTTATACATTCCTCCGCCATTTAAAGCCTCTCCCAATTTGTCTCCAACCTCTCTTTCGAAACATCATTCACATTACTTTCTCCCTGCCCCGCAAAGGTGCTATGTTTCAGACACACTGATCTTCTTGTTCTCAATAAGAAACCCTCCCACTGCCTCCAAGACTTTGTATAGGCCATCACCTGTAAAACTGAAATGTTCTACCTCTTCAACTCTATTTTGAATCTCTATTTCATTCCAAGCTAAGCTCAAATGCCACTTTCTGAAAAGCCTTTCCTAATTTTTCTAGTTGTTAAATTCTCCTGCCCACCCCCATGCTGTATCTTCCCAGAATCAATGTTCATTTTCATCTTTGTGTATCCCATGCCAATATTTAAATAAAGTCTATATAAAGACCCGAGGGCTGTTTCCCCTCACGTACAAATGGAAACACACAAGCTTTGTGACAGCTATTGCCTCTCAGAGGCCTGTTTTCACAGCTTCTAGCTTGACAGCTAGGTTCCAAGGGGGTGAAGCTGCTTGAGTTTCAGACTAAGTGGGTGGCACTGAAAATACTTTTTTAAAAATATTACAGTTTGCTTTTAGCTACTATAATAAAAACCATAATATGAGGCATGTTACTCTTGCTACTATCACCTGGGTACAATCAAATACACCTCACATCAAATATACAAACCTTGCCACCATAAATGGCCTTTCCCCTTACAATTCCAACTCCACGTCTCCTTTCTTCATGATGTTACTCATTCCTTAACAACATTCTAAATCATCTGCCTTTTTAATTCCTGTCATATATCACTGAGATATTTTAATAAATAGTCAAGTAGAAAAGATTAGATTAATGGATTAAAACTATTAACCTATTAAACAACTTTAACAGTTCAGAAATTCAAAATAACTTACAGTATATAAATACATCATTAGTCTGAAATAATTCTTATACACTTAATTGTCTTACATGTACAATGTCAGTCAGCCACAACGCAATGTAATATTACAAGAGGGGAAGGGGAAGCTCAGATTTAGTCATTAAGAGTTAATCTCCTAGTTAATTTCATAAATAATGAAAGGCAGTTTCTGCAGGAAACCCCTCAATGGATAACCTCCAAAATTTGGCCTGTCAGAGCTTTCTATGAAACACTGTAAACCTCAATTCCAGCTGTCTTGGCACATGAGAGACAACTGAGTGTCCTTAACTACAAGTTATACTTACTGAGTGTGTTGTTCCAAGAAATGTCTTTAGTTTTTCCACATCTTTGGCAACACCAGTTCCATCCAATCAGTAACACAACATACATGGCTCTGTAGATACAATCTCAAAATACCCTCCTTGAAGAAATGTACTGACTATCCATAAAATCACAGATTCCTAAACTTGGGAAAGAAATCCTGGCATGGTGAAAAGAACCCTGATTTTGAATTCAGACAATCTTTGATCAAATCCTGCCTCTATTTAGGCCTTGAGTAAGCTCCTTTGACCCCTGTAGGACTTAAATTCCTCATCTATATAATGAGAGATTTGGACTACATGGACTCTTCCAGGTCTAAAATCTAAGTCAATGAAACTTATCTACAAAAATTCATTTAGCAAATAAATACATAAAATAAAATAAATAATTGAGTTCCCATATAATTAATCTGGGCTTCTGAGGTTTTTGTTTTCACGTTGGAAGGGACGACTCATCAATCCTCTCATTTTAAAAATGAGAAAACTGAGGCTATGGGAAGGAAATGGATATTCCCATAATCACATCCTTAATCAGCAGACTCCCTGTCCAGAGCCAGGCTGCCTCTCACTGTTATAGGACCTGGAAATACAAGTATCAAACTGGTCAGTCCCTGATATCCATCACTTCTTTGGCTAGAGATTCAATCACAGGACAAACATTCCTCTTCATAGTTCCATATCTATCCTGAAAAGCAAACATTTTAACCTCAATGCATTATTATTCCAGGCATAAATCCTTAGTTCAATAAAGTCAATGAGAGAAATGCATGCTTTTCTTATGTATCTTTATGTGCCCTTCTAAAGAAGCTGTGACTTGAGTAACCTCCTTTTTTCTCCCACTTAGTTCCTAAGAACTAAGCTCTCTTTTTCTACTTCCTCCTCCTCAGAGTAAGAATTGAGCGTTTTCAGTTCCTTTCTTCCAAAGCCATCTTTCTAGGACTGGAAATCAATATCCAAACACATCAATCTTCAGTCTTCTTCTATCATCAGATCAGAACCAGATGAAGGTTACAGATTCTTAGATGTGTCCTGGGGGGTCAATGTTTTCCATATATTATCAGTGCTATGCAATGACTGGAATAATTTTCCTAAAGCCTCAATCTGAACATGTTCTTCCAAGACATGAAAATCTGTAAAGACTCCTCACTGATTACAGAATAAAGTCTAGGCTACTTAACTTGACTTCAAAGTTTGCTATAATAGTGAAATAATCATCTCTCATTAGTGAGTTCCTTCCTTGACTTCCATTTTAAGGAAGGGCCCAGAGCAGCTATGTTTCATTCTCCAAATCCATCATTATGCTACAGTTGCCTTCTTTTTTTTGCCTCTGAAGACTATTTTCCCACTTGTGAGTTCCTCTTGGAACTTCCAATTTTTTATTGTAGCTTTTTATTGACAGAATATATCATGGGTAATTTTTTTTTAACAATGACCCTTGCAATTACTTCTGTTCCAACTTTTCCCTTCCTTCCCTCCTCCCCAAGATGGCAAGCAGTCTCATACATGTTAAACATGTTAAAGTATATCTATAATACAATATGTATGTACATAGTTATATAGTTCTCTTGTTGCACAAGAAAAATCGGATTTAGAAATGCAAAAATAATCTGAGAAGAAAAACAAAAATGCAAGCAGTCCACACTCACTTCCCAGTGTTCTTTCGTTGGGTAGAATTGGTTCTATTCATCACTGATCAATTGGATCTGAATTGGATCCTCTCACTGCTGAAGATAGTCACTTCCATCAGGATTGATCATCATGTAGTATTGTTGTTGAATTGATTATGATCTCCTGGTTCTGCATCAGTTCATGTAAGTCTCTCCAAGCTTCTCTGTATTCATCCTGCTGGTCATTTCTTACAGAACAATAATCTTCCATGGCATTCATATACCACAACTTATTCAACTATTCTCCAATTGATGGGCATCCATTCTGTTTCCAGTTTCTAGCCACTAAGAAAAGGATGCCACAAACATTTTTGCACGTGTGGGTCTCTTTCCCTCCCTTAAGATCTCTTTTTGATATAAGCCCAGTAGAAACACTGTTGGATCAAAGGGTATATACAGTTTGATAACTTTTTGAGTATAGTTCCAAGTTGTTCTCCAGAATGGTTGGATCTGCTGGAACTTCCAATTTGAGGAAATGCCAAGACTAGTCATCCCTAACTATTACATGTCAGCATTTCACCTGGATAACCTCTCACAGCTTTTTCAGTTCCTTTTTATATGCTATCTTCTCCCATTAATATATAAGCTTCTTGGGGACAGGGGCTACCTTTTTTGGCCATTTCTTATATTCTCAGAGCTTAAACCAAGTATTTGGCACATAGTAAGCACTTAATAAATGCTACTGATCTGAGTTTAAATCCAGCCTTAGATACTTACTAGCTGGCTCTGAGCCCTAGACAAGTCACCTAGCTTCAGTTTAATTCAGTTTCCTTGACTATAAAATTAATATAATAGCACCTACCTCTCAGGATTTATCAAATGAGATAAAATTTATTAAAGTGCTAGAACACAGTAGACACTATATAAATCCTTATTCCCTTCTCTTCTCTAACTAACTAAACATGCTACATATTTTTTCTGACCTTGGACTTTGCATATATGTTCTTACCTACTTGGAATACCCTTCTTTGACCTATCTAAATAAATCCTGCTCCTCCTTTAAAGTCCATTTTAAGTTTCATCTCCTCCAAGAAGTCTTCTATGATTATTCTATGTCACAACAAGCTCTCCTTCTTTGAAACTCCTACAGTATTTGTAGCCTCTGTATATAAAACCCAGCATATACACTCCCTTACATTATCTTTTAACATCTATCCAGTCTTCTCTAATCATATTCAAAATTCAAAAAATCCATCTGATTCAGTCAATAACTTCCAACATTGCCTAACACTAATGACTCAATAACTGCTTGTTTGTAGATTTTACTATCCCTACTTTTCTTTGCCTTGACCTAATCCTGAATCCTTTACTCTCAAATCTGCCTCACAATCCAGGCTCCATAAAACTTATGTACCATAGTCCATAGAAACCTATTTTTCAGGCCAAATCTTTCTCTTCCACCAGGTTGTCTCTGCCAAAATTGCATCCTTTCTTACTTGATACCCCTTCTTCTCTGTCCTATATTTTTCTGGTACATCAACTTTTTCTACAATCTCCAGATGAAATCTTCTACATGAGTTAATTTCCAGGGAAGAAGCTTCCCTTTTTCTAGATAATTAGAGCCTTCTCTCCCTCAACGCAAAAAATGAGAAAGCAATCAACCTGTCCTTAGAAAGTACTTGGACTTTTTCATTTGCCAGGAAATGCCCTGATCCCCAAATTGCCCACATGAATGGAGTGAAGATAGAAATGGACATCCTATCCACTAAACTGGTGAGAGCTCATATAAAGTCCTGAGGGGAGTTTCTTTCAAGACCATCTTAAATGAGCCTAAAGAATATGGTGCTTGAAACTCTCAGATAATATCCCTGGTTGTGTTCTTTTCCTTCCTTTCTCATACTATTCTGACGGTGTTTGAAGGTCCACTGACGGGGAAGGTATATGATCATTTTGGAGGTATGAGCTGATATTCTTGCTTAGGGGTTGAGCATGCTGTTCCCTTTCTTTGTTGTCCCTACCTTGCTCTCTTGTGCTCCCTTAGGTGTCTTGAGTTATATATTACTTTCCCTTAAATCAAGGGTCTTTAACACGGGTACTGTGGGCTTGTCTCTTTTAAAAATATTAACATGACTGTACTTCAACATAACTGATTTTTTTCATAACACGCTGTATTTTATTTTATGCATGTAAGACCATTATTCTGAAAAGAGGTTCATAGGTTTCACCAGACTGCCAAAGGGGTCCAATATACACAAAAAGTGTTAGCAATTTCTGCCTTGATTTTCAGAAGAAATCAAAGCTATCAATAGTCAAATGGAAAAAAAAGTTTAAAATCACTATTGATTAAAGAATTGCAAATTTAAAAACTGTAAGATACCATTTCACACACATCAGATTGGCTAACATGAAAGAAACTGAAAGTGGCAAATACTGGAGAGTATATGGAAAAATAAAGATATCCATGCACTACTGATCAAATTGTAAACAAGTTTAACCATTTTGGAGAACAATTTGGAAATATACACCAAGGACTTTAGTATAACTAGGTCTATATTTCAAAGAGATCAAAAAAAAGGGGAAGGGGGGAAGAATCTATTTTTACAAAAATATTTATGGCAGCTCTTGTTCTGTAATAGCAAAGGACTGCCCACCAACTGGAGAGTGCTTGAACACATTGTGATGGAATATTATACTGTTTTAAGAAATAATGTGGGGGAGGCAGAACCAAGATGGTAGAGAGTAGACAGGTTTTTGTCTGAGCTTTTCCTGGCTTCCCTCAAATCAACATAAGATCAAGCCTCTGAACTGGTTTTGAAGTGACAAAACACACAAATATTTGGAGTGAAACAAATTTCCAGCAGAAGATATTTTGGAAGAAATTCAAAAAACGTCTGTTTTAATCAATTGTGGGGGTTGGAGGGAGGGAGGCAGCTGAGTGAAAGCCCAGCACAGGAACCCAGGGCTGTGTGGTATCTGGGCACCAGAGGAATCTACCAGAAAGCTCTTAGCCAAAATACACCAGTGTTGGCTACTCTGTCCTCGTTCAAAAGGCAGAGGATTCAGACTCTGAGACATCCAACTCAACTACAAACGGCAAATAGTGAGCCCCTAAACCTCAAAATAACGCAGGACTTGGCCATACCTACATAGCACCAGAAAGAAGTCAACAGCACTGGCCACAGGCAATTTGAAACTTCTGTCATGTATAGAGGAAGCTTGGGACAATCTCCCCTTTGCCCTAAGAGCAGACCTCAACTTTAAAAATGAGCAAAAAAGCAAAAAGAACTCTGATCATAGATAGCTTTTATGGAGACAGAGAAGAATAGATACCAAATCCTGAGGACACTAAAGGCAAATCATCTCCAAATGAAGCCCCAAAGATTTCATATGAGTTGGTCCCCATCTCACAAAACTCTCTTGGAAGAAATCAAAAGGGATTTTAAAAAGAGAGAAGAAAAATGGGGAAAGGAAATGAGAACTTTGCAGGAGAGTTTGAAAAAGTAAACATAAATTATCTGAAGAAAACTTCTTAAAAATAGATTTAGTGAAATGGAAAAAGCATATAACTACTAACAAAAGAGATTTGATGAAATGGAAAAAGCATATAACTCTTTACAAAATAGATTTGATGAAATGGAAAAAGCATATAACTCCTTACAAAATAGATTTGATGAAATGGAAAAAGCCTATAACTCCTTACAAAATAGATTTGACAAAATGGAAAAAGAAACCAATTTTGTGAAAAACAGAATTTGTGAAATGGAAAAAAACTCCAATGAACAAAACAACTCATTTAAAAGTTCAGTTGGCCAAATGCAAAAGGAGATTTAAAAAGGTAATTAAAGAAAATAATTAACTAAAAATTAGAATTGAACAAATATAAATAACTGACTCAATAAAACATCAAGAATCAATAAAAAAAAACCAAAAATGGAAAAGTAGGAGAAAATGTAAAACACTCCACTGGAAAAACAACTAACCTGGAAAACAGATATAGGAGAGATAATCTACGAATTATTGGACTTCTTGAAAACCATGATGAAAAAAGAACCTAGACAACACTTTTCAGAAACCATCAAGGAAAACTGCCATGATATCTTAGAACCACAAGGTAAAATAGCTATTGAAAGAATTCACTAATTACCTCCTGAAAGAGACTCCTAAATGAAAATTCCAAGGAATACTGTAACTAAATTTCAGAATTATCAGGTCAAGGAGAAAATATTTCAAGCAACCAGAAATTGAAACAATTCAAATATCAAGCCACAATTGGGATTGCCCAGGACTAGCGGCTTCCACTTTAAATAATCGAAGGGCCTGGAATATGATGTCTCAAAGAACATAGAAACTTGATGGCACCCAAGAATCAACTATCTAGCAAAATTAAGCATTATCTTTCAGGGGAAAAGATGGACATTCAATGAAACAAGTAAATTTCATTTATTTCTGATGAAAACACCAGAGCTGAACAGAAAACCTGATCTTCAAATATAAAACTCAAAAGAGAAGCATAAAGAAGTAAAAAGGAAAGAAAAATATAATTGTTTCTTTTAAAAGCCAAAAATTTACATCCTTATATGGGAAAATTATATGCTTAACACTTGAGAACTATATTTCTGTTAGGGGTATACTTAAAGGGTGCAGGTATAATTTGATTTTATTGTTATGATATAAAATAGGAAACTAGAGGTGGAAAGGGGATTGTACTAAAAGAAATGGAAAGGGAAGGTAAAATGGGGTTAATTACATCTCATGAAGAAGCAGAAAAAGACTTATTACAATTTAGGGAAAGAAGAGAGGGGGAAGAATACTGTGTAAACTTTACTCTCATCAGATTTGGATCAAAGAGAGAATATCAGACAGATTGAGCTCACAGAGAAATTTGTCTCATCCTATAGGGAAGTAGGAAAGGAAAGGGAATAGGAAAGGGGGAGGCTAATGGAAGAGAGAAAAGAAGTAGAAGAGGGAAGGGATAAAAAAGGAGGAGGGGTTATAAAAGGGGAGGGCTGCTTGAGGGAGGTGATGATAAGAAACAAAACCCTGAAGAAGAGAGAAAGAGAGAATGAAAGACAAAAGTATAGTGTGGGGAAATAAGAAGTGGGAAATAAAAAGTAATTTTTAGTAATTTTAACGAATTGTGAATGTGAATGGGATGAATTTTCCCATAAAATGGAAGCAGACAGCAAACTGGGTTAAAAGCCAGAGTTCTACAATATGTTGTTTACAAAAAAACACATTTAGAGCAGAGTGATACATACAGAGAAAAGGCAAAAAGCTGGAACAGAATCTATTATGCTTCAGCTGAAATAAAAAAACAAGGGTAGTAATCCTGATCTCAGATCAAACAAAAGCAAAAATGGATCTCATTAAAAGAGATAAGGAAGGAAACTACATTTTGGTCTACCTGCTATCTGAGGGAGGGGGTAGAGGGAAGAAGGGGAAAAGTTAGAACAGAAGGTTTTGCAAGGGTCAATTTTGAAAAATTACCCATGTTTTTGTTTTGTCAATAAAAGCTATAATAATAAAAAAAGAAAGAAGTTAAGGAGGTAAATAGAATTTTAGAAAAGTTAAGTATGATAGACCTTTGGAGAAAACTGAAGGGAGACAGAAAGGAATATACTTTTTTTTCTCAGCAATACATGGAACCTACATAAAAACTGACGATATATTAGCACATAAAAACCTCAAAATCAAATGCAGAAAGGCAGAAATAGTAAATATATCTTTTTCAGACCGTGGTGCAATAAAAATTACATATAATAGAAGGCCAGGGAATAATAACCAAAAATTAATTGGAAACTAAATAATCTAATCCTAAAGAATGAGTGGGTGAAACAACAAATCATAGACACAATGAATAATTTTATCCAAGGGAATGACAATAATGAGACAACATACTAAAATTTATGAGATGCAGCCAAAGCAGTTCTCAGGACAAGTTTTATATTGCTAGACACTTACTTGCATAAAATAGGGAATGAGAAGATCAATAAATTGGGCATGCAACTAAAAAAGCTAGAAAAAGAACAAATTTAAAACCCCCAATTAAATACCAACTATGTAAAGGGGATATTAATAAAACTGAATGTAAGAAAACTCCTGAACTACTAAACAAAAATAAGAGTTGTTTTTTATGAAAAGCAACAAAATAAACCTTAAGTTAATTTGATTAGAAGTAGGAAAGAAGAAAATCAGATTGTTAGTATCAAAAATGAAAAGGAGGAACTTTCCATCCAATAAGGAGGAAATTAGAGCAATAATTAGTTGCTATTTTGCCCAATAGTATCACAATAAATCTGATAATCTAAGTGATAAGATAAACCTAATACAAAAATACAGATTGCAGATTAACAGAAGGGAAAATAAATTACTTAAAATAGTCCCATTTTAGAAAAAGAAATCAAACAAGTTATTAATTAATGGCCTAAGGAAAAATCTTCAGTGCCAGATAGATTTACAAGTGAATACTACCAAACACTTAAAGAACAATTCCAATACTATGCAAACTATATAGAAAAATAGGGAAAGAAAGAGTTCTACCAAATTCCTTTCATTCACAGATATGGTGGCAATACCTACACCAGGTAGGGTCAAAACAGAGAAAGAAAATTATAGACCAATTTCTCTAATGAATACTGATGCAAAAACATCTTAAACAAAACATTAGCAAAAAGATTACAGCAAGTTATCCTCAGGATAATATACCATGACCAAATAGGGATTTATATCATGAATGTAGGACTGGTTCAATATTAGGAAAACTATTAGCATAACTGACTATATCAATAACCAAACTAATAGAAATCATATGATTATCTCAATAGATGCAGGAAAAGCTTTTGACAAAACCAACCCCCATTCCTATTAAAAATACTAGAAAGTATAGGAATAAATGAGTTTCCCTTAAAATGATCAGTAACATCTATTTAAATCATCAGCAAGCATCATATGTAATGGTGATAAATTAGAACCATTCCCAATAAGATCAGGAGTGAAACAAGATTGCCTTCTGTCACCATTACTATTCAGTATTTCATTAAAAATATTATCTGGCATTAAAAGAAGAAAAAAATTAAAGGAATTAGAATAGATAACGAGGAAACCAAATGATGTGATGGTATACTTAGAGAATCCTAGAGAATCAACAACAACAACAAAAAAAACTACTAGAAACAATTTATAAGTCTAGTAAAGTTGCAGTATACAAAATAAATCCACATAAATGATCAGCATTTTTATGTTACCAAGAAATTCCAGCAGCAAGAGACACAAAGATAAATTCCATTTAAAATAATTGTAGATAATATAAAATATTTGGGAGTCTATCTGCAAGACAAAGTCAACAACTATCTGAACACTTTCCACACAAATAAAGTTAGATCTAATCATTTGGAAAAATATCAAGTGCTCATAGTGAGTTAATATAACAAAAATGACAATACTACCTAAATTAATCTACTTATTCAGTGCATTACCAATCAAACTTTGAGGAAATTACTTTATGAAGCTAAAAAAACAATAAATAATAAAGTTCATCTGTAAGAACAAAAGATCAAGAATTTCAAGGGAATTTATGAAAAATAAAAAACAAATGAAAGTGGCCTAGCTGCACCAGACTTTAAACTATATTATAAAGCAGTGGCCATCAAAACTATTTAGTACTGTCTGAGAAATAGATTCACAAGACACAATAGTCAATGACTATAGTAATCTAGGCTTGATAAATCCAAAGACCCCAGATTCTTGGACAAGAACTTATTATCTGACAAAAGTTGTTGGGAAAATTGTAAATTAGTACGAAAGAAACTAGGCATTGACACATACTTAACACCCTATACCAATATAAGATAGAAATGAGTTCATAACTTAGACATAAAAAGTCATACTATAAGCAATTTAGAAGAACAAAAAATAGTCTACCTCTCAGATCTGTGGAGAAAGAAGGAAATTGTAGCCAGAAAAGTACTAGAGTACATTATGGAATACATGGAATGAATGGATAATTTTGATTGTATTAATTTCAAAAGCTTTTGTACAAACAAAGCCAATGCAGACAAGATTAAATGGAAAGTAATAAACTGGGGGAAGGGGGGGAGGGAATTTACATCCAAGGGTTCTGATAAAGGTCTCATTTCTAAAATATAGAGAGAACTGACTCAAATTTATAAGAATTCAAACCATTCTCCAAATGATAAATGGCCAAAGGATATGAACAGAAAATTTTCAGAAATTAAAACCATTTCTAGTCATATGAAAAAATACTCTAAATCACTATTGATCAGAGAAATGCAAATTAAGACAACTCTGAGGTACCATTACATACCCTTCTAATTGGCTAAGATGACAGGAAAAGATAATGATGAATGTTGAAAATGTGGAGAAACTGGTTCACTAATACATTGTTGGTGGAGTAATGAACTAATCCAATCATTCTGGAAAACAATTTGCAACTATGCCCAAAGGACTATAAAACTGTGTATGCCCTTGATCTAGCAGTATCTCTACTGGGTCTGTATCCCAAAGAGATCATAAAAAAGGGAAAAATACCCACATGTACAAAAATGTTGTAACAGTCCTTTTTTAGTAGCAAGGAACTGGAAATTCAGTGGATGCCCATCAGTTGGAGAATAGCTGAACAAGCTATGTTATATGAATGTTATGGAATATTATTGTTCTATAAGAAACGATCAGCAAGACGATTTCAGAAAGGCCTAGAGAGACTTATGCTGAATTGATTTTTAAGTGAAGTGAATAAAACCCAGAAAACATTGTACACAGCAACAAGATTTTGAAGGACTTGTCTCTTTTCAATAATGTGGTGACTCAGGCCTCTTCCAATAGACTTGTGATGCAGAGAATCATCTGTACCCAGAGAGAGCTGTGGGAACTGAGTGTAGATCACAACACAGTATTTTCACTTTTCATTGTTGTTTGCTTGCATTTTGTTTTCTTTCTCATTTTTTCCTTTTTCATCTGATATTTCTTGTGCAGCATGATAATTGCTAAAATACATATAGAAGAACTTCACATTTTTAACATATATTGGATTACTTACCAAGAAGTGGGAAGAAGGGTGGGAAAGAATTTTGGACAGAAGATTTTGCAGGGGGAAATGTAGAAAATTATCTATACATGTGTTTTGAAAATAAAAAGCTTTAATAAAGGGGAAAAAAAGAAATGATGAGCAGGCTGATCTCAGAAAAACCTAGAAAGTCTTATATGAACTGAAACAAAATGTAATGAGCAGAACTTGAATACTATGTACAATAACAGCAATATTATAACAATGATCAACAGTGAAAGACTTATCTACTCTGATTAATATAATGAATCAAGACAATTCCAAAGGAACCATGATGAAAAATGCTCTCTATGGATAAAAATGAACTTTGAATGCAGACTGAAGCATTCTTCTTTTACTTTCCCTGTTTTTCTTGTTTTTTGTGTGTCTTTTCTTTGTAACATATTTAATATGAAAGTATAATTTGCATGACTTCACAAGTATAATAAATGCTGCTTGCCATCTCAAGGGATAGGAGGAAAGAATGGACAACTCAAAACATTAAAAAATGAATATTAAAAATTTTTAAATTAAATTGGAAAATTGTTAACAAATAAAAATAAAAATTTTAAAAAGAGAACGTAAATTCATAAAATAAAAACACATACTGATCTCAGCACTGATTAGCTCATCTGATTCTTGGCATTGTTCCTCTGAGCTCTAGCCACAAACTCACTAATACAGACTCTAAGCCACACTCTACTAGGATCAATTGAGAGACAAGGTTCAGGACAAAGTGGGCTATAAAATCACAAGATAAAAAAATCCGATGGTGGCAGGTGTGATCACAGATGATACGGTTGAGCAGTTTCCACTGTCTTCCACTGGTTATTGTATATCCCCTGATATACACATAGGTATGCACATGAATGTAGTATGAAGCAGTATTTTCTGGATTACAAAAAATACCAGCAAAAATCTACAAATGAAGATTCTTCAGACCTCAAACAAAATTTCACCAGTCTGTCAAATTAGCAGTGACTTCAACACATCCCACCAAATTCACTAGATTTCCCAACTTATGTCTACACATTTCTTCCTTAATGATTAGAAAGGGGTGTGATACCCTGAAGCTGACATACTCAAAATCTTAGTAGAAAAAATATTAGTCAGTTGAATGAAAAGAAGGAAAAAATTCCACTGCCTTCAAACAGAAGCTAGATGCCCATTTATTGAATGTTGAAGAGATTCCTGCTTAAAGTAGGGGTTAGGCTAAATGACTTCTAGCACAATTCTTTTAAGTTTCCATAATTTAGTGCATTTATGACACTTTTGGGAGGGTTAACAATTTTTAAAATCTCCATCTCATTTCTCAGAATCCCCGGGAACCTGAGAATTGGTGCTGCTTTAGTTGTGTGTGCCACTATATACAAACAAAATGTGGGTGTTGAGGGGGAAGGTACACAGGAGAATCAAATTTTGACTGGCTCATCTTAATATTACTCAGAGTTGGATATTAGCTCTTTAAAGAACAAACATAAATTTGTATTGTGGTGAACAATTAATAATTCTACATGGGGAATTAAAACCACTTCAAAGGCAGGAAAAGATACCTTTTTAAAGTCCTGTTAAGTAAAAATTTTCTGGGTTTTTTTGTTTGTTTCAAAGATGGAGCATCAGGCTACTATTTTTCACATTAGCCATTTTGCTGGTAAATTACATCCACACATGCAGAGATCAACACATACTTCAACTACAAATAAGCATCTCGAACCAGAAGGAACCTATTGAAAAAAAACTACACTCTTAGTCAAGAAGCCTAAATCAACTTACCGTAGAAACTCATTAATTAACACCATACTAATTCATAATTTGAGATACCTCTGATAATGGCTGGACTGAAGTTTCCCTGTGCATTATCAGTAAAAAAAAAATGGTTTACTATGCAAATGAATAGTATAAAAGAAGATGACAGGAGTCTTTAAGCTATCAGATTGCTTTCACACACTTCTAAAACAAAAGATCTCTGGAGAGAGCTGGCACAGACCATAACAGGGCTATCTAGTCTAACCCCCACACTTTACAGAGGCAGAGCCTGAAGCCTCTGAAGACTGCTACATTTACCCCAACTCACACGGGTACTTTACAGTAATATCTGATCTGCCCACAAATAAAGGAGATCATGTCACATACTATTTTGTCTATTTCACAATACCTAGCACAATGGTAGGCACATCAAGAATGCTTAATGCTTGTTATAAATCAATGTGATAAACACAAAAGGCTCTTGTGTCTCTTGAATAAAGGAGATGTGGCAGGAATTATGCTTGGAAGTAATATTAACAATGCCTTCCGTTTGTATGGTACTTTTACAAACTACAAATATATTTTTTGCCTTTGATCATCTCACCCATTCTAGGAGGTAAACAAAGTAAGCATGGTTATGCTTGTTTTTACAGAGAAACTAAGGCAACACTAGCTATAGTGAAAACAGACCAAGTTAAATCTGAACCTCAGTTTGCCTATTTCTCTAAGATGGAGATAATCTTACTTTGGCTATCATTTCATAGTGTGTTAAGGATCACTGGAGAGATTATGTCCGAGGGCTACAGAATTATATAGACAGTTATTCTAGGGAATGAGGTAGGCTCAAAGTGGTGGTAGGGAAGAAGTCAGTTTCATTGGAAGAAAGAAATACAAAATGGTCCACAAGAAAAAAGGTTAATATAAAAGCTGTGCATTTTTTTAACATGCAAAAATATGCAAGTGGCAAATCTATGCTGACCTAATTAGTTCACATTACTCCAAATACCAAAAAAAAAAAAAAAAACCAGGAAAATGACGATTCTACAACCTTCGAAAATTCAGCTGTTGCTAACTCAAGTCTTCCCTTCAATGGATCTGAATGAGCAAAGTTTGGCTGCATGCACAATTATGTAATGTGTAGCTTTTACACTGGTTCTATGTTAACCCCAAGTGCCTATAATGCTGGACTTATAAAACTGGCTCCATTTTGGTTACAAGGGAGTAAAATAAAACTGCATTAAGTTGTTTCCTAGGATCAGAAACACCAAATCCCTCCTGTCTTCTAATTCCTAAGTAGCCTATGCTGTTGGTTTTGGTCTCTAGCCAGAGGCCTTTCAGGGAAAGATCAAACAAAAGTACACTCCGGGCCAAAAGGAAGAAAAGTTGGACAAAGGTGAAGCAGTTTGTCATGTTTCCAGTGAGTGACAGGACCAGGACCAAAGCCTGGGTCTCTCTCTTGGCTTCTTTTGGGCTGGAATTTCTTGACACCATAACATGACAGGAGTGAGACTCTGAAGGCCCTCTCAGATCTAATATTCTACGCTCTAAAATCCCTTGGACTCCAATATTTCACATCTTATACTCTAATATGTCTTCCCTACTCAAACTATCAACTCCATGTCCTTCCCCCACTTTCCAACCCTCTATCAGTAACCTGGATTCTACCCCTGGGATCCCAAGGCTCTGACAGGTTGAGCTTCCACTTTATCTTGCCCTGAACTAGGCCTTCACTTCCCAACTTTCCCCTAGCATGTTGCCCTGCATGTATATTTGCCCTTTCTCGCTTCCTTTTAATATTTGTTCTCTCATTAAAATATAAGCACCATGAGACCAGAGACCTTTTCTTTATTTAGCCCACTACCTAGAATATAATTAGCATTCAATAAATGTTCTATCTCTCATCTTTCAAGATATCTGACAAGTCTTAAAAATTTTTTGGTGGCCAAGATATCAAGCACACAAGTCAGAATTCACCATTTCTAAAATAATGTTAATAACAAAAGGCTCTATTTTTGCACCTCCCTACCCATACCAAAATGTTACAAATAAATGATTTATTATGCTAAATAGATGTTATTTGCTTAGAGTGCCCTCATGTGTCTCTACATTGTAACACCATCCTAGGTGTTTCAAGGATGTAACACTACTTTTCATCACAACATCCATGCAAAACAGACCATAAGCTCTTGAGGAAGAAAAATATTATTTTTCATCTTTGTATCCCACTGCCTAACATGGTGCTGTACACAGAGTATGCACTTAATAATTGTTTGAAATGGATCATGCCTTTTGGTACTCCTCAATACCTCTAAGATATCAAACAAAAAGAGAAGATAACTTTTCAAAAGCCCATCCCCACCTCAGCTCCTTCTCCATCTCTCAGGATGTGGACAATTTTCCCACAGATTAACCAAAAAAGAAAAAGAAAAGTGATGGACACTTCAAACATCAATTTAATATTATTGGGAGGGAGAGACAATGACAAAGGTTCCCTGGAGAAAAATGAGGAAGAAAAATTTAAGAAAAATGAAGGAACAAAAGTCTGGTTCAGGTCTCAGGTAGAAGTATGTGCTAGCTGAAAAAGTTCCTTATCTCTTCTGGGGAGTACTTTGGGTTAGACTGCTGCTCCTACTAGTTTCATTTTCTAGAGAATAAAGTAAGATTATGACAGTGTGTGGCTGAGGTTTTTGTCTTATACAAACTCACAAATGAGACATGGATGAGATTTTAGAACTGAAGCTATTAAACTGTAGTCTGTGAATTCAAAAAAATTTATAATTGTATTTCAATACAAATGCCTTTCCTTTGTCATGCTATGTATTTAAGCATTTAAAGGTGTTATTCTGAGAATGAACCACTTCAGACTGCAAAAGGGAGTGGATGACATAGAACAGGTTAAGAATCCTTATTTTGCCTCTGTTCTCTTTTGAGAAAGCTTGGAAAAAATAAAATGTTATCAAGGGAGCTTCTTTGCTAAACAGAGAGTGTAGAAGGCTGAAAAATGGGTTAGACGAATAGAAGTTAAAAATCTTGAATAAGAAAAAAGTAGCACCATCGCTTTTCCATGTGATTTTTTCCTTTCTCTTGAAGCTCTTCAGCAAATGAAGTCCCCATTTTTGAAACAAAAGTACCACTCTTATAAAAGACCACCAAAGATCAGAAGACAATTCTTCTCAGCCTCCAAAAATACATACATACTTGTAAAAAAAGATGACTATGACTCTGGGAATAATTTCTCTTAGAGTTAAAGTTTTTCTTTGTATAAATGTGACTATTTCTAATTTATGACTTTGGACTTCTAAGAATCTTGCTTTAATCAGATGAAGACAATGGAAGAGAAGATATAGAGAAGTGGCAACTCCTGCAAGAAGCCTTTCTGGATTCTCTAATTAGTTAATACTCTATCCAGGAGTCCTCAAACTTTTTAAATATGGGGCCAGTTCACTGTCCCTCAGACTGTTGGAGGGCCGGACTATAGTAAAAACAAAAACTTTGTTTTGTGGGCCTTTAAATAAAGAAATTTCATAGTCCTGGGTGAGGGGATAAACATCCTTAGCTGCTACATCTGGCCCACGGCCGTAGTTTGAGGACCCCTGCTCTATCCCTTTTCAAATGATCTTATGTTTCCTTTTCTGTGCACAGGTTTTATTCATATTCTACTCCATCCCATTACCAATCTCAATAATGTTAAATCCCTGAGACAGAGACTGTTTTTCCCTTGGTCTTTGGATCTTTAAGATCTAACCCAATGCCTTTTGCACACAGTAAATGCATAATAAATGACTTCTGAAATAACATTACTAGGTCTGTATCCCAAAGAAATTTTTAAAAGAAAAGGATCTTTATGTAAAAAAATAATTCCAACAGTTCTTTCTGTGGTGGCAAAGAATTGGAAAATGTGGGTGTTTGCTCATCAACTGCGGAATAAGTATATGATTGTGATGGAATAGCATTATGCTATAAGAAATGATGAGCAGGATGCTTCCAGAAAACCTGGAAACTCTTACATGAACTGATACAAAGTGAAGTTAAGTAAAACCAGGAGAACATTATATAAAAAATATAATATATATTATATACTTATATATAACATAATATATAAATATAATATATGTTATATATTTATATTATATATAAAATAAAGTAATATTACATAAAATGATGCCAGATAATTCCAAAGGACTTATGATGAAAAATCCTATCCACCTCCAAAGAACTAACGGAATATGAATGTAGACTGAAGCATACTATTTTTTATTTCTTTATTTTTTCTTGGTTTCTTTTTGGTTTGTGTTTTCTTTCAAAACATGACCAATATGGAAATATGTTTTGCATGTATAACCTATATCAAATTGTTTGCGATCTCACAGAGGGGAAAGAGGAAAGATGGAGAAAATTTGGAACTCAAAATTTTTTAAAAAACAAATATCAAAAATTGTTTTTACTTGCAATTGGGAAAAAATAAAATATTTTTAAAAAATAAATAAATGCCTGATGAATTGAATTCAGAAGGAACATACCTGCCAGCTGTGTTCCTCCTTCCGGTAGCACCGGCCCCTTCAGCCTAAAAAACAAAGAACAAAACAAAACACACCCATATCAAGGGATGCCAAAAACACACCAGATTTACCCTCACCAGCAGGAATATTCAACCCAGCCAAGCATGTACATTCATAAGCCAAATCTATAGAGTAGCTTCAGGGATGAAGTAAAGATGTCCCTGATCTCTGACGATAGCATCTGCCTTCCTTTTAATAGATTTGTTAGATACAGAGGGCATCATATCCTGATGCATGGAAAAAGCTACTAGCTCCCTTCCTACTAAATCTAACTCTAGTACTAAGCTGGAAGAACCTTGTCCTCTTTCTACTTCTGCTGCCTTAGTTCTGCTCCTTTAAATTCTGTCTTGGTGCCCATCATTTCTGCAAACCCCAAACACCAACTACTGCAGTGCCCAAGGGACTTGGTTTAAAGTAAGTAACCAGCTAAATCTGAGATTGAATTGCACCATTTTTATTTTCAGCTGGGATTTCCAATAAAACAGGAACAGCAGATTTATTCCTGCCAACTGGAGAAAAATCCTATTACATTAAAATATTCTATCCTTCCAACGTGAGTGCAGGCAAGAAGCGCAAGGATAGTGGAAGGTATTTTTTAATATCTTGTTGGAATGCTGACAAATGAAAGATGCACAGATGAGGTAATAGCAGGTGATGGACATGGGAGAAAGCAGGACTCCTGGGTTCTCAATCCCTACTTGGCATATGACTCATTTGCTGACTTTGGCAATTCATTCCTAGTCACCATGAATGCAGAATGAAAACAGTATGGCTCCTGTATCTTTCATTAAGTAATGAAACATTCAGCAGTAATGTTAAGGATAGAAAGCCTTTTCTGAGAGTTACAGAAGAAAAGGGTTCTAAGAAAGACTACTAAGTTGTATTTCCAAAAAAAGACAAGTTCACTTTTAAGTGTGTCTATTCTACCACAATTAGGAAGGCGGGACAATTGAGCTATGGGGACGGAAAGACAGCTGTTGCTTGTAATAATTCTGATGAAGGCACCAGCCCCTTACTCTTGTGCTCTGAAGCAAAAAGATACAGGACCTCTTGGCTGGTGGTCTAGACTGCAATTATTCCACTAAATATAACTGCACAGCTAATTATCTAGGAAGAAGGAAAAGAGAAAAAAGAAAAAAGAAAGTGTCTATGTGAGAACACATACTCATGTCGGGTAAGGATTCTTCACTATGGTGCAGGACTGCTGGTGATGTCTGTAGGTGGTTTTCCCTGTTTCTGTGCTCTTTTGTGTTCTGTATAACCCTGACTATATGCTTTGTGCTGCCTGAAATCTCAGACATAAAAACAAAGGGTTTTCCATAATGATTCTTTTCCTCCACGTTCTGGGCTCTTCTCTCTACTCTTGGGATTGTCTTGCTAGAGGTTATAGCAGTCTCTCTTTTATCCTTCTTACCCCGATCTCTCTGAATCTTCATCTTGTCATTTATAAAATGGAGATAGTGAGGCTATATTTTAATTATTAAGATAATATTATTAATTATATTGGCATTGCACTTTTAACTTTGTGAAGCACTTTCTTATCTATAATCTTATTTGATGCTCATAAAACCAAAACGGGAAATGTCATCCACAATTAACAACAAAGGGGCCTCAAGAGTTGCAAAAGGTCACAAAGTTAGTTACCTGCAGAGGAGGGATTCTTTTCCTCATAATGCATCACCTGCATACCTCCTGTGTACAAGGTACTTTTTTCTGGGGATAGGGAATAAGAAGATAGCCCTTGAGGAATTTAAGAAGAAATTTCCAGTTGAAGGTTTGCAAAAGTTAACTCTACTAGTTATTAAACCAGAAAGTAAAGTCTGATTTCAGTTTTTCATTACTGCTAGCCATTTCTTAAAGGCAGGTATGATCTCACCAAGTTATCAGAGATGACTGTTGGGAATTGTTATACCTAAGCTTTGGAGCTGGGGACCCAAGGTTAAACAAGATCAAGAAACAGCATATACTTTATCTGTAACCAAGAATGGCATGCAGAATCTATCTGGGGGAAGCCATTGATTTCAAAAAACCTTGCATCCAGCAATTTCCAATCCTGCCTTTAGAGGCTGTATGGGGGATTCTGCAAAAATTCTCAAAAAATGGTATTAATTTTAATTAGCTTTGATTTGAAAAACCTATACACTCAATGGAACCCTTTGACAGATGAAATCAAGCCAATAGCATGAGAATGGTGATCACAAAAAGAATCAAGAGTAAAGAGAATACTTTTAGCCCTCCTTTCAAGTAGAGTGGATACTACCAATCCCTTCTACTGATGAGCCCATAGTTAATGGTCAAAGATTTGTCAAAAGAAAGCCACAGACAACTCCTCCAGAAACCCACCAAGGATTGATCAACTATTCTTGCTCAGATCTGTGAATGGCCAACTGGAAAAAGAAAGTGTTGATCAAGATAGTTGGATACATTAGACACAACCTTCACTCTTCTATGACCTGAGTAAAGAAGGTTATCCAAACCTATTCCAACCCAGCCCCATTCTTTCAGCTACAATCATACCTAAACACAATTTTCTTAGAATTTGGTTCAATGAGATATGCTATCATCCCTTCTCCAGCCCAAAATCTGCCCCTCAGTTACTTTTTTCCATCCTCTTATTACAGGTTTTCTTGGAAAGACAATATTATTCCAAACCCAGAAATTTTATTTCTGAATTTGTGCAAATGTAAGTTATAAGACATTAGCTGCATTTCACATTTTGAGCAAATGGCAGGAACAGGCAATTCGTGTGCTACAGGATGGGGGCCAGCCAACGATTTCGATAAAATAAACCCTTTTTTAATTTAAATGCTAATGCACTGAATTAAAATTTAATAACTGAGGAAATTGAAAAGCCGAGCAGGAATATTGGAAATAAATCCAAGCAGAAACAGCTGAAATTAAAAATTCTAGGGAGTGGGAGGATGGCAACTAAGCTGTCTTATATGATTACATTTTTTTTTTCAGAATGAAGAAAAAAAAATCCTATCTCTGGCTGGCTGTAGGGCAGTAAATCCACAGCACTGTGATTTATTGCTCAATTTTCCTGAGGGAAAAAGGCTTTCTTTCATGCTGAAATATTTCATAAATTTCAAGCCAGCATAAATTCTTAATTTAAAAGTTATGGAGGTCACATTTAGTGCACTGGGATGTTTCTGAAATCTTAAAGGAATAGCAACCACCATCACCAAAAAAAAAAAATCACAATTTTATTTCTTTTTAAAAAAATTCATGAGGTGAAATTTCATTATTGAATATTCCTCTTGCCTCACTGAAATGGAGGCACTTGGGGGACCAATGTGTATTGGAAGCTTGCTGCAAGAGATGAAGAGATAAAGATTTAATTCAATTACCAAAAGGAATAATTTTTTTTTATTCTTTCTCATTTTTTTAAGCCACTTGAGAAATTTCTGGTAAAAATTTCCTTCCTTCATTGCCCGGGAAAGTCCGGGGAAGGGGGAAGGGCTGCACCAATGTAATTGCTTTGGCTAGATCTCCAATCTTTCACAAGCACTGATATGTTCATTTCTCATACAGCTGTTCAGCTACAGGAAGAATGGCGGGGCACCCACAATTCCAAGCAATCCATCACAAATTAATGATTTGTCATGCACACACAATGGGGGAAAAACAGCTTCATGGGTCCCTGCAAATAGTAGACTGCTCAAGATTGTAGCACGTCCTCATGAAAATTAGATCTATGTCAAAAAGAACCTAACCACAGAGTATAGCTCCAGGGACTAGAGAAACTATGCTGGGATAAAAAAAATATCCAGTTCAGCTAATTGATCAAAGAACATGATCTATATGAAGATAATTGAATGACAGCTATAGTATTGAAAACGCTATGTAGTGAGTCCTAATAGCTTGGGGAGGAGGGGGAAAGAGAGAGATAGGAGGAAGCCAGGGAAGATTCCAGAAGCATCTAAAATATCCCTAACTCACTGCTCAGGAATGGGAAAAAATGTTTGCCCTGGTATTTGCTGATGATTCCAACAATGAAATTGGTCAAGGACAGTGGATGAAATTGGTTGAGGCTAACACCACACATTCCCAAATCACCCATTTATTAGGACAATTTCCTGGAAATTTTTTGCCTCGTTTTAAATATACAGTTTGCCTTCCTTTCCCAGACAAAATCATGATGATCAGGGATGATGGGACCCTGTGGTCTTCAAAGAATATGCATCCTCTTGACACTCCACCCCATGTAGTCTTTTTTGTCTACTCATCTAAATAAACACATACTTGGATATGGCTGTGATAATGATATAAAGATCAGTTTACAACTGAATAAAAATCATTCTGATTTTTCTGAGATTTTTGGGTAACAACTGATTTGTTTCTCCCCGTCCTTTCCTATCACAACACTGGTTATAAGGCCATTATATAAATTTCCACAAAATTCCTCCCCTGTTTAAAATGAGTCTCATGTAATGTTAAAGTCCTACCGGGAATCAACATTTTTCACACATGACTTGAATCAAAACAGGCTTGAGATCATAGATGACAAAAGCTCTTTGGAAAGACCAAATTGAAGCTGAAACTAAAAATCAAGTTCTTCATTTCCAATATGCAAATGCAGAAAGAAAGAAAAAAAAGACCAAAAAAATCATTCAACTGTGCTAGTACTTTCATGTTTGGAGTCCTTTTTTAAAAATTTGGGTAAATGTGATAGGATGCAGAATTATTTTGTTCACTGCTATATTCATCACAGGAAAATACAATTTTTTTGTATTGTTCTAATATTTACACTACTCAAAGTGTGATGGAGGTCTCTTAGAATAACATCTGATCTTTAATTAAAAAAAAAAAAAAAACCTCTCTTACTCTAGATTATCTGACTTCCAAACAATCCAGATTGTGCCTGGTTGCAGTCAATCTGAACATACTAAATCCTATTCATCCTTCAAGGTTCAGTTTAATTCAATTCAACTAGCATTTTTAAAAATCTGCAATGTGCCAGGATCTGGAATTACAAAAATAAATACAAAATGGATCCTATTCTGAAGGAGATGACAATTTTAAGAGGGGAGAGAAGGGTGAGGAGAGAGATCTGTATGTAACTATTATACAAAAGAGAGGTTAGAATAATCTTTATATAAAAATGCAAGGCAATGATCAATCATTCTATTGAAAAAAGGGGACACCAGTCATGCTTCAAAAAAGAAAAGACCTTCAACACAGATCACAGAACTATAGATATAAAACAAGGAAAGTTCTTGGAAGACATCTACTTCAACCACCTCATTTTAAAAAGGACAGACCTGGGGATTTTAGTGATTAAACCACAATCACATAGGCAGCAATAACCAGAAACTAGCTTTGAACTCAAGTTTTCTCACTCTAGAACCAATATTTTTCCTTGCCTAGTCAATCACTAATTAGACATTGCTTCAGTCAAACTGAGACCATTTGGTCTCCCACTGCCTCCAACGCCATCTCCAGTCATGCTGATTATAGCTTACTACTGGACCGCGACAGTTTTGGAGGGGAAAGTGAGGCAGGTGACCTTGCACAGCTCTCCCTCATTTAAACCCAATTCACTTGCATGTCATGGCATCACCTCCCTGAAGTCATGATTCTTTTTGAGAATGAAAGACAAACATTACCTCCTTGTGATGGAGAAGAATCCGTATCAGATAATAGAGACCAACATTAAAAAAAGGCCATGAAAACGGGGAAATAGATCAGTTTGACTGAAAGTATCAGAGAAGGCTGTATATTAAAGTTCCTCAGGCAGCAGAGAGGAGAGGTATGAGAGAGAAGGAAGATCCTGATAGTAGCAGAAACCAGTTAGGAGGTCATCACAATAGTCCAGATGAAAAGAGATGAATGCCTGAATAAGACTGGTTGAGGAGAAGAGGCATTTAAAACAAGATTAAGAAAGTAGGTTGATAATATAGAGAAGAATAATTATCACATGACAACTTCCCCATCGCAGTTACAATATATCACAGGCTGGCATAAGGAAGTAAAGGGAAATTTTTAAGTTTCGTGGAAGATGCAGACAACACAGAAAATGTTTAAATCAGAAATGCATAAAATATGTATATAGTATTGTGTAGTATCAATGTAAATTTTACAATAAGGAATTGTAAAGATTCCATAAAAAAAGAAAAAATTCAGACTACTTCTTCTGTGGTATAAATAGAGAGCCAAAAATTTTTATGTGAATTTTGCTGATCATAATGACCCCCTCAATGTGGAAGGGATAACTGAAATATCAATTGCTGGGACCATATTGGTACCATCAAGAAAAACAACAGTTTTTGGTTTGATTTTGTTTAGGCGGGAGGAAGGAGGTATGACATTCAGTTGTGTATAAATTGACTTTGAGGTGCTACTGTGACAAGTTTCTTGTTATACTCATGGGAATTACGAAACTAGAATTCTGAGGGTAGAAGAATTGGAGCAGGACTGGTTTTTACATTGTTCCTCAGATACTCTCCAAGTTCTGGGCTTCCTGTCTACATCAAGAAGTCTCCAGGAATACTTCACAGGCTGCCTTCGAGTAATTTCTTTTCCCTTTTCCTAGACTTTTGGAGATTGTCATTTACACCAAGAGGATCTTATCCCAGGCTTCTACAACTTTTTTTTTTAATATTCTGATAACTATATTTCCATTTAATTGGAAATTTAATTAATTTCCTTTGTAATCTTATATGTTTTATTTTATGCATTTAAAAGCATGATCCTGAGAAAGGGGGTCCACAGCCTTCAGCAGACTGTCAAAGGGTCTATGACATACCAAAAAAGAGTAAGGATCCCTAATTTAATTCAAACCCTTTATTTTACAGATGAAGAAACTGAGTTTAAGGAGATGATAGGGACTTCATCCCCCTCACTCTATACAAATAAGATTTGGTTACCTGGCATGAATTACTGATTGGACACTAAATAGCCCCAAACCAAGGCATGCCCACAAGCCAATAAGTGGCTATAAAATTACAGGATAAGATTTAAAGTTAGGAGAGGCTTTAGGACTCATCTAGCCTAACCCTTACATTTTATAAAGGATGAAAAGTAAAGCCCAGATAAGGGAAAAGATGTGTCCCACATCAAATAATAAGACCCAGACTTGAACTCCAGATATGGCCTTTACAAATTCTCTTTCCACTTCAAGACTGTAGTCTTCATGGTGACTAGAAGAAATCCCATCTAGAACTATTCACTCAATAGGATGGTCTGTGTGGCTTCCTTGGTTTTTGCTGGGGAAGCCAAGGATTCTTCTATTTGGGACTGGAGAATGTGAAGACAATTCCCTGTTGTCACAGAAAAGCTTCTTAGTGAGCCCACAGATAATTGGTGTCAGTAGTGAGATCTGAATCTAGGTGCTCTGACTATAGAGCAAGGTTTTATAAGCTAGAGTCCACAAATTTGTTTTATTTTTAATATTCTGATAACTGTATTTCAATATAATTGGTTTTCTTTGGATTCCTGTATATTTTCTTTTATCCATTAAAACTAATCAGTATACATGATGATCAATTCTGATGGATGTGGCTCTCTTCAACAATGAGAGGATCCAAATTAGTTCCAATTGATCTGTAATGAACAGAACCAGCTACCTCCAGAGAAAGAACACTGGGAAATGAGTATGAACCACAACATAACATTTACACTCTTTCTGTTACTGTTTGCTTGCATTTTTGTTTTTTTCTTCTCAGATTATTTTTACCTGCTCTCTAAATCTGATCTTTCCTGTGCAACAAGATAACTATATAAATATGTACACATATATGGTATTTAACATATATAGGGCTACCTGCCATCTAGGGGAGAGGATGGGGAGAAGGAGGGGAAAAGTTGGAACAGAAGTTTTTGCAAGGGTCAATGTTGAAAAATTACCCATGCATATGTTTTGTATATAAAAAGCTATAATAAAAAATAAAATAAAATAATTAATATGAGAAGGGTCCTTAGGCATCACAAGATTGATAGAAACACATGCCATAATGCAAAATAAGGTTGAGACCCTCTTTCCACTGTTTCATCTAAGAAAACGGAATGGGAGGACGTAGGGAGAGGGACATAGTGTGATTTGCCTTGCACCTTCACCAATGGGATCTGTTATCCACCAACATGGCTCTGTTATCCCAAGTACCACAGTTCTCCCAAGCCATTATACTGTCAAGTTTCTCAAGTCTCATCAGCATTCCCAACTTGAAGAGTTCTACCTTGCTAAAACTACTCTCTTACACTTATCCCATAGGTAATATTCACAAGGAATCACTCAAACCTTCCCCATTCTTCTAGACCAGGGTAGGAGGGAAGAAAGCTCAGGTTATATTTGGATACTGCCAGAAAAATTCAAGGCTTCCTCTGGTTCCATTCCAAGGATGCTTGATTTATTTTTTTGACATCTGACCTCAGAGAGCAAGATTCCAAAAAAAATGCATCTCAATGAAGACAAAAAGAAACCAATCATTTCCCACTTGGTTTTCATTTCAGCAGAAATATACATATAATCAATAAAACACATCGACTCTTCTCCAAAGTTTCTCTTTCATGTCCAAGGTCAAGGTCACCAAGAAGCTCTTCTGACAACAGGGAACTGTCTTCACTTTCTCCAATTCCAAACAAAAGAATCTCTGGCTCCCCAAGCAAATGCCAAAGAAGACATACGGACCATCCTATTGAGTGGAGAGTTCAAGAAGGGACTTCCTCTAGTTACCCCGAAAGACTACAGTGTTAAAATGGAAAGAGAAGTGGCTATGAAGTCCACAACAGGCATTCAAGTACTACCTTTCCCTTCTCAGGGCCTCAGTTTCATTATCTGTAAAATACAGGGGTTAAACTGGACAATTCCTAAAGCCCCTTCTAACTATAATTCTATCCCACAATCTAAAAGTCCAATTATTGGCTTGAGGGCATACTCCTGTTTGGGGCTGCCACATATCAAATCAGTAATACCTGCCAGTCATTGGATCATATCTGGACAGAGGGCTGGGGGCTGAATTTGGAAGCAGAAAATCTGGATTTGAGTACTGACCACAATAGTCATGTAACTTTAAGCAGATCACTCAATTCTGTTAAGTTATTCTCCTACTCAAAAACCTCCCTATTACTTCTAGAATCAAATACAAGCTCTGGTTCTTACATCCTTTTAGCTTCTGCCCACCTTTCCAAACTGACTACATGTGACTCCCCATCACATACTCCATATTCAGGAGGAGCCAGCACAATAGCTCTACCTCTCACATAATCTCTCGTCTTCAAGTCCAGAATATTCTTCCTCTGGGTTCACTTCCACTTCTTAGATCCTTAAAATTCAACACAAGTATGACTTCCAATATGAAGTCTTCCTGATGCCCTGAGCCAGAAGTGACTCCCTGTTGCCTCCCATTCACTTTACATATATTTGTTTATATGTACCATTTCTTTGATAGACTATAAAATCTCAGAGGTCAGGGACCTTTTGGTTTAAGACACCTGGATAATTACAGGCACCTACATACTAGTTGACTGACTAATAAGCAAGACTCAGTTTCCTTCTCTATATAAAATAGAGATAATAATCATTCTATTACCCACCTCCTCATGTTATGAGGAAAACAGTTTATAAATTTATGAATTATAAATACGATCCATTATTATTAATGAAAGCAATAGGAGAAAATGTGGGTAAACCATAATAGGTGAGTGTGTGATAGGGATATACTTCTCTTCTAGGCCTGGAAGCCTCATTTAAAATTCCCTTTTCATCCACAAGCCAGATTGTTAATCATGCTATAATTACTCAGAATGTTAAAATGATCCCTGCTCCTGATCAGTCTTCCATTAAAACATGTTCACGCTCACCTCACCTACAGCCAGACAAGGGGCAACAGGATGCAAACTTGGATCCCAGAGAGTTCCCCCAGTCTCAAGTAGCTGACACTAACCAAAGGTTGATGGGCCTTTGAATATGGCCTTGTTTAACCGCTGTAATTCTCAGACAATTATTGGGTATCTAAAGGAGGGAGGGATGGGGGGGAGGGACATTGGTCATTGAATACAAAGACTGGGACTGAGACCTAGTTTCAATATTTACTAGTTTCATGATCCTGGACAAATTATTTAACTTCTTTGTAGATATTTCCTATCTATTTAAACTGGGAAACAATCAATTTCATGGAGCAATAGAGAAATGTGAGCTGTTGTTTCTCTATTTCATGGAAGTTCATTTTGCCTAACTAAAAAGAGGGTTCTTTAGCACAAGGCTGGGCACGAACCAATTGTACAAGTCATTTGGCAGTCACAGACCGGATTACATACTTTGGAATATATCTTCTTCCTTGTTGCCATAAATGATCTGTCTGTATATTATTTTTTAACTTTTCAATTTATTTACCTTACATCTCATGTTTGCTTCATGAGGAGAGGATCCAATTGTTATGGGTCCTTTTACTGTCCCCAGCATGTAAATACAATGCTAACACATACAATCCAAGTACATACACATATAGATATAATAATCTGAAGAAGAGGAGAGGGCATTAACTACTAGGGAGAACAAAGAAGAAGATACATGATCTAAACCTCCAAAGAATCAAAGGATTCGAAGACGTTCACATAGGGAGAGAGTAACATCCTATGCATGAAGGATGCACAGGCAAATGTGGGAGACACAAATAGGCCAATGTGACTGGGACACCCAAGGCATGAAGCACTGTGGGTGTGCAACAAGTGTTTAGTGATTTGATATGGGGTTTCAACTAGTTAATTTCCTAGATATTCAGATTTTTCTAGGATTATGTAAGGTTCTTAAGGGAGTCATAATGGAAAGGTGCTAAATGATCCATCTTACAATTTGATCTTAGTTTAAAAGTAAAATCAAAACTATAAAAAATCTTTGGTTTTGGGGGTATACACAAGAAAATCAATCTCATTATGATTAAGTCACACCTCATTTATGAACACAATCCATATGGTCTCAGCTTGAAGATTAAGACTTATTTACTACCTGACATCAAATAACTTTTGACCATTAAAAAAAAATCAAATCCCTCTTCAATGGTTGAATATTTGCTATCCAGGTTAATTTTACAGAACAGGTCACATACTCCAAAGGTAATTCTCAACAGAGAATACTCCCCAAACCACCTCATTTTACCCCACCCCCAAAATGAACAATGGCATTCTCATTGGAATAGGTTTGTGGGTTAAGAACAGTTTACTCTGTCTAAATTCTGCCCTGTTTGTTTCTTTACAGTCAAGCTCCTTATTTTGCTATTATGCTTTGCACAATTTATTTCTCAATTTATAAAAGATAGGATCATGTGATTAGATTCCAAAAAAATTCTCCTCTCTCCAGGTTTATGATTTTAAAGAAACTCCAGAGAAAACTGCCCAGAGCAAGTTAAAACCAGATCAGCCATAAATTACCTCCTGGTGTGCGGCCTCTCCAGGTCTCCTCTGACTCAGATTACTCATTAAATATGTGATAAATATTCAGCTTAAATAAACAGGAAGCAAAGAAGGAAAAAACTGATTTTTTTTTAGGGTGGGGGAGGAAGACAATTTTAATCCACATGTGTACACAGGAGGATGAAAGCACAAGTTAGTCCTCTCTCTATAATTTGGGGTTGCTAGGAAAAAGAAAAAGTGTTGCTCCTAGGATACAGACATTTCCCAAATCTCATAAAGAAAAATGAAATATAAGTAATGCAAAATAATACATGATTTAATTAAATGTAACATGTTCACGATGAAGTAAACATTTTTACAAGAAAAAGAGGGGTTTAGCTGCCTGGAATCTAAAAAGGGAAAATTTAGGTAGAAAGAGATAAAAATGAAAACAAGGTTTTAGTTCTTTAGTGTCCTCCTTTTACTACCATAGTCTGGACACAGAAAAGGGGGCAGAATACTAAAAAATCACCCATGTTTTTAGAGTACAAACATTGATTTAATTATTAGTATTTCAAATGTGAACTCTTTGTTTAATGGCTGATAAGCTAGTCAACATGTCAACAAACATCTATTAAGGATAATGTCAGGTACTATGCTAAGCTCTACTAGAGGAGTTAAATCCTGTAAACAGAGGAAGTATTCCAATATGCTATGGAGTAGGAGAATTTATGGAGCTCATAAACAGAATCCACAGGATTACCAGTTTCAAGATGGAATGGATCCTGGAAGTGAAACCCATCCATTTTAGCGATGAGAAAACTGAGGTCCAGTTTCCCAAGATTACAGAAATATTGAATAGCAGAGTTAGGAGCTGAATCCAGATGTGATACACATCTGAGTATGGATGGATTACAACAATTCTAGATGAGAAGTGCCCTTGTAGATGAAGCTGATTGATTAAAGAAATACTGAAATTCCCCACACTGTATAGGAAATGAGGGAAGAAGTGACAAGTGCTTTTATTCTAGCCAGAAATATCTTTGGATTTAGGAAATATCTTTTGATTTAGTCTCCTGAGCAGACCAATATCCACCAAATTGGAGGGCTTTGTGCAGATAGTTCTGCCATCTTGTCAAATGCAACTCTCCATTATAAACTAACGTGGTTTATTATTAAGTCTTTTCAGAATCTTTGATTCACTCTTTGGATATACTGATAAAATCAGGTTCTTGGACTTACAAAGCTGAGGATCAAACTCTGAGAACTGAAGGAACCCTATCATGAAGAGAAACACACCATAAAACTTAGCCTAACCACTGCTAGGGGTGTGCAAATCATGGACTACAGCCTGAAGTCTTTACTATAGTGATAGGAATTGGGGATGGGGTGCCTCCCACAGACCACAAAATCCCTATTTTCACTATAACACATTAAATGAACCAGCCAATTCTTATTATTCCAAGACCAGTGACTCCAATAGCAGGGAAGAGTGGGCTTAGAGAGAAAACAAAGAAGTATATATTTTTGCAAAAAGGAGAAAAAAAAAAACAAGCAAAGATTTCAAGGCCTTTAGACCACATAAAACAACAACAAAATCCTATGGGAGGAAAACTGATGACTACTCAATGGGTGGTATTTTGAATAGTTGGGCAGAAGGAGAGGGCAAAATAAAGGGTCACAGATACCCAGACCTTATCTGGTAGCATCATAGTTCAAGTCAAGGAACAAAATTTTAAGTTATATTCCCATTTGTTTTTTAAAAATGGAAAAGTCACTTCATTTCTCTAGATTTTCATTTCTTTAGCTATAAACTGTTAGATTACATGATCTCCAAGATCTCTTTCACTTTTAAAAATTCTCTGTTTCCTGCCTAAAATGCCCATCTATCTCTCAGAAAACCCAAATCTTACTTACCTGGAGCCTTATCACTCCCTAATAGCCAAACTGCTGACTCCATGTCTTTGTTTTCATTGTTCCCTAGGCCTAGAATTCCCAAACTCTTAATCTGTTGAATTCTTCCTAAAGATCCTTAAAAGATCAACTCAAATATCATCTCTTTCCTAAAATTCTCTTTCCCTAAACTTTAACTCTTCCTTACCTTATGACAACTTTCCCTTCCTTCCCCACAAAGCCTTTGTTTTCTAATACCCTAACACTTTCATGTAATGATGTAATATGTTAGTATTTATATTCAACCCTCTTTGTATACTGGAAGCTTTCTGATGACAGTTACTGTGACTTACCTTAAACTTTAAATCTTCCTTCTTTAACTTTGAATACAACTCTGCCAAATGGGGAATGCTTAATAAATGTTGGCAGAATGAATCTTTGAAAGCCCAGCTGATACAGCTTTCCCTAAACTCTGCAGACTTCACTATTCCTCCTCTTCTCTAAAATCCAACAGCAATGTGACTTTACAATGTAGCCCTTGGTTATTACCACAGCTAATAATAATGGCATATACGTGTGTATATATGTGTATATATGTGTGAAGTATATATGTTTGTGTGTATGTGCATGGATATGTGTGTGTGTGTGTGTGTGTGTGTGTGTGTGTCTGGAGAGAGACAGAAACAGATGGAAAACTTAAAAGGTTCAAAAAGTGCTTTACTCACAACCCTGGAAACTATATAACAAATTCTACCTCCTTCATTTTATGAAGAAAACTTAGCTTCAGAGAAGTATGGTTATACAAAGTATCTCTCGGTAAGATGACACATTTTGATATCTTCATGCTACACTCATGCACTCAGCCCCATCATTCCTATCATCCTCCTATGCAGCCCTTATGTACCTAACTATCCCTTTCCAATCTCCCACTTCCATCCCCTACACACACACACAGACACACACACACAGACACACACACACACACACACACACACACACACACACACACACACTTTTTGTACCATTAATTCTAAGAACAGTAATCAAATCAACACTACTCTATCTGAAATAAGCATGTCAATCAATTGCCCTATAGTGATTCCATTAATTAAACCAAGGCCAGTTATCTTGACCTTCATCTTGCAATTAGACTCTGATGACACTGGAGGAGAGAGTAAGGCTGGTAACTCTGAGCAGCCCTGCTTCACTCAAATCTAACTCATGTACAAGGACCAGAAGCAATAAATTTCCACACAAAGTTTCGAGATAGAGAGAAGGACTTCCAGAGCAGATGATGTGAATTTAATTTTGTCAAACATATTTCTTATACCTGCGCCTCATTATTTACTCATTACTGCCTAAGTTTAAGACTGCTCCTTCCATAGATGCTGTGTGTATTTGAAGGAATATGTGAACCAAGTTCTTAGAAGAAAGTTTGTATTAACTGTCTTTGCCATCTTTACCATTTATCTGAGAACAGCGGTAGCTGCTTTCAGGGTTGGAAATACTGGTCTTCCTCTTCCTTTCCTCTTTCTCTTATAAAAAAGATAAGACAATTTACTTTTGCCCTGCCCAGTTTTCATTTTTGATTTCTTGAAATATAGTTGTGAAAAGCTGGCTTTAAAAATAAAGCCCATTGTAATTTTTTTATTAAAGCTTTTTATTTACAAGCATTTGCATGAGTAATTTTTTCAACACTGACTCTTGCAAAACGTTCTGTTCCAAATTTTCCTTTCCTTCCCCCCATGCACTCCCCTAGATGGCAGGTAGTCCAATACATGTTAAATATGTTAAAATACATGTTAAATCCAATATATGTATACATATTTATACAGTTATCTTGCTGCATAAGAAAAATCAGATCAAGAAAGAAGAAAAAGAAAATTTGATAAAGAAAACACAATGCAAGTAAAGAATGAGTGTGAGAATGCTATGTTGTGTTTCACACTCTGTTCCCACAGTTCTCTCTCTGAGTGTAGATGACTCTCTCTACTAAATAAGTGGAAATGGTTTGAATCATCTCATTGTTGTTGAAGACAGCCATGTCCTTCAGAATTGATCATCGTATAGTCTTGTTGTTGCCATGTATAGTGATCTCCTGGTTCTGCTCATTTCACTCAGCATCAGTTCATGTAAGTCTCTCCAGGCCTTTCTAAAATCATCCTGCTGGTCATTTCTTACAGAATAATATTCTATAACATTCATATACCACAATTTATTCAGCCATTCTCCAACTTTAGGGCATCCACTCAGTTTCCAGTTTCTAAAAAGGGCTGCCACAAACATTTTTGCACATGTGGGTCCCTTTCCCTCCTTTAAGATCTCTTTGGGATATAAGCCCAGTAGTAATACTGCTAGATCAAAGGGTATGCACAGTTTGATAACTTTTTGATCATAGTTCTAAACTGCTCTCCAGAATGGAGAGTCTTTCACAACTCCACCAACAATGTCCCAGTGTCCCAGTTTTCTCACATCACTTCCAACATGGATCGTTATCATTTCTTATCATCTTAGTCAATTTGATAGGTGTGTAGTGGTATCTCAGAGTTGTCTTAATTTGCATTTCTCTGGTCAACAATGATTTGGAACATCTTTTCATGTGACTACAAATAGTTTCAATTTCTTCATCTGAAAATTGTCAGTTCATATCCTTTGACCATTTATCAATTGGAGAATAAACTCACTGTATTTTAAATGGAGCTACTTGACTATGCCTCAGACTCAGATCATTCTGGCTTTCACTGGCTGACCAATAATAGACCCAGCTCAAGCCTCTATAGTACATTGGTTAGGTATTGATGGCTTAAAATGAGTCTAAATAACAATTATTTTCTATTGTGGCCAGAAGCTTTGAGAAATCTAAACTGATATCTTTAGGGATGATAAATTGGGTCATTTCATTTCCTACCAGCTCTTAGACACTGAATGGATATGACCTCAGACAAACTGAGAATTTAAAAAGATCTTAATTTTAAGAGGTCAAGGTTCACACTGCACCCTAAGCCATAGCTATTCATTTTGATCTTGCTTTACTTAACTACTCAGGGGAAAATAATTGCAGCATGAAAACAAAAGATGAGCAAAAAAATAAAATAAGTTAGCTGAGGAAGGATTTGAACACAGATCTCCTTAACTCCAAATTCACCACTTTTTCCATATCTTTTGTTATGTGTTAAAGTTTCCTAAAAGTAAGCCTTATCTCACTAACTAAATTCTATGGTCCCCGGAAGTTGGCAACTTTTCAAGTTTCTAGGCCAACAGGGAAGTCCAGCATATAATAGGTACTAAGAAATGACCTGCTAATGTGATTAAAGCATCCCAAAATTTATTTTCCACTTACAAAACTGTCAGTCTCATAGCATGTATCTCTTTTATTTGGAGGTTTGAAATGGTTACTTTATTGGTTTGTTTACTGTTGTTGTTGTTGTTGTTGTTTTTAACAAATTTTGTAGTTTTGTTTTAATGGGTGGGGATGAAGCCATTTTTAGTCTGGAGGGAAAAATACCAAGAAAAACAGAACTCCAAAGGAGGAAAAAAAGAAAAAAAAAAAAGACAGAGCAAAAGAAGAAATTATGCTTAAAGCAGAACTTACTTGGGTTTTAAAAGAAGTAATTACAGAGGGGAAAAAGTAGATGTTCTAAAAAAAGAAGCCCCCCCCCCCAAAAAAAAAGGAAAAAAAGAAGCCGGAAAACAGTCAAAGTAGAAATCTTAGAAATTCTTATTGCAAAATAACTCCTGGTCAGCCAACCGCAATCTCTATAAATATCACAAGATCAACTCTTCAAGCACATGGTTGGGGGTTGAGAAAGGGAGTAGGGGGAGGGGAGAAAGTCCTCAAGATTTTTAACAAAATTCAAAATCTTCTATGAAGACTCAAGGGGGAAAAAAGGAAGGAGTCAACATTCCCTCAGGAATGAAAGCCCCTAACAGAGAAGAAAACCAGAGGACTGCAAGGTCAACACGCCTCAGTTGACTCCTGCAGAGAAATTAGGAAAGCCAGGAATATTTGCAAACTATTTGGTGACTGTTTTCCTTTCCTGAGTCTTTCAGGCTGCTTTTCAGAAAAACAGGATACAGACTCCCTGAGAAGGTGGGTGGGGGTAGTAGTCCCTTCAGGCTGGAAGAGATTTAGATATCACCCAGTACAAATCCTTCATTTTATAGGTCCAGAAACTGAGTTCTAGGTTAGCAAAGTGACTTCCCTAAGATCACATAAGCTAAGTAGGAAGAGTGCTAATATCAATCAGTCCTTTTTTTTTTTCCCCATACCATTTTTCTAAGACAGGCAGGAAACCTCCACCTGAACAAACTGGTTTCTGAAAGTTCTGTATCCAACAAGTAGACTATAAGCTCTCAGAGGGCAAGAATTTTTCATGTTTATTCTTGTATAGTTAAGGCATCACCTGTGATATCATTGGTGCCTTTTTGAAAAAGGAAGGATGAACAACAATTAATCACACGCGATATTGTTCCAAGTTTTCCCCCTCATACATAAGTAATTTTGAACTTAAAAAAATTTTATTCATGTTATTTGTTTTTATAACACTATCATTTACCACTGTATTCCTTTCCTGGCCATTATTCAGAGAAAGCATTATTCATGCTTTGGAAGAGGGGTTCTTTATCTCTCCCCACTTCAAGCCAATCCATACTCCATTCAACTATTAAACAGATTTTCCTAAAAGACAAGTCCAGCCATATTACCCTTCCCCCCAAATCTTCATTCATTAAACTCTAGTGAATTCTTGTCTTCAGGAACAAATAAAAAATTCTCTATTTCAAAATCCTTTATAACCTAGCCCCTTCCTACTTTTCCAGTCTTCTTATACCTTACTCTCCCCAATGTGTATTCTTCATTCCAGTGACATTGGTCTCTGTCTATTCCACTAACAAGATATGTCATTTTTCAGTTCCAGACTTTTTCTCTGTAGCTGTCCTCTATTTCTCTCTCTTCCACTCAGGTTATTTCCCTGACTTCTTTTAAGTCCCAACTGAAATCCCACCTTTCACAGAAAGCCCTCTTAATTATGTTGCCTTCCTTCTTTAATTATTTCCTACTGTACATAGTTTTCTTTGTTTGCATGATGTCTTCCCCACTAAACTGTAAGCTCCTTGAGGGCTTTTTACCTCATTTTGAATCCCAAGTGTTGATTGTACATCATTTTGAATGTCAAATGCTTAGCACAGTGTCTAGCATAAAGTAGATGATTAATAAATATTGACTGATTGTGTCATTACCCTTTTTGTCAGTATACTAAAGTCTACAAATGTCTTCTAAGAATATCATTTTTAAATACATAAAATATGTTAGATTATAATCAATTATCTTTGGAAAAATTATCAAAAGAAATTTTAAGTTCACGGACCTCAATAACTCCTGCTTTACAACAAAGAAGAAAGAGAAGAGAAATAAGCAATATGACAAAAGCAAGCAGAGTCCAAGAGCATATGCAGTATTCCATACTCAAAACCCTCTAGTTCCACTAAGATGGAAGTAAAAAGAGCCTAAATATATACAATCTTTGTTGGATGAAAATAAAGACAATCTTGGTCCAAGATGGCTTGAGGCAAAAGTGATGTTTTTGCTACAAAAAAGGTTCTGAATGCTCTGAATGAACTTAAAATAGAAGGAACCATATCCTGGCCAAAAACTAGCTCCTCCTCATTATGTCTTTACCTCTGAAAAAGAAAGAACACTTGAAATAGTTTTAACCATGGGCACCACCACAATAAAAATCATGTATTATGCTTGAGAAGATGAGGGAGAGAGATACAAAAGTTAGATAAGATTGGCTGGCTCTCACTGACCTCACAATCAGGTAGGTAGAGAGATAAGTCATTAATATAGAGAACGCTAACACATAATAATCAGTGCAATGACAAGCTACAATCCCATCAATCATATACTATCACAAAAAACTTACCACTTGCTGTGAATTTCCAAGAAAACCTAACCTAGATAGGCCTGGACTGAGTGGTAGATGCCCCATAAATATCTCACGATCTGACAGAGAAGCCAGTGCTAGGTTCTGTTAGTGAACACATAAATAGAATATATGAGGACCAAAATGTGGCAAGAATTGATTCCAAGTAGCAAGCAATCAAGCAACAAAAGCGTATTGCATTAAGGACCCTCTGTAGATAAAGCCCTGGAACAAATTAATTTCTACCTTCAAGAAACTTACTCAGGAATAGAAGGGTGAACATATGCATTCAAGAGAATGTCTACATTTAAGGTGGAGCCAAGATGGCAGAGAGTAGATAGGACTTTGTGCAACTCTTCTTGGCTTTCCTCAGTATCAACACGAGATCAAACCTCTGAACAGATTTTGGAGTGGCAGAATTTACACATATTTGTAGAATAATAAATTTCTAGCAGAAGATAGATGAACACAGCCCAGCACAAACATGGCACAGGAAGGCCCAGGATGGAGAGGCCCTAGGTGGGGAATCTAATGAGAGGATCTTAATCAAAATACAGCAGGGTTGGCTACTCTATCCTGGATTAGAAGCCAGTAGATCAGCTATGACAATTAGCTGTAAGACATCCAATGCAACTAAAGAAGGCTATTTGGAAGTCCCTGAACCCCACCATAACAGGTAGAACTTGGTCAGATTTCCCCTTCCCAGCAGCACCACTGGCTTCAAGACAGTGTAAAATCCTTGTCACCCTGTAGATAAAGCTCAGGACAACCTCCCCTGTGCCCTAGGAGCAGACATCAACTTTTAAAAATGAATAAATAAGCAAAAAGAACTCTGATTATAAATAGCTATTATGAAGACAGGAAAGAATAGATCTCAAACGCCAAGGACACCAAAAGCAAAATCACCTCCAGATGAAGCCTCAAAGAGAGATATGAATTGGTTTTCAACTCAAAAGGTTCTCTTGGAAGAACTGGAAAAAGCATCTTAAAAGAGAGAAGAAAAATGGGAAAAGGAAATGAGAGCTTTTCAAAAGTTTGGAAAAATAAATACAGAATTGTCAGAAGAAAACAATTATTTAAAAAAATACATTTGGTGAAATAGAAAAAAATATACTGAAGAAAACCACTGCTTAAAAAATAGATTTGGCAGAATGGAAAAGAAACAACTCCTTGAAAAACAGAATTGGTAGGAAATGATGGGAAAAAATCCAATGAGCAAAAAACAACTCCTTTAAAAGTTCAACTGGTCAAATGCAAGAGGAGATTAAAAAAAGCTAACTGAAGAAAATAATTCACTAAAATTAGAATTGGACAAATGGAAGTGAATGGTTCAATGAGACATCAAGAATCTGTCAAACAAAACCAAAATAATGAAAAAAACACAGAAAAAAAAGTGAAATGCTTCACTGGAAAAAAACAACTGACCTGGAAAATAGATCCGGGAGAGACAATCTAAGAATTATTTGGACTACCTGAAAATCATGATAAAAAAAAAAAGAGCCTGAATAACATCTTTCAAGAAATCATCAAGGAAAACTGCCCTGATATACTAGAATCAAAGGGTAAAATAGCCATTGAAAGAATACAATGACTGCATCCTGAAAAAGACTCAAAAATGAAAACTCCAAGGAATATTATACCTAAAATCTGGATTTGTTAGTTAGTCTGGATTGCAGTTAGAAAATACTGCAAGCAGCCAGAAAGAAACAATTCTAATATTGAGGAGCCACAATCAAGATTACTCAGAACCTAGTAGCTTCCATTCTAATGATCGAAGGGCCTGGAATATCATAATTTGGAGGACAAAGAAGCTTGGACTGCAGCCTACAATCAAATACTAAGCAAAATTAAGCATTATTTTTCAAGGGAAAAAATGGACATTCAATGAAACAGGGGATTTTCAATTATTTTGATGAAAAGACCAGAGTTGAACAGAAAATCTGATCTTCAAATATATTCAGTAGGGGTTCTTAACCTGGTGGGTCTGTGAACTTTTTTTAAAATTGTGATAACTATATGTTAATAAATTGGTTTCTCTAGTGATCTATGTATTTTATTTTATATATTATTTTTAGAAGGCATCCATAGAATTCACCAGACTGACAAGAGTCCATGATACAACAAAGGTTATGAACCCTTGACAAAGGAAATAATAAAGCTCTCCAGAGAAGATAACACTGAGCTGAGATTAAGAATCTGGTTACCTGGAGAGTCCGTGAAATAGAAAAGCTTCTACAACTACTTTCACTCTGCCCTGAGAATTTGGAACTATAAGCAGATATTTCTTTTTTTTCTTTTTTTTAATATTTTATTTTATTTTATTTAATAATAACTTTATATTGACAGAATCCAGGCCAGGGTAATTTTTTTTACAACATTATCCCTTGCATTCGTCTCTGTTCCGATTTTTCCCCTCCCTCCCCCCAGCCCCTCCCTTAGATGGCAAGCAGTCCTATATATGTTAGATATGTTGCAGTATATCCTAGATACAATATAGATATTTCTTGATAATGATTTAAACCCAGTTTTGTAAACTGTGGGATCCCTATATAGGGTCTCACAACTGAATATAGAAGTTGTGGAATTATGATTTATAAATAGTAAATGTTTGAACTGTACATTTTATATACCTATATATCCAGGATCATGTAAAAATTTCTCAGGTGAAAAAGGGTAAGGAATAGAAAAATTTTAGTATTTCTGCTAGAAGAGGGTAGTTCTAGAAATTACTTACTGTCCAACACAGGCAAATGCCTAACTTTTGAGGTCTTTCTCTTGTTGCACTGGCTGTAAATAGAAGCTTAGTTCAAATGTACACAACATTTATTTGGAAACATTTAAAATTGGGATACCACAAAGGGATCTTCACCTTAAACTTCCACACTAGAAAATCTGAATCCAGACAAATGTTTGGCTGCTACAAAGTGACTTTTTCTGGTCTCATGAGCCAGTATTTTTTTCCAGTTAGCTGCAGAAATGTACCCCAATATACCTCCAAAGACCAAGGCCATATAGTTCACCATACTGGGTGATTCACAAATTCTTCTTTCTCTGTCCCTATGTTCTACCTCTTTTCTTCGTTATTCTGCTGCATAAGTTATGATTCCCCCAGTTCATTGCTTGTGTCTCAGAGCCTTAGAACAAGACTATCTGGCCCAACTCTTTCACTTAACAGAAGACGTTTTTTAGTGGCTCAGTCATTTACGAAAATTCAAATCAGAACTTCCTGACTCCAATTTTAGCATTCTACCCATTATTCCATTTTCCTTGTTTAATATATTCCATTTATTTCCTTTTCTATTTTCAAGCAGAATAACCCAATTTTGTTGATTATTCCTTTATGATATAGTTTGAAGTAAAGTACTATTCCTCCTTCATTCCTAGTCTTTTTATTTCGCTTGATACTCTAGATTTTCTGTTACTCCAAATAAATATTTTGTTGAACTTTGTAAACTAGCCCCCTGATAGTTAACACGACACTAAATCGGTACATCAGTTTGGTAGTAATATTATTTTCATTATAAATTGGCACAGCCTAACCATGAGCAATGACTATATGCATCTCCAGATATTTCCCCTTTTTTATTTCTTTTAAGGAATACTTTGCAACTGTAAATTATATAGGCATTAATTGTTTTTTTTTGTTAGACTGATTCCCATCTTTATTGTTTCCTTCTGAATTTTGTTGTTGCTGTATAGACCTGTTGTTGACATTTATAGGTTAATTTTGTAAATCTATTATTTTTAAAAATCTTCATTGTACATACCTTTCCCTCAAGCAACTGTCCTAATTGTTCCAGTTATTTTAACTGTTCCTAGATTTCTTCTCTTAAAATCTTTAAGAAGAAGCCATAGGATTATTTCTTGCCAATCTGCCTAATGAAAGTAGTAAAAGGAAATCATGCTTCATGTATAAGATTAGTAAGGTAGCACAAACTCTTTTGCAACTCACTTTCCTTACATGTAAAATGAATTTATCAAGCTCAATTATCTTTCAGCCAACTCTAAACTAAAATCTTATGATTTTATATAAAATATAACATGAAATGTAGTACAGTCAGTCCTATGAATAAACATGACTTCTAAGAAACCACAGAGCTTTAACATTCTATGTTTTAAGATTTTAGCCCTGCGCTCATATTTTATGAAATTGATAGTTTTCAAATATTTTGAAGTCACAGAACTTTTAAGTAGAAAATAAAAAGATATCATTTTGATCAAGTGATTAAAATTTTAAAGTTGTATTTATAAAGCAACTGGTAAAAAGCAAAATTTATGTTTATAGCCAATGATTCATGTCCAGGGCAGGATCTAAAATAATAATTATAGAAATAACTAAGCCTAACAAAATTAGTGTTAGAAACTATGGAAGGTAATAACAAAAACTACTCTTTTTCCATTTGTTATTGTTTCTCTTCTATCTTGATAAAATAGATGTAATAAATTTTCAGTTCACAGATGATCCTGGTGGCAACACATCACAGTATGATGATGGGCAAGTCAGTTCCCTTCAAGTCTTCCTATCCTTGTTTATAAAATGAAGGTAAAAAATAGTACTTGTACTATCTGTCCTACAGAGTTATTGGTGAGATAGGTACTTTGTAAACTGTAAAGTAACAAATAAAGGTGAGCAGCTATTGTAGAAAGCCTGTTGAAACAACATGTAATTAAACTATCACTAAATCACAAAATGTAAAGAGTTGAAAGGGATTTTAGAGGTCATGTTGTCCAACCTCCTTATTTTATAGATGAAGTCACTTTGACTAAGGTCCCACAACCAGTAGGCAGCAATTAAAAAGTGAACCTAGGTCTCCAGTCTTATTCCCTGTGTGTAATTCAATAACATAGTTTCTCAAGAGCATTTTTTAGCCCTCGTAGGGAAGGCACTGGAAAGCAGATTTCAGCTAAAAGGAAAGAAGAATTTCTAACATTTAAGATCTATCTGACAACAAAAGGGGTTGCCTCAGAGATAGTGGGTTCCCATCATTGGAAATCTTTTTTTTTCCCCTGAGGCAATTGGGGTTAAGTGACTTGCCATCGGTCACATACCTATGACATGTTAAATGTCTGAGGTCAATCTGACAGGTGTGTAGGGGTATCTCAGAGTTGTCTTAATTTACATTTCTCTGATCAATAGTGATTTGGAGCACCTTTTCATATGACTACAAATAGTTTCAATTTCTTCATCTGAAAGTTGTTCATTTTCTTTAACTATTTATCAATTGGAGAATGGCTTCAACTATTATAAATTTGAGTCAATATTCTATATATTTTGGAAATGAGGCCTTTATCAGAACCTTTGAATATAAAAATGTTTTCCCAGTTTATTGTGTCCCTTCTAATCTTGTCTGCATTAGTTTTATTTGTACAAAAACTTTTTAACTTAATATAACCAAATTATCTATTTTGTGATCAATAATGATCTCTAGTTCTTCTTTGGTTACAAATTCCTTCCTTCTGGTGGAGAGCAATTGGAACTGTGCCCAAAAGGCTACAAAATTGTACATACCCTCTGATCCATCAATAACACTGCTTAGGTCTGTAGCCCAAAGTGATAAAAAAAGGGGAAAATAGACTCATATGTATAATAATATCTATAACATGACTAACGTGGAAATATATTTAACATGATTGTACATCAATAACTTTTATCAGACTTCTTGTTGTCTTGGGAAGGAAATAGGGAGGGAGAAAAATTTGAAGTTAAAAATCTTATAAAAATTCATTTGAAAACTATATTAATACATAATTGGAAAAAATAAAATACTGTTAAGTGCAAAATAACAATAATAAACTTTAAAAGTCACTGGAAAATGTTTACTAAAATAAATAAAAATATAATGCAACAAAAATGTTTAAATGCCCCCATCCTAAAAATGTATTTGGGCCATATTTCAGAATATCCTCACATTAAATTTCAAATGGATCATTAATCCTCTTCTCTAAAATGAAGTACTGGACTCAGAAACCTCTATTCTTTACTAACTCTATCTACTAAGTGACCTAGTGCATCAAAGTTAAATTCAGTGATTTGTTCACTATCACTTACGCAGCAAGCAACAGAAATAGGGTTTTATTCCATTTTATTTATTTTTTGTTTTGTTTTTTCAACACATGTGAAGTACAAATGAAATAACAACAAAAAGTTAAATCTGAATTCTGTAAAATTATACAAACCAAGTTTGGCCATAAAGAAGAGATAAGAGAACATACTTCTCTCCATTACAGAAATTGTCTGAATGGAGATGAAATACTACAAATAATTTCTGATTCAGTTGATATGTTGGTCAGTTTTGATAAGCATTTTTTCCTTAAATAATCCTAGAAGAATAAAAGTACTTTGTAAACAGAGATTGCTTCAATCTTTGTCTCTGCATGCCTAGATACTTGTTGATTAATCAATTTCTTCTTCTATAGTCTTTATTATAAGAGCTAGTGCTCTCTAGAAGGAAGAAAAAGATTATATATAGTGGGGAAAATAAGTAATGTAAAAATAAAAGATATCACTGAAAATTTTTTAAGAAATAGTTTTTTACTTCCTCTCAAAGTTAAAAAAAACTTATTAACAAAAAAAGCTAATAAATGAGCTTTCTAAAAATAATGAAGTTATATGTTCTACAGTGAATAACAAGCACATGGAACTCATTACTCCCAAGTACAACTCATACTTAAAACAGGCTCAGACATTACTGGATGACATACTGCTAGTAAAACATGAAGGGTTTTAAGGATATAGAGTATGCCCCCCCCCTTTATTCTTTTTTTTATTTTTAAATTAATTTTTTAAAATTTTTTGATACATTTTGAGTTTCAAGTTGTTTCCTTCCTTTCCTTCCAGTCCTATATTAGAGAAGATCAGCATCTGATATAGAGATATCTATGTAGATAGATTAATCTCTAGATAGATAGATAGATGATGGATTGATGGATGGATGTTCGGACAGATGGATGGATAAATGGATGAACTGATATGTGGAACTATACAATACGTACTTCCATACTGCAATCCTTTTTCTGGAGAAGTAGCATTTTCCTTCCTAAATCCTTTGTAGATGATTTGAATGAGTATGTTATCCTATTTAAAATATAATCAAAATGATCACTCAAAATAGTTTAATTCATTCACAGTTCAATATTGCTGTCACTATATACAATATTCTCTAGGTTCTGCTTGTTTCACTCATTATTGTTTTATGCAAGTCTTTTCATGTTTTTTCTAAAATGCTCTGAGTCATTTTTTATAGCACATCACTATTCCATCACTATCAAAAATCACAAGTTATTTAGCCATTCCCCAACTGATAGGCATTCCTTCAATTCTAGTTCTTTGCCACCAAAAAGAGACCTGTTATAAATAGTTGAGAACATAAAAGTGCTTTTTCTTTTTCCCCAATCGCCTTGGGAAATGGACCTAATAGTGGTATTGCTGGGTTAAAGGATATAGACGAACTCTTTGGGCATAATTCCAGATTGCTCTCCAAAATGGCAGGATCAGTTCACAACTCCACCAACAGTATCCCAGTTTTTCCAATATCCCCTCCAACATTTGTCATTTTCCCTTCCTATCATTTTAGCCAATCTGATAGGTTTGAGATGGTACCTCAGAGTTGTTTTAGTTGGCATTTCTCTCCATCAATAATGATTTAGAGCATTTTTCACATGCCTACAGATAGCTTTGATTTCTTCTAAAAGAGGCATTTCCTTTTCTGACCAACTTGCTGGGTTCAGAATCTTGGGATGAGATAAATAACTATAATAGTTTCTATTTACACAGTGCTTTAAAGCTTTCAAAATTTCATTTAATCCTTAAAGCTGTGGGATATCGCTATCAATGCCCAATTTACAGAACAGGAAACCAAGGCTTGACCATGGACACACAGCTAGGATGTGTCTGAGACAGGATTTGAATCGAAACTCAATTTTGACTTCAAGACCAGTGTTCTCTGCACTACTCCATGCTGTCTTTCTACATTCAATCCTGACCTGAATTCTCTACATAAAGTTGAATGTAATCAGCTGGAAAGATCCTGGTTTTTCTTAATTCTGAGTTCTTTAAAATTATTCCTTGTCCTACAAGTCTGTCTTTCTCAAAAGCTACTTTAATAGCTAATCCATCTTTCAGGGAAATCTTAAAGACTAGATAACCATTTCCTTTCCTCTCTTGTTTTTGGTTTTATGAGTATAGTAAAAAGTTAATGAATCTATAAATTGCTCACTGGAAAAAACCGTTAGTAGAAATTTTAATAAAAACACCACATCAACAAAATTGATGACTAACTATGGGCTAAAAATATTGGCCACTCGATGGGTCTAATTTAGTTTCAGGAATGCTGTGTAAATGTTTATTTTTTAAAACTACAACAAGAATTTGGTTTAGAACTCAACCAAAATGCTCGTGGTGTCTATGTACCTATACTGGGAGAAGAAATCTCAGCATCAAGCTTTTGGGCATAAACTTCTCTTATAGACATGTAATAAAAAGCAGCTTCAATCCTCTGGATTGATCCTTTAGAGGCTACATTAATTTGGGAAAAGGTATGTATCACTGGAGAGCTTGGTGGTCTGATGGGACAATCCTAACTTCAACTGGAAGGTTGCAAACATGTGTTTTCAATCCCAGAACTTATGTCAAGTTTATGTAGAACTTTGATATACAGCATCAAACAGCAAACATTTATTATTAAGCCCCTACTGTGCGTTAGGTACTATGCTGGATATTCGGAACACAGACAAAAACGAAACAGTCCCTGCCTTCCAGGAGTTTGGTCTATGAAGGGAGACCACAGTTACACATAAATATTTGTGAAATATATACCAAATAAATATAAGCTAACTTCAAGCATGTGGAATAGCAGAAGGGAAGGATTCATATAGGAAGTACTTAAGATGAGTTTTGAAGAAAAAAAGAGATATTCTAAGAGGTGGAGGAGAGGAGGGGAAGCCATTTCAGACATGAGGAACAACCTGTAGAAAGACAGAGGCAAGACATTAAAATTAACCTGTGAGAAACAGCAATAAAGCTAGTTTGGGTGAGTGAAAGAATGTAACAAGCCATATGGAAAAATAAGGACAGTACCTATAACACATGGAACACTTTACTTTGCAATCAGGGAAAAGGAATATGCTTGTTTAAACAGTAAGGACTACTATGTCATTCCAAGAGAGCCACCATTGTAGTATGAAGTTGTTGCACAAATGCATATTCAATAAACAGCATACTCTCAGTGTGAATGGGGAGGAGAGAAAAGGGAAAGGGAGAGAGGAAAAAAGGAGAGAAGAGGAAGAAAAAAGAAGAAGGGAGGGAGAGAAAAAGGGAGAGAGACAGGAAGGGAAGGAGGAAAGGGGGGAGGAAGAGGAGGAACAATAGAGAGAGGGAGGGAAAGAGAGAATAAGGAAAAGAGAAGGATAGAAAGAGAAAGGGATAAAGAGAGGGAGAGAGGAAGGGAAGGAAAGAGAGAGGAAAGGAGACAAGGAGGGAAAAAAGGAGGGAGAGAGAGAGAATGAATTCCTTACTGCCTCTTGTCAAAAGAGAGTTTGTTTAGAAGACAACAATTATGGAAAATGGGATGAGTATCTGATAGGCATATCAAGTTTCCATTATTCTATGAATAATATAACAGCTTCCATGGGGAATTATTTTCAAACAATGAGTTCAAATTTAATGACCAAATAGGAAAAAAGTCAAGCTTTTTTTTTTATGTCCTTGTTCTTATGAGAGAAACAATGTCACATATCACCACCATCAACTTATCTAGATTAAATTAAGGATAGGAAGAATATGGTCACTGGAACTCACATCAAATTCTAAAGCATCTCTTTTGCCCAAAATTCTAATCTTCTATCTAGCTAATACCTTTTCCAAAATGCTAATGTGGAATGAAATAGATTGATTGAATCTTCTCTTCTTTTTGGCTGGTGGACAGCAAAGTAAAGAAGCAAGAAAATAAAATGACTAGAAAAGTACATCTAGAAATTCCACAAATTAATCATTTGCTCCTGAATAAGTTTCCTGCATATTTTTAAAGATACAGAAATTGAGACTCACCTAAAGAAGAAAATAAGAAGTCTGCATAGTTAGATGGGTTCTTATTGCTTCCTGAATGATACACAATAGTCAATTACATTAAATACCTGCCATGTGCATGGTATAAGGGATACAAAAATAGGGAAAACAGTCTTTAATCTAACTCTAGAAGTTCCAGAATTACAGTCCTGAAATAGTTTGAAAAAGAGTTATTTTAACACCATCACCAAATATAATAGGCAGGAAATCCCATTATCAGTGCTCCATTCTACTGGCAACAACAAAAAAATATCCAAAAGATGTCTACAATTATCAAGAAGAAAAAGGCTTGCCATAAGTAAGGAATGAAGTTCAGGGTTTAGGCTTCCTCATCTATAAAATGGACATAATTATGAAGGTACAACAATATAGACAGAAAGAACACTTTTTAAAAAACTGAATGCTGTAATCATAATGTCCATCTTGTGGAGAAAAGATGAATAAATAAAACTTTTTATTAGAAAGATGGGAGACTATATAGAACCTGTATAGGTTTTCAGATGCAATGGGCCTGTCATGGGGAAGAAGAGAGAGAGAAAGGAAGGGAGAGAGGGAGAGAGAGACGAAAAGAGAATTGCTGGATTGTGATTTAGTTGTTGTTTTCATCTTTGTTACTTGGGAGGGGGGATATTCAGAAATGAATATGATGAAAAAAAAAACTTTTTTTTATAAAGGGAAATCAAATGGTACAACAAATGTCAAAGGTGCTATGTGAAAACATGTGAAGAATATTGTGAGAGAAATATAAAGCATTATTAGTAACACTGCTTTTGGACCTAACAGACTAATTCTTTTACTGTTCTACCATCTGGAAAAGAGAACTTGATTCCTAAGCCAGGGAAATGGTCAATACCTATTACTGGGGAATATGACCATTTGCTAGTTCGTTTCCTTTGAAAATGAACAAAGTAGTAGATATAGAGCCACATTTAGAATCAGGAAGATAGGGTTTATGTTTGTCCCATAAATATATGCACATGTATACATAAACCTGTACACATACATATGGATATGTGTATGTATCAATATATATGTGTACATGTATATGGCCATATGAGTTTATTCTTTACATTCTCTCAGTGCCCTCCAAGAAGTGTTCTAAAGAACAGTTCCATAGTTCCCAACTCAATAAAATAACAATTTTAGACAAAAAAAAAAAAAGACAAATTCTGTAATTCTCCTAGCAAATGGAAACCAGGCAAGCTAGGGTGGTCTGAGCGTTACTCCAGTAACTTTCATATCTCAGGAGAAAAATGCCTGGTACATAGTAGGCACTTAAGAAATGCTTGCCCATTGATTGTGCCTTATTGATTAGGGGAATTTAAAAAGAGAGTGGAATGCCTTAGGGAAAGGGGGTGGACTTTACACAGACAACATATCATCTATCAAAGCTTACTAGAATCAACTACCACCAGACTGCAGAGTATTAAATAACCATCCTCTCTTTTGCTCTCCTTTCCCCTATCCCCCCCCTCTCTCTTTCTCCTTCACTCTCTCTCACTGTGTGTGTGTGTGTGTGTGTGTGTGTGTGTGTGTGTGTGTGTGTGTGTGTGTAGCAGAGAAGGGTACAATAAGGTAACACAGAGAGAACTCAATAATCTCCCCCCTTTATCTACCCTCCCATACACACACACACACACACACACACCTCTACCTGCAAGACAGGCAACAAAGCTATCTCTGGACTTCCATTAGAAGGCTAGTAGAAAAGACCTTGCAAATTAACACATGGGAATCAGAAATACCTTGAAATTTCAGGAGAGGCTTTCTGTTTCCAGGGATTTTTGAAGCTTCCTTTCTCTTTGTTTTTTCCCTAAACCAGTCACAATTAGCATTGAGGGATATAATTACGTTGTTAGTCTAATTGCCTGTTTGAAGGAGAATCTACAGGGGTTTAATGTAGGATTTGAAAGGGGGGGGTAAGAAAAAAGTTAGAATTATAATGGAAGAAATTTAAAATGTGACTCTCTTTAAAAGATAGAAACAAGGCTCACGACACCAATAAGGCCCTGGGAATTGTTTCTAAAGCAGACTCCCTTGCCAGGCTAGGGAAGGAATGCAGGTATCAGCCGGCTTGCCTTCAATGGAAATTGATTTTGAAAAAGCTGACCTAATTAATCAGGAAACGAACCAAAAAAAAAAAAAAAGTCCTCAGATTTGGATCATTCTTGCTATTATTGGCAATGACACACTTATACATCTCCTAGCAGGTATTTTCCTGGGCACAGGTAATACTGTGGCTGTTGACAAGAGATTTGTGAAGGTCCTTCCATAATACCGAGAGTTACTACTGTACCTAAAGAAACAGGTAGAATAAGGAAAATAAGAAAACCTTCACAATCCATCTCTGCCACTAACTCACTCTGGGAACTTGGATAAATCACCTAAATTTGCAGTTTCTTCATCTGGAAAATGAAGGCATTAGACCAGATGTCCTCTTAGGTCTCTTGGGGCTTCACATTCTATAAATCCATGGCAATACCATAGTGATCCTCTTTCAGGAGGGAGATAAAGAAATAGAGTCACAGGGCCAGAGATCTAGACTTGGAAGGAATTTCTGAGATGATCTATTCAAACCTTCCTCATTTTGAACTAAGACTTCTAATTCCAAGTCCAGTGTTTTGTTTTCTTTTTTCTATCTGGCCATTCTTCCCCCTAGGGTCACAGGCCTTCTTTAGACATGGAATCCTCTTCAGATTCCTTTGATCCCCAAAACTAAAAGTTTTTTTGTTTTGTTTTTTTACTTTCAAAGCCTTAATTTTACAATTCTAAACTGGAAAAAACATAACCATATATATCTTCCTCAAACTAATTTTCCATATGTATTTAACCATTTTTTTGGTTGAGTTATTTCAGTCATGTCTGACTCTGTGACCCCATTTGGGGTTTTCTTGGCCTAGATTAGTATCTTAATTTGTGTATTTTGCCATTAAGTGGTTTGCCATTTCCCTTTCCACATCATTTTACAGATGAGGAAACTGAGGCAAATGGGATGATCTGTCTAGGGTCACACAGTTAGTAAGTGTTAGAAAAGATGAGTCTTCCTGACTCCAGGCCTGGTGCTCTATCCACTGTATCACATAGCTGCTCCATTCAACCATTTTACACCTACCCAAAAAGAAAACAAATTATGTTTGGGAAAACCAAGGGCTTCAACATCTGTCCAAACCAGGGCATCTTCACCTTGTAATAATATTTTTTTTAAAAAAAGAAAGAAATACATTAACACTGGCACTATCTAGGCACTGTCTTGCTCTCTGACTTTCTTTCCCTTTCTCTTGTCTGTCTGTCATCTATATTATTGCCTCTGACCCTTTCAATATTCCAGTAACAAAAGCAAAAAAGATAGTTTTATCCCCATTTGACAGAGGAAGGAAAATTAAGGTACAGAGAAGTGATGAAATGTGCTCAGTGTCTCACAAGTAGCTGGGGGTAGAATTGAACTAGAAGCTAAATCTCTTACCTCCTTACCCAAGGGCACTTCTCTACCAGACATCAAAATTACTAGGACAAAGACAGGCAGGCAGAAATGTCTGACAAAACCCCTAAAAGCCACAAGACTCTTTCTTCTAGCTCCCTTGAATGACTCCTAAGAAATGATAGGCTCTTTAAATCCCAACCTTTCCTGCCCAGAACACCTCCATTTCATAGTCAGTTCATGGAGAATACCTCTCACCCTCTTCTCAATACCTTTCAATTTCCATGGCCACACAACCTCTCCTCAGATCCTCAAATGGGGAGCTGCAGTGGCCTACTGATACCATCAACACTATTTAAAACACAGACACACTTCAAAGGAAACCTTTTGGGATTCAGATTACTAAAGTCAGCAGAGTTGGACTCACAGAGCCTTCCCACACCTCAGGGTCTCTTTGAGTCGGAAAATAAAGCTGTTTGCCTCCTTGTCCCATCCCTCCCCATCCCCAGTCACTTTACCAGGATATGACTATAAGCAGAACTAAATGCCAGTCTTCTAAAGCTCCAGTCTGACTCGCAGAAATCAGTTCTGCAGGTTTTCTGCAATTTCCCCATTCAGAATTTACAATGGAGTTAGAGTATGCTCCAGGCACACAATTCAGAGGGAGAGAAAAAAAATTTCACTGCTACATTTATGAGGTTGCACTGCATGTATGACCCAGAGCAGAAAGACTCATAGAAATCCAATAAAGATGTGGGGGAGAAATGCTGTTCTGCTCCTTTAAGGGCCAATCATATCGTCATCCACATAATTTGCTCAGAACTGCGCCTAGCCAAAGAAAAACAAGCTGCCATTTTGATGCTCTTCACTGAATGAAACAAAATGGCGGCAGAAAGCTTCCTACGTCATCAGTGGCTAAGAAAACTTGCTCATCACATCCTTCCTCCCCTTAAATTAAAGAGACTTAAAGTTTTGGTTGAAGGTGGGAGAAAAGGAACAACACAAATGACAATATTGAAAAAATTATTCTTACAAGAACCACATTTTCAAAAAATGAAACATGATGAGAAGGCTTCCTCCACACATCTTTCACATCACATAACACTTTACCAGCTTTGCTTAATTTCTTAGAACTTTCCATCCGTGGGAGAAAAAATATCAGCCTGTAAGGGGTTCCCACTATCATCTGCCCTGTTCCTTGCTAGCTGCAAGTGACCACCCATCTAGCAAGGCTCGGGGCCTTTACCCCAAGGCTTGGGAGGGCAAATCCATTTTTTTCCCTTTGGGACAGCAGAATAAAGTTATCATTTTAAGAAGAGCTTTCCTGAGAAATTGAGAAAACTAAACAAAAGAAAATAGAAATAAGGCTTAACATAAATCCTATGCTATTTAATAGCAGTGGAAGTACGTTATAATTCTTCCTCACTCCAATCCTTTCTCCAAGGTCTTTATCTCTTGATGAAGCCTGCATTCACCCGGTGTTTTAGGAGGACGAGAGTCTGATCTTCACAAATGGCTATCTACCCACAGAGTCGGTTTGCCACACATAAGCTGCCTCAATAGTCAACAACAGACTTCTTATCCCGGCCTCACCCTCTGTGAGAAAAATTCTCAAATCTATCACATGTTCAGCAAATTCAGATGCTCCTCCTTTCTTTTTACCTTTTTGCCACATTCTTCTATGTGACAAAAGTTATGAAACCTAAGTCCCCTTCTTAATCACAAATGGTTAATTGGGGCTAAGCTCAATAGCATATCAAACCTTCCTGGCTCAGTTCTGTCCACTTTCCCAGAAACTCTATAGTAAGAACCCCTCCTTTATGGGACCCTCAAGAAAAAATGGCTTTTCCTTAAAATTCCATCACTGCAAGTAATTTTTAAGTCTATGCATGTAACAGAGGAACACACTAAAGTTAAATTCTCACAGAGTATCTCAGATCCCTCTAGGAGAGAGTAAGAAAGAATACCTATTTGACCAAAAGAAGACTGAATCCAGGAGACATGGATTACTTCTCTACATATGGAATTAGAATGAAAACCAGAAATAGCTCTGCTCTGAATAAGGTTCAGCACGAGTTGATTTCCTGAAGGTAACCCCTAAGAATACACTATTCTTATCCTGGTGATATCTCAATGATTCAATATTCAATATTTAAAGAATCCTGGAGAAATCATATTTCAGGAAAGTTAAGAGGAAACAAGATATAAATACAGATTTGGATATAGATATTATACTGCTGTGAGAAATATTCACTGTGAATACACACAAGCATATATACATATAAAATGTACATATGTATATGTACACAATGCACTTTAATATTTCCCACAATAGTATATAAATAAATAGCTATCTTAATTACTGAGCTAATATCTTGGCCAAATAATAGTATCAGTAGATGGATTCTAGGCCATATACTCACAGATGAAAGAAGCTAGAGGACCAGAAGAATACATATGGCAGATATCTCACGAAATAGGCCTAGAAAACAACGAGGCAGTTTGGGGGATCAGATTTCTCTCTCATAATTGAGTCAATAGCTCCTGTAAAAAAGATCCTCAAATTATCACAATTTTACCCACAATGCCAAAACAACTCTAAAATGCCCTCAGCAAATGCTGGGTGACACTGAAGGGAAAATAAAACTTGAAGGAAGAAAGGTCGCAGACAGGCAAGGGGGAGCTTCCTCCTGGGTCAGCAAGATAATTAATTACATTCATCACAGATTCACCTGACATTAAAAACATTAGATGAATCATTTCCTACCTCCAAACATCAAATCTACCCACTCACAGTTATTGTCAGGGGGCATACAATTTATTTTCAACATCTCTTCTTTTAGGTTATACTAACAGGTTTCTCAATCCTCCCCATCCAATAATCTATTCTAAACAAACAGACCACTGTTACAAAGGATGAAATATCACTGCAGAAGCCCCCACCCATCACCATGGTGACAGACACAGCTAAAGTACAAAAACTTTGCCTGATCCCCACTTCTAACTGCTAGTACCCTCCTCCTCCCAAACTGCCTTATATTTAATTATATTTATTCTTTATTTCTTCAGTATATACTTATTCAGTATCTACAAACATGAAGTATATCCTACCATATAGGCCAGGTTAGTTCTTTTCTTTTTTTAATTGTAGTAAGTTAATTTATTTTTAATATACATTGCTTTATGGATCTTGTTGGGAGAGAAAAGTCAGAGCAAAAAGGAAAAACCATAGCAGAGATTAAAAAAAAAAAAAAAAAGAAAAAAGAAGTGAACATAGCATTGTTGATTTACATTCAGTCTCCACAGTTCTTTTTCTGAAGGCAGATGGCATTTTCTGTCCAAAATCTATTGGGATACTTCAGATAACTGAACCACTGAGAAGAACCAAGCCTTTAATAGTTGATCATCACACATTCTTGCCATTGTGTACAATGTACTCCTGGTTCTGCTTGTTTCCCTCAGCATCAGTTCATGTAAATCTTTCCACACCTTTCTATAATCAGCTTATTCATCAGTTTTTATAGAACAATAAAACTCCATCACGTTCATGTACCATAGCTTGTTTAGACATTCCCCAATTGATGGGCATCCATTCTTTTACCAATTTTTTGCTACCACAAAAGGGAACTGTTACAAACATTTTTGCACATGTGGGTCCTTTTCCCTCCTTTATGATTTCCTTGGGATACAGACTCATTAATGGCATTGCTGGATCAAAGGGTATGTATAGTTTTATAGCTCTTTGGGCATAGTTCGAAATTGCTTACCAGAATGGTTGGATCATTTCACAACTCCACCAACAATGCATTATTGTCTCATTTTCCCACATCCCCTCCAACTTTTATCATTATCTTTTTCTGTCATCTTGGCCAATTCTGAGAAGTATGAGGTGGTACCTCAGAGTTGTTTTAACATGCATTTTTCATATAACTATAAATGGCTTTAATTTCATCATCTGAAAAGTATCTATATCCTTTGACCATTTATCAATTAGGGAATGACTTGTATTCTCATACATTTGACACAGTTCTTTATATATTTTAGAAATGAGACTTTTAACAGAAACATTGTCTGTAAAGATTTTTTCCCAGTTTTGTACTACTTTTTAATCTTGTTTCAGTTGGTTTTGTTTTTGCAAAACCTTTTTAATTTAATATAATCAAAGTTATCCATTTTGCCTTCATAACATTCTCTAGTTCTCCTTTGTCATAAATTCCTCCCTTCTCCAAAAATTGTTAAGGTAAATGATCCCTTGTTCTCCTAATATGCATCATCCTTTATGCCCAAATCATGTATCTATTTTGACATTATTTTGGTATGGGGTGTGAGATGTAGGTCTATGTTGAATTTCTGACATATTATTTTCCAGTTTTCCCAGCAATTTTTGTCAAATAGTAAGTCCTTATTCCAGAAGCTGTCAATTTATCAAATACTAGATTGCTATAGGCCTTGATTATTGTGTTACATGTATCTAATCTATTCCACTGATCCACCACTCTATTTCTTAGTCAGTACCCAAATAGTTCTGATTACTGCTGCTTTATATATTTGATACTGCTAAGCCACCATCCTTTGCATTTTTTTCATTACTTCTCTTGATATTCTTGATCTTTTATTCTTCCAGATGAAGTATGTTATTATTTTTTCTAGTTCTATAAAATAATGTTTTGACAGTTTGATTGGTATGACACTGAACAAGTAGACTAATTTAGGCAGAATTGTCATTTCCATTATATTAGCTTGGTGCAGCCATAAAAAATTGATATTTTTCCACTTGTTTAGATCTGATTTTATTTTTGTGAGAAGTGTTTTTTAATTGTGTTCATATACTGTTTGGGTTTATCTTGGAGGTAGACCCCCAAGTATTTTATTTTGTCTACAATGATTTCAAATGGAACTCCTCTTTCTGTCTCTTGCTAATAGGCTTTGTTAGTAATATATAGAAATACTGATGATTTGTGTTGGTTTATTTTATGTCTTGTATCTTTGCTAAAGCTATGAATTGTTTCCAGTAAGTTTTTGAATGATTTTCTAGGATTCTCTAAGTATATCATCATATCATCTGCAAAGACTGATACTTTCATTTTCTTGTTCCTATTCTAATTTTTTCAATTTCTTTTTCTTTTCTTATCGGTAAAGCCAATATTCCTAGTACAATGCTAAATAATAGTGGTGATAATGGGCATCTTTTGGGAATTGTGTCCAGCTTCTCTCAATTACAAATAATGCTTGCTGTAAGTTTTAGATCTTCAAGACTAGTTCGGAGGACTAAAGTCTTAAGATGTGCGCACACACACACACACACACACACACACACACACACACACACACAACCATGAGAAGTCTGAGGTGTTTCCAGAGGCCTAACCGGTAGACTACCTTGGGTCACAGAGAAACAAGGAGCTATACTCATGTGAAATAATAGCAGTATGTCTTCATTAAATAGCTTTTCCTTGCTTTCAATATCCTTTCTATTAGCCATTGTTAAATGGACTATGAGTATCTCATTTCATTCTACTCTCAAATTTGAAATGATATTAATAGGAAGAGGAGCAGGAGGAGGAGTAGTTAGTAGTAGGAGTAGGAGTAGTTAGTAGTAGGAGTAGTAGCAGCAGCAGAACAAGAATAAGTAGAAGAAAAAAGAAGAAATTACAATAACCATAACAAAAAACTAATAATATTAATAAGTAATATTAACGTAGCACTTTATAGCTTACAAAGTACTTTATTATTTTCATGAGTTCGAATCTGCCTTAAACACTTATTAGCTGTGTAACTCTAGGCAAATCACTTAATCCTGTTTGCCTCAGTTCCTCACCTATAAAATGAGCCAGAGAAGGAAATGAAATCTTTGCCAAGAAACCTCCAAATACGTTCACAAAGAGTTATTCACAAGTGAAAGAACTCAATAACCACAAATTCGTATCCCCAGCCCTTTAGCACAGTGCATAAGCACTATATGCCTAACTGACTAAGTAACGATCTTGCTCTCTGTTAAGATTCAGTCTTCCCTTGGATCAAAGGATGCTGAGGAAGTCAATATCTACCCCAGCCCACCCAGCCCAGGATTCATTTTCTAACAGGAGTACCCTAAAGTGGAGCATCATGTACTTTGAACAGGGCCTCAAAGGTCACTTAGTCCAGTCCCCTGAGTTTATGGATCAAGAAAATAAGTTCAAGAAAAATGTGATTTTTGTCCACCTGTTTTGTCACCTGTTTCAGAGGCCTCATCCATTGTGTTATATTGTTATGTAACAATATAACACAGGGAGGGAAGCATGTTTGTCCTCTATAAAGTTGCCCCCAAATGACAGGAAGGACCCCAAAACGTGGTGTTGGTCCTTCAAAACTGTTTCTTATGACACCCTCACATTTATCAAAACCTTTTTTTTTTTAAAGCTTTCTAGCTATGAGAGGGCATACAGAATAATGGATAGTGATCTGGACTGGAAGACTTGAGTTTGCATGTCTCCTTTGGCGCATTTTGGTCAGATCCTGGGCAAATCGCTTAATCTCATCACTCCAGTACTCAGCAATTAGGATCCACTATAAGTTATAGTAAAGAGAGAGGGGTTTTCTCTTCTAGGAGCTCCCTATGCCAGTATATATCACAGATCAAATCCCTAACCTTATCTATCTAACTTCTTAACCTTTCCTTGTAAATAATGTAAGAATTGTCTGATCTTGGCACAGGAACCTAACCTTCTCAGTTTCCTTGTGTTCTGTGAGGTTAGATATGGTGATCTTCAAAGTCCCTTCTGACTCTAGCGTTTGACAATTCTGACTTAACTTCAAGTTTAAAACATGACCTCGATATTGCTGACTGCTTTAATGGGAGGCCCCTTGAGGACAGAAACTCTCTCGCTCTGTATGGTACCTAGCTGAGATCATGACAGAGAGTTAAATGATTGTTTAATGCTTTCAAAAGAGACTTCATTGTACAGTGCATGCATGGTGTCACAGCCTAGGAGAAAAGGACTAACTTCAAAGAATCTTATCTGGCCTTGACACATGTTGGGAGCTCCCATTTTCCACTTGCTTCCATGAGAACAAGCAAGTCCAAAGGAGCAAAGGAAATTCCAGATAGGGTACCAAAGCTAGAGAGTAACTGCTCAGCTGAAATTGTAATAATAATAACTGACATTTATATCACGCCTTTCATCCCTAAGTCCCAAATTAATTAACTTTCTACGAGACATTTTTAAACTAGTGCCGTTTAATAAAATTCTATTAAAAGTCTTTTTTCAGCCCTATATTTTTATTAAGAGCCACCAAAAATATAATTTACAGGAAACCAAAATCCAGGGGAAAAAAAGAAAGAAAGAAAGAAAAGTGACTTGATTCTGCAGGTTGAGTAATTCTCTCATCAGTATGTGATATGTCTTGGACCACATGAACTGATCTGTCACTCTAGCTAGCCTGAGGTCTGGGATTCCCTTAAAGACCCAGAGGATTTTAATTCACTACAATAGATAAATCTGTCTCAGCCCACATGGTTGGAGCTACACCCATTTTGGCACTGTGCTCACTGCCAAGATAAAGAAAAGCCCCTGGCATTCACCTGAAACTAATATGTAGGGTTAAAAAGACAGAGCACTGACTCATCTCAAAGAAAATAGTCCTGAATACATGTTCAAAACTGTCCCTAATTTCCATCAATCTAGGAAAAGGGAATGATGAAAAGGAAACAAATGCCACAGCTGATCAGACTTGTGGTCTATCCAAAATAAGGAAAAAAGAATTCTAAAAAAGGCACTCCAGCAGCTCAGATCCTCACTGGAATAATTCTCCTCCTTGAATCAAAGGTTCTTAACCTATAGTCCATGAACTTTTTTTTAATATTTGAATAACTATTTTCCTTTGTAATTTTATCTATTTTGTTTTATACACTTAAAAATATTATGCTGAGAAGGGCTCTACAAATTTGTCAGACTGCCAAAGGGGGTCCATGATACCAAAGGATTAAGAATCCTTCCCTAGATAATCACCAGAGACATTAATCATTACTACATTTGGACTTAGTAGGAAAGAAAAGAAGACAACACTTACTATTCCTGTTTTCCTTCTCGCTAAAGCACAAAACACAGCAAGTTCAGGAGTACAACAGAGTTGTTAAATCCCATTCAAACTGACCCTCCCAACACTGATTCTCCCACCTCCCAGGAAGGGGATTCCTCCCAACTAAAGGAAATCTTGGGAAACATACCATCTTGGGTGTTTCTTCTTCTGTGGATGTTTGCAGATGTGTCAAAATAACACTGCCTAATTTGGGTACTGATTTGATAATGCTATCTTATTTCATCATTTTGAAGTCAATTACAATTTCACATTTCTCTTAGGGATCTGCTTCCATTAGAAGCAGGAAAAGTTTATGATATTTGAGGTCATTATAAATACAAGCTGATTCTTGGAATAGTGCTCTCCCTTGATCAAACAAGAGTTTCTTGATTTCCTTTCCAAAAGTTGCCAGGATTTTAAGTTTTGTTGCTATTAAAGTGAAGTTTCACAACTGTCCTAAACCAGTTCTTCCTGTTTTTCCAAAAGAATTGTCTGTCATTCACTTGTAAATAAAGCTTTTATAGAACAAATACTAAGAAACCCAATCCAACTGAATGAGAAACTTTAATTTCTACACCCAGGAAAAAAATTAGAAAGAATACCGACAGATAAATCAGGTATTCAGTAGGCAAAAATCCTACTGTCCTCTTTCTAATAAACACAATGATCAACAGATCTTTATGATCAACAGAATTGAAAGTTAGAATAAATAAATAAATATTAAGAATCCTCTTTGCTTTTCACTACTTTCACCATTTTTTTGCTAGGTTCACCCATATGAAAAACTGGTAATTTTATCATTATTATTATCTCGTCTTTCCTATCATACCTTATCCTTTCATAGTTAGAAGAATTAGTCAACTCCTCCTTCTAGATTACAATTCTTCAAATATCTTTAGATAGCTCTAATAAACCTTTCCTTCTGTAGGCTAAGCACATCCTGTTTCTTTATTTCTTGTCCCATCTGTTTCATACACTCACCATTCCTAAACTGCATTCATTTGGGGCAGGGAAGGACAGCTGCATCATTCTCCATTCATCCTAAGGTTGAAGTTAATGAAAACCTTTAATATTTTTTCATGTCAACTGCTGTTAATAAGTCAATGCCTCCCTCATCTACCACATTTCTTCACTCTCCCAGCCCTTGTATGGACATGGTTAATTTTTTTTAACTAAGTGCAAGAGTTCACATTTATCCTTATTAAATTTCATCTTGTTAGATCATTCCAGCCTGTTTAAATATGTTTTTTGAATCTTGATGAGGTCATCATCTAACCTATTAACAATCCCTCCCAGCTGTGTCATCTGTAAACCTGATAAATATGCCTTTGTTATGGCCATCTAAATCATTAATAAAAATATTTAACAATTCTGGGTCAAGCATGAACCCCACACTATGCAACCAGAGACCTCTCTCCAGGTTAACATTAGCACATTAATGAATACTCAGTACTGAATAAATGTCTGTTGAACAAATTAATGAACCAGCTACAAAGCCACGAAATTGTAACATCATCACATTCCTTGAGAAACACATTTCTTTTTTTTTATTCCCAGTACTTAGGACTGTTCCTAGCACACCATAGGCATTTAATAAATGTTTGTCTAAATGAATGCAAGCTATTAAAAAATTCTATGAAATGCCTTGCAGATATCTAAATAGGCTGCATGCATCTGAGATCAATCTTAAATAATTCTATCCAAAAGAAATGAAGTTATTTTGACATGATCTGTTCTTGACCAAAGATATTTTCAATAAATTCAACCAGGCTAAAAAAAATGGATGGAGATTTTCTCTGAAAACCCTGAAAATGTTATTTTCTCCAAAGAATCAAAGAGAAAAATCCTAGGATTGGGAGGGACCTCGGAGTGATTTGGTCCAGCCCCCTGCTGGATGCAGGGATGCCTTCTTCTGTAGCCCATCAAGGCTGACATTGATGGCCCCAGGATTCTGCTTGAACAGGCATGGTCTGGCTTGTGATTATCTCCCTGTAAATATGGCCCTATTTTCTGAGAATCATAAGATTCATGGCATAGTTCATCTATTGCAAGGCTTGCATTCACCTTTAGGTAAGGAAATCCAAGTCCAAAAAAGTTAGCAACTTGCTGGAGGTTCTCTAAGTGATATATAAAAGGGCTAGATTTCACACTCAGGCTTTTCACTTCCAAATCCAGCGATTCTTGATATATGTTGCTTGTCTCTACTCCCAAACTGAATAAAACGTTTCAAATATTTGTTTGTCTAGTCCCTCCCCCAAACAAGGGGAGGTCAGGACTGCTCACTGAGGCTGGCCCTAAAGGGAGAAGATGAAGAGATCTTAGAGCACTCCTGAACTATCTTTCTAAGTTTCTGCCTCATGGACCCTTGTTACCATGAACAGGAGACAGGCAGGAACTGCTGATAATCCTTCCACACTAGACTGACAGAGGCAAAATACAAACCCACTGGGGTCAGTCAGCCATCACACAGCCACCAAATTATTTGTCTGTTTTGTTCCCCACTCCCATCTGACGCCGTAGCAATGGTCTACGATATTCTAGTCATACTTACATGAACTGGAGCCGAGTGAAGTGAGCAGAACCAGGAAAACATTGTACACAGCAACACTATACAATGATCAACTGTGATAAACTTAGCTTTTCTCAACACCACAATGACCAGATATAAAAATGATTTTAGAGCTCTCTTTGTCCAAACTCTCCATTTTATAGATGAAAAAACCAAGACAGGACTTATCCAAAGTCACACAGGTATTAAGTGGAAGAAATGAGACTCAAACCCAAATCCCTCTGTGCTCTTTCCAAGCTGATCCACCTCATTTTTCAGATTATAGGGTAGCCTACATTTCCATGATGCTTTTAAGATTTACAAATCTTTTTGCCTCACAAAAAGCCCAGGAGGTAGATAACAGGTATCACTGCCTTCATTCTACAGATGAAGAAACTAAGGCTCAGAGAAGTTAGATGACTTGACCAGGTTTCCACAGATAATAAATATCGTAATTGGGATTCCCACATAGTTCTTCCCCATATCCAACTCCAATGCTACCTCAAAAGACATTAACCATCCTCAGAACAGGCTCTATTTGTTAATTTCCCTCTAAAAATATGACTCCAAAACTGGTCACAATGCTGTACATTCAGTGTGGTCATCCCAGAGCATGGTTTCCCACAGTCTACATGAAAAACTTGTATCAATGCAGTCTAAGATGGTATCTGCTCTTTACTAACTTTTCTTCATCTGTCACCACACCACCTCACTTCCACATCCACAATAATAATAATAACTGGCTTTTATATAGCATATTTAAGATATGAAGAAAAACACTTTCCATACATTATCTCACTTGATCCCAAGAGAGTACTGAAATTTCCCAACGTATTTTGCAAATGGGACTTTGCACCAAGTGGTAAGAAATGAAGAATTTTGTTCCAAAATGCTTATGAAAGCCATCCTTGGGAGAAAGGACCATCATATTTAATAAAACATGATGAATCTTTAGTGAAAAGTCATAGCATTCTCTTGGATGCTGAATTTAAGGATCCAGTTCCATTCAAATCTGTACCTTGGGAATGGAAACAAAGCCAGCTGCTACTACCAGCAGATATAAGTATGCTTTAAAATGGAGTTATGGAAGCACACTTTAAAGATTTGGATGTTTCTTCTTTTATCTTCTCCTTAGATCTTACCATTCTGTGAGAGAGAACTTCACAAGAAGCAAAGAAAAATCATTAAAATGCCCAACATGCTTTGAAAGTTGAATCTCTAGGTTATGTTTTTTCTCAGGCTACTTCTGAACCTAGGCCAAGTCCAGTTTCTGAGTTTAAGTATCTAAAATTCAAATGCCTCCAAACCAACAATTTAGACATCTTAAACTGTGGCTTGGTGGACAGAACAGAGACTTTTAAGAACCCAGCAATAATTGGATTCAAATCTTGCCTTGGAAATTTTCCAGTTCTGTAACCCTAAGGCAAGGTGTTTATGACTCTCAGTTTCATTTTCTGCAAAATGGATCTAATACTAGCAGTACTTAGTTCTAAGCTTTTCCAAGGACCAAATGTAACCAAAATGTTTCACAAACTTCAAAGTGCTATATAAATGTCAAAAAGATCTCGACATTTTCTTACCCTGAGCCTCAGTTTGTTTGCAATAAGACAGGTTTATAGGAATAATTCAGCAATGAAACACAATGAGTCTTTCATGAACACAAACAGTTGTACCTAGGTCTTAGAGTCAATGACCTAGTCAAACTCCTCGTGATGAACCTTTAAAATCCAGGAACCTCTAGGGTTCTTAATCTGGAACCCACAGGCTCTGCCTCATCCAGAACTCTGATTTCAGAGAAGTTATGAACTTAGATGGGGGGAAAATTACAACTTTATAATTGGTTTCCTTTGTAGTCAAGTCAAGCATTTATTTACATGTCAACCATGTGCCAGATGCTGAGCTAAGTGACGAAGATAAAAAGAAAGGCAGAAACAACCCCTGCTTTCAAGGAGTTCATAATCTCATGAAGGTGACAACATGCAAACAATTACATACAAACAAGATACACACAGGATAAATTGGAGATAATCTCACAAAGATGGCACTAGCAATAAGGAGGGATCAAGAAAGTCTTCCTAGAGAAGGTAGGGTTTTACCTGGCACTGGAAAATCAGAAAGGACAGAGCCAGAAAAGAAAGCTTATTCTAGGCTTGGGTTTTAGCTAGTGAAAATGCATAGTGTCCAGGAGTAGAGTTTCTTCTTGTTTAAAGAATAAGAATAGTAGAGAGGCCATATCACCAGATCCTGGAATACATGGAAGTAAGATGTTAAAATTTTAGAAAGCTAAGAAGAGGCCAAATTGTGATGAGAGATGAGAGAAGGAGACATGTATGAGAGCATAACAAAGGAACATAGACAGGAGCTGGCAACTGGACAAAGGGACTGAGAGAGTGAGAAGTCAAGTATGACCCCCAGGTAGTGAGACTGGGGGACTGAAAGTATGCGTTTGTGTTCTCAGCTTTAACTGGGAAGTTTGGAACAGCTGGTATCTTCTTCATCAACCAATTAGTTATTTAGCATTTGTTAGCTCCTACTAAGTACTTTATTACAGAATAAAGAGATTCTTAATCTTACTCAAAGCTGCTAAGTAAACTCTTAGAGTAGCTCAGGAAAAAAAAAGTACTCCTCTTCTTCTCTTCTCTCTCTTTTTTTTTCTCTCTCTCTCTTCTCCCCTTTCCACCCTTCCTCCTTCCCTGCCTTTTCTTCCCCTCCTCCCAAACTGTAAGAAATATATGTCCGTCTGTTGAGTGAATAAATAAACTACAGCATACCTGTCTGTCTGTATCCTCTGCTGGCTAAGTCATGCAGTGGCTAGCAAGGACTGTGGAAGAAAAGATAATGAACTTGTAATCCTAAGTATTTTATTTTATGTATCTAAAAACATTATTCTAAGGAGTCTATATGCTTTACCTGTCTGGTAAAGAGCACCAAAAAAAAAATTTAAAAATCAATCATCAAAGGAATAGAGAGAAAGAGTAAGAGGCAAGAGAAGCAAATCAGAGTTCTCTCTGAGAGGCCCAGAATGTGTGAGTTTCCACCTGGCAAGGCAGGTTCAAGTTGACAACAAGCAGCTTCTACCATGCTTAATTCTGAGAACCTTGGGAACTGTTCCAAAGGGATGTCTTTGTCTAGGGCCTAGAAGAAGATAACCTAGTTACTTCTCACTGTCCAGGATGGTTATCTGGTTGGCTTATGTTCAACAGAAAGTACTGCCAGGCAAAAATCTGGTTTTGTCCCGATCAGGCTCAATCCAGTAGGTGAGTCAAGTGCAATTACTTTTATCCTGGAGAAGCACTCCAGTTTAGAGAAGGAAAATTTACAGAGCAGCTACCTAGCCAGAAGGGGCAGAATCTTTATCCTTCCTCTGAACCCCTGAGCATCGCCCCTTTCCTTCCCAGTCCAGCTCCAATTTCTAATTTTATAGCCCAACCCTTGTCCTGGCAGCTTCAATTTAAGCTCACTGAAATGAGACACTTAACCTTTGTGAGTTGCTTCTCTTAATGAATACACAGCAGTTTGCTATGCATTAAATCCAGGAGGAAACGCCAAATCTGTTTCTGCTGCATTAGCTAGGGAGGTCATTAAAGGTTGGGTGCAGAGTAGCCATAGTGACCTTTTTGTGAAATAAAAGTCACTCAGGCCTCCACCAACCCAACTGCCTGGGAGTTCAGTAAAGACAAAGGGAGCCTAAGGGACAGCCCTGGGTAGGGCCTGATGCCCTCCACTCCCAAGCCAACCCTACATGGTCCTTGCCTAGAATCCCTTCAAATGAGCCTCTAACACTTGGCTACAAATTCATGTCATCCTGGGCCAGAATAAATAGGTTCAATTATAAAGACTAATATAAAAACCAATGCCTTCCCCAGCCTCTTCTCCAGCTGCTTATATCTTCACCATCCTTCAAAACTCATATCCTAATTTCCTAGAGAATTTTATTCTATTAAAAAAAATGTTGTTGATGCTCAATTATAGGAAATATGCCCTCCCCTTATTACAAAAGAAAAATAATAGCGCTTTCAATAGTTCCAGGAACTCACCCCCTTTCTTTATCCTATGAAGACATTTGGTAGGAACTAACAGGCTAATTGACTGATAAAGGAATTTCTTAGGATACATGTTAAAAATGGCTATACTACAGAACACATTCTTTCTTTCACAATAACATAAGCACTCTCTTTTCCAAAAAACATACCTTTTTCCAATCTACTTCCCCTACCAGATTTTCCCCCAAACTGCTTAATAAGCTCTCTGAAGTCAGGTAGCTCAAGAGAGGAAAAAAAATGTTTAGGTACATGTATGTATACCTACGATATATTTATGCATAAATATAACACACTTTGGAATTGTGAGGCACACATATCCATTATCTATTAATGGTATGTATCACACTCAAGTGCATAAATGAATGATAATGTCCTTATTTACCTATATCTGGTGTTGCTTTAGCCGTGCAGTGGCTAACAAGGACCCTGAAAATTGCTGTAACATTTTGACCTTCAGTGAGGCTATTCCTCTATTTATACTTGAATTTCCTCATCCATAAAATGTATGAATTAGATTCAATGGTCTTTATGTTCTTTGCCAACTTTCAATGAGACAGACAAGGAATTAAATCCTGCAATGGCCTTGCCCCATGACTTCTTTATAATTTTGGAAAATTAATTTCATTTCTTCTTGTGTCCTCCTATTTTGTTCTTCTCCTAAAAGTTGACTGGAGGGGTTCTAACCTTTTTTTAATGTCACAGACCCATTTGGCAGTCTGTGGAAACCTAATAAAAATATATTAGATTACAAAGGAAACCAATTATATTGAACTAGTTATCAAAAGATTTTTTCAAAATAAGTTCATAGGCCCCCCAGGTAACTATCAAAAAGAATAAGCAGACATGAAGGAAAAAACACAGATGAGGAAACAGAATCTTCACAGAGGGAAGAAGGAAAGTGTTTTCTCAAGCTGTCTTTAATTTTACTTCCCTCCACCATAAGAAATATTTAATTTTTTTCTAATTATGCAAAGCTCTTTTAAGAATGATAAATAAAATGTTTAAGATGGACAGTCTTTACAATTCATAAATGGTTGTCTCAAACTATACAATGGGAAGGTTTAAAAAAAATACAGTATCATAAACATCATTTTACAAATCTATAAAATCATATTACTAAAATTCCTTAACACCACAGACAAGCAGTAAAGAATTATTCTCAGAATTAAACCAAGATAGAATTTTGCTTCCAGAGGGCACTGTGACTGTCCTAAGAGAAAGACCCAGTGCATTCTGTGTAGTTTACTTTCTACCAGAAACCAACTAGGTCCTCTTGTTTAGGTAGACCTCAAAGGATTAGAAAAGAGGATATCAGTTTGTTTTTCTTATAAAGTTGATGGATTCCTCTATTCACAAACTTCTCCCTGATTCTCAAAATATTTAAGAGGTTCTAAAGGTGTTTTTTTTTAATTCAGCAGTTTGTTACAAAAATTTAATATGTGTAAAAATAAGTTCAATTGATAAATCTTCAATAAATATTTTTAAATTTAAATACATTTTAAATTTAACATACATAAAACCATTTTAATGAACAGACCAAGATATATGCAATATATACTGGCATTCCTAAACTAATTAACTGACTTTTATAAGTCTAAAAAAGATTGCATTTATTTTCATTTCCCCTCAAAATGCCCATTTTTATTCCCACGGCTTTGAAATTTTCAGAAATTTTAAACTCTCCACTTGCCTGAATGGATGAGTCTATATTTGTCAAATGCTGTGAAGTCTTGTTTTAGCCAATGTCACCAAGCCAGGCCTGTTATCAGAGGAAATATTATTATAAAAACACATCCTCAGAAGAACAGCCCAAGATAAACACAAAGCAAGTTACTTGGGGCTTTATTCAGAGACCATTTTATAATCTAACAAAAATCAGCAGCTGGAAGTATTTCCATAACATACAACCTCTAAAAAATAATCACTTGGTTCCATTATCCCTGGTTATCTAGCACTAGGAACTATGCCTTGACCCAGGCAAATCACAGAGCTGGAAGGAACCCACACCCTCTTCTAAATCAAGTCCCTGCTCATTTTACCAAAGAGAAAACTGTGCCTCGGGGAGAAATTAGTGGGAAATCAGGACCAGGGGGCAAATCTCCTTTCTCTAGGGCCATTATTCTTTCTCTTATACCACATCTGCCTCCCTTGAACCCCCCCAAATAGGGGTTGGTTTTCATTTGGGGATTTTTATATTTATTTTTAATATTTTGTTCATGCTTTGAAGTCAGGTTTTTTTTTTTTTTTTAATAGTGCTCTCATTTCCAACTTACCACAGTCACCATCAACAAAACACTCCCTTTTAACAAAGAAACACAGTTAAGCAAATAAAACAGAAATATTGAGTACATTAACATATTAATAATCAACATATTAATTAATAATGTATTAATAATTAATGTGTTAGTGAGTAGTGTTTTAATAATTAATATGATGGTAAAGTTTGCATTTATATAAGCACTTTACAAATATTATGTCATTACATTTGTAGTTTCCTTAAGGGGAGGAACTGGATTTTTGACTTTTTTGAATCTCCAAAATTTAGGTCTTTCTGACTCAGGGTCACCCAATTCCTACCCTCACCTTCCACCACCTCCCAGCCCAATCTACTGCTCTATATAGCACAACTGTAGTCTCTTACCTTCCTACTGATTGGAAGAAGCTTAGGTTTCCTCATCAATGCTCTAGGGTGATGACTGGTCATAACATTTACCTGAATTACTTTTAGTCCTCTATTCCTTTCTGTTCCTGCAGTCACTGTGTAAACTAATTCTCCCGGCATTGCAAGTTTTCCCAAGTTTCTCTGAATTTGTCATATTCAAAATTTGTAATCATATTGCAATAAAACAATAATATTCTACTATATTAATAAACCACTGTTTGTTCAGCCATTCCCCAATTGATACTGATCAACCCATTTTGTTTCTAGATTTTTCTTAATTCAGAATGGCAACAGTGTTCCTGCTTTTTTTCTACCTATCACCCAGCTGGAAAAATCTTCCGGGTAGAATTTGAAATAATGTTCTTTTTTTAAATCTTTAATTCTTTTTTTTTTCAATCACGTTTCATTTTTTCAAATACATGTAAAGATAATTTTCAATATTCATTTTTGTAAGACTTTATGTTCAAAATTTCTCTCTCCCTCTCCCCAATTCAACAAGCAATCTGATATAGATTAGAAGTTCTTTTAAACAGATTTCTGTATTTTCTATGTTGTGCAAGAAAAATCAGACTAAAAGGAGAAAAAATGAAAAAAAAAGTAAACAAACAAATAAACAAAAGAAGATGAAAATACTATGCCGTAATCAACATTGTCTCCATACTTTTTTCTCTGGATGCAGGTAGCATTTTCCATCTCAAGTCTATTGGAATTGTCTTGAAAATCAAATTGCTAGGAAGAGCCAGGTCCATCACAGTTGATCCTCACGTAATGTTGCTGTTACTGAGTATAATGTTTTCCTGGGTCTGCTCAATTCACCCAGTATCAGTTCATATAAGTCTTTCCATGTTTTTCTGTAATGTTCTTATTCATTTCCCAACTTCACTCTGGTTCAAGTGAACCATTTTTTAAATATTAACCTAGTTAACATCTCTATCCAGGTGATAAATTAAGAGATTAAAATAAGTCAGAACTAACCTCAGCAGCACTAAATTTGCTCATTCAACTCAAAAGGCTACAAATTCTGCAACCTAAATTATATAATGCATTGTAGGATATATATAAAATCAAAACAACCCCAGAATGCAAACTTTGTATAAAGACTTTTAGAGAAAGAATAAAAATAAATTAGCACTCCTAGTGGGCATGTCTTTCCTGATCAGCTTAGTCAGCTAATCTAAACCTAAGGAGTCACATTTTCACACACAACTGTCCCATTTTACAGATGTGGAAAATGAAATCCAGAGAGATCAGGTGACTTGCCCAAAATCACTGACAGAGTAAATAGCAGACCTGGAATCTGAACCCAGTTCTTTCCAATCCCCACACAAAATTCTTTCTAATGCAATTCTAATACTTCCTACTCTGATTTCCAAATAATTCACTTTTATAAAATTCATTTGGCCTTTAATCATTCCATGATGTGTACCATTTCTTTTATCACTGTCATCTCCCTTACTGTCACTTCTCAAGCCTGAGCTTCAATCTTTTCCTTTGTCAAATGAAGGGGTTGGCTCAAAGACATGTTCTACTTTGGGCATTCTGTGACTCTACCATTCTAAGTGCATGTCCAGGGCACAAATGGAAAAAAGAAGGAGCAAGCATTTATTAAGCACCTGCTATGTGCTAGGCACATGCAAAGTGCTTTACAAAGATCTCATTTTATCCTTGCAACAACACAGGCTATATTTTCAATTATATATAATTAATAAACTTGAGATGAAAAATGCTAACTCTAGATAGAACACTGATAAAAGTATGTAAGAATGCATTAGAAGGCATTTTAAAAACATGGTCAATGAAGGAATTTGTTTTCCTTGACTATATGTTTGTAACAAGTTTTATTTTTCTTGCTTTCTTAATGGGAGGGAAAGGGAGGAGAATGCATTTCTGAAAATAAAATTGAATTTAAAAAATAAAATCGTCTTCTATCTTGAAAAAATGTCAGCTACTACAAGAGATCACAAGCCATTTCAAATTGAATATCCCATGTACATCTAAAATTCTATGTCTAATAGAGGACTAACCTTCTCTTCCTTCTGCCCCCTAACAATGCTCTCTTCCAAAATTTCCATATTATTATTGATGGTACTACATCTTCCTATTAATCCAGGCTCCCAATCTGAGGGTAAGGTTAGCCGTCTCACTCACATTCACGCTACACATCCAATTTACTGCCACATCCTATTCTTACTACCTATACAATGGCTCTCATACATACACATCTCTTCTCTTCACCTGCACAGGCCATCATTACCTCATGCCTAGACTACTGCAGTAGTTTACTAATCACTCAGCCTACTCAAGTCTCCTCCTCTTACTCCAAGTCCATTCTCCACTCAGGACCAAACTGATCTTCCTAAAGCACAAGCCTGATCGTATCACTCTCCTACTCAAGAAAATGCAATGGCCGCCTGTAACTAACTTCCAGGATGAAATGTAAAATTCTCTGTTTATCTTTTAAAGATCTTTACAACCTAATTCTTACTTCTCCAATCTTCTTACACTTTACTAACCTCCAAGTTCTCTATGATTCAGATTCAGACTTAAGTTTTCTTGCAGTTTTTTGCACAAAATACTCCTTCTTTTCTGCCTTTTTTACTATCTCTCATACCTAACGTGCTACTTTCCACCTTCTGGCTTTCTTTAAGACTTGCTAAAATCCCTCCTTTCCCAAGGACATCTGAATTCACTTTAGGATTCACCTGAAGAGTCTTTCCCTTGGCAAATTTCCCCAGAGCTTTGCAGGTCCAAGTCTCCCACATCACTGATAGAACCTTCCTCTGGAATCATCTCCCATTTAGACTGAATATATCTTGTATGTACGTTAGTACTTTTTGCATGTTGTCTCTCTCATAAGAATGTGAACTCCCCGAGTACAGGGATTGTGTTTTCTATTTTCTCTGTCTATCCAGACATTTGCCTCACATATAGTAAAGGTTTAATAAATACTTATAGACTAACTGATTAGATATATTCCCTTAACTGGCGTTCCTTGCCTGATCCTAATGATCTAAAGGGTAGTAAAGTGGACAGAGTCAAGAAGACATGAGTTCAAGGTCAGCTTGTGGCACATAGTAGTTTTGTAACCCTGGGAAAGGCACTAAAATTCTCACTCTCCCATAACTCCTCCCATAGGAAATTCTCTAAGACAATAAATTACAAATGAATTTTAGATCGGTCTCAGTGAAAGGAGTTTCCACACCAAGAATTCCTTACATGGAAACAATCACAGGTTTGCAATTCCCCTGACTGTAAAAAAAAAAAAAAAAAAATGGCCTGTTTATTGTGATGTTCTCTCCAAGTATTCCCTTGCCTTTTCTTAGTCAATAGTTATTTCTAAAAGGCTTCCTTAATCATCCACATTCTTTCCTTCATTCTTCTTCTGCACAGAGTTTTTAAAGTAAGCCCAACAGAACAAAGCCACTTTCAACTCACCATTAATTTTAGACCACTCCTCATCAATCAGCTCCCCATTTTCTCTCCAGTTTCTTCCCTTTCTCTGATGTGAATACTGGTGAACCTCACTGATGGTGAACCCAATATATGAAAACACCAATTTAGACAGAGATAACTAAAGGAATAATTCACTCTACTAGGGTAGCAAGGTAAAGAGCTTTTAGCTATGTGATCCTATAGAAATCACACAACCTCTTGCTAATTTATGCAACTCCAGGATTCAAAGACACTGTTAGGCATTCACAGAAGTTTCCTACACCAATGAAAACATGAGCCCAGTTAAAATAATAGTAATCTAATCATCACTTTAAAGAAGAATCATTTAGCTAGCTGTGTGATCTTAAATCAAGTCACTTTCCTAGGAGTTTTAGTTACCTTATCTGCAAAATGAGAAAAGTTGGGCTAGATTCCCTCAAAGACATCTGTGATTTTAGGATTCACCCTAAGAGTCTTTCCCTTGGCAAATTTCCCCAGAGCTTGAAGAAGGGGTATGAGCTACATGATCACCAAGTTCAAATATCACTTCTCAAACTCTATTAGAATTGTCTCTTCACTTCTCTGGGCCTCAGTTTCCTCATCTGTGAAATGAGAAGGAATAGACCAGATGAACTCCAGCTTTAAATCTATGGAGAGAATTGTCTACTGCAAAAAGCCCTGCTAACCTGAAAAGGCTTGAAGAAATCTTTCATTCCAGGGTTGCTGAGCCCTGGTCTTTTCTTTAGGGAGTTAGTTAACAGATCATAGTATATTTCCATTGGTCAAGTTAGTCTTTATCTCTGAAATTTTCTTTTAAATATTCTACACTGTCTAAAGTCGTTTCTCAAGTGATGTCCAAACTTCACTAAATTACATCTGAGCCCAGAATGTCAAAAATAATATGAGCCCAAAAATTGCCATCAATTCACAGGGTGGGAATTTAAAGAATGAAGGTGTCTCTTAGGTTGCATGCACACCAGCAAAGTGTAGTAGAGTGTTAAGTAATTACAGAGCTGTCAAAACATAAAACACTTCACCCAAAGAACTTCTACTAGAAAGGGTGTTTTGATTCCTTTCCCCCAGTGTGTGCAGACACAGCCAACAAGTACCACTGTCCTTCACACACTACATATTCAAACACCAAAGTCATGTGTGTTTTTCAAGTTTAGCATCAATGGTAAGAGGTAATAAAAAAATCAATAAGACTTGAACCTCAAAGCCATTCCTCCCCTTGTACTTTTTTCTATTTCTGAGAAAGAAATATTTCTATTCAAATTATTAGTTATTATTAATCAAATTAACAGATGAATCCCTCCTTTAAACCATTATATGAAAGAGTAAGACAATATAAGTTAGCAGAAAGAGAACAAAAAATATTCATAATGAAAAGGCGTAGGTCAGTACCCTAGTTTTGCAATTTACTATCTGTGTGATCTTGGAAAATTCACCTAATCTCTCTGGACCTCAGTTTCCTCATCTATCAAATAAATATTAAAGATTTAGAATTGAAATGGACTTTAGAGACCATCTAATCCAATATCCTTATTTTACAGATAAGAAAATTGAAAACAAGAAAGATTAAGTGTCTTGATAAAGAGAAGAGGAGAGAGGTTCAAAATTAAATAATAAAAAATAAGATTAAAAGCTGGTTAGGCTAGGTGATCTCTAAGCTTCCTTCGGATAGGCAATATGACACTTGAGAGAACAAGTCAGAATATAAGAATGTTAATGAAGAATAAGGACAACTAAAGAATGAGGCAGTAATACAATTTGCCCATTGAGAGGTATAAGAAAAGAGCCAAAAGAACTAGAGGAGCTCCATTTTATTCCATATCCAGGTAGGCCCAGTATTTCCAGGAGTCATGGGCTATAGCAGTGGTCCTCAAAGTGTAGTCCAAAGAATCGTTAGTGTTAGGGTCTCTGAAACCCTTTCAGAAGGTCTACAAATTCAAAATTATTTTTTATTTCTAACATAGTAAATAGCTATAAATATAACCCATGTGAACAAAAACTCTTTGAACAGATCCTCAATAGTTTTTTTTAACAACATGAAGATACTGAGAACAAAAGTTTGAGAACCACTGGGCTATAGGAACCAGCATTCAGTGTAAGGAGCAAGAGATTCCAGGTGCTACAAAAAAAAGTACAGCTGTCCTGATTTCTTGATGAAGAGAAACAGTAAGTTTCTCCAAAGGTTTTCATGTCACTAGCCTGCACAAAAACACCAGCACAGTCGCCTTAGAAGGCAAATCTGAACAGTGTACCCATGAAGAGTGTACTTAACAGTTTCCAAAGTATTTTTTGGAGTTGACTTTGCAGAAAAAGAGAGCTAGTGGGGAAAAATACACACACACACACACACACACACACACACACACAGACAACACACTCTCTCTCTCTCTCTCTCACTCTCTCTCTCACTCTCTCTCACTCTCTCTCTCTCTCACTCTCTTTCTCTCTCTGATCCAGATATTAGATCTCTTTATAGGTTAAACTTCTCCAAGACAGAGGATAGCCACTGGGAGTGAAGAATTCTAAAGCCATTACTCCCTTTCAGAAAGAAAAGTAACCCACACAAAAGCCTCAATGGGGACTCCTAACTATCCTGACACAGACATCTTTGTATAATGGAGAAAAAAGAATCACCTTGGAGTCAAGGAACTTTGGTTCAAATCTTAGGCCTCCTTTGTACTACCTGTGTGAATTTAGACAAATCACTTCCCATTTCTGAGTCACAATTCTCTCCCCTGTCAAGTCAGGCTCTCTAACACCCTTAATCCCTTAGCTCTCTAACACCTCCAAATCTATGAATCTATATTGTACAAATTTCCCCTCCTTTTTCCTGGGATAATTGTCAAAGAGAGTTTGTGGTGGTTATGGTTAACATAAACAGAATTTCTACTTTCCCTTGTCTATGAGACTCTTCTCTTTAGGTAAGGGAAACATCTTAGAAGGTTTTATATTGTTTTGTTTTGAATCTGAAAAACAACAGAATTGTTTTATTTTTGTTAATGGTCATAAAGTTTAGAATTTTTAAATCCTTGTAAGGAGGGAAAAAGTTCACTGTCTCTTCTGGGGCTTATTTGTAATCAAAGAATCACAGAATTGGTGAACTGAAAAACTAAGGGCCTCATACATAATCAACAAGCATTTATTAAGCTTCTATTATATACCAGACAGACATTATACCCTTGGGGTACAAAGAAAATAATGAGAGGGTCTCTGACCTCAAAGAGCTTACTTTTGGAGAAAATATGTACAAATAAAAATATGTCACAAAATAAAACCATATGGAAAAGTGTTTTTAAAAATTGGGGAGGTGAGGCAGGGCACTGGGAGGCCTATAGTCCAACTTCCCATCCTTAACAAATGGTTGGTTAGTTTCTACATTGACACATCTAATGATGGGGGAGTACCCTACCTAGAAGACAGCCTAAAACTGTGATAAAACTCTTCCTTACATAGAGCCAAAACCAGTTAACTTCTCCCCTGGCCTCCTCCTAGTCCTAGTCTATCCTCTGAAGCTCTACTGTGGAAACTAACGCTCTTTGCGAAGGAGAGATAGTGGACATTGGGGAAAAGCTACTTCTTCCCATGTCTTTTGTTCTCAGAGTTAAAAATACCCCTATTTCCATTCTTTGTACCACCAACTTTTCAGACCCATCTTCATCCCAATAGTTCTTCTCTGGCAGCACTAAAGTCTGTCACAGGAACTGCTAAATTTAAAAAAAAAAATGTCCGTCTGCCTCAACTACAAAATGGGAATAATAATAGCATCTACTTTCTAGGGTTGTTGTGAGGATCAAATGAAGTAACATTTGTGAAGCACTTAACACAGTGTCTGGCACACAGTAGGTGTTTAATAAATATCTATTTCCTTCCTTTCTTTCTATGTGAAATTCTATCATCTTCCCTCCTCTCTGAGGTGATTGGCTCACGCTTGGCCAGGAAACAAAGACCACAGGGACCAGCAGTACTTTGGGGTAATTCAAGTTAGAGCTTTCAGAGTAAAGTCTGGAGCTGATTAATTTGAAAGCATCCAGGCCCCGTAATGGAAAGATCATAGTTTAGACAATGGGAAGCCTAATCTTAGCTCTGCCTCCATTGTTCCAAATGAGATGTAAGTCATTTTCCATTATCAGCTAAGTATTCAATTAGATTCCACTTAAATCAATTCATTTCAGCAACTATCCCTTCCTTATACAGTGTTAGGGTATGGGGATACAGAGACAAAACCAAAAACATTCTCTTACCCTCAAGTAGCTTGTGTTGTATTACTGAGGAGATACAACCAACATAGAGATATATCAATACAGAGCAAGGGGGGAGAAAGGACTAAAAATTGGAAAGATCAGGAAAGACTTCATGGAAGATGAGCAATTCAAGTTGAGCCTTGTAGGGAATGCATTCTAAGCATGGAAAATTGATGGAATGTTGGTACACAGAGAGAGGGAAAGTAAGTCTGGAAAGACACACACAAGAGGAAGATTATTTTGGCAGCTGTATGGAAGACCATTAGAAAGCCAACAGAGGAAGAACCTAAGAAACTGATGTAGACAGGGAAGCACTGGATTTAGAAGGAAGGGACCTAAGTTTCCTGCCAGCTCCAAACTCTGAATCCAGCAGATTAAGATAGTCAAAGCCAGGGAAGTTGCCAAAGGAAGAAAAGAAAGCAGACAGAGAGACACCTTGGGTCCCCTTCATGCAGACAGGTTTCAAACAGTCAGCAAGGACAGCTCCTACTTTTCGTAATGTTCTCTGGGTCCAACTCCCTCTCTGCTGCACAGATTGTGGAAGCTGGAAGCTTCTCACATGTGAAGGAGGGGGCTTTCTTGTTTCAAGTTTTGATTTGTTTGTTTGTTGTTGTTACTGTTGTTTTCTAATAATGAACCACCATTCAAGAGAAAGGTCCATGCTCTCAAGTTTCCCTCAACTTACTCCCTTATCTGGATGATTCCAAGCCATCAGAATCCTAAAGTGGAATAAAATGATCATTTTACTCATACAGAGGAATCACTAGACCAGAGAAGCTTATAGAGAACAGAATAGTCTCAATTAATTAACAAGTATTTATTAAGTCCCTACTATGTGTCAGGTCCTGTTCTAAACATTGGGGTACAAAAATAAAAATGAAACAATCCCTTCCCTCATGTGTGTGTGTGTGTGTGTGTGTGTGTGTGTGTGTATGTGTGCATATAACATATACCAAATAATGGGAAGAGGAACCATATTATTATGCCAGAATAACTAATTAATCAATCAACAGGCATTTATTAAGCACTTCTTATGTGCTAGACACTATACTAACACTGAAGATACAAAGAAAAGCAAAAAAGTCTCCTGATCTCAAAGAACTCACATTCTAATGGGGGAGTCAACACTCTCTATATATTCTTTTTTATATACACACACATATGTAGAAGGTCCATAAGTGTTTCAATATACTCATCAATTATGCTGAAGATTTTTCACAATCTTCCTTTATGTCTTCAGAAAAAAAATGTTATTTGTTGTGTGAAAAAGCTCTCTAAGGAGGGGGGGAAAAGGAGAGGAAGGAGGAAAAATTCTGAGGAAATGATGGTGATGCAAAAAAATAAAATAAAACTTTTTAAAGTTATGTACAGTTACGTACAGAGTACAATAAAAGGTAATATCAGATGGAAAGTACTGGGGAATTTGGGGGAAGAAAAGCCTCTTGGAGAAGGTGGAATTTGAGCCAAGTTTTGAAAAAAATCTAGAGAAGAGAAAGAGGTGAGGAGGATGAACATCCCAGACATGAGGGACAGTCAGTACAAAGTTGGGAGATCAGAGGTGGCAGACCCCTAAAGTTGGATAATGGAACATATAAAATTCAAGTATGAGAAGAGTGGAAAGAAAAGAGGAAGCCGGGTTGTGAAGGGTCTTAAATGCTGAACAGTGGATTTTATACAAATATACATGGAGGTAACCAGAAAGTCACAGGATTTTGTTGATGGAGTAGTGGGGAGAAAAAAAGGGGAATATTGACATGGTCAGGCCTGTCCTGAACCAGAGAACCATTGTAGATTCTGAGCAAAAGATAATTTGGGATAGAGGAAAACTGGAAGCAAGAAGACCAATTAGAACATTACTATAATAGGCCAGGAGAAAGGTGATGAGGACCTATTTATAGCAGGATGGCAATTATGAAAGCAGGTAAAAAGGAACATGGATAAGATATGCTGTGAAGGTGGAAATGACAAAAGTTGGCAACAGACTGGATTATGGAGGCAGCATAAATAAGGAGTAGACAATGCCATTGAGGTTGTAGTGCTTGGTGACTGGAATGACGATGGTGCCATGAAAAAGAAAAGGAAAACTGAGGAAAGGCAAAGGTTTATATTAGAAGATAACTTTCTATTTTGAACATGAGTTTTAAGATAAGTAGGACACAATAGTACTTCATCCCATTCATGTATCACCATTTACTTATTCAGCTATTCTTCAATGAATGGACAACCCTTTATCAAGTTTCTGGTATTTCTGCCAATACAAAAAAAAAAAAAAAAAAAAAAAGCTAATCTAAATATTTTTGTACATACAGGACCTTTTTGTTCCTTTAATCTCTCTGGGATATAAAAACCTATCAGTGGTATTCCTGAGTCAAAAAGCCTGCACTATAACCTTTTGTATATCAAACTGCATTCCAAAATGTTGTACCAATTCACCATCACATCAGGAAAGTAAGGCTGTGAGTTGCAAGTAAATTGGACTTAAGTGAAGAAGAACTGTACAATCAGTCTCTCTTTTCCCTCAGGAACCATTTGGGTCCAATGGCAAGATATAGATCAGGACAACTAAAGATGGTTCTGGCTATAGTGGAAGAATTTGAACCTTTTTAATTTAAGGTCTTCCCCAACTCTCAATCTGACTGAAATAAACAATAAACCTGTAAGAAGTAGCAGTTGCCCCACTGGGGATACAACTGGCCAGTTTCAATTGGACAAAGCAGTTCTTTCTTTGCTCCCTTCCTTCCTCTTTCCCATCCTTCTTTTCCTTCTCTCTCCTCCTCCTCTCCCTCTGAACACACAGAAAATCATATCTTTACCTGAGGGTGCTCTGCCAAAGGAATATAAATTTTGATCACTGAAACTTTGGAAGATATCTTGGGGTTTACTGGATAGATTTGTTTTTTAAGGTTCTGTCTTAAACTCAAATACTCTTGCTCTCATTGACTGGCCAACAATAGGAGCTAGGCTTGTGTAAAAACTTTTTAATTTTAGGCAATAAAAATTATCTATTTTGTCTTCTGTGATCCTCATTATTCCTTGATCATGTTATCCATAGATATAATTCTGTAATTTTTCCATATTTCTCTAATCTTTCATTCATTTCAGTTGTGTCCAACTCTTAGTGATCCCATAGGGTCTTCTTGGCAAAGATACTGAAATGATTTGCCATTTTCCTCTCCAGCTCATTTTATATTTTAAGAAATTGAGGCAAATAAGGTAAAATAACTTTGCTTTGCCCAGGATCACATAGCTCGTAAATATCTAAGGCCACATGTGAACTTAGGAAAATTCTTCTGAACTTCAGGGTCAGCCCTCTATATATTGTGCCACTTAGCTGCCCTAGAATCTTTAAGAAAGATGTTATTCCTCTTTTTTTCTAGAAGAGCAATATCTGGGAGACAGTTATCAAGACAAGAAAATGAGGGAGAGCAGGGCAAAATTACCAGGCTCACTTCTCAGAAGCCTTCAGGATCTAGTGGCAAGATGTAGATCTGAATGAATGGAGATAGCTCTGGGATTCAGTAGGAAATTTAGGCCTTTTCAAGCTAAAATCTTTAACCCAAATCACTCAGGCTCTCATTGATTGATTGGCCAAACTTAAAGTCTTTGTTTGGGCTCAGAAAGCCTCCGAGTGAAAGTGAATAGTCATTGTTTCAGTTTTGCCCAAAAAGCCTAAGGGTCATCCCATTTGGATTAGGTAAAAAAGGCTATTTTCAGTCTTATTTTTTTCTTACCAAGCCTTAAAAACAGAATGAACTGTGGCTTCAGTCAAACAAAAACCAACTAAAGACCTTAGTTTAAAGATGTCAAGGGCCTCCCACTGCATCTAGGGCCATCTGCAGTCACAATCTAAGTCTTGCCACAGGACCCAGAAGACTCCAGAAGAGAAAATGAGGCTGATGACTCTGCATAACTCATCCCCATTTCAATCCAATTCACTTACAAATCAGGAATCACTACCTTGAAGTCCTAGGGAATGAAGGACAAACAAAACCAGCAACAATCTTTGTATTTATTATGAAGTATGGCCTGTCAGTCTCAATCGGATTTCATCCATACTGCTCATTTTCCCAATATTTTTTGTCAAATCATGAGTCTCTGTCACAATAGAACTTACACTGTATATCTAATTTATTTTTAAATAAATTATTTTTTTAGATAAATCTATTTTTTAACTGGTACCAAATCGCTTTAATAACTAATGATTTTTAATATGCTTTGGGAATTGACACTTCTGGGTCTCCTTCATTCCTGTTTCTTTTCATTATTTCTGTTGAGATTCTTGATCTTTTCCTCTCCATATGAATTTCATTTTTATTTTTCCAATTCTATAAAGTAATCCTTTAGCAGGTATGGCATTAAATAAGTAAATTAATTTAGGTAAACCATCATTTTTATTATATTATCTTGTCCTACCCATAAGCAATTAATATATTTCTAATTATTTAGGTCTATATTTCTTTAGACAGTTGTTTGCAGATGCATTTATATAGTTCTGTGTATCTTGGAAAATAGATTTTCAAGTATTTTATGCATTCTAGAGTCATTTTGAATAGAATTTATTCAATTTATTTAAATTTATTTAAATGTGTGTATGTATGTGTGTGTGTGCCCGGCCATTAAGTAAACCTGTTTTTGCTTTACTACATACATTTTTGTTACAAGAAAAGTGTTTAATTTTTCTCTTTTCTTATTTTTTTAAATTAAAAAAGTGGGGAAGAGGGAAAGAATATGTTTCTGTTTTTCTTTTTTAATACTGTCCTACAAATAAATGTAGGATATTTTGGGCACTTTCAGATGAAATCATCAGTTTTACTTAACTGTGTGGCTTTCTTACAAGAAGGCCCTTATAATCTGTAAAACTAAATCTAAAATCTAAAAGTAAAACCTATCAATAAAATTTTGTTTTTGAAGAAATCCAAATGGCATTTAATTTGAGATGGCCCAAGTGACACGGCACTTAAGCCCAAGAAAGCAACTAGGAATCATCAACAGAGAAATCATCTAACTCATGGGAGCTAATCAGATGACCCTGGTCAGAGCCTTAGAGACTGCCCACAATAGTGTATATAAAAAGGATGGAGACTAGCAAAGAAAACTGAAAAGGAGCAGTCAGACAAGGAATCAGAGAACCAGGAGAAAGCAGTGTCAAGAAAACTTAAGAGATTTACAACATCAAAGGTTGCAGAAGGGTCAAGAAGAATAAGGACTGAGAAAAGGCCAAGAAAGCTGGCAATTAATATATCTCCGGTCACTTTGGAGGGGGCAATTTCAATTGAATAATGAGTTCAAAAGTCAAACTTAAGAGGGTTCATAATCAAGGAGAGAAGTGGAAGGATCAAATGTAGGTAAAATTTCCCAAGGAATTTAAAGGAGCTCTATCAGACAATAGCCAGCAGATCTGGTCAGATGACAGAAGGTTAATTTGTTTGTTAATTTGTTTTTTCTAAGGAAGGGAGGGTAGAATAGTATATTCCAGTGACTGCAGGGAAGGAGCTATAGACTAGAGTTAAAGTGAGGATTAGAAATATCATGGAGATGATAGAATTGAGGGGGCAATCCAGAGAGAAAATGAGAGGAGATGGCAGCAGGGATGCAAACAGATTGGTTTGCATTATCAAGAAGATGCACCATGCTTTATCAGAGACAGGAATAAAGTGTGTGGGAAACTAGAATGAGGCATAGTTATGAAGGATTCTGAACACCAAACAGAGAATTTTATATTTGATCTAGAGGTGACAGAGAAGCACTCAGTTGCTATCTAGATTTAATCACTGAATGGGCATTGCCTCAGTCAAACTGAGACCTGTTCAAGGCTTTAACTTAAAAAGGCCAAGGTCTCCACTGCATCCAGGGCCATTTTCAGTCACCCTGATCTATTTATATCAGGCCACTGGACCCAGATGGGAAAAGTGAGCCAAGTGACCTTGCCCAGCTCATCTCTCACCTAAATCCAATTCACTTGCATGTCACGACATACCTTCCTGATGCACTCTTCTAGAAGGACAAATAAACAACAGGGAGACACCAAAATCGAGGTGGTACAGTGGGTAGAGCATCTGGCCTAAAGTCAAAAAGACTTGAGTTCGAACCTGATCTCAGACACTTACTACTTGTGTGATCCTGGGCAAGTCCATTGACCGCTGTCTGCCTCGGTTTCCTCATATGTAAAATGAGCTGTAGAAGAATACGGCAAATGACCCCAGCATCTTTGCTAAGAAAACTCCAAATGAGGTCACAAAAAAATCAGATCCAATTGAACAACAATAACAAAGACAAGTCTATTAAGAGATCACTGGTAACTTTGGATAGAGCTGTTTCAGTAGGATGATGAGGCCAGAAGAGTGACAGGAAAGGAAGTGGAAGTATTGGTGGAATATGGCTTTCTCAAGAGATTAAACAGAGGGAAGATATGGAGTGATGTCTATTTGAAATGGACACATCAAGTGAATTTTCTGAGGATGGAGGAGATGTGGAATTGTTTGTAGGCAGTAGGGATGCAGCAAATAAACAAGGAGATTCAAGGTAAGAGAGAGTGTGTTGTGGACAATCTGCTATAGAAGAGAAGATTGAATGAATTGTGGAGGAAAGAGGGGCTCTAAAAGTAGGAATGAAGATTCATTCTAAGTGTGAGAGGCAGCCAGTGCAAAGACATAGGAGTATCTTATATGAATAACAAAAAAAAAAAAAAAAAAACCAGTTTGAACCAGACCATAGACTGTGACCAATTATCTATTATAAGGTTAGAGAGATAAGTTGGGGCCAGATTGTGAGGAGCTTTCAAAGTCAGAGAGAAGAGCTTATAATTGATTCTAGAGGCATTAGGAAGTCCTAGAATTTATTGAGTAGGGAAGAGACATGGCAAGACCAGCATTTTAGAAAAGTTACTTTGGCAGCTGTCCACATGATAGACTGGAGAGGGAGAAAGATGAAGTAAAAAGAGGCAGAAAGACCAAAAGATTTGGTGGAGATAGAAATAACAAGATCTGGTGACCAAATGGCTATGGTGGATAAGAAAGAGGATGAAGAGTCAGTGTAGCTACCCTAAAAATACTAAATAAAGTTTCAGGGACTACCAGGTATCACAAGGATCCGCAGGGAGGGTTCCAAGAAAATTCTCTCAAGGCTTCCTAAGGAGTAAGCCCTAGACTAAGGCACAACTGTGTCTTCTCTCTCCCTCCCCATGGCCCTCAAAGATGAGTCTCTAAAGGCACAGGTAATAAACAATAAGTATAAAGTGGCTGGAATTTAACACAACAGAGTCAAATCTTGTTCATACTAAGCATACTAAGTTCTAAAGGCAGCACTAGAAGGTGAAAATCTGAAAATCAGATATGGTCAAAATTAGCCTTGAAAATACTTCAAATCACCCATCAAGTAAAGTACAGTATCTTTAACCAGTTGTAGCTGGAAAGGGGATGGAGTTTCTCATAAAAGGCAGCAATCTGTGTCAGAAAGCAGATGGATATGAGATGGTTGTTATAGAAACAACTAAATGTAAATTGTATTTGTCACAACATTCAGCTAAAGTACTGGTCAGGAGAGAGGCAGGAACCAGGACTTTCACTTGAACAGAAAAATTAAAAATCAAGTAAAGATGCAGCTAGGCAAGAAAAATGATTACTTAATTTCTCTTTTTGTTTTGCCCAGCAGATACTCCCATAAGCTAAATGCCCATATGATGTACATTATACACAAAATAATGGCATTTTTAAAGTTTCTCAAATGCTATCCTAATATATTTACTTTCATATTTGTAATGAGTAGGCTTTTTAAATAGATGAGAGGATTTGGAAGTAGAATGGGAAGCTTGAAATGAGTTGGTCCAAATCCTTCCCCCATTTTTCAGGTGGAAAAAAAAACTAGGGTCCAGAAAAGATTAAATTATTTGCCAAAGGCCACATAACTATGAAAAGAAATGGTTCTCAAATTCTCAAAAACAGCTTATTTTCTTATTTAGGTTTTATCCGCTTCTCCCAAGTTTTATTTATACCAGTTCCTTGCTTAACAACCCATCTTCTTCCTTCTTTAGGGGAACTTCCGTTTACTTTCTGTCTGAATGACTAAAAATGCTAAATCAATGTGATCTAAATTGGTAAGATTTTACTGTATAAACAGGGGTGATTTCCAAAACACAAGCCTTCCAAGGTTTTTCTTTCTAAAGTCTGAAATAGTACACAGCTGAATCACAAACCTCAAAATTCATAAAGGTAAAGAGTTAATTCTCTTAAATATAAAAGGAAGGAATAGTGCTTCCAGTCACAGGGCAATCTATTTAAAATTAACCACACTAAATAAATATGCTGTGGTCTATTTAAATTGAGCCAGCCAATATTTGGCTGGACCTTCAGGGCACAGCAGCCCTGGGGAAATAACATGACCCAACATAGATGCTCAGAAAACAAGCTGGTTATTCAAATAAGAATCCCAGAATTTAAGGCTGGGAAGGAGTTCAGACCTCTTCATTCCTCACTGGATGGGGAAGGAAACTGAGAAGCAGAGAGCCTCATTGCCTTGCCTGATGTCACAGAGGCTGCAAATGGCAGAGCCAAGATTAGCCTAGATCCAATGCCCTCCTTCCCACTAGGCCACCTTGCCTCTGTTCTTCAATATACAAAAGGAATCACAGAAGGGAGTATCATTAAGTAGCAGCCTTCACACAGCTGGTGGTTTAAACGTATTCAAAGAGTAACAATTTGACTAAGGTTTTGGGGGAGTAGAGAACTTAAAGCAAAAATGTAGCGGTCCAGTGCGGGGCACAGCAGAAGAAGAAGCAAGCTAAGCTCCTAGCATCTATGTGAGCACATATCCCCTGCACAACGATCTGACTTTGAGCTTCACAAGGTCTTTTTCTTCCTTGTCAGCTTTTTAGCTGATCTCAGGGCTCTGGATATTACACATCAGTCTATATTTCTAATTGCTTTGTTTACAAACATGAAAATCACAATCATGGTAGTTCCCCAAATGACTTGGAGGAAGGTTTAAGGGGGAGCAAAAGGTTCTTTAAGTTTAAGAGTAAAATGGAGCTTAGTTCAATCCCCTTATTTTATCATGGGAAAACAGGATCAGAAAGGGTTAAGTAACTCTCCAAAGATGATACAGATAGTAAGGAGAAGCATTGGGATCTAAATGCAGTTCTACTGAGTCTTTTAACTATGGGCTCTTTTCATCACATCATCTTCTCTTAATTAGCAGCTACAAATCCTTCCCCATCGGGAATCGTGGCAAGCCAGGGACCCAGGCAGAGAAAAATAGCAGAAGAATTATCTGCCCAATCTTCATATCACTCTGTACATTTCAATTCCCTGTTCAAAATCCTTCAGCACCTCCCCAAAGCATCCAATGCTCTCCACAGCCACTGTACACCTCTCCCAGGGACCAGGCAGAAGGACTTTTTTACGAAGTAAAGTGAAGATGAAGATATCAAGATGCACTGGTCTTAAGTAATAGTTTTCTTTGGCACTTCTTAAAGGGAGTGAGATCAACACTTTTGGGGAGGGGATGTTGCAGAAATGAGGAATGAGTGAAGGAGGAAGAGGAAGATGATACATGACTTCCCCTCCTCTCCCCAATATATATCTCACATCACGTTTCACTGATTTTTTAATAGAGTTTAACAATTTAGTGACTTACAAAGTAGTTTAATTGAATTAATTAGGCAATCACTAGTTACTCTGGAGTTTCCTCTTGAGCTCTGGGGATGGTTGTGGTATCAGCTAATTTAACCCCTTATACTCCAGGAAGGTCTCACCCTTGAGCACACCAGCTTGATGGGAACTTAGGAAAATGCACAGCTCTCTATCAGTTGCTTTCCAGACATTTCGACTATTCCCCTACTTCCTCCCAAATTCACATCTATGACTTGGTATTAATCCTTAAAAATGACACTTCCTGAGCTTCACCAATCCCTCTTCATCTGATGAGAGAGCGAGAGAATCCTTTATTTGTGCAAGTTTTAGGTACAAATCCCTTCATCCCTCTTGTGCCCTGAACATCACACAAAACACTGTCTAGAGACTGAAATATGTTATAGAAACTTCTTATTCAAAATTTCCCTATCTCCAATGAATGGCTGCAGTAATATTATTTTGTATTTCCTTTTTATTTTTATTTTAATTTTTTAAGTGTTATTGATGCTTTCTGTTTTTGAATATCATTTTCTTCTTTACCAAAGGCTGCAAAACATTTCTGCAAAACTAATTTCTGTATCAACCACATTTAGCAGCATATGCAATATTCTACATCCATAATCCTTCACCTCTCCAATGAAAGGAGGGAAATGTATTTTCTCATTGTGGTAATGGTGTTTTACAATGCTTTGATTTTCACTTCTTTGATGCAGTTAATAAAAATATGAGAGGCATTTCAACATGATGATTTTTTTTTAATTAGCCTTAGAGTGAGTTAAGATGAGCTGGGTTCAAGTCTCTTCTCTGCCACATACTGGCTTTGTGACCTTAGGCATCTCTCTCATACAATAAAATGGGCCACTTATTAATCTGCTTTGCTAGAAGGAATTTCCCTACCACATGCTCCCTATATACACTCCAAAAAGGAACCTTTATATTTTTAAGGACATAAAAAATGCAGCACATTATTTTCAAAGCAGTCCTGCTTGTGACTCCCTGTGAATTGCTGATCTTTTCTGTTCATTTTTGAGATTCTTCAAAGATCTTCTGTTATTTTTTTTTCTTTTTCTTTTATTTTTGGTCATTTCTATCACTAGCTCCCTCCCCTCAAATTAAAATAGAAATACACAATCCTTGTAACTAACAAGCAGACTCAAGCAAAGAAGCAAGACATGGCAAAGACACAAAAATTGGATAGGACCTTGATCCCTTAATGCAGCAATAATTTATCCAGAAGAGAAGCCCTGATCTCCAAAAGAAAACATAGAGCCCCAATTTATTTTTAAAGAGTGAGTTTCTAATACAATCAAAGTACCATTTCATCAAAAATCCATGGACTTGAGGTTCACAAGAACACCAATCCTGCAAAGAAAGATATATCTTGCAATACAATATTTGATACAGAGTCAACATTAGACCAATTCAAGATTGGGTTAAATAATCCATTAGCTGGTCAAAGGATATGAACAGACAATTTTCAGGTGATGAAATTGAAACTATTACCACTCACATGAAAGAGTGTTCCAAATCACTATTGATCAGAGAAATGCAAATTAAGACAACTCTAAGATATCACTACACACCTGTCAGATTGGCTAAGATGACAGGAAAAAATAATGATGAATGTTGGAGGGGATGCGGGAAAACGGGGACACTGATGCATTGTTGGTGGAGTTGTGAACGAACCCAACCATTCTGGAAAGCAATCTGGAATTATGCCCAAAAAGTTATCAAAATGTGCATACCCTTTGATCCAGCAGTGTTTCTATTGGGCTTATATCCCAAAGAAATACTAAAGGAGGGAAAGGGACCTGTATGTGCCAAAATGTTTGTAGCAGCCCTGTTTGTAGTGGCTAGAAACTGGAAAATGAATGGATGCCCATCAATTGGAGAATGGCTGGGTAAATTGTGGTATATGAATGTTATGGAATATTATTGCTCTGTAAGGAATGACCAGCAGGATGAATACAGAGAGGCTTGGAGAGACTTACATGGACTGATGCTAAGTGAGATGAGCAGAACCAGGAGATCATTATACACTTCGACAATGATACTGTATGAGGATGTATTCTGATGGAAGTTGATTTCTATGACAATAGAGACCTAACTGAGTTTCAGTGGATAAATGATGGACAGAAACAGCTACACCCAAAGAAGGAACACTGGGAAACGAATGTGAACTATTTGCATTTTTGATTTTCTTCCCGAGTTATTTTTACCTTCTGAATCCAATTCTCCCTGTGCAACAGGAGAACTGTTCGGTTCTGCAAATATGTATTGTATCTAGGATATACTGCAACATATTTAACATTTATAGGACTGCTTGCCATCTTGGGGGGGGGGGGGGTGGAGGGAGGAAGGGGAAAAAATTGAAACATAAGCGAGTGCAAGGGATAATGTTGTAAAAAATTACCCTGGCATGGATTCTGTCAATACAAAGTTATTATTAAATAAAATAAAATTTAAATTTAAAAAAAAATAACAATCCATTAGCCATCAATTAATAAAAATCAATTAATCCCACAAGCCAGGAGCTACCAGAGGTTTGCTGCAAAGAAGCAGAAAACTGGCCTTGACTTTGAGGAATAAAACAATCACATGGGGAAAGCAAGAGATTTACACATCAACATAAAATAATTTAAGATGCTAATCTTCCGGACCTATGTAATATATTCCAAAATGCTGTGTACAGTGTAGGCACTGAGTAAAAGTTTGTTTAAATCAAATCCTTCTTTTGCATCCAAATTACATTCTTACCTCCCAGGCTTGACTTCTAGCTTTCTCTTTCCCCCATCTTTACCCTCCAGGAACTTCTCCAAACTGCCATCCAAATCGCATCCATTCCAACTCTGTGAAACCTTCACACCCTACTCTATCAGTCTCTTAACTCCAAATCCATACTATGGGTATGTAACAATCCAGAAGCATTTAATCAAGGACTGCTTTCCAACATTCATGTCATTGCCTTGAATTTTCTTGAATTCTTTTATCATTACTTAAATTTTCAACATGTATAAACCTTATATTCATGGATTCATAAATTTCTACAGCTGGAAGGACCTCGAGGGAATGAATATAATTCTTTCATTTTATAGATGAAGAAATTACTTGATCTCAACTAAGACTGAACTTCCTTGAAGGCTTACGACACACTAAGAACAAAAATACAAATCATTTGTGTTCTTCCACTTACCCGCAACACACACAATTAGTTAAGGATACTGCACATAGTGGGCCCTCAATAAGTATTTGATTTCTTTTACTCAAAGACTTCAAAGAGAAGGTGAAACTATGCAAATAAAAATTCCTTGAATAAAACCATATCCTCTAAATTACCTCCAAATGAACATCTTTAAGAGAGCTGGTATTAGATGGGACCACCATGCAATCTGGCTTACAGATTGAGTAACATGACACTGGAAAATTGGAAAAACCTCATCAGTTCAAACTTTAGGAAATGGGAATCTGGTGGTACTTCTAACAGGATATGAGACTTCAGAATAAAAAGCTACAAAACACATTTAGAAATAATCAAAGAACTACAGACCCACAATCTAATAATCAATAAGCACTATTATCAGCACTATGTACCAACAAGGTGTATTTTCTAATTTCAGGATCTAAAATCATGAGAAGGGAAAAACTAATTTACATTCAGCTTTCTCAAACCAAGAGCTCAAGAAATTAAGAATTAATTCCTTCCAGTCATAATCTGATTCCTGAGCTCCAACCTCTTATCATCAAATGCCTACTAGATATCTCCACTTGGACATACGTTTTTGAACTCACCATGTCCAAGAATAGAATTCAATATATTTCTATCACCATCCCCTTCTAACCATTTCACCAATCAGCTCAATTCCAAGACCCCTAATTGAGGCTTTTCCAGTCTGATTTCTTTCCTTACCATTTTTTATTGAGGTTCATTTTAATCTTAGCATATACTGAGTGCTGAATTTCCGGAAGAAATCATGTTACCTTACCCTTATCAAGAAAATCCTTAAATAGTCCATAATACTGCAGTAAACTGAACATGGCCAGCAAACTTAAGCAGTCTAATACCTCAGTTCCTGAGATAATACTAGTTAGGTAATACCAACTTTCACTTCTTCAAAGAGCTTCCTCTCCCCTCTACCTAACCAACCTTTTTCCCCATCTTCTACATGAAATTTCAGTCACATTCCAGTGTCTTCCTTGTACAAAATTTGAGGGAAATGACCCCACAGAGACAAACTCCAAAACAACATCTGCCCAGCCCACAAAAAAAAAGATGACCAAAGATAAAGATCATCTTAATAGGAATAAGACCACCTTACAGTTGGTGTATGTAAATACATCTTATTTACATATGTAAATATGTAATTTTTTACTTAAAAAGTTTAAATGTGACAGTATGACATTTTAGAGTGTGCAAACATTTTTCATGAGACTAACATTCTATCCTACTATGCTACAGGGTACCTGAAAACCATAGTACTCTGATCCTAATGGTCTGAAGTAATCACAGCATCCCGAGCCAACATATACCAGGGAAAGCAGAAACCAGCAGCAGGAACCCAGGAAATTAAAGTCCAGTCCAAATCCAGCTGCCATATTAAAAAGGGAGGGGTAGCAGATGAAGAAGTGCTGAACCTGGCCCTGATACAAGGTTTCAAATCAGGAACAGAAGTAAGAGAGATGAAATTAGAAGATATTGTACATTAAAGAGAAATATAGATCCAATGAAGCCTAAGAAACAAACCTAGAGGATAAAAATAACTCTATAACTACAAACAGAACTTCAAAAAGAAAAAAAAATGGCTTATCTTGGCTACAAAGACTTCAGAAATTTCTGAAATCAAGAAATAAAAGCTTTTTAAAGTTGTAAGTGAAATAAGGGCTTTGGAGGAAAGAATTTGAAAATAAATAATAATGGACATTAGAAAATCTTGAGCAAGGAATATATTCCTTGAAAACTTTAATGGAACAAACAAAATTCAGTGATTCTGAGAAAGAAGAAATATAAAAACAAGAGAATAAAAAATGGAATAAAATTAAAGTATCATTAAAAACTGATCTAGAAAAGAGGTCAAAGAGAAATAATTTAAGAATCATAATATTCCTAAGAAAACACTATCACCAGCCCCACTAGCAAAAAATAAGTAAAACTCCCCAAATCTATTAGAACTAGAGGGCAAACAGAAAAACAGAAAGACTCTTAGTCACATCCTGAAACACCTAAACACTATATCCCAGGAAGGTTACAGCCAAATTTTAGAGCTTTCAATTCAAATAGATATTTAGATAGATAGATTTTTAAAGTAGTCAGAAACAGACTTAAAGTACGAAGAAATAACAGTCAGGATCACTCAAGACTTAACAGCTATTACTATTTTTTTTAAAAAAAGGAAATCTTGGTATAAAATATTCAAAAAAGCAAACTATAAAAGCATACAACAAAAAGTAATTTATGCTTTAAGAATAGGTATAATGGGGTGCAGTGAGGATTTAAAAGGCAATAAAAATGGACCTTTCAGGGAACATAGGACTTTCCAGTCTTCCTGATGAAAAAATCATAGCCAATTAGAAAACTTTCAAATGCAAACAGAGGAGATAAGGAAAACCTACCAAGACACATATAGGAATTACATCAATACTATTACTAAACTTTATTTTAAAAAATACAGACAGACTTAAATTCCTGAAAAGATATGAATTGTTCATGGTTGAGCTGTAACAATATAACAAAAATGGCAATATTATCTGAGCATTTTTTACTTAATCAGTTTCATATCAATTAAACCAAGTAAACCAATTACTTTATAGAGTTAAAAAATTATAAAAATTCAACTGGAGGAATAAAAGGTTAAGAATCTTTAGATAAATAATAAAAAAAATAGAAAAGGGCTTCCAAAAAAAACATCAAAACTATTTGGTATTGATTAAAAAGTTAAAAGTGTATCAATAGAATACAGCAGGCAACACAATATACAGAAGTAAATAAACAGTAACATATTTTAGATATACACAATAAATCCAATTACTGCAGTAAAAACTCTCTAACCTGGCAAAAAACTAGCGAGAAAACTGAAAAAATTGTCTAGCAGAAATTGGATTTAAACCAATATCTTACACTGTAAACCACAATAACTCAAATGGATACATGACCGGGATTTAAAGGTCATATGATAAACAAAGACACCAAGAAGAATATACTTTTTATAACTATAAATAGAGGAAGAATTCATAAGCAAACAGAATCATAGAAGATAAAATAGAAAACTATGATAATATAGAAAAGGATCATAAAAGATAAAATGGCAATCTTGATTACTTAAGACCCGAAAAGATTTTTTTTAATCTTTTTTTAAAAATTGGGGGTGGCTAGATGGCACAGGGGATAGAACACTGGCTCTGAAGTTGGGAAGGCCAGAGTTCAAATCCAGCCTCAGACACTTAACACTCAGTAGGTATGTGCCCCTGAGCAAGTCATTTAATCCTAACTGCCTTACCAAAAAAAAAAAAACTTTAAAAAAAATCAATGCAATTAAAATCAGAAGGGAAACAGTTAATTAAATGTGGCAAAATCTTTACATGCACATGCACACACGCACACACTGATGACAAGAACATGAACCATTCCTCAATATATAACTTGCAAAGGAGGAATGGGTATACTAGTGATGGTAATGCTTTTTTTTTTTTTAAGTCATCAAATTAATTTTTTTAACATTAAAAAAGCTGAAGAAAATTCAAAGGTAATGGCAGACAAGTGGGGTAGCTTTTAAACTAATGTACTACGTTGTCCTTATGTGCTGCCATTGTCCTCAGGTTTCATTCCATCTTATTCCTGTGGAAAGCATTTTGGAAATCTTAAAGCTTTCTGTGTTTCAAATTTTCATGTAGATTGGAAGGTGGGGGATGGGAATAAAGGTGTCTAGATAAGTAAATTCATCAGTATGAGGAAATCCCAGTGTGAAAACTCCCTCTACTGATATAGATCAGCAGGTGGCCCATAGACTTAGAAGTTGCCTGGGAAGATCAGAAGAATAACTTACAAGATTGCCACAATAAATGGATTAAAAAAGGAAATATCTTTTACAGCTATAAAGAATTTACAACCAAGCAAGACAGAAAAGATCAAAGAAGATAAATTGAACAACCTTGATTTTTTAAAAATTTAAAAATTTTTACTTAAAGTTTTTCATGACAAAAAAAAAACAAAAAAAAAAAACACTGAAAGACTTCATTCAGCAATATAATGATCCAAGACAATTACAAAGGACTCATGATGGAAAATGTGAACCACATCCAAAGAAAAGAACTGATGGACTTTGAATGCAGATCAAAGCTATTTTTCATTTTCTTTATTTTTGTGTGTTTTTTTTCTTTTTGGTCTGTTTCTTCTTTCACAACTGTGACTAAATGGAAATGTTTTACATGATTGCACACACACACACACACACACACACACACACATACACATATAAAACATATCAAATTATTTACTATTTTAGGAAGAGGGGAGGGGATGGAGAGAGGGAGAAAAATTTGGAAATTGAAATTTTGTAAAATGGGATGCTAAAGTTGTCTTTGCATATAATTGGGGAAAATACAACATAAATAATTTTTTAAAAGAAAGACTTCAGAACTCTGATTAATGAAGAAATCAATTATGAGTTCAGAAGACTATTGAATAGCAGAGGTGATGGACTACAGATGGGGAATTGGGCATACTCTTGCTCATAAGGCCAACATGTTAATTTAGTTTGCTCAAATGTATTTAGCCATTACAGAATTCTATGAGAGGCAGGGGAAGCAACATCAATTTTTTTTAAAGCAACGTTAAGGAAAACTGCCTAAAGCAATGAAAGGTTAAAGTGATTAGTCCACAATACACCAAGGTTGTGTCAGAGACATGATGACTTGAACCCAGGTCTTAATGATTTCATATCTTGCTAGCTATCTAATATATTGCAGTGAAATATGGCATAAATGCAAGTTAGTATAATGAAATTTTCTGAGTAGCTCCCTAACTAAACTTCCTGGGCTGAAAGCCAAGACAGACATGCCTAATACTCAATGCCTTTACGACTCCAAAGGTTGTAATCTGCCCAGTTCAGGTGCCTAAAAGCAGCAGTTGCTACTGCTGCTGCAGCTACTACTTCCTTGGAATGATCACTGTTAGCCTTTATCCTTAAACTGCCTTATCTCATACTATAAGCCACTTCAAGTCCTTTGGGAAATCGGCAGGTACAAGACTCATATGAATCTCTTCTACAGCAAGTCCACTTTTCAGGTTTTCAGGATTTCAGGTTTACAAAACATTTTCCTTTGCAAGATAGGTGATGGAAATATAATTATTCTCATTGTAAAGATGAAGAAACCAAGGCCCAAAGAAATTAAGCAACATGACTATGATTACAGAGGCAGATACAAATCCAGCTCTCTAGACTACAAACGTAATATGTCCTAAATCTCCTACAAACTGGGTTTGAAGCAGGCCCCTAACTATTGTTGATGGAACTGTATGAAAATGGAAGGTCACAGGCTAAAGTCAAGTCCAATTTGGTATTTCTCAGTTAGAAAGTCATTCATGAAATCACACAGGTGCCCCTTCCTCTAAATCTCCATCTAGTCTCTATTCCCTTCTTTCTGCATATCACTAGTTCACAGTCCAAACAGTACCTCCTCAGCTGTACCTGGACTAAAGTAACTGGTCTCCCTATATCCAGGCCTCTTCCCTTTCCAATTCATCTTCTTATTGCCAAAGTGACAGTCCTAAAGATAAGTCTGACCATCTCACCTGCTCAAGAATCCTTAGTCGGTCTCCATTTTCTTGTTATTTAACACCCCTGTTATTTAAAGCCCTTCAGAATCTTGCTCCAGTCTATCCTTCGAAAGGGGACTCCAGAAATTACATGCATTGACCTAATCAAACTCAATCCTTTCTATTCCTCACTCACGGCACTTAGTTACCTGCTTTTGTTAATTTGTACCAGGTGTCCTCCTCATCTAAAAAGCACTCCCTTCTTACCTCCATCTATTCCCTCCCTTCCTTTAAAATGCATTTCATAGAAAGTGAATGGATGCCCATCTGTTGGAGAATGGCTGAATAAGTCATGACATATGAATGTTATAGAATATTATTGACCTATAAGAAATGTCAGCAGGATGATTTCAGAAAGGTATGATTTCAGAAAGACTTTTGAACTGATAAGTGAAAAGAACCAAGAGAACAGTATATACAGTAACAACAAAATTATACAATGATCAATTTTGATGGATGTGCCTCTTTTTGACAATGAAGTGAGTCAGATGGAGAGAGCCACCTGCATCCAGAAAGATGGCTAAGGGACTGAATGTAGATCACAAAATAGTATTTTCACTTTTTCTGTTGTTTACTTTTTGTTTTCTTTCTCATTTTCTTTCCTTTTTGATCTAATTTTTCTTGTGCATCATTACAAATGTGGAAATATGTATAGAAGAATTGCATATGCTTAATATATATTGAATTACTTACTATCTAAGGAAGAGAGTGGGGAGAAGGGAGAGAGAAATAATTTGGAACACAAGGTTATGTAAGGGTGGATGTTGAAAATTATGCATTTATTTTGAAAACAAAAAGCTAAATAAATAAATAAATAAAATGCAGTTCAAAGGTCTTCTGAAGAAAACCTTTCCTGATTCTTGACCACCAGTGTTCTCCCTCCCACTGTCCTAAGTATTAAACCATTGTGTATGTATACATATAATACATTATTAGATTTATACAAATGATGAGGTTAGTGGCAGTGCAGAGAGTTGTGGAAATCCCCTTTTGGTCAGAGGCGCAGGTTCTTCGTGAAAGAATTCATGAACTCGAAGAGTTTTAGGTGGCAAAAATGGAAGTTTATTGTTGGATGAGAATTCAGCTTTGCTAAGAGACTGATTTCTTTAGTGGCAAAGTCCTATTAGGGAAATGGAGGCTGGCACTGAGAAAAGAATGTCTTTTCAGCAGGCAGGGTCCTGCTTTGGACATTCTGCAAAGAAATGAGTAAACAGAATCCTATCCTGAGCAGATGAGCAGATCTTGGTGGGGGGTTTGAGCTGATCATACCAGGATCTCCCAAATGAAATTGCTTTGAAGGCTTTTTCAGCCTGAATTTGAATAGAGATCTGGCTTGCCTTAGAAATGCCCCAGTAGGGTTACTCCACTTAACTTGTGTAGAGAGATATGCTTCTCAGGAGAGCCTGAGACTCGAATCTCCCTTCTTTATAGATCAAAGGGTACGATTTTAGGGTATTAATTTTACAAATTAAAGGGAACACAATTTCACACCCCTGTCACATATGCTATATAAATACATACATACACATATACATATATACATATATACATATATATATATATATACATAGAGAGAGAGAGAGAGAGAGAGAGAGAGAGAGTACTCATCTTCCATTACAGTGCAAGCATCTTACAAATAGGAATTATTTCATTCTTCATATTTGTATTCCCAATGTCTAGGGGGCACAGAGTAGGGGCTTAATAAATACTTGTTGACTGATTGCTAATTAGACATTAATTGCCTTCCCTCTTAAACCCTCCACATGCAAGCCATACCTGCTGATTTGCTGCTCCCTGTACAAGAATCTCTTTCCTCCCATCTCTGAGTCTCTGCACAGAATGACCCCAGGCTTGAAATGGTCTCCTTCCTCACTTTTGTCCCTGAAATCCCTCAAACACTGTGAGATGTAGCTCAAGTGCCATTTTCTTCAATGAAATAATCAACAAGTATTTCTTAGGCTCTTAATTAATGCTCATCACTGTGATAGACTCTAGCAACACAAAGATAAAAGTGAAAGTGTTTATATGTTTAAAAAAAAAGTATATACAAAAATTAATACAAAATGATTTGGGGGAAGTACTCCAGCAGCTGAGGGATCAAAAAAGTCTCATGTAGGAGGCTGCGAAAAGACCTTCAAGAAAGCTTTTTTCTCCTCAGCAATATAATGATCCAAGACAATTCCAAAGGACTGATGATGAAAAATACTATCCACCTCCAGAGAAAGAGGTGATGGAGTCTGAATGAAGATTGAGGCATACATTTTTTACTTTATTTTTCATGAGGTTTTTTTTTTTTTTGGTCTGTTTTCTTCATAATATGACTAATATGGAAATGTTTTGCATGACTGCACAAGTTTAACCTGTATCAAATTGCTTGCAGTCTCAAGGAGAGCTGAAGGAAAAGGGGACAGAAGAAAAGAGAGAATTTGAAACTCAAAATTTTAAAGGAAGAATGTTTAAAATTTTTACATATATTTGGGGAAAAAACATTAAAAGATGCAAAAAAAAAAAAGGAGAATTTTCTTGATTTCCTCAAAGGATTCTCCCAGTTGTTAGTGTTCCAATTCCTGTTTCCTGGAATTTTTTGGTTGGGGGTTTTTCTGTACATAACTTGTTTTTATTTATCCTCAAGCAAACTAAATTACTTAATCAAAATGTAAGCTCACTGAAGGCAGGAACAACCTCTAAACAAAAGGCTTTCTGTCTTTTTTCCCATTGCCTATTATAATGCTTGGATTGATCAGTTAGTAACTGCAATGCAAAATTTATGTGGGGGGAGAGGGAAAGAAGAAGGAAGAAAAGGGCAGGAGAGAGTAGATAGGAAGAGGAGGAAAGAGATAAGAAAGAAATGGATTTCACTCCACCCTCCCTAGTAAAATTACTCAGCTAAAAGATACACACACACAAAAATAAATATTCACTAAACCATTCTCTCCCAGGCTAATTTTACTTCCAATATGATGGCACTTAAAACCTTTTCTGCCCCATGACGCTGTTTCTAGAATGTAGAATTTATGGAGAGATGGGGGGGGGGGGGGGGGGGTTAACCACAATGAGGAAAGGAGCATCTTCCAGGATGACTGGTCCATCATGTGGCAGAGAAGCACAGTCCTGACAAGTTGGAGCATATGCCACAGAGAATGTCTCATTCAAGTTGTCAGCATTTACTTAGAGCCAATACAGTGGGTAATTAAGAAAAAAGTTGGGACCAGATGGAGAGCCAGATGTAGGGGATGTAGAGAGCCAGATTTTAGAGATGTAGGAACAGTTACTGGGTGTGTTGGAGAAAGCACCCTGCTGGTGATACTGGGAGAGGGAGAAGGGACAGTTCTGCCTAATACTGGAACCTAAAACCTGGAGCCTGAATTAGAGATAGAAATAAGAAACAATGCTCAAGCTGGGAGTCCTAACTAAAGATCCTCATTCTAACGGAAGATGTAAAACTGAAGAGATTTCTCCTAGCCTGCCCCATTCCTCTAGGGGTCCCACAATATAAATCAGACATCTTTTTTAATATTTTATTTTATTTTATTTAATAATAACTTTATATTGACAGAATCCATGCCAGGGTAATATTTTTTACATTATCCCTTGCACTCGCTTCTGTTCCGATTTTTTCCCTCCCTCCCTCCACCCCCTTCCCTAGATGGCAAGCAGTCCTATATATGTTAGATATGTTGCAGTATATCTTAGATACAATATATGTTTGCAGAACTGAACAGTTCTCTTGTTGCACAGGGAGAACTGGATTCAGAAGGTAAAAATAACCCGGGAAGAAAAACAAAAATGCAGATAGTTCACATTCATTTCCCAGTGTTCTTTCTTTGAATGTAGCTGCTTCTGTCCATCATTTATCAGTTGAAACTCAGGTCTCTTTGTCAAAGAAATCCACTTCCATCAGAATACATCCTCATACAATATCGTTGTCAAAGTGTATAATGATCTCCTGGTTCTGCTCATTTCACTTAGCATCAGTTCATGTAAGTCTCTCCAAGCTTCTCTGTATTCATCCTACCGGTCATTTCTTACAGAACAATAATATTCCATAACATTCATATACCACAATTTACCCAGCCATTCTCCAATTGATGGGCATCCATTCAATTTCCAGTTTATAGCCACTACAAACAGGGTTGCCACAAACATTTTGGCACATACAGGTCCCTTTCCCTTCTTTAGTATTTCTTTGGGATATAAGCCCAATAGAAACACTGCTGGATCAAAGGGTATGCACAATTTGATAATTTTTTGGGCATAATTCCAGATTGCTCTCCAGAATGGTTGGATTCGTTCACAACTCCACCAACAATGCATCAGTGTCCCAGTTTTCCCGCATCCCCTCCAACATTCATCATTATTTTTTCCTGTCATCTTAGCCAATCTGACAGGTGTGTAGTGGTATCTCAGAGTTGTCTTAATTTGCATTTCTCTGATCAATAATGTAAATCAGACATTTTTAAAGTGAGGTCCTTGAATTTATATTCAGATAAGGGATAGAGTCAAGATGGCAGAGAGTAGACGGGTCTTTGAGCTTTTCCTGGCTTTCTTTAGATCAACACCAGAGCAAGCCTCTGAATTGGTTTTAGAGTGACACAACCCATAAATATTTGGAGTCTAACAAATTTCCAGTAGAAGATATTTTGGAAGAACTTCAGAAAAGTTCTGTTTCAATTGGGCATAGGGAAGGCAGCCAAGTGCAGATATAATACAGGGACTCAGGGCTGTTTGTTGTCTGTGTGCTAAGGGAATCTAGTATGAGGCCATTAGCAAAAATACAGCATTCTAGCTACTCTGTCCTGGTTCAGAAGCCAGTGGATCAGCAAACTAGCTATGAGACATCCAATGCAACTACAAAAGGCAAATACTGAGCCACTAAACACCAGAATAATACAGGACTTGGCCACTCCCACCCAACACAGGAAGGAAGTCAGCAGCACCAGCCCCAGCAGCATGAGGCCTCTGTAGTCTACAGAGAAAGCTTAAGACAATCTCCCATTTGCCCTAAAAGCAGACCTCAATCTTTAAAAATAAGCAAAAAACCAAAATGAATTCTGATCACAGATAGTTTTTATGGAGACAGAGAAAAGACCTCAAACCCTGAGGACACTAAGGCAAATAGTCTCCAGATGAAGCCCCAAAGGGTGATATGAGTTGGTCTCCATCTCATAAGGCTCTCTTGGAAGAATTCAAAAAGGATCTTAAAACAGAGTTGGGAAAAAAAATGGGGAAAGGAAATGGGAATTTTGCAGGAGAGTTTGTAAAAGAAAACAGAAATTATCTGAAGAAAACTCCTTAAAAAATAGATTTAATGAAATGGAAAAAGCATTTAACTCTTTACAAAATAGATTTGAGAAAATGGGAAAAGAAACCAATTCATTTAAAAATAGAATTTGTGAAATGGAAAAAAAATCCAATGAGCAAAACAACTCACTTAAAACTGCAATTGGCCAAATGCAAAAGGAGATTTTAAAAAGCTAACTGAAGAAAATGATTCACTAAAAATTAGAATTCAACAAATAGAAGTGAGTAGTAACTCAATGAGACATCAAGAATCAGACAAACAAAAACCAAAAAAATGAAAAAGTAGAAGAAGATGTAAAATACCTCATGGGAAAAACAAGTGATGTAGAAAATAGATCTAAGATAGACAGTTGAAGAGTTATTGGATTACCTGACAACCATCATTTAAAAAAAAAAAAAAAACAGCCTAAACAACATCTTTCAGGAAATCATCAAGGAAAATTGCCCTGATGTCCTAGAACTAGAGGGTAAAATAACCATTGAAAAAATTATCAATCACCTCCTGAAAAGATCCCAAAATGAAAACTCCAAGGAATATCATAGCTAAATTTCAGAATTATCAGATCAAAGAGAAAATTTTGCAAGCATCCAGAAAGAAACAATTCAAATATCAAGGAGCCACCATCAGGATTACCCAAGACCTAGCAGTTTCCAATTTAAGGACCTGAAGGACCTAGAATATGATATACTTGGATCACAGTCAAAAATCAACTATCCAACAAAATTAAGCATTATCTTTCAGGGGAAAAAGATGGACATTCAAACAGGTGAATTTCATTTATTCTGATGAAAAGACCAGAGCTAAACAGAAATTTACTCTTCAAATACAGAACACAAAAGAAGCATAGAAAGGTAAAAAAGAAAGGAAAAAAAAAACTTTCTTTTAAATATTCTGATAACTATATTTCAATAGAATTGGTTTTCTTTACAATTCTATGTATTTTGTTTTATGCATTTAAAACATGAGAAGTCCATGAAAAGGAGTTACTAGATTGCCAAAGGGGATCATGGCACAAAACAGATTAATATCACCTGACTTCAACACCTAAGATATTTCTTGCTCTTAGTGTATTCTTAAGACTTCAAAATAAAACACATGCCGTTGCAGAGTCCTGTCCTGAAGCATAGATGTCATTAGCAATACAAAAAGCTTTCTGGGGATCCCAACATTATACCCTTTCAAGACCCAGACAGCTAGGTGATAAAGTGAAGGGCCTAGAGTTAGTAAGACATATCTTCCCGAGTTCAAATATGGTTTCAGATACTTGCTAGTTGTGTGACTTTAGGCAAGTCATTTAATTCTTGTTTGCCTCATTTCCTCAGTTATAAAATGAGCTGGAGAAGGAAATGGAAATTTTATAGCATGATTTTTGCCAAGAATACCTAAAAAAAGTCCTAAAAGTCTTGAAGAGTAGGACATAACTGAAAATGACTGAATAACAAGATGTAGATATACCAAATACTATCTACTTCAGTACTGTGAAGAAAATTGTTAAAGTTTTTAAAGTTATAACACCTCAGCAGTTCCACCTAACCTTAACTTCATACATCCTGAGCTTAAGTTTCTGTAGTACAGTAAATACTACTTTATTTTTTAAATCCTCAAAGCCATTATCCCTATGCGGATGGTTTCTCTTACCTCAAACACCAGATTTTAAGTAGAAAAGAGATGTAAAAACCCTGAAAGTATCAAAGAGACACTGGGGAAAATAGCCAGATTTTTCCTTTAAAGATCTTCCAAAAGCTATGGTTTTTAGAGATTCTGGCCATTAAACAGTAGTGTTTAATAACCACCTCTCCAGAGAGGATGACATACTCTTAAGTTTAATCTACAGTATTAGTTAACACTTTCTCCATCACTCTCTTAAGTCTACACAATCAGCAAAATAATAAATTAAGTCCCTGTTTATAGTCTTTGCCTATTTCCAAGGTATAAATGCTCACAGTAAAATGGCTGAAAATTTAACAATTGGCTAGAGCTGAATCCAGCATACCCTATCCTTAAGTTTTCTCATTAAGTATAAATGAACCACATCCAAGTATTTAGCCATAGACATTCTTCCTGTTTCTCAGTTGCAGCTCAGGATTTTTCAAGTCCAAGCCTCTTTCATAAGTCAGAGGTAAATGGCCTAAAGATCTGAAATCCCAGAAAGAAACTAAGTTCAGACCTTCCCACTCCAATCAATCAACAAGCATTTAGTAAGTACTTACTGTGTGCCAAAAATTGTACTCAATACTAGGAGCACTGGGACTGTTCAAAGAATGCTGAATTTGAAATCTGAGTACCTGGGTTTGAATTTTTGGCTCCACCAAATATTACTTTTCGTGACTCTGGGCAAGTCACTTTCTCTCCAGGTCTCAGTTTCTTTATCTGTTAAAATGGAAGGTTAAAGTCAGTGATGACCAATAGAAATAGCTGCTGCATGTTGACTTAGAAAACCACAAATTAACAAAATCTGGTATTGTATTTTTAAAATTTCCTTAATATTTTCCATTTGTTTTAGTTTGGTTCTGGCCCTCTCCACACTGAGTATGACACCTCTGGACTAGATGACCTCTAAAATTTCTTCCAGCTCTCAGTCTATAATCCAAGGAACAGACCAAAGTAAAACAATCTGTGCATTTCAACTAGCATTTCTCTGCACCTCAAACTAGTATTTATATAGGTTTTTAAATTTGCAAAGCACTTATTTTTATCCTCAAAAAAATCCTGTGAGGTAGCTGCTTTGTGATTTGCCTAGGTTCACAGAACAAGTAAATGTCTGAGGCAAAATGTGATGTCAGATTTTCCTGACCCCAATTGTGTACTTTATCCACTGTCCCTCCTGGTTTAGAGGACACACAGAGGAGACATGGTGTGTATACATAGGTATATGCAAGACACACATATAAAACCAAAGTCAGGACAATGAAATCTTGGACCAGAAAGCATTTGCTATGAGAGTTAGCAGAAAACACCTTGTGTAAAAAGACATGACCCTCAAGCTGAGTCTGGAAGGAAACCAGGATTCCTCTCTAGACTAAGGTTTAGGGAATAGAGAGGAGACAAGTCTTTGAGCTCTTTCTGGTTTCCCTTAGATTAACACCAGATCAAGTCTCTGAACTGATTTTGGAGTGACACAACCTACAAATATTTGGAGTGTAACAAATTTCCAGCAAAAGATATATTGGAAGAACCTCAGAAAAAGTCTGTTTCTATCAAGCAAGGGGAAGGGAGCATTGGTAGAGGCAGCACAGCACAGTGCAGGGATCCAGGGTGGAGTGGCTTCAGAATACCAGGGGAAAGTATCAGGAGGCTCTTAGCCAAAATACAGCAGCATTAGCTACTTGTGTGCTGGTTCAAAAGCAGTGGATCAGCAGCCTAGCTGTGAGGTATACAACACAATTACAAAAGGAAAATAGTGAGCCATCAAAAACCAGAATAACACAGGACTTGGCCACACCCACCCAGAATGGGAAGGAGGACAGCTGCACTGGCCCCAGAGCAGCAGTGAAACCCCTGTCACCTGTAGGGAAAGCTTGAAACAATCTCCCCTTTGCCCTAAGAGCAGACCTCAATCTTTAAAAATGAACAAAAAAGTAAAAAAAATTCTGACCATAAATAGCTTTTATGGAGACAGAGAACAGACCTCAAATTCTGAGAACATTTAAAGCAAAATGTTTTTAGATGAAGGCTCAAAGGATGATATGTGTTAGTCTCCATCTCAAAAGGCTCTCTTAGAAGAATTCTAAAAGGATCTAAAAAGAAAGTTAGAAAAAAAATAAAGAAAGCAAAAGAGAAGTTTGAAGGAGAGTTTGAAAAAGGAAACACAGAAATTGTCTGAAGAAAACTTAAAAAATAGATTTAATGAAATGGAAAAGGCATATAACTACTTACAGATTTGACAAAATAAAAAAAAAACTCTTTGAAAAACAAAATTTGTGAAATGGAATAAAAGTCCAATGAACAAAACAACTCATTGAAAAGTTCGATCAGCCAATTGCAAAAGGAGATAAAAAAAACTAACTGAAGAAAATAATTCACTAAAAATTAGAATTGAATAAATAGAAGTGAATGAGAAATCAAGAATTAATAAAACAAAACCAAAAAAAAATAGAAGAAAATGTAAAATACCTCATTGGAAAAACAACTGACCTGGAAAATAGACCCAGGAGTATCAATCTAAGAATTATTGGGCTACCTGAAAACTATAATTAAAAAAAAAAGAGCCTAGACAACATCTTTCAAGAACTCATCAAGGAAAACTACCATGATATCCTAAAAGCATAGGGTAAAATAGTCACTGAAAGAATCAACTGATAACCTCCTGAAAAAAACTACCAATGAAAACTCCAAGGAATATTTTAGCTAAAATCCAGAATTAACAGATATTGCAATAGAATGCTGCAAGCAGCCAGAAAGAAACAATTCAAATATCAAGGAGTCACAATCAGAATTACCCTAGACATAGCATACTCCACTTTAAAGGGCCTGGAATCTAATATTCCAGAAGAGAAAGGAACTTGGATTGCAGCCAAAAATCAACTACCCAGCAAAATTAAGCATTTTCTTTCAAAGAAAAAGATGGACATTCAATGAAATAGGTGAATTTCATTTATTTTTGATGAAAAGACCAGAGCTGAACAGTAAGTTTGATCTTCAAATACAGAACTCAAAAGAAGCATAAAAAATTAGAAAGGAAAGAAAAAAAAAACCTGGATTTCTTTTAAAAGTTAAAAAGTTTACATAATCTATATGGAAAGATGATATGTTTAACTCTTCAGAATTATATCTCTGTTAGGGGCATACTTGGGGATATGCATGCATGCATGTATGTGTGTGAATATACATATTGCAAGTATAATTTGATTTTATTGTGATGATATAAAAAAAGGAAACTAGAGTTGGAAAGGGAAGATAAAATGGGGTAAATTACATCTTGTGAAGAGACAAAAAAAAAAAAAACCTATTGCAACTGAGGGAAAGAAGGAAGAAGGATGAGCATTGTGTGAACCTTAATCTCACTAGATTTGAATCAAAGAGAGAATATCAGACATATTTAGTTTCACAGAGAAACTTGTCTCTTTCTAGAGAAAAGTAGGAGGGGAAAGGCAAAAGGAAAAAGAAGTGCTAATAGAAGAGAGAACAGAAGTAGAAGAGGAAAGAGATAAGAAAGGGGCTTTAAAAGAGAAGGGCTGTTTTAGAAAGACAGTGGTCAGAAGAAAAAACTGGGAAGGAGGGAAAGGGGGAAAGAAAAGGGAAAAGCATAATGGGTAAAATAAGATGGCAGGAAACAGTAACTGTAATAGTGAATGTGAATGAGATGAATTCTTTCATAAAATGGAAGCAGATAGCAAACTGGATTAAAGTTAGAATTCTGCAATATGTTGTTTACAAGAAACACATATAAAGCAGAATGATATGAACTGATGCTGAGTGAAACAAGCAGGGCCAGGAGATCATTATATACTTCAACAACAATACTATATGATGTTGTTGATGGAATTATGAACACATCCAGCCATTCTGGAGAGCAATTTGGAACTATGCTCAAAAAGTTATCAAACTGGGCATACCCTTTGATCCAGCAGTACTTCTACTGAGCTTATACCCCAAAGAGATACTAAAGAAGGGAAAAGGACCTGTATGTGCCAAAATGTTTGTGGCAGTCCTGTTTGTAGTGGCTAGAAGCTGAAAAATGAATGGATACCCATCAATTGGAGAATGGTTGAGTAAATTGTGGTATATGAACATTACGGAATATTATTGTTTTGTAAGAAATGACCAGCAGGATGAATACAGAGAGGACTGGCGAGATTTACATGAAATGATTCTAAGTTAAATGAGCAGAACCAGGAGATCATTATATACCTCAACAATGACACTGTATGAGGATGTATTCTGGTGGAAGTGGGATCTCTTCGATAAAGAGAGCTAATTCAGTTTCAATTGATCAAAGATGGACAGAAGCAGAACACTGGGAAATGAATGTAAACTGTTTGCATTTTTGTTTTTCTTCCCGGTTATTTATACCTTCTGAATCCAATATTCCCTATGCAACAAGCCAACTGTTCATTCTGCATACATATATTGTATCTAGGATATACTGTAACCTATTTAACATGTATAGGACTGCTTGCCATCTGGGGGAGGGGATGGAGGGAAGGAGGGGAAAAATCGGAACAGAAGTGAGTACAAGGGATAATTCTGTAAAAAATTACCCTGGCATGGGTTCTGTCAATAAAAAGTTATTAAAAAAAATAATACTATATGATGATCAATTCTGATAGACCTAGCCGTCTTCAGTAATGAGATGAACCAAATCAGTTCCAATGGAGCAATAATGAACTGAACCAGCTATGCCCAGCGAAAAATCTCTAGGAGATGACTAAGAACCATTACATTGAATTCCCAATCCCTATATTTTTGCCTGCCTGCATTCTGAATTTTCTTCACAGGCTAATTGTATAATATTTCAGAGTCCAGTTCTTTTTGTACAGCAAAATAACGGTTTAGTCATGTATACTTATTGTGTATCTAATTTATACTTTAATATATTTAACATCTACTGGTCATCCTGCCATCTAGGGAAGGGAGTGGGGTGAAGGAAGAGAAAAATTGGAACAAAAGGTTTGGCAATTGTCAATGCTGTAAAATTACCCATACATATAACTTGTAAATAAAAAGCTATTAATAAAAATAAAAATAAAAATAAAACAGAGTGATAAATACAGAGAAAAGGTAAAAGCTGGAGTAGAATCTATTATGTTTTAGCTGAAGCTTAAAAAAAAAAAGCATAGGTAGTGATCCTGATCTCAGATCAAGCAAAAGCAAAAATAGATCTAATTAAAAGAGATAAGGAAGGAAACTGCATTTTGCTAAAGAGTACCAGAGATAATGAAATAATATCAATATTAAATATATATGTACCAAGTGGTATAGTATCTAAATTCCTAGAGGAAAAGTTAAGAGAGCTGTAAGAAGAAACAGACAGATAAATCAAACCACAAAATAAATAAGAAAGAAGCTAAGGAGATAAGTAGAATTTTAGAAAAGTTAGTTATGATAGACCTTTGGAAAAAACTGAATGGAGACAGAAAGTAATATACTGTATCTCAGCAGTATATGGAACCTAATAAAAAATTGCCCATGTATGAGCACCTGAAAATCAAATGCAGAATGGCAGAAATAGTAAATGCATCTTTTCCAGATCATGATGCAATAAAAATTATATGTAATAAATGGCTTGGGAAAAATAGGCCACAAATTAATTGGAAACTAAATCAATCTAATCCTAAATTATGAGTGGATGAAACAACAAATCATAGACACAATCTCTAATTCCATCTAAGAGAATGCCAACAATGAAGCAACATACCAAAATTTATGGCACGTAGCCAAAGCAGTTCTTAGGAGAAGTTTTATATCTTTAGATGCTTACTTGTATAAAATAGAGAAAGAAAAGAGCAATGACTTGGGCATGCAATTAAAAAAGCTAAAAAAAAACAACAAATTAAAAACTCCCAATTAAATACTATATTTGAAATTTTGAAAATAAAAGGGGAGATTAATAAAATTGGAAGTAAAAAAAGCCATTGAACTAATAAACAAAACTAAGAGTTGGTTTTATGAAAAAAAAAAACCAACAAAATAAATAAACATTTAGTTAAATTGATTGGAAAAAAGAAAGAAGAAAATCAAATTGTTACTATCAAAAATGAAAAGGGTGAACTTTACACCAGTTAAGAGGGATGTAAACAATAATTAGGAGCTATTTTGCCCAACTATATGCCAATAAATCTGATAATCTAAGTGAAATGGAAGAATTCTTACAAAAATATAGATTGTCCAGATAGAAGAGGAAATAAATTACTTAACTAGTCCCACTTTAGAAAAAGAATATGAACAAGCTATTAATCAACTCCCTAAGAAAAAATTACCAAAGCCAAATGGATTTACATGTGAATTTTACCAAACATTTAAAGAACAACTAATTCCAATGCTATGCAAACTATTTAGAAAAATAAGGGAAAAAAGAGTCCTACTAAATTCTTATTATTATACAGGTATCATTCTGATACCTAACCAGGAAGGGCCAAAACAGAGAAAGAAAATTATTGATCAATTTCCCTAATGAATATTGATGCAAAAATCTTAAATAAAATATTCACAAAAAGATTACAAGTTATCAACAAGATAATACTCCATAACCAAGTAGGATTTATACCATGAACATAGGGCTGGTTCGATATTAGAAAAACTATTAGCATAATTGATTATGTGAAAAACCAAACTAACAGAAAATGCAGAAAAAGCATTTGACAAAATCCAAGAATATAGAAATGAATGGAGTTTTCCTTAAAATGATCAATAGCTTCTATTTAATATAATACATCTTATATAATGAGGATAAACTAGAATCATTCCCAATAATATCAGCGGTAAAACAAGGTTGCTTCCATCAGCATTACTGTTCAATATTAGAAATATTAGCTTTAGCATTAAGAGAAGAAAAAGAAATTAAAGAAATTAGAGTAGGTAATGAGAAAATCAAATTATCACTCTTTGCAGATGATATAATAATATACATTAGAAAAATCAACAAAAAAATTACTAGAAATAATTCACAATTTTAGCAAAGTTGCAAGATACAAAATAAATTCACATAAATAATCAGTATTTCTATATGTTACCAACAAAATCTAGCAATAAGAAATGCAAAGAGAAATTCCATTTAAAATAACTGTACATAACATAAAATATTTGGAAATCTAACAAGAGAGAGTTGGCAACTACATGAACACAATTACAAAACACCACACGAATAAAGATCTAATCAACTGGAAGAATATCAAGTGCTCATAGGTAAGCCAAATTAATATAATAAAAATGACAATTCTACCTAAATTAATCTACTTATTCAGTACATACCAAACTCCCAAGAAATTGTTTTAAAGAGCTAGAAAAAAATAATAACAAAGTTCATCTAGAAGAACACAAAGTCAAGGATTTCAAGGAAATTAATGAAAAAAAGCAAGTGAAGGTGGCTCTGTTGTACAAGATCTAAAATTATATTATAAAACAGAGGTCATCAAACCTATTTGGAACTGGCTAAAAAATAGAGAATAGGTTAGATTCACAAGACACAATAGTTGAATGAGTATAGTAAATCTAGTGCTTGATAAACGCAAAGACTGGGATAAGAACTCACTATTTGACAAAAATTGCTGGGAAAATTGGAAATTAGTATGGCAGAAAGTAGGTATTGACTCACATCAAACATCCTATGCCAAGATAAGATCAAAATGGATTCATGATTTAGACATAAAGAATGATACTATACACAAATTAGAAGAACAAAGGACAATTTACTTCTCAGATCTATGGAGAAAGAAGGAATTTATGGTCAAAGAAAAACTAGAGTATATTATAGAATGCAAAATGAATAATTTTGATTATATTAAGTTAAAAAGTTTTTGTACAAACAAAAGCAATACAGATGAGATAAGAAAGGAAGCAGTAAACTGGGGAAGGGGAGGGGGATTTTTACATCCAACAGTTCTGATAAAGGCCTCATTTCTAAAATATACAGGGAATTTATAAGAATTCAAGTCATTCCCCAGCAGTTTTTCTATTGACCTTATATCCCAAAGAGATCTTAAAGGAGGGAAAAGGACTCACATATGCAAAAATGTTTGTGGCAGCCCTTTTTGTAGTGGCTAGAACTGGAAACTGAATGGATGTCCACAAACTGGAGAATGGCTGAATAAATTATGGTATATGAACGTTATGGAGTATTACTGTTTTGTAAGGATGATTTCAGAGAGGCCTGGAGAGACTTACATGAGTTGATGCTAAGTGAAATGAGCAGAACCAGGAGATAATTATACACGGCAACAAAACTATACAATGATCAATTATGATAGACATGGCTCTCTTCAACAATGAGATAATTCAAACCAGTTCCACTTGTTCAGTGATGAAGAAAGCCATCAATACCCAGAGACAGGACCATGGCTACTGAGTGTGGACCACAGCATAGCATCTTCACGCTTTCTGTTGATGTTTGCTTGCATTTTGTTTTCCTTCTCAGGTTTTTTTTTTCTTTCTAGATCCTATTTCTCTTGTGCAGCAAGATAATTGTGTAAATATGTATACATATATTGGATTTAACATATATTTTAACATATTTAAAATATATTGGACTACCTGCCATCTAGGGGAGAGAGTGGGGGGAAGGAGGGAAAAAATTGGAACAGAAGGTTTTGCAAGGATCAAGGTTGAAAAATTACTCATGCATATGTTTTGTAAATAAAAAGCTTTAATAAAAAAATTAAAAAAGAATTCAAGTCATTCTCCAACTGATAAATGGTCAAAAGTTATGAACAATTTTCAGATAAAGAAATTAAAACCATTTCTAGTTATATGAAAAAATGCTCTAAATCACTATTGAGCAGAGAAATGCAAATTAAGACAACTCTGAGGTATCACTACAAACCTCTCAGACTGGCTAAGATGACAGGAAAAGACAACTATGAATGTTGAAGGGGATGTGGTAAAACTGGGACACCAATACACTAATTCAACCATTCTGGAAATCAATATGGAACTATGCCCAAATGGCTATCAAACTAAGTATACCTTTTGATCGAGCAGTGTCTCTACTGGGCCTATATCCCAAAGAGATTATAAAAAACGGAAAAGGGTCCACACGTACAAAATGGTTGTAGCAGCTATTTTTGTTGTGGCAAGGAATTGGAAACTGAATGGATGTCCATCTTTTGGAGAATGGCTGAATAATTATGGTATATAAATGTTATAGAATATTGTTGATCTATAAGAAACAATCAGCAGGATGATTTCAGAGAGGCCTGGAGAGACTTACATGAACTGATGCTAAGTGAAGTGAGCAGAACCAGGAGATCACTGTACGTAGCAATAGTAAGGTTATATGATGATCAATTCTGACAGATGTGGCTCTTTTTAACAATGAGGTGATTCAGGCCAATCCCAATGATCTTGTGATAAAGAGAGCCATCTATATCCAGAGAGAAGACTATGGCAACTAAGTGACCACAACATAATATTTTCACTTTTTGTGGTTGTTTGTTTGCATTTTGTTTTCTTTCTCATTTTTTCCCTTTTTGATTTTTTTTGTACAGCATGGTAATTGTAGAAATATATATAGAAGAATTGCATATGATTAACATATATTGGATTACTTGCTGTTTAAGAGAGAAAGTGGGGGAAAGAAAGGGAGAAAAAAATTTTTGAAGCACAAGCTTTTGCAAGAATGAATGTTGAAAATTCTCTAAGTATGTGCTTTGAAAAATAAAAACTTTACACATTAAGGTCTAGCCATGCTAGCCTATTTGCTATTCTTAAAATACAATGTTCCAGCCCTTTTTATCAAGGCAAGGAACTGGAAATTGAATAAATAGACAACAGTTGGGAAATGGCTGAATAAGTTATGGCATATGAATACAACAGAATATTATTATTCTATAAGAAATGATGAGCAGGCTGATTTCAGAAAATCCTAGAAAGATATATATGATGTTGACTGAAGTTGAACAGAACCAGGTAAACATTGTACACAGTAACAAAAAGATTATTGTGACAGACTTTGTGCTTTTCAACAATGTGGTGACTTAAGGCAATTTAAATAGATTTGGAATGCATAATGCTATCTGAATACAGAGAGAGGCCTATGGAGACCAAATGATGATTGAAACATAGTATTTTTACCTTTGTGTTACTGTTTAGGTTTTTTTAATCTTTCTCATGTTTTTCCCCCTTTTGATCTGATTTTTCTTTTACAACATGAAAAATTGGGAAATATATTTAAAAGAATTATACATATCTTGTGATGGGGGAAAGTAAGGGAGGGAGAAAAATTTAGAACACAAAGTTTTACAAAAATTAACTTGAAAACTATACATATATTTGAAAAAATAAAATGCTATTATAAATAAATAACAAATAGAGAGTAAAAAAAAGGTATAATACTCCTTCTCCTACCTACATGATTTTGAACAGACTTATCAACTCTCCCTAGAATACATCCTTTCTTTTACCTCAGCAATACCACCAGCACCACCACCAGCATCATCACCATCACCATGCCAGCAAGGAACAGGAGCAAGCTTTATACCCTCCTACCACCACCACCACCACCACCCCAGCCCACCTGGCCTAAATATCTTTTAACAGGCCTAAGCTTTCTGGCAACTCACTTCCTCTTTCCCTCTCCTGGCCTAACACTAATGCTACGCGCACCCCTCTCTTCCCATCCCTCTGAAGAGGAACCTAAAGTCCCTCTTCTTTTCCAATCTTCCAGCCATCCTCATTTCACAACAGGGCTTGATTTATTGTTTTATTTATTATTTAGATTTAAGAAAGTGATTGAGAAAATTTAATAAATGGAGATTAAATTTAAAAGTGCATCATTTGCACAATTATTTCAGACACAGACCTCAAGGCCATTGTTAAAAAATTTAACAGCATTCTATAATCCTTCAGGTAAGAGAAAGGATCACTAGGTCTTATTATCTGCCCTGCCACTACTCAAAAGGCATTGCTATCTGACCTTCCAGTGAACCTTAAAGACCCCTGAGCCTTGACACCCTAAGATGATTATACCCTTTCATCTACCTACAGCTGAACCCTCCTATATGTTCTGTTTCCCCCAAATAGAATGTGAGTTTCTTACTTTTCTGCCTGTCTTACTTTTCTATCCATATTTCCAAAAGGCCTGGCACATAATAAGCACTTAAAAAATGCTTTTTCTTTCATTATCATTTTCATTCCTCACCATTAATTAGCCATAATTTTACCTGCTGTCCACTAATTAAATCCAATTCTCCCTATCTTTGATTATCAAAAAGCCTTTACTTAAGCCTTCAGTTTCCAGATGGCATGGTAAGTTTCTCCCTTCTAAAAGTTTACAAAACAAGTTAGACATTACAAAACCAGAGCCGTATTCAGAATGAACTTCAGAAAAAGCTGAAAACATGAAACTGAAACATGAAAGGACAATACAGCATCTGTAGGGGCTTGGTGCTGTGCTCTCCCCCAGGGAATCCCAGCTGATCACAATGGAAGAGGAGGTGGAGAGGTCAAACCAGCTGAGGAATAGAATGCAATATCAATAGTGACGGGAGGTGTCAGGATGACTTAAGGAACAGAGCATCCACAGCAGGAAGCTGAATGGAGATGAGGCAGCTGAATAGGGGACTCCTCACCAGAGAAAGCCTTTGTGGAGAAGGTGGACCTTGAACAGGCTGCCTTCAGAGAACGATTATGAAGCAGGAGGGAGTTCCACTTAGAATAATACTTTAAAAGGTAGAGGTTTAAACAGGGGCTTTTGATGATGATGAGCAATGCCACAGACTCTGAAATTAGCCCAGTTTTTCCCCAAGGTTGTGAAGAAAAATCAAATAACATTTCAAGCTAAACATTTATGAAACCTTTATTTAGTATAGGCACTGGTCACTGTGCTAGGCAAAGAAGGGCAGGGAACCCAAAGATGAAAAATAACAGTCCCTGCTCTCATGGAGCTTACTGTCTACAGGAAACACAGAAGGAAGATACAAGTTCACAGAGAAGTAAGATATAAGTATGAGATAGAGGCAAAAGAGAGATCAATTCAAGGAAAAACAAGACAATTTAAGGAAAGCATAGTCGCCTATTTTTGGCTTCAGATTATCAGCATCTAGGCTAAACCTGGACAGAAGAGAATTCTAGATAAGAAAAGATGAGGAGGGAGTACGTTCCAGATGTAGAAAAATGGTCTGCTTATATGAAAGATGAGAAGTAGCAGGACAGTAGGTCAAGATTGAGAGAACAAATAATTTTTTAATTTATTTACTAGTTTTCAACATTTACTTTAATAATATTTTTCCCTCCCTCTCCAAGAGCACAAGCAATTTTATACAGGTTATACATGTACATATTATATTATATACTTAATACAATATTAAACATATTTCCATTTTACTCATATCATGAAAGAAGAATTGGAACAAAAGGGGAAAACCGTAGAAAAGAAAAAAAACAAAAAAAAGTGAAAATAGTATGTTCGATCTGCATTCAGACTCCATAGTTCTTTTTTTGGTTGTAGATAGCATTTTTCAACAAATATTTATTAAGCACCTACTATGTGTTAGGTATCGTACTCAATGGTTACAGTCTGATGGAGAAAAATCATCATGCAAATAATGACATAAAAAGAAGACACAGACAGATACTAGAAGTGGAAAATGATAGAAGAGCACTGACATTAAATAAGGCCATAAAAGGCCTTTTGCAGATGGTAAAATTTTAGCTGAGACTTGAAGGAAACCAAAACATGGAGGGAAGGAGGGAGCATTCTAATAACATGGGAGACAGACAATGACAAATCAGGATATTGGGAGATGGCGTATTTTGTCTAAGGAACAGGAAGGAGGCCAAGGTCACTGCATAAGGAAGGGTCACTGGGTGGAAATTTTAGGAGGGTATAAGATATAAGAATACTGAAAAGATAGAAAGGGACTCGGTTATAATGGACTTTGAAAGTGAAATAGAGGATTTCATATTTAATTCCCAGGGAAAAGGGAGACACTGGAATTTACTACAGAAGGATGACATCATCAGACCTATGCTTCAAGATCAATTTGTCAGCTTATAATGAAGACAAATAAAAATTAAGCTGAAAAGATAAGATTGGTGCCTATTAAGAACAGGTTTAAATGGGGGGAAAAGCATTTATACATTATCCTAAAGGAACCAGAAAAATCACTGAAAGATATTTTTGTGCCAGAAAATCTGTAATACAGTCAGATCTGCACTTTAGACTGAATAGACACTAAGTTTGGAAAAGGAGATACCAGTTTGAAATCTCAACCAGATCCTTCATTTAATGAGGAAACCCATCTCATCATTTGTACTCTTCTGAACATTTAGGTATCTTCTTGGCTGCCATCATCCCTCACAACTGCTTTTGTGTGTTGGATTATAAGATCTCTGAGAGTAGAGGTTGTATTTTGCCTTTCTTTGAGTTCCTACCTCTTAACACAATGCCAAGAAGGTACCAGGAACACATTAGACACTATGACTAAGTGGAGAAAGGGATGGTTATAGAAAATGAAGCAGCTCCTCAGCACCAGGAAGAATGGACAGTTCAACTACCTTGTTCTCAAAGATACCATGGTCCTTAATAATTCAAAAAGATGTAAACTCCAACACTGATCCACAACCACAAAGTGCGCACATCAAAAGGCTTTGGATACAATTGAAAAACTGGAGATCCCAGAGAAAAATCAGAGCCTGGAATATGAGGAAAATAAGGTAGGCAAGAAAAAGAAAGGAGTGGCATAGCTGACTATAAACAAAACCAGTCTGGAGATAAGAAGCCCTGAACTCAAATCTAGTCTGACATACTGGCATACTGGCTGTGGGATCCAGAGCAACTCAACTTAACTTTCCAGTGACCCAGAAGTTGAAGAATAATTTCTGGAGTTGTCGTTTTTTTTTTTTTTTCCATTTCACCAAATTTATTTTAAGAAGTTGTTTTGTTCAGTGTTTTTTTTTTCTATTTTGCCAAATTTATTTTTAAGTTGTTTTCTTTGGTATATTTTTATCCATTTTGTCAAATTTGTTTTTTAAATTGTTTTCTTCAGTCAATTTCTGTGCTTCCTTTTCCAAGCTGCTGGCTTTCCCATCAACTTAAATCTCCTGCACAGCTCTCATTTATTTTCCCCATTTTCTTCTATAAGATCCTTTTGGAACTCTCCCAAGAGAGCTTTTTGAGCTGGAGACAAGTTCATATCCATCTATAAGGTTTTACTTGAAAGCATTTAGCCTTCGCTGTCCTCTTCTAGGTTTGTGTTCTGATCTTCCCTGTTTCCATAGTAGCTTTATATGGTCAGAGCTCTTTTTGCTTTTTTGCTCATTTCTAAAAGTTGTGCTCTAGTCCGTGGACACAGGGAAGAATGTCCTAAGCTTCTTTTGCATGAGGACAGGAACTTCTTACTGACTGCTCTGGGGCTGGTGGTGCTGCAGGCTTTTCCACTGAACTGGTGGGGGTTGGGTCAAGTCCACCTATTATTCTGTGGTTCACAGAGTCACAATTTGCCTTTTGTGGTTGCACTGGAAGTCTCACAGATGATCTGCTGATGCACTGGACTTCTAAACCAGGACAAAATAGCTAGTGCTACTTCCCCCATTTCCTTTTCCTGAATTCATTTTATGGAGAACTTTTTTAAAAGGCCCTTGGCATATGAAGATAAAAATAATAAGCACCCTCTGCTTTTAAAAACCTTACACACTTTATTGAGGGGAATTTTATACTGTGAGTACTATATAACCCCTTGCCCAATTTGGACAGAACTTTCCTCAAGTCTTTCCACGATATCTTAACCTAGAAAACTATTATACTCCAAATATTTGTGGGTTCTGTTACTCCAAAATCCATTCAGAGGTTTGATCTAGTGTTGATGCTGAGGGAAGCTGGGGAGAGGTCAAAGTCCTGTCTACTCTCTACCATCTAGGCTCTGCCCCTGCTCATCCTCCTCTCCCAATAATTTCTGACCTGGATTGAAAGAGGAATTTCCTCACTGGGAGTTCCCTCTACTATGATTCTAGAACTAAATAAAATATTACCTCAAGTTTCCAACTCCCAGCATACTGGAGGATTAAAGAACTTGTTTTTCTCTGCTTCGGACTACCATTGTCAGTAACTTCTTCCATGATTCCCCATGATCCTTCAAAGTATAACTTCCTGCTTATTGGATCTTGTGGCTACCTAGTTCTTCCAATTTCTCTTACCCTACATAGCACCAAAAAACAAACAAACAAACAAAATGCAGGCTTAGAAATGAAAGGAACTTTAGGGAGCCCTCACATAAGAAGACCTATAAGGCACCTTAGAGATTGTGTAGTCTAACTCCTTCAGTTCACAGAAAAAGAAACAGAGGACCAGAGAGGTATGCTCTCCTCAAGACTGTATACAGGTAGTAAGTAACAGGGCCAGTTTTCAAACCCAGGCCTCTGAATACAAAATACAATGATCTTTCTACTCTATCTACTGACTGTCATTCAATGTCTAGAGAATTGTTCAGTATACATACAATGTACACATAGCTAAATACAATGTATATATGATAGGACAAACTGTCCCAAAAATCTTAGTGCAGATTAAAGCTATTAAGTTTTAGTAATGGGTAGTAAGGTGGCAAAATAGATAGTACACTGTACTTGGAATTAGGAAAAACTCATTTTCAGACAGCTTATATTAGTTGTGTCACTCTGGACGAGTCACTTAAGGAAAACAACAAACATTCAAGAAAATCCTAAATGGAGTCAGTAGGAATTAGATGTGAATGAAATGAAAACAATAACCACCTGGAGAAGCAACAACCTTTTTCAGGTCTATTTTCCTCATCTGTAAATCGGGATAATAATAGTTGTTCAAGGTTTGTTGCAAAAATTAGAGAACATGAGTAAACAGCTTTGCACACTTTAAAATACAATATTAATTGTCATAATAAATAAGGTCTTCCCCTACCATCTCGGCACTGACAGGAAGGATAGCACTGACAGAACACAGACATTGATAATGATAATGATAATCAGACCCCCTAAACTCACAGCATAAAACTCCCCTCAATAAAGTGTGTAAAGTCTTTAAAAGCAGAAACTGTTTATTATTTTGTCTTCATATGACAAGGGCCTTTTTAAAAAGTTTTCAGTAAATTGAATTCAGGAAAAGGAAATGGGGGAAGGTCTCAGCAACCTTTCCAAAAAAAGAGCCCTAGAGAGACCTATACTGCACAGTTCCCTGGAAAATTAGTGAAGTTAAATTAACTTGAATTCCTAAAACTGGGTTCTATGATTTGTGTGCTGAGGGCCACTATGACTACAGGGTTTTACATCAACCAGTTGTCACTAACAACAGCTTTTGACTTCAAGATTTTGAGAAACTACATGTATAAGTCAAAGGTTCTGATAAAGGCCTCATTTCCAAAATATATAGAGAATTGACTCTAATTTATAAGAAATCAAGCCATTCCCCAATTGATAAATGGTCAAAGGATATGAACAGACAATACTCAGACGAAGAAATTAAAACTATTTATAGACATATGAAAATATGCTCCAAATCATTATTAATCAGAGAAATGCAAATTAAGACAACACTGAGATACCACTACACACCTCTCAGATTGGCTAGAGTGACAGAGAAAGATAATGCGGAATGTTGGAGGGGATGTGGGAAAACAGGGACACTGATACATTGTTGGTGGAATTGTGAACACATCCAGCCATTCTGGAGAGCAATTTGGAACTATGCTCAAAAAGTTATCAAACTGGGCATACCCTTTGATCCAGCAGTGTTTCTACTGGGCTTATACCCCAAAGAGATACTAAAGAAGGGAAAGGGACCTACCTGTATGTGCCAAAATGTTTGTGGCAGCCCTGTTTGTAGTGGCTAGAAGCTGGAAAATGAAAGGATGTCCATCAATTGGAGAATGGTTGAGTAAATTGTGGTATATGAACGTTATGGAATATTATTGTTCTGTAAGAAATGACCAGCAGGATGAATATAGAGAGGACTGGCGAGACTTACATGAACTGATGCTAAGTGAAATGAGCAGAACCAGGAGATCATTATATACCTCAACAATGATACTGTTAGAGGATGTATTCTGATGGAAGTGGATCTCTTCGATAAAGAGAGCTAATTCAGTTTCAATTGATCAAAGATGGACAGAAGCAACTACACCCAAAGAAAGAACACTGGGAAATGAATATAAACTGCTTGCATTTTTATTTTTCTTTCCAGGTTATTTATACCTTCTGAATCCAATTCTCCCTGTGCAACAAGAGAACTGTTCGGTTCTGCAAATATGTATTGTATCTAGGATTTACTGTAACCTATTTAACATGTAAAGGACTGCTTGCCATCTGAGGGAGGGGGTGAAAGGAGGGAGGGGGAAAATCGGAACAGAAGTGAGTGCAAGGGATAATGCTGTAAAAAATTACCCTGGCATGGGCTAAAAATAAAAAATAAAAATAAAAAATAATTTGAATTACTTCAATATAGATTTTTTCAATGTCTTAAGCCCAGTTATCCCAGAGCATTGTCATTTCCTTCCCATATATTCCTCCAGCACAGAGACTAAATCATTGTCCACAAGCTGGTCTTCAGAAAATGTAATAGGTTCTTGTCAGGATTAGAGTCATGATCACATTGCAACCTGTTCCAAATTGTAGAAATAAACTGTTCATTGCTGGTAAAAAAAAAAAAAGAAAGAAAGAAAGAAAGAAACTACATGTATATGCATAATATAATAACAACAAACAACTGTTGGGGGGGAAAGTATCCAATGTCTAGAACATTTTTAACACATTTATACATATACCCTGAGCATGCAATGGCACCTGCTCAAGTAATTACACAGTTCGTTTTCTAGATGACAAAACTGAAACCCAGACTAAGGGAAACTCTGCTGCTAAGTGGCAGTTCTAGGATTTGAAATCACCTTGATAACAGACCCATTACTCTGTGCATGCAGAATTGTATAGTGGGAAGACCAGTGGTTCCCAGCTCTTCCACTAACCAAGTAGGTGACTTTGGTCAAGTTTCTCTCCTGGACCTCACTTTCCTAATCTGTAGAAGAGGCTGGAGACTTAAATATTTATGTTCTAACATTATGTGATTCTAAAATATTCAGAGATCTCAGTTCTAGTCACAACTCTGCTGCTAACCTCACTATGAGACTTTAAGTTACTTCTCTCTAGGCTTCATATTTCACCAAACGATTCCATTTTTCGATTACTCAAAACACTTTCACTTTCATCATTAAATGTGATCTACAATGTTAAGCACCTTGATGGCAGGTTCTATGTAACTTTTTTGTTTGCACACTTAGCGGTTAAAATAGACACTGGACCTGTAATTTATTGCCTCTACCAAGGCAGGTCTCTCACTTTCTCTGCAATATACCCAATTAGCTAAAAGGGTGACTTGTCCAAGTTCACAAAGCCAGTGTGTGTCAGATTAGACTAGAATCCTGGTCCTCTTACCCTTAAGATCAACCCTCTCTAAGCACAACATCAAACTGTCTATTAATCAACAAACACTGATCATTTTAAACAATCCTGGAAATAAATAAGGCAAATATTATTTCAATACTACAAATGAGGAAAGCGGTTCAGAGGAAAAAGACTTGTTTTAAGATTCTATTATTCAAACAAGAAAATAACAGAATTTGATACCAGACTTTAAGCCCCTTATAGACATCATTTTATATAAATCTAAGTAAGAGGTATCCTGAGGCACTTTGTGAGTCTCAAAAAAATCTGGCCCCTTCCTTTATAGCACATTCACTAGCATTTGTATTATGTTCTGTACACTTAGGAACTTAGATAAATGGTGAATTTGAGTTAAAGACAGAAGCTTATGGACCAAAACTGCTACTGCATCTGGCTCCTCCAAGATTAATGGACCATATGCACAGAGCAATGGGTTTGGTATCACAGGACTGGATTTCAAATCCTAGTTCTGCCATTTAAACAGCAGACTTTTCCTTAGTCCAGGTTTCAGTTTTGTCGTCTATAAAACAAAGTGTATAAACTAGATCTCTGAGGCCTCTTTTTATTCTACATCTCATAATTCTCCAGTCAGAGATATTCAGATAAATAGATGGGCTGTGATATTCCCGAGTAGAGCAAGCAAATACCAAAAGGGACATTCAATATAGTGCCCTCAACAGGGATGGCATCAGGCTCAGTGATAAGGGAATCCCAAAGAAAAGTGCCCTCCTATTTCTTAGTGATGAGATACAGCTGAGAAAACTCACCAATGTGGGTATCTGTTCAAGCAAGAAGTTTTGACTATTCTCATGATGGCTCCCCTCCCACCTTAACGTTTTTTAAATCCAAAGGCAAGATCAGATGACTCTCCAAAAATCTTATATTTATTTATTTTGTACTTATTTTATATATATATTGTATAAATTCGCTCTCTCTCTCTTTCTCTCTCTCTCTCACACACACACACATATACTCTTTTGGAATATAATCACCTTGAGATTAGGGACAGTTTTTTTCCTTAGCGTTTTTATCCCCTAGTACTTAGCACAAAATCAGGCACTTAATACATGTCTGTCGATTGACTTAAGTCCCTCTCAGCACTTAGTAGTTCCAGGCACAATGCCAAGCATTGAGGATTCAAAGAAAGGTAAAATATAGTCTCTACTCTCAAGAAACTCACAGTCTAAAGTGAGAGACTATATGCAAACAAGCTGTCTTAAGGATAAACTGGAAATAATCATCAGCAGAAAGGTGCTAGAATAAAGGAGTCTGGGAAAGGTTTGCAATTGCAGACAGGATCTTAGCTGGTACCTGAAGGAAGCCAGGAAATCCCAGGGGCAGAAATGGGGAGGAAGAGTATTTCAGATTTCAGGGACAGCCTGTAAAATGTCAGAATAAGGAGGTGGAGTGTCTTAGTAGAAGAACAGCAAGAAAGCCAAGCTCATTCTCTTTCTTAACCCAAAGGTATCATTTCCAACATTTTTTCATTTGGGGAGCCAATCATTGAACCTGCCTGAATCTTTGGAAGCCCATTAAATGCTGAGGAACATAGACTTACTTGTACAGGTAAATAGAAAAAACAAGGATTTTCCACATAGGATTTCTAGAGACAACAAGAAAACATTCTGGGGTATTGCACAGCTGGAGTAAGGATCTCAATTCATCATTTTGTTCTCTTATTTCTCAGACTCCCCCAAATTCCTCTGCTACAAACATCACAGCTACCCCCTCTACCCTCTACAGCTGATTCTCCATGTAAAACCTTCACCATCAATACACTTTGTGCTGTTGCATCTTCAGCAATGCTACTGGAGTCTCCTGTTCTATCTTTTTTTTTTTTTAATAGCCTTCTGCTTATTTTAATAGTTCTTCCATTCCTCCTCTTTATCAGACTGTTTTTACCACTTTGAAGCTGGTGCTTACTGATTACACTACTATTTACATCTCCACTTAGGAGGCACCTCAGCCCTAGCTTTTTCCCAGTTCCAGCCAATTCCCAACAGCTCTCATTGCTGGTACCCAGGTGAGAAGACAATTACCTCCACTTTCAGCTTGGTGGGTTCTCACACAAATTTTTTCCAGACCAGTGTCACAGAGATCAGAGCCAAATTCCATTCACTTAAGAGATTTTTGTTTGCCTGCCAGCCCATCCTTCTTCCTCTTCTTCACTTATTCGAATCAAATTGTTTTTTATGGGCTCTTCTACTATAGCTGAAACTTCCAATATGTACTGTTTCCCTCTATTAGAATATGAACTCCCATTAGATTATACATTCCTTGAGGGAAGGGACTATCTTTTGCTTCATTTTGTATCCCCAAGCTTAAGCATGGTATCTGGCCGTATAGCCACGTAATAAATGCTGATTATCTGATTTTTTTTTTAAAAGGGACTGTCTTGATTTCTCCTGTTTATATTCCCAGTGTTTTGAATATAATAGATATTTAAAAGTGTTTTTCCCCCTCATTCATTTATTCATCTCCTTCAAAAAGCTTCTCCCAACTACCTCAACTCACACTGATCTTTCTGTCCCCTGAAGTTTTACTATATCACTCACTGGATACTCTGGTAGTGTTCATTTGTTCTAGGCTTATTTTGTCACACTCAACTAGACTGTAAATTCCTTGAGGGCAGTAACTGTCTTAGACACACCTGTATTTAATATCTTGGTGCTCTACATGCATCAATTATGCAATAAAGTTTCCAGATAAACTGTTTCCCTAGGTAGGGAAAATTCATGAGGAAGGCCACCCTATCACACACTATGGTAGTCTGGAGAAAATTGGCAGCTAAGGACTCTTCCAGCTTTAACTTTTTATGTTCTAATATTCATGTTCCAAGCACCCCTCTAGCACTAATAGCTTAGAATTCTGGTCCTAAGTAGTCCAATGAGACATAGCAAAGGCTATTAACATCTATTAATACTGTATTAGTTTATTTCTTACTTACTACCTTGCCTTGCTACATAATAGGGGAAGAAATGATCTCCCAACCTGGGACCAAGACCTTCTTTCAAATCCCCACAACTCTTAGTGCCCTTCTTCCTCATAAACTTTGCAGTTAACTCTCTTGTGTTTTGTATTTATCCTCAGAGGTCAGAAAGCTGGCCTCAGGATCAGGAATACCTGGGATCAAGGTCACCTTTGACATATACTGGTTAGAGTGACCTCAGTTAACCTAAATGGGCTCCCAAACAACTGTTTAATAATCAGAGTTTCATAAAAGGTGCTGATCTGCAGAGAGATAGAAAGACCGCTTGGCAAAGAACTCACTCTACCATCAATGAAATCAAAGGGTTGTTCAAAAACTAATTTTAAAAAATCCCACATAAATGTGGAAATATAGATAGAAGATTTACACATGTTTAACATATATTGGGTTACTTGCTGTCTAGGGGAGAAGTGGGGGGAAGGAAAGGAGAAAAATCTGGAACAGAAGGTTCTGCAAAAGTGAATATTGAAAATTATCTTTGCATATATTTTGAAAATAAAAAAAATTATTAAAAAATTAAAGAAAATCATATACACACATGTTATCTTCCCTAATAAAATTAACTGCTTGAGTTGAAACAAGGATGACAGCATGTTTTTCGTCTTTGTTTCCTCCCAGTGCCTCATCCAGTTCCTAGCACACAGTAAGATCTTATAACTAGTTAATTGATTGGTCCTCAGGAAGAATTGAAAATATATGGGTTCTGGTCCTGGCTAGGGACCTAGGTAGTCAGGGAGTGAGATGGATGGGACACTAGGGCTAAAGATGATAAGACCTAAGTTCAAATGTGGACTCACACTCTGTTAAGCAAGTCGCTTAATTTTTCTTTGCCTCAGTTCCCTCAACTGTAAAACACAGGTAATAATAACATGTCTCTCAAGGCTGTCATGAGGATATTTATAAAGTGCCTGACATACATTAGTTGCTTAATAAACACTTGTTTCTTTCCTTCCTTTTCCTTTCTTCCTTCCTTACTCCCATCTCAATTTCTTCATTTCTTGTTTCCTTCCTCCACTGATACCAAGAACCCAGAGATTTGCATCTACTAATTTCCTGGAAGCTCAACATAGCCTACCACCTAACTCCAAAGGTTACTGTCTCAACCAGGGGCTCAGCTACACTTCCCATTCTCTGCAGGGGAAAAAAAAGTACCAAGATTATTGGCTCTAAACAATACCTTGCATCTGGTTTGGCATAAATTTACATATTTAATCCATGAGGGCCCTAACTCCAAGTATGTCAAATGGAATTAATTACAGCAACCTTCTGCAATTGTTTTCAAACCCAATATTTAAAAGCTTTCCACACAAGAAACACACAACAGATTTGTAACTCATCCAGTTAATCATGTTCTGTTGCTCAGTCTTCAGTCCAGGAGAAGCTAAACCAGAGCCCAAGATGCTGAAGGATGAAAAGCAAAGAACAATGACTCACTAGGGAATCACAGTTGAGTTTAAACTCTGACCAGGAACTTTAATACCTGTTTAATCTTGCATAAATTAGGGCCTCGGTTTCCTCATCATAAAATGGAGGGGTTAGACTAAATAGTCTATAACTGGTCCTTTTTCAGCTAAAAACTCTATAACCTAATACAAACATGATTTAGAGAGTACTGCCCAGGGATGTCTACCCCAACTCTTGCTCTGATTTCAAGCCAGATATTTTGGGTGGGGAAGTTAAATTTTACAAAGATAAAGCACATAAACTGCTTATCACAAGATCCAGGCTGATGCCCAATTTTAGCTCTTTTCAACAGAGCAGGCGCCTGATTTTAAAAAATGTTTTGAAGCTAAAGTAACTTTCCATTTAAGTTAACTTAAGGTTCAAAAATTTTCCCTAGGGACAGTAGGAAGGAGAGTATGTTGGAAAGAACATAAACTGTATATACCCTTTGAATAAGGGATGCCACAACTGGGCTTACGCCCAAAGGAGTTCAAAGACGGAGGGAAAGGTCACATATATACAAAAAAAAAAATTGTAGCACCACTTTTTGTACAAAAACAGCACCAAAGAACTAGAGGGAAACTAGGTATGCAAAATCAGGGGATGGCTGAACAAAGAGTGATGTAGGAATGTAATGGAATATGGGTGCACAAAATGTGAAGAATTCAGAGAAAACTTAGGAAGATTTTAATGAGTGAAATAAACAGAACCAAGAGAACAATTTACACAATGACCACAATACTGTAAAAAAAAATGAAACTGAAATATTTGAATATTCTGGTGAATGCAGTAACAATTGATTAATGTGCTTTCAGGACTAACAGTATACTAAAGTATACTTTTTGCCTCTTGTCAGGGAGGTACAGAATAGATTTTTAGTCTCCTTATGTCTCCTGGTTCTTCTCCTATCTATCTGACTGCTCCTTCTCCTTTGTTGGATCCTTCTTCAGATCACAGCCTCTAAATGCAGATGTCCTCAAGTGCTAGATTCTCTTCTCTCCCTTTGCTTCACTTGGTGATCTCATCACCTCTCATGGATTTAATAACCATGCCTATGCTGATGATTCTCAAAGTTATCTATTCTTCCTCAAACTCTCTATTTGACCTCCAATCTCTCATCTCCCACTGCTTTCAGACATCTCAAACTGGATATACACAGACATCTTAAACTGAGTATATCCATAACAAAACTTATAATATTTTCCTCAAATCTTCCATGCCTCCCTTATCTATTATTTTAAAGGACATCCCAGTCTCTTAAGTTCACAACAACCTAGCCATCAGCCTGGACTCATCACCATTTTTTACTCTCCCCTCAAGCTGTCCCCAAGACAGTCAATTTTACCTTTGATAACAGCACATACACTTGAGGCAAGCATGTTGGATTTTATTTTGTTTTGTATCTACTTTTTACAAGGGAGAGAGTTCTATTTGGGGATGAAGAAGTAAAAACACTAGAACTACCAGTCAGACTTTTTTAAGTATCAATAATTTTTTTTAAATAGAGTGACCATTGCACTAGAAATTAAGAAACTTAGATTTCAGTCCTAGCTTTACACCTAATTCATTTCTCTGACAACAGGCAAATGACTTCCCCCTCCCTGGGCCTCCACTGTCTCTTATGCAAAATGAATGAATTGGCCTTCATGGGCTCTACAATCCTTTCAATTTTCTAGGGCCCATTCCAGCCCCCAAAATTGATGCTCTACTTTGCATTCTAGGAATCTGACTTACCTCAAGGATGACTTACTTCCTCCAGCCTGAATTAAAATCTACCCGTTTCCAGCTGGCAAGCTTAAACCCACACTAAGAATGATTTGGGTTTCCAAATCAAAACCTGCCAGTCATGTTAGACACTGAAATGTAGCCAGAATTGGGAAGCAACCACCACACAGTCTAAGCACTGTTTAGAGCCCTTTTGAAGGAAAAATTGGAGGGGCTAATCTTTTGGATTCATTTGATAGATTTATTTTCCTCCAAATTGGCAATGTGTTTAATTAACGTTCAAGGAAAGAGACAAGTTGGGAACAAATGACTTTTTAAAAAACTTACTAGAACCTCATCTGATTTTTTAAAAAATTCTCCCTCAATTTTAACTAATTAGATTAGAGTTTCACTATGACATTATCTTTGACATCTATACCTTTATAAGAAGGTACCCTTTGTCTTTCTGCAATTAAATTTCCTCGATTAGGGTTCCAAATGGATCCATCTTTTACCCTTATTTCATTCTACATAGCAAGTAAAAAGGATTTATATCATAAAATATTAGCTCTGGAATGGACCTTTGAACACAGATATTAGAATATAAAAAATTATAGCTAGAAAGGAGCTAAAAATGCAGAATATTTCAACTAGAAGGGTTCTTCGAATACACAGGCTTTCCCCAAACAGTCCCTGCCCTCAAAGTGGGCACTGTATTCTGCTAGAGGTTACAATATGTTACAACAGATTAGTAAATAAAAGATAATTTAAGAAATGGGAAAGTACCAACAACTCTGTACCTTAGGCTAGATATATTTCTAGGATGTTCCTGAACTTGGATGGGAAGAAAAAAATCCCCTTTTTATTTCAATATATTTGCTTTTCTTTCTAATTCTATGTATTTTAATTTTTGCATTTAAAAATATTATTCTAAGAAGGGATCCATACTAAGTTTCACCAGACTCTCAAAGGAGCTCCTTTGAGAAGAAATCCTAGAGCAGAGTCATCAGAAAAGGCTTTCGCCTAGTAAATGGCACATGAGATGACCTGGAGAAAGCCTTAAATCCTAAGAATGCTGCTGGAATTGTAAGATATTTAGGAATCTGGCACATTAAAGCTGGAGAGGCCTGACCCAGGTGGTTTAAATGTTTCCTTTTATAGAGAAGAAACCAAAGTTCAAAAAGGGTAGTGTGTAAGGCACATTTAAGTAAAACAATGTAGGGAGTTCCAGTTTCACTTTTATGGTCTTTTCACCTTCAACATTAGGATGGGAAGAGACCTCAATGTCTCTCAGCCAGACTCTTCAATTTATAATAAGGAAACTGAGGCCCACAGGAGGAAGTGTCACAGAAGGAGAGAGTGTCAGAGCAAGCCAATTTAGTGACTTTCTACCACATTCTGCTGCCTCCTATCTCAGAAAAAAAGTTTCTATTAAAAACACAATTTTAATATTTTCCTTCTATGCAATGAAAAGTTCATGGGAAAAATTTTTTAATCTCTTTTTCTTTGGGAATTTGAGATTACGATTTAGCATTTCCCCCATGTTCCTTGACAAATGATCACCACAAGATATTTTGCTCTAAATAAAGAGAATTTCAGAATTAGAAGAGACTTCAAAATTCATTTAATCCAATCCCCTACTGATCAACAACAAAATGATACTAAGTTCTGTCTAATATGCAGTACATAGGTACATACACATATACACACACATTCTCTCACTATCTCCTCCCCATTTCTCTTTTTCCTCTCCCTACCCCACCCTTACCCCTATCCTTCAGGTCAATGGGAATTTTCATGGTAGAGATGCAAACAAACCTCTAGAACATCTGCGTCAAGATGATGTGGCTCTCTAACCCTCACAATCATGACAGTGACAGACACTTCCAGCTAATATTTCAGTATTCATCCCAGGAACAGCTTCTAGCTGGAAAGGCTAGTCAACAAACTGCATAGGAAATCAGCATGATGCTAGCCTGAAGAAGGCCCTCCTTTCCTTAGCCTTTAAAGGGTTACTCCCTTCAAAAGTCCAGATATTAAATACTCATCCTATCCCAAATCACCTAGCCTTTCTTCCCAGCCCCCTACCAAGGACTAGAGTCTCAAACAGTCTAACTCTATTGGGAAAGATTTCCTGATTTTTCCCTCCTACAATGGCCACAAAAATCCAGGAATCACCTGACTCCATTTCTTCTCTTTGGCTTATATATCAAGCCTCACTCTGCTTTGTCAGCCAAAATATTTATATCATTTCTCTGCAGATTCAATAACATCTTCACCTCCATCATCTTTCTGCTGCATTTTCTTTTTCAATCAATGTAATCTCTTTGTACAAATTCCAAAATGATAGATATGTGTATAAAAACCTATATAGTGTATGTATATATACAAATACACACATGCATATATGTGTGACAGACATGTATACATGTGTGTGTCATATACCATTCCATCAATTGTAGATATTACAGTCCTAGCAGAATAATGTGCTAGATTCCCTTCCCTACTTCTCCACTCCTCTCCAAACCCACAGGGAAATATAGACAAGGATCATACAGGAAAAACAGGTTACAACTCAGCCTTGTGGGCCCTCTTTTTCTCACACAGACCCTGGTCCCACATCTTTACCCAGGTCAAACGTACATCAAGAATCTGCTCCTTCCTTCACCTCCATCTTTTGGAATCCTCACTTCTTTCAAAACAGAGTTCAAATACATCCTTCTACATGAAGTCTCTCCCTATTCCCTCCCTCCATAACTATATTACATTTATTCAGTACATATATATGCATATTTTCCTCCTAGAATGCAGGCAAGCTGAGATTATTTTGTTGGGTTAGTTTGTTACTGTTTTGTTTCTGTTTCTTTTTTTTTTTTTTTTTTGGGGGGGGGGGTTGTCTCTGTAATTGCAATTACGTAGCTACCTAGTCCCGTAACTACCTAATAGCCAACTTACTATCTTCATAACAACACAGAAAAGTACATAGTACTATTATTGTGTCCATTTCACAGAGGAGGAAACTGAGGCAGGTAGCAAATAAATAGCTTGCCCAGGATCACACAGCTAATTAAGTCTCTGAGACTGGATCTCAGGTCTCTAGTCTCAAGGCACTATTCATTGTGCTACCTAATTGCCCCCACATATAGGGAGGAGGAGGAGGAGGAGGAGGAGAAAAGAAGAAGAAAGAAGAAGGAAGAAGAAGGAAGAAGGAAGAAGAAGAAGAAAAAGAAGAAGAAGAACAAGAACAAGAAAAGGTTTTCTGCTTAACTGACTGTCTCATCTGCACTGCCTGATGAGATCACAGATCCATTTAAGGAATTCAAGTATTCATATTAATAGGCCAGGACCCTTTGAAATCAGATCACTCCAAACCACTGACCAACTTCCATTCATTTCTGGTATTTCCCTAAAAGAAAGACTGGTCATTAAAGTAGCACCATCTTAAACCAAGTTCAAGGCTTGGCACTTTCATCTATTTGGTAGATAAAGTATACTCGGGAAATAACAATCCTTTACCTGCACTTTGTAGTTTTCAACACATATAGATACACCTGATTTAATTGGATCTTCCTAAGAAACCTTGGCAGCTAGTTGGCTTAGTGGACAGAATTCTGTACCTGGAGTTAGGAAGCCCAAAATTCAAATCCAGCCTCAGACACTAACTAGGCTATATGACCCTCAGAACATCACTTACTCTGCTTTAATCCCGTGAATAAGGCAATGGCAGAATCTTTGCCAAAAAACCCCATGGATTAAATGGGCCACCAAGTCACAAAGAGTCAGAACTAAACTACAAAGGACTAGCATGTGGGCGAAGTTTTTAACTCATTCCAGAGGAAAAAAAGAGAGTTGGTCAAGTGACTTGCAAATGAGTTCCTTGGCCAAGACCAGAAAGAAGCAAAGTCTCCAGAAGGCTGGTGCCTCCAACGATGCTTTATGTCACCCAACACATATTAAGCTTTTTCACAGGCAAGACACTGGCCTGGAAATACAAGGGCTCTTGCTCTCCAGGAGATTATGTTATAGAGGGCAGAGTAGAGAAGAAGAGACAGATCCATGCACATATATCTGTGCTATAGAAGAAATTAAACTGAGGGCCAAGTAGAAATTCAAGTCAAGTTCTGTGAGAAACTAGAAGAGGAAAAGTAACCTTCCTTGGAAGGGGAGTGAGAATCAGGGAAGGCTTAAAGGAACAGTTGATACATGAGGAAGTCCTTCAAAGGACAGACTTTAAGAACTAGAAATGTGTGGGTATGTGCTTCATATGTATATATGACACACATATACATGTAACATACAATGCATGCATTTATGTGCTAGGGCTGGCCACAACATTTTTATCCAGGCAATGACAGGATACCATGGCTTCAAAAAAGCTAGTTAGAAAAGCTCAATATTCTATTTCTAGTAATGCCCTGCCTCACCACTTTCTTTTAGAGTATAGCCCTGCAGCTGTTTCTTTCAGCAAATCTGTAAACTTGGGAGTGCAAAATACACCCACTACTCAAGACTTAATTACTTAGGCCCCTAGGGAAGTTCAGAGAAAAGGAAAAGAGGGCTGATCCTTTCTCCAACCTGTACCAGCCTCTGTAAAGCTTAAAAGGGTATCGCAGACACTGGCCCAGAACCAGACCAGGTTTTTGGAGACTGTGAATCTGGGTGGGAATCCTCAGCTCTTCCACTTGAGATTTCAAACACATTAGGTTTGACAGCAGGGTGGGCCTGAAATCAGGAAGATCTAAGTTCAAATAGTGTTCTGCCTTAGACACTTCCTGTTCTTGACAAAAATCATTTAACTTCTATGTTTCTCAGTTTCCTTGATCATCAAAATTGAGATAACAGTATCTACCTTATAGGTTTATTATGAAGATCAAATTACGTGCAAACCTTAAAACTACATAAATGTCTATTATTATTGTTGTTGTTACTACTACTACTACTACTACTACTAATAATAATAATAATAATATACCAAGATTTGTTTGTTCTTTAACTTGGTACTTAATTTTTCAGGGCTTCAGTTTCCTCATCAGCAAAATAGGAGTTGAATTAGATGATCTCAAGTTCTTTCCAGCTTTGGATCATATGATTCTAAATACTATAGAAGTCTCCCAGGTTTCACATTTTCAACCTTCACATTTCTCCTCAGAAACTATGGTGACCGTAACAAAACCCAAGTAAAAATAATATCACAGTTCCATCCAAATCATCAAATAAGAGAGGGTTAACAAAATAGTGACTAAGCTGAGCTTCAAACTGTTGAGGTATGAGTTTGGAACAATAAACACACTCCCTTTGCGTATCACTACCTTAGTGTCTCCTTGCCTGGAACTGCCAACCACAGGCAGTTGAGTGGTACACTAATTGGAGTACTTGATTTGGGAGTCAAAATTCCACCTTTTGCTAGCAAAATGTGCTAGCAAGTCGACTCATTTCTCTCAGCCAGTTTCTCCATTTACAGGATGGGAATAATATCACCTACCTCCTAGCATCAGGAAAGAATCAAATGAGATCATACACACAACTCATTTTGCAAACCTTAAAGTACTATATAAATGTTAGCTGTTATTATTTCTAGGTTCTCTAAACAAGATACATTTACCTTTCACCATGAGCAACTGGAAGATTTACCAAAATAATAATAATAATAATAATAATAATAATAATAAAAACTATTCCCCCAAAAGCCTAAAGATGTACTTTTATAATGCTCTAAACAGGATATATAAAAAGAGATATGACTATAAAATAAGAAAACTGTCTAACATGCAGATCAGAATTTCCCAATAGAAAAAATGTTTTTTTCTAATTCTCTTAATTTACTGCTTCTTTTTAAAACCCAGTGTCTAACAATTCCCCAAGTGTCACAATGATTTCCTTTTTTTTCTATCTTCTTTCCTCTCTTCCCTGTCTTCTTTTTCCTTTTTCTCTTACCTTCCTTCACCAGTAAGGAATATCCTTTACCAATGCAGATCTAACCCTTTCTCTGTAATTTAAGGTCTTAAGGATTGGCAGGGACCTTGAGCTCAGGTTAAATGACTTGTCCAGGGTGACACAATCAGTATTCAGGAAACAGAATTTGCTGACTTTCCAGCCAGCTCCCTACCCTCTCACTATATACATTATGCTCCCTCACTCTATTTTACTGTCTCAACTTCACTTTTAGTGTCCATGAGTCTATAAAATCTCTCAATGATAATGCTACTCTATTATCCAAATACAAATCAGGAATATCATTTAATTCCAAGGTTGAAAAATCAAGAGATGGAGTAAATGATATCTGAAATCTCTTCTAACATTCATGTTATAGCTGAGGAAAGTAAGGCTCAGAATGCGGTGGTGCCTTGTATTCCAATACACAGTTCTTATCATTTCTGGAACAGGGACTAAAGCTTCAGAGCTCATCAGCCCAGAGAATTTACCAATAGAAAAATTCACCAGGATGCATAAAGCTGGAAAGCATCACAGAAATTACCTGGCCAAAGGAACATATCACAGACACACTGCGGAAGGGAAAACCAGACAGATCAAGCAACTTACTCAAAGTCACATGAGAAGTATCAGATGCAGAATTTGAATTCAGGTCCATAACTAACTGGATCCAAGCTTTCCCAATTCCTTCCTTGTCAATCCCTCTTCCCATTACACTGATATAAAGATTAAATGTGTGGTTATCAGGCCGTTAAAGTTCTCTTAGTAACTTTATGTCTCCTGCCTTTATGTCCTATTAGTCTAGGATTCCAACTAGATTCCTGAAAGGTTCAGATAAATAAATGAATGACAGATCACCAAATGACACTGACAAATGACAATGACAAGAATATTGGGGGAGGGAGGTTGGTCCCCCAATTTTTTTGAGATTAATATTGTGAAGATCTGTCATATCTTTTTCATGACAAAGCTGATACAGAATACTAGGAATAACCCAAAATCCATTTCTGCTCATCTTCATCTCAATCTCTTTGTGTCTCTGTCTATCTGTCTGTCTCTTTCTCTATTCCCATCTCTCTGTCTGTCTCTCTTCTCTCCCCCTTCTTTCCTCTCTCTCCCTACCCCCCCACCACACACACAGTGCTACATCCAACACTAATGTAGTCTCCAACTCTGACTCTGAGAAACCTTTCCCTGTTCTCTAAAGCAAGGATGGCAATGAAATTAACTTTGATTGTTGTACTTCCCACCCTGACAAGACAAGACAGTTCAAATTTTCTATTTGCAGATGGCTGGTAAGAAAACTGAGAACTCCTTGGCCAACAAACATTACTCTCCAAGCTGCTTTTCCAGCAATGAATCTCGCCAAGGCAGCTCACTCCAAATTAGTCATATTTTGTGGGTAAAACAAACACCTCAATTCATAGACTCAGAAGAGACCTTTACAGTCAAATGCTGGGCAAGTTGCTAAACTTTTCAGTGTCCTAAGTACTTCTCCTCTAAAACGAGAAGTACTAACCTATGTTGGTAACAGTGGTAACAGTTCCTTACCTTGAAATTCCCTATTCTAATGAAATCACAGGTCCAGTCCCATCCTTCCAAAGCCTTAGAATGTCAGACCTAGAAGGGATCCCAGGACATAAGCAAAGAACACAAACTGTTCACAGACTAGAAATGACTTGTAAGATTATCTAGTCCAACTTCTACCTACACATAGGGGAAAATGAGGTCCAGACAGGTGAAATAATTTTTCCCAAAGTCATACTCAGCAGGTTTATGGGAGGGACAAGAATTCATTACTGTCCCTCCCATGGCTATAAAAATAAATTACTCAACAATTTGCTAGTTGTGTCAGAGTGATGTTGGCCTACTCTAGTACGTTCAAAAGCATCAGGACTCAGGAAGGGGAATTAAAAAAAGAGAGATAAGCAAATGTCCAGCATCAATCTATAAAGAAGTCAGAGATAGCCAGGAATAAGATCCTTCCCAATAATGCAGTATGACTCTATCAAATCCCTCTAAATGATACAATATGGCAGGGTTCACTTAAAGAAAAACCAATCCACAAAAGACTGTTACTTCCTGGGAAATCCCACCTATTACAGGTGATCTACAAGCCTACTTTTAAAAAAGTCTCTTGAGGAAGTAAAGCAATAAAAGTTGACTATTACAATCATAGGCATGAATTCTGAGTTTCAACATGGTCTTGAAATAAAAGTTCACTCATACATCTGATTAACCATGGTAAGTTCTTATCTCACACAAGCAAAGAGCAGATACAAGAAATCTTGAGTTCCCAGATAAAGCATGCCAAGAAATGAATCAAAAGGTGAGGGGGGAAAATGGGCCTGATGCTAAAACCAACAAAAAAAAAGTTTATTTTTCCAGGGAAATAGACTGATTGCTCTTTACTTTGTGAAACAGAAAGAAAGGTTGGTTCATACAACAATTTGACATCATTGCTATTTTCCAAATTTTAAAAATGTCTTGAAAATGAAAAAACAAGTCTTGAGACCATACTTTCACAGGAGACAGAAAATAGAAGAAAATTCTTTCTCCTGACTTGATACAAACTGTAAGGCAAGCCCCTGACATTTCAAACCTTGTGGACTAAAAACCACCAACCAAGTCCTAAGACATAAAAGAAATACATGAAGTAATAGTGTATCCATTATGTGAGTGAGCATAAACTATCTTGCCATCAAAGCAAGTATGTTAGTCACTGATTACTACCCGTAAAACAGTTGCTGCCAAAGATTACCCAAAACCATGGAAAAGAATATGGAAGAGACTGTCAAAAGTGAGAAAGAGCTTTTTAGTTTGTTAAAAAGTTTTTTTTAACAAACTAAACTCAGTTATTTTACTCACTTCTAGTCAAATTTCCAACTAAGGGAGAAATTTCCCAAGTCATACCCAAGAGTAAGTTTATGCAAGCGGGACACCAATAAAGATGACTTAATGCCATGAAATAACAGTAAAGAAGCAAAAAATGTCATGAGTACTCTGACAATATAAAGTTAAATCCCTTTGGGGCAAATACTGTTGGAACTGTTTGTTTGCCTTTAAGTTCTCTGTAAAGCAGAAAATATTTCCAATTTTCACTTAATTTAGATAATCAATTAAAATATTTAGATGCCAACCATGTGAAAATCACCACAGTTAAATAGGAGAAAACTTCAATATATAACAAAAGAATGTAAATAGTCTCTTTGGAGATCCTCATAAAAAATGATAATCAATTGTACTCTTTAACTGATTGACCCAAGAAACATAAATAGGGTTTTCAGTAGGATTTTTCAGATTTTATTCTCTAAGCAGTCATCAATTGCCCTGGAATCATTTTATAAGGGGGTGGGGAGGGTATTTTTCAGTGGGCTTCTCATTCTTCCCACTTCCCCACTTCCCATCTCAACTGCTCATTTAGACAATTCTCCTTCCACTGGTTCAGAGTACAGGGAAGGTTATCCAGTCCTGTATTCTTCACCCACAGAAGAATCCTTTCCAAATTCCCACAGAGAAAAGTGCTTTACAAACTTAAAATGGTATGTAAATGTTAGTTACTATTATTATTTAAAACAAAATAATTTGTTTTAGAATATGCATTAAATGTATATATGTAAAATACTGTGTCCTTTCAGCAGTAAATAACAATCATCATAAATAAAATCCAAAGCAAAAGAGAATTATTTGGAAAAGAAACACATCAACTATTATCAAATTTAATATAATAAAAAAGGTTCCAAATAAGTTATCAATGAATGACTGAAAATCATCAGAGATGAACTGGTCTTCCATAACTAGCCCAATAAGTGTCTTCTCAATGAGTCACCCAGGAGTCTTCCCCATGGACTGCTCAGCCTCCTTTCCCTGAGAGATCCCTTCTACTATTATCTACCCAAGGAAAACTAGAACTGGGGCGAAAAAAAGCAGAGCTCTCTGTTTTAGGACCAATTTGCCTACCAAGCTCCAACCATAGCTGAAGAATTTCCCAAAAATAAACCCTCAGTTTTCAGGGGGTTCCTTATTTTAATGTTCCAAATCTGTTCTGATTGAAATTCCTTTCACCCCCCAAAAAAACCCATTTCCTTCTAATTCAGGCTAAAGAAACTGACTGAAATACCAGTTGCAGATGGTCTTTCCTGCTTGGAGCAAAAACTAGATTCAGAGAGAGAGAGAGAGAGAGAGAGAGAGAGAGAGAGAGAGAGAGAGAGAGAGAGAGAGAGAGAGAGAGAGAGAGAGAGAGAGAGAGAGAGAGAGAGAGAGAGAGAGAGAGAGAGAGAGAGGTTGTGTGTGTATTTTTCAAATTAAATTTTGCTGCTATAGTCAGCTGGGTTGAAAATTTTCCTGTTTCTTCAGCAATATAAGTGGGCCACTTGGGGAGATAGATAAGACTAAGAATTTTCACATTCACACACCTTCTCTCCTCCTTTTTGTTGCTTTTTGTCAAGTCAGTGAAATTTCCTCATGATTTTTTCGACAGATGCAAATAACCTCAATGCTGATGGATTTTTTTTTCCTTTTAAAAGTCATCAATTTTTCTTTCATATTCAATGCTTACATCACTACCATTTGCACAAGGCAACACTAACCATATCAAACCAAGATGCCTAATGATGGAGAAACACAACAATTTCAGAGGCAGATAAATTCACATTTTAAGGCTGATTACAAACAAGGAATGAGAAGAAGGAAATTTATAACTATCAAATGCCTTTTTACCTATGTGTTTATCAAATGTTTTAATTTAATGTTCAAAAATAGGCTTCTATGAATACATTGTTAATTTTTTCATAATAATGTTAATTATGCATGTCTTATAATGGCGGTCTCTCTTACAAACCTGTGGGGTACTCAATTTAAAAAATGAATTTAGGGTTATTTCTGAATTTGTGTCAAAGATGGGGAGAAGGCATTCAAGAGCATTTCTTTTACAAACAAAAATAGATTCTGAAGCAAACAAAATCTGAAAATCATGTTTTTATTTAGTGTTAGCAAAATTTTTTAAAATTTAACAAAAATTTCAAATCTTGAAATGCAAAAAAAGACAAACAATTCACTTTTAACTTTTCTATTTTCTAATCTGTTCATTGTTTTTCTTCAAAACCTTGTAATATAAATCCAGTAAAATGTAAATTATCTCCCCCCCAAAAAAAAAACCCTACAATTTTTTGGGGTGTGTCCAAAGCCAATGCTACAGGGTCTCTTTTTCTCTAATCCTCCATGCTTGGAAAAAGAAAAACTTTAAATATGGTGAAACTGCGAAATCAGGGTTTTAATGCACTAGGCGAAGCAAGTTCCAAATTATAATAAAGTACAATTCCTAATTGCTTCAAAAGCTAATTTTGCTAGTTTCCTTCAACTAAAGAAAGCAGTTCTTCTTTGGCTCAGCCTAGGATGGCTGTCTAAAACTGAAATGAATTGGATGAGCAAAGCTTCCTTTCTTCTGGAAAAAGATTTTTGCTTTCTCCTCACCAAAACCTGAATTCATTCAAATTCTAGCTTAATTTTCATTTACACATTACTAGGATTTGGCTTCAGGAATAAAATTGTCTTTCTGCACTTGTAAAGCCCAGAGTGAGAATTTTCCCCCTCCCTAGAAGGAAGAAATAGAAATCTTCTCCCCCCTTGTCTCACAATTCAAACTTTTTCAAAAAAGAAGAAATAGCAAATATTTCCTTTTTTTTCAATTTTAATTTCTTTTTTTTTATTTACAAAATAGTATCCTCTAGGTGGCGTCGTTTTAATGGGAAAAAAACTACCGTTTGAAGAAAAATTAGAAAAAAAAAATTGAGAAAGAGAATTGTGGCCTAAAATAAAAAGATTGTTGCAAAGAAGGGGCGCCCATGGGGGAGAAGGGGTGAGCCGGTGGGGGCGCCCAGAACCTTGGGGCCCTGCCAGGGGCAGGAAAAATTTGCAGATTTTTTAAGGGGGGAGGGGGGAGGTTGGAAGGGGTTGCATTTTTGCAAAATGTGAATTGTCCAAACTGTAATGGCTGCTGTTCGCTGCTTTGTTTTCAGGGCTCCAGTCCGAGCAGGGGGGAAGGGTGGGAGGGGAGGGAATGTGTATGTGTATGGTGGGGGGAAACTGGGGCAAAAAAAAAAAAATAGAGCATAGCCCGCAGCATGCAAAGGGGGCGCCCCCAGACTGTCCCCGAACCCCAACATTTTGCAGTTCTTTTCCAAAGCAAAATATACAATAATCGTAATTACAATAAGACAGTTTGCACCGGGAAATGTTGCATTCCCCGACCCCCGCCTCACCTCGCCCCTCGGCTCCCAGTCCGAACCCCCCCTCCCCTCCCCGCAACCCCATACCGCTCCACTCGGGGCTGCCCTCCGCCCCCTCCGGGGCGCGCCCCGCGCCGGGACAGGACGGGTGGAGGGGGGGGACACTCGCACCCTCTCCCGACAGCTCCCCCCCCCCGCGCCCGCGCCCGCGCCCGCGCTCGCGCCCCCGCCCCGCCCCGCCCGCGGTACCTGCGGGGCCACCGCTGCCGCCGAGGAGCCGCCGCCGCCGCCGCCGCCGCCGCCGGGCTGGTTCATGGGTCTTTGCTGGCGGAGGCGGCTCCGTCGCGTCCTCCTCCTCGCGGCCCGGGGATGTGGTGCGTGCACAATGCCTATGCCGCCGCCGCCGCCGCCTCCCCCGCTCCCTCCTCCTCCTCCTCCTCTTCTCCTCCTCCTCCTCCTCCTCTTGCTTCTCCTCCTCCTCCTCCCCCTTCTTCCCAGCTCAGGACTGGGGTGGGGGGGGGAACCTCCAAAGGGGGGGCGAGCCCCCTGGAACACGCGCCGGGCCCCCGCTCTCCGCCCGCGCTGCCGCGCACCGGGCGCCCCTGGCCCGGCCCGGCTCGGCTCAGCTGGGCTGCCCGCGTCCCCCGGGCCCGACCCGGCCCGACTCAGCTCTCCTCCGCCTCCTTCTCCTCCTCTTCCTCCTCCTCCCCTCCTTCTCTCCTGCTCTCCTCCTCCTCGTCCTCCTCCTCCTCCTCCTCCTCCGGCTCCGACTCGGGCTCCGGCGGGTGGGCAGGCAACCTCAGCAGCGGCTGCTCGGGCGCCGCGGGCAGCGCCGCTCCCGGCCCGGGGCCGTCCCCGCCGCCGCCGTCTGCTCCGCCATCACGGCCGCCCCGGGCGCACACCCCCCGACGGCGCTGCCCGCCGACGCGTTCGCCCTGTCCTTCCTTCTCCCTCCGCCGCCCGGGACACAAAGCAGCCGGGGCTCTCGCACCCCACACACGCCACTCAGGGGAGAAGGAACCTGTCACTGGCCGGCCTTGGCCGCACTAGCTGCCCCCACCCCGGCCCTCCCACTCTTTTAAGTCTAGATTTGTATCCAACAAACCCCACGGCTCTTTCCCCCCAACTCTCAGGAGTTTGGGAATGGCACACTTAGGAAAAGTTTTCTGGGGAAAGGCCATATGGGGAATAGAAAGAGTTAACAGGAACTTCCCTCCCCCCAAAAAAAGACTTTTTTAATGTTTAAAAGTTTTGTGGGGAAGCCTTGGGTGGAACACAAAGAGTTAATGGGAGCTCTTCCCCCATCCCACCGCCAATGTGTTTCCACACATACAAAAATATTAAGACTTCTTGAAAGTTTGGGAGACAGGCTTGTGTGGAACATAAAAAGTTAAAAGGTTAATTCTAATCAATCACTTCTTTAAAAAAAAAAAAAAAAGCATGAGGGTCAGGCCTTATATGAAATATGAAATATAAGAGGTTAAAGGGTTAATCTCACCCAATGACTTGCCTAAAAAAGTTTAGGTGAAAGCCCTATGTGGAATATAAAGTGTTAATAGAAAGTCTTCTTTAACCACCCCCCCCCAAAAAAAATCTGAAACTTCTAAAAAAAAAAAGTGTTAGTTTCTTCTCTACCAGCCTGCCAACTATAGGCCTGGCAGAAGGCTTCCCACCCTTAGCCAAGGTTGATGTGGGACAGGGACCGAAGAGGGCGGTTCAACCTCCAGGGTTTGGCAGGCATGGGCAGAAACGTGGTTTGGTGGGCTGGTGCTGCCAGAGCATCAGACACACGTGAGCTTCTGTATAAGATGTGAAGGCCAAACTTTGCACATGCCAAGCAAGCTCAAACTCCTTGGCTATCCCTGCCTTCTGGCAGTCAATGGCCAGCAGTCCTAGGAGGATAACCAGACCCCCGTCCTCCCTATAGCTTACTAAAACCTGCACTCATTTGGAGTGAGAGGTGATACATTTTCTGTGTAAATGCCCCCAAACCAACACCCACAATTAAGTAAGAAAAGTATCTGAAAGCCAGCATTTCCTGGGGCAATAAGTCTTCAGTACTATGGAATCAAGCCTGAATCTGCAGGGACTGAAATGGAAAGAGATGGCTCCCCCAAGGGACCTTCTAACTCAAAATCTATTATAAACGCAGACAGTATGAAGTTTTCCTGAAAGTTGTTTAAAAAAAAAAAAAAAAAAAAAAAAGATAGTGTGGGGTTGGGAAGAAAAAATCAAGAAATTTGGGTCTTAGCTCTGGCTTTGCTGCTAATAATTTTGTCACCTAGAGTAAGTCAGTTCTCTTTGAGTCTCACTTTTCTTTTCTGTAAAATTTAGTTTCATATGTTTATTAATCAACCACTGCTGGGCTAGGCACTGGATTGATTCACAAAGACAGAAAGAAAGTCTCTTACTTCAAGGAGCATACATTCTAACACAGATGGAGAGAGGTTTTTAAATGTGCAACTAAATAAAGTCATTTTGAGGCTCTCAGATTGTCTTATTCCAATTTACCCAAAGTACCTAAGACATATCTGCTTATGTTCCTAAACCAGGAGAGAGAAGACACTGTCAGTTCCCCTTCAGATTTTCTTATGGCTTCTAGCCACAGAAGAATCAGCACCATCAATTACCAGGTCATAAAAACACTGAGCTGGAAAGAGCCCAATGGCAGGCTTATTTTTAGTGAACTCTCATTATTTGTGTGAAGATCATGCATTTTTTTGGATTATCCATGGACAGTATTTCACTCTGGTCATTCCATCACTACATCCTTGGGAAGAACCATCTCCTTTCTTAGGGTGTGTATTCAGGGTGTACAATCTCAGATTGACTTACCCAAAGTAAAACACAATGTAAGCAATTTTAAATCAATAATTTCCTAAATCAAATGTAAGTTATTGGTGGATTAGCTATGATTTGGGATTATCTTTGTTATAGGTTCTGTTGTCTCAATAATCTCAAAAATTATGTCTAAAAATAATATTGACATTTATATAGCACTTTATGATTTGAAAAGCATTAGACACACATTCTTACTTAACTCACAAAAAACCCATAAAGTTGTTATTATAGATACTAACATCTCTTTTACAGATATTGACACTCAAGGCTCTGAAGGAAACAATGGGAGAGAAGAAATATTCGACTGAGGACTGAACTGAAGATGTATAGAGCCACTATGCTGACCTCATTGTTGTATGCCTGTGAAACCTGGACAATGCACTAGGTGCCATGCCAGGAAACTGAATCACTTCCATTTGAATTCTCTTAAAAAGATTCTGAAGATCACCTTGGCAGGATAAGATAACAGATACTGAGGTCCTTCCTCAAACTATACTGCCAAGCACTCAGTCTCTACACAGAAAAGGCAACTCTGATGGGCTGGCCATGTTGTTCCATGCCAAACATATGCTGGCCAAAAAGACTACTTTATGGAGCATCATACAGACCAAGTGCTCATGTGATGGTCAGAAAAAGCGAGACAAGGACATTATAAAGATTTCTCTTACGGAATTTTGAAATTGATTGTGTGACATGGAAGACACTGGCACAGGACTGCTCAGCATGTCATGCCTTCATCTGTGGTGCTATGTCTATAAGCAAAGAGGAATGGAAATAATTCAAAAGAAACATGAGATGCACAAAATTAGAGAATCCACTCCAAATGTTGAAAAATAAGCAAAAGTTGGATGACCTTCTGTTAGATGTATTAGAGGAAGTTCCTACATTGAGTAGCATACTAGACTAGATGACTTTTATATAATTAGAGTAATCCAACTAGGAGAGACTTTCAAACAGCTAGGTGTTCCAATGGATAGAATACTAATCATGAAGTCAGGAAGACTTAAATTTTAATCTGAGGTCAGATACTTTTGAGTACCTTGTGTGACTCTTGACAAGTCACTTACCCCTTTTTGCCTAAGTGTTCTCAACTGTAAAATGAGCTGAAGAAGAAAATGGTAAATCACTCTAATATCTTTGACAAACACACACATACACACATATACATATACAAAACCTCCAAATAAGATCACAAAGAGTGGGACGTGACTAAAAAAAAAAATTGAACAAGAACAGGAAAACATGGGAACCATAATAACACCAATATCCCAGGAGGTATTATGAGGATCAAATGATATAAATAACTGTGAAGTGCCTAGTGACATATAGTAAGCATTATATAAATGTTAATTGTTATCATTATTATCTCTTTGTCAACTCCCTCAATTTATAGATGAGGGGAAAAAAACCTAGATTAGAAAATAAGTCTCTTGACCACACTGCTCAAATATAGCAGATGTGGAACCAGAACCCAAATATCCTGTCTCTGCCTGGTGTTCTTTGCCCTATACTACCGTGCCTTTCCTCAAAGTCCCTTCCAGCTATAAGATCCTATAAAATAGGGTTCTATTATCCAAAGAAGCATGAGGTTGAGAATTACAAACCGTCACAACTAAGAAACTACAGGCTTGGTTCAATGTCAGAACTTCAGGCAACTTGGAGCTATCCTACAGCTGTCTTGCTGTTCCCAAAATTAGTATGGTTTGTGTTATGGATACAGGGCTCTTTTTCTTCACCTCAGATCCAGGGTTGGGAAGGTGATAGTACCACCTGATAGTAACCAAACCTGGTTAAACCAAATCAAGAATACTCTGTTTTATTTTGGACACATTTCAGGAAGGATGTTGCTAAAATATTGAGTATCTGGAAATGGTCGATGAGAATGGTGAAGGATGCAGAGTTTGGGCCAAATGAATATCAATTGCAGAAACTATAGGATGTTTCACTTGGAGAGTCAAAGATTTCATCTAGTTGCCTCTGATTTGCCCAAGGTCACATAGGTAGTTAGTGGCAGATTTGAATTTTAAAATTTCCTCCTAAGATTTCAAATTCAATTAGTTTTCTAATATACCATACAGACTCCCACAACTTGTGTATGTGTTGTATCCCCCCAGTAAATATAGATTCCTTAGGGACAGAAGCTGTTTCCTTATTGTCTTTTTATCCCTAGCACCTCATCACAATGTTTGGGAAACAATTAATACACATTTATTAAATTGAATCCTTAGAATTATCCAACAGTAAGGATTCCTCCTGAAGATGTAGATTCTCCCTCATTTTTAAAGTCTTCAGGCAAAGGATAGAGGAATAGCAAATGGTTCTCTAATCTTGTAGTTAGATGAACAGAATTTTGGACCTGGAGTCAGGACTGACCAGAGTTCAAATTCTGCCTTAAATAGTTAATAGCTATGTAACTTTGGACAAATCACTTGGTTTCTTCTGTAAAATTAGGATAATAATAGAACCTTCTCTGGAATGTTGTGAGGATCAAATAAGATAACAAATGTAAAAGTCTTTGGAAACTTTAAAGAGCTACATATAAGTTAGCTGTTATTCATTCTGGTTCAGACATGGGTTGATCTCTAAAGCCCTTTCCATCCCTGAGGATCTGTGATTCTGATTTAATTTGTTTCCTCAAGTAGTACTTTAATACAGTTCCCACTCAGTAGTAAGCACTGAATAAATGAGTTTTTGATAGATCATTAAATATCATCTGGTCAAAGGCTTTAACTTGTGTTCTAGGAATTTTTTTTCTTTTGAAGCAATTGGTATTAAATGACTTGCCCAGGGCCACATAGCTAGTGAATATCTGACATCAAATTTGAACTCAGGTCATCCTGACTCAAGGTTCAGTGCTATATCCATTGTACAACCTAGTAGCCTCCTGAGAGGTTGGTTGTTTTGTTGTTGTTGTTGTTGTTGTTTTTAAAATATCTTGATAACTAACTCAATATAACTGGTTTTTATGCATCTGAAAACATTATTCCAAGGGGTCCACAGGCTGCACCAAACTGCCAAAGGCATCTAGGACACAAAAATAAGGTCAAGAAGTACTATCTTGCCTTTCCCCTAACCCCACTTTCATTTTGTAGATAAAGAACCCAAGTCTCATTTCCACTTGTTTTCTTGGGCAACTATAAGTTGAAAAACTTAGCTATGATTTATAGAATGGAAGACAGAGGAGAATGGGAGAGAGAGAGAAATGGAGAGAAGTACCTGCAAGTGAGGAAAACAAGGTAATATGAACTTTCTACCAAGAGACCTTTGGTAGAGAAAGGTCTAACCCTGACCAGAATCCCCAGGAAATATTTTTAAAGCTAAAATATGAACTTGATTTGTTGGAAGGGATAGAGGGAAGGATTCAGTTTGAGACCTATCTCTCTGGAGCCTCAGTTCTCCATTTATAAATGAGAACATTGGATTAAATAACCTCTACTCTCTTCCTTCTCATTTAAAATGCCATGATCCTGTAAATAGTATCTTTCTTATTCTTTGGGGGACTTGCCTGATATCCTAGGGAAAAAAATGACCCTTAAAAGGAGAACTGTCATAAACATGAAATAGCTGTTCTGTATAGACCTCCCTTGAAGATCTCTGCTTCTCGGTTGCCTTGTTGTGACCTAGAAGTGAGCTTTAGGTTCTTGAAGACTAAGACAGTGATCAGCAAGTTCTGACAGGTCCTGCCAAGCTGCATTCAGGCCACAAATCAGACCAACAACTGAAGATCAACACAGCTGAGTCTGGAAAGGCTTATAAAAATAGCTAATATTTATATAGACTTTAGAGTTTACAAAGCACTTTACCCATATTACCTCATTTGATCTACACTACAATCATGTGAGGGAGGTTTTATTATCACTTTTTATACATGAGGAAACTGAGGCAGAGAATAGTTAAATGACTTTTCCCTCAGTGACACTCCAAATAAGCTTCTGAAGCAGGGTTTGAAGGCAAGTCTCCAAATCTTCATATCCAAAACCCTCTCCCTGTGTTATATTGTCAGAAAGAAAAAGGCAACCAGGTAATGAAATTTTTTTTGACCAATGAAACTTACAGAACCTATCTGATAAAGCTGGAAACTATCAATCAACAAGCAAGTGCCTAATGGAAGAGAAAAAGCATAATGGATAAAGGAAGGAAGTCAGGAAGCTTAAAGCCAACCTGCATTCATCTGCATTCCAATTCTCATATAGATGCATAAAGGCTGAGTGACTCTGGTCTAGTCACCTAAGCTCTGAATGCCCTAAGCAATTCTCTAAATTATATATATTATAAATTATAATTTATAAATTGTAAATAAAGCACACATCTGCATTGGAGAAGAATCATGACATCATGAGTTCTCTATACTAATAAAATAACCCAGTCCTATTATGTCCTAGGCACTATGCATAGTAAATCCAGAACAGGAAGGAGCCTCAGGGGCCATCAGATCCAATCCTTTTTACTTTATAGTTAAGGAAACTGAGGCTAAGTAAGGTTGGGTTACCTTGTCCAAGGTCACTAAGGTAACAGTTGAATTGAACTGCTTAGGTTCAAATGCCAGAACTAGTGCCCTCTTTCCATTATACCCCACTGTCACCTAATACAAAGGTAATCTGCCATCTTTCTCCCCACTTAAACAATACTACAAGTTTTAAGTCTGAGTAGAAGGAGTACCCACTGACGAAAATCATATCTTTTGAAGCATTTAAGTACATATAATTATCTATAAATTGGGAGATTTGGATCCCTTTGAGCTCAGATCTGCAAAGTTATTAAAAAAAAAAAGAAAGAAGGATTGTAACATACATTTAAGTAAATGAGAGACTTAATACTTTGACAAAAAAAAAAAAGCACTGAACTTGGAATCTCCCCATTTAGAATGGGAGCTTCTTGAGAGCAGGGATCATATCTCACTTTTCTGTTTGTATCTGGGACACTTTAGCACATAGTGAACCTTAATAATTTTTCTAATTCAATTATTCATTCTCTTCTCTTGTCACACTGGGCCTTGAATTGAAACAAGACAGAGAGAGCCTGGAAGGGCTAGAATTGATAATCCAGCATAACAGATAGAAGTCTAGCAGATTCCACATATCTGAAGAAATACTCGATGAAATATGGGGAGGTCAACTAAGACTGGAACAGGGAAATACCATAAATGTAGGTAAGCAAGGAGCATCTATGGTCCGGGAGACGAAATAATCAGAAACCTAGATAGAAAACTGAGCTATCAAGCACCCAGTAAAGAGTCCGAGAAGGGACAGATCAGAATACAGATGAGCAACAGGAACATGTAGAACCAGCAGAAAGATTGTGGCTACTGAATAATTGAGAACTTTCTGAAGCAATGGGTTCTTATATGTTATTTCTTCATCAGAGTCAGAAGTGTCCTCAAAGTGTTTATGAGCTTGAGCCTTTTAGTGGAAGCAAATATATGTATCTCTTTTAGGGAGTAGAGATGGGGCAGTTTAAGGAGAAAAGGGTACAAGGCCATTTCTGAGATTCATTCAGAGATCATTAGTACAGAACCTTGAATGTAGTAGTCATTCTATAAATATTGACTGAAGGCCCTCATCAATGGAGATGTTCAAGCAGATAATGGATAATTTTGAATCAGGTATATTCTAGTCTCAGGAGCACTAAAAGTCCTGTTTGACTGGAAGAATGAATTAAATGATTCTTCTAATTCTAATTCTAATTAATAATAATGCTATGATTAGATGGCTATAGGAACCTATGGTTATATAAGTCTCCAATTTTATTATTTCAAGTTTTTGTTTCACCCGCTCTATGAAAATACATTGGAAAGTTCCCATCTCATCTGTGTATTTGCTCACCTTTTTTAATGCTCTCCAAAAATTCAAAAAAACTTCCATTCTACCTAATTATGAGTCACAAACCTCTGGAAATTTACAATTAGAAGCGAGAAAAACTTTTGGAACCCAAACGTTTCTAACATTAATGAAGAGAAATACTCCAAAACAGATAAAACTTTTGGTTCAGCTTCAAATCCCATTTCCCATATCTATCTCTCCATTTGTTTATTTTTTAAAATTCAAGATAAGAATGTGGGGAGACAAATATCATGGCAGAGATGCCATCTAATGTAAGATTCATCCAGGTTTGCCAAGAGGCATCAGCATTTTTTTTTCAGCAAAAGCTGCCTGAAGCCAGCTGGCCTCCACATGGTTTGGAAAGTAGAATTCTTGTTGGAAAGCCTTTTTTTCTTTTTTTTTTCTTTTTGGTCTAAAAATAAAATTGTTATGGTCATTAGGAAAATCTAGGGTTATTGAAAACATAAAAATCACAGAAAGTTTAAAAGGACCTTGAGACTCTGTAGTCCAATTCTCATCTTTGCAGATGAGAAAATTGAGTCCCAAGGAACTTGCCTAAAGGCACACAGTTTGGTTGTAGTATAAGGGGAACTAAAACCAAATTCTCAAGTTCAGCTCATTTTTTTACACTTTACTACAATAGCCACCAGCAGTCAAATTTCTGACATCTTCTCTATTTCAAGGATTGGACTGAACATATCATTTTGGGGAGGGTTAGCTGACTATCCACCCCTTTAACTTGAAAATACTTTTTTAAATTTTTATAATTTGGAAGCAGCTAGGAATTACAATGAATAGAACACCAGTTCTGGAGTCAGGAAGACCTGAGTTCAAATATGAACTCAAACACTTAGCACTTCCTAATTGTGTGCCCTGGGCAAGTCACTTAACCCCAATTGCCTCAGCAAAAATAAATAAATAGGAAAAAAAATTTTAATAACTTGGGATAGAAATCTTCATAAAACATATTTCACCCCTTCAGCTTTCTTGACTAGGGATTTTAGACATATCTTTTGATGACTCAGGGTCATTATTCTTAATATTTTCTTGTACTAGGCTATAATAATCCAGTGATACATTTAAGATCCATGGAGATATATAATACTATCTGCCTTGAATTAAATGACCCAGACTGCTATTGTGTTGTTTTTTTAACATTGTGTCTAAGTGTTACAGTTTTTTTGTCTTCTCTCTTGCTGTCAGACACTTCCAACTTCTGTGTTTTGGCTTCTAACTATGTGTGCCCCATATCTTCCTTCTTATCTTCTGTGAGTCAGAAAAGAACATAACTACATTTAGTAGAATTGTGTGCAAAATAGGAATAAATTGGTTCTGAATGAGGAACTGAATCATTGTCCTGTAAGCAAAGTATAGAAACTTATATAGAAATGCACAGACATTGCATTGTAACTCTTTTACTGCTCAGAAGTTTTTTGTCTGTTTCTTTATTATCTGCTTGCTTTCTAGTTCTTAGCTGAGTTTTAGAAAGGCTGAATGTTAGTGTATCAATTTTCCACAGAGGCCATTACCAAATTCATTTTCATCCCTATGACTCCTATACTGTAGTTATCTTCTCTGATCTCATAAAGAGCATACAGAAAATAATAGGTACGTGATAAATATTCATATTCCTTTCTGTGAGGAGGGGGACAGCCTCTATTAGCATAGGCACAATTGGCACTATGGCCTCAAGATGTCCAGGGACCCATTTTTGTCATCTGTGACAAGGAACCTTAAATGGTATCCTGGCTACACAGGCCAGCATTCAATAATAGCAAATAAATATTTACAGATGCTTTGTTAGAGAAATTTTGACAGCTTCAGTAGCTGGAAGAAGTTACAAAACACAGAGAAACCCTGCCCGGGGTTCTACTGCTTTTTATAAAAAGCCTTCAGGAAATAACCACAATAGATCATTATCCCTAACCATTGGTGCTCATGGAAGGAAGTCAAGATCACACTTAAAGGACCCTGAATGGAACAACATAATTTGGGAGCAGGAACGGACTTCAAGGACCCCCTATTAAGTGTATTAGTGTAAAGTAGCCCTCGATATGGACACAGAAGGCCAATATCTGGACCCAAACTCTGCTTCATACTCACTACCCGTGTAACCTAGCCAGGTCATTTAATTACTTTCTAACACATTTTCATTATCTTGAGAATGACAGAGCTAGTTTAGTGGATTCCTAAATCCCTTGCAATTGATTGCCAATCAACAAACTTTTATTAAAAGTTTACTATCTGGTACTGTGCTCTGCACTGGGTATACAAATAAAAGGAAAAAGATTATCTCTGCCCTCAAGAATCTTACTTTCAGAGACAATTATGGTATTTCTAATGGGGAGCAAAGCAAATTAAAAGGAAGCTGAAAAGGGTGGAAGGGGAGGGAAACAACTAATTTCTAATTTTACAAATGGAAAAACTGAGGCCAAGAATAGAAGGACTGCTTTGCTCCTGTTCATAGAACCAAATTACAGCAAAACCGAGACTAAAACTGATTCCTAAATCATTGGTTATTTCCTTATGGTATGCAACTACTTCTTTATGAACTTAACATTTGTATTTTTACTAAAAGAATAGGCATACCTAACAAGTTAAACAGAGGAAGAAAGGATCACTTAAAAGACCTAAAACATGGATTAGTGTGAGTTTTTTCCCTTCATTTATGACACGTTAATGTCTATTCATTTTAATACTATAATTTTATTTTTTAGCTTCTTTTCATCAGAAACTGATCTTTATTTCTTTTGAAAATTGCCTGGTAGAATCCCCATTTGTGCACATGATAAGCAGCTGTAGCAAATCCCTATCTAAATGCTCTGGAGCTCAGGGCAACCACCCTGAGATGAACAATGCAAATGGAAATTTTAAATAGAATTATATTATTAAAGATAATAATATAAATTATTAGTTGTATTCTATTAAGGACAGATTAATCCTACCACAATTAGATAGAAAGAATGCATGCAATTGCCACAATCACAAATATTTTAACATTTAAATTACCTTTTTGACATTCAGTAACTGGTGTTTTATGTTCCAGCACAAGCAAGCAAGCAGAGGCCTCTAGGGTTGTCAGCATCAGCCACCTCATGACACAAGTTACCCTTTCACACCAACAAAATATGTGTTGTGACTCTTGGCCCTCCTGTGGTGGCTTGGAGAGAGTAATGGGTGTAGAGTTAGACGATCTGATCTCTGTTACCTACCTCTTTGGATAGATTACCTAACTTTTCTGGTCCTTAGTTCCCTCATCTATAAAATAAAGTGACTAGATCCCTTCTCATTTTAAATCCTAGGATATAATCCTAAAATAAGGCTGAAGAGTTCAAAAATGACCAATAGGGATGTCTTATGGCATATAGAAAGCCACTATAGTATTAAGTACAGAACTCTGTATCCAATAGATGCTCAATTAATGTGTATTGGTTGAGAAATTCAGACCCAAGGGCATTGTGGTCATTGCAGACCATGATCTCTTATCCAACAGCAGCTGTGGAGGTCTATTTTCCAAAGAATTCTAAACCAACATGAGAAAATGTTGGCAGACTTGTAATAAAGTCTCATCATTTCTCAAAGAGAAGGGAGAATAAACTCTGCCAACTCTTCTGGCGTGTGTGTGTGTGTGTGTGTGTGTGTGTGTTTGTGTGTGTGTGCAAGCGCTGCAGTAGCCAGTGGGAATTTGCAAATTTAAAACATGGATAGGTAATAGAACCCCAATCTTCATTCAGTGCCTGGGCAGAATGACAGATGCTAGAGATGCTGGTAGACACTTTATAAACATTTGCTGAATTGGTTTGGACTACAGATAGGGTTCTTATTCAGTTAGTGGTTGAGCTAAATTGCCTCTGAGGTCCATCCCAGCCCTGAATTTCCATGATTCTGTTTGGAGATGGAGACTATCATAGTATAACCCCATGTCCCAGGGCCCATTGTGGGATTCTCTCCTCACTGCTGGAGATCAATGCCCTGTGCCTACAAGAGACATAAGGTGGAGTTGGCAAGGGCAGGAGAAAGGAGAGTTCTAGTTTCCTCAGGTCACATCAATCTTTTCTGGCTTCCAGCTTTGAGAGAGAAGACAGAAGAAATTGATCCCACTTCTATTGGGAAGAAGTCAATATGAGAGGAGCTGGGAAGTTCCATCCATAACTTGCTATATTAGAGACGTTGAAGAACATCCCCTTGGTGAGATCTGGGATTTTCTTTCTTGGTTGAACTGAGTTACTTTGCTCCCAGTGGCAGACCTCCTTCATTCTGTATTGTGTGGTATATATTCTCCTATGCATAGTTTCTCTCATTTCTGTTTTGCTATGGACTTGGAGAAATGGCTTCCTTTGCTACTTCCTATGTTTGCATTCATTATAGAACTGGCATTTAATGGGAAGGGAGTCAAGTCTTGGGGATAAAACTAGAGGCCTGACTCCTTCCAATTAATGAAATAATGATCAGAAGTTAGACTGAGATTCAAGAAAATTCGGAAGTATTTATGATTAAAAATCTTATCCGCTTTCAGAGAAAGAACTAATGGAGTCTGAATGCAGATTGAAACGTTTTTTTTTTTTTAACTTTCTTTATTTTTCTTGGTTTTTTTTTGCTCTGTGTTTTCTTTTACAACATGACTAATATGGAAATATGTTTTGCATGACTGCACATGTATAACCTATATCAAATTGCTTGCTGTCTCAGGAGGAAGGGGAGAGAAAGAGGGAGAGAATTTAGAACTCAAAATTCTAAAAAAAAAGAAAAGAAAAGAAAAGAAAAGAAATGCTATAAATTGTTTTTACATTTACATTAGAAAAAAATAAAATATTTGAATTTTTTAAAAAAAAGAAGTTAGATTGAATCTGAAAAAACAAATCCCCTAAATTATAGGGGGATTTTTAATTTTTTAATTTTTAAGAGAGTATATATATATATATATATATATATAATCCTAGACCACTATATCCTCTTTCTAAGGAGAGCAAAGTGACCACATTTCTGGCTCCAACCTCCTACTTCTCCTTTAGCAAGAATTAAAGTTTTCTTGAGAAGAATGAAGGGAAAAGAGATTAGAGGTGTCCATTTTGCCTCCCTTTGGACCACACAACACCACCTCCATGACATGTGGAGGATAGCCCTCATTATAATAGATTCATAGGTTTAGAGTTGGAAAGGATCATCAGAGTTTATTGAATCTAATCCTTCATTTTATAGATGGAGAAACTGATGGCCAAAGGAGTTAAGACTTATGTAGTAAACAACAGAAATGTGATTTGAACTCAGATCCTCTAAATTCTGAGCCAATGTTCTTTCTATTATACCATGCCTAGAAAATCTGATTTTATTTGAAACTCTGAAACATGGGAGTTTTTCCACTCTTGAAACAACAGAAGCTGGAGGAAGAATAGGTCTAGTTCCCTATGACTTAGCAATGCTGGATCCTACAAGTTGACTTTTTAGCTTACTGTATAACCAGGCGGATTCACCTAATGACACAACCATAGGTAATTTTAATCACCTCATATCACCAAACCACTGGATGCAGGGGAAAGAGGTTATTGAAGGCAGCTGTTGATTTTAGTGTTATATAGGTAAAAATAATTTGTAAAGTGCCCAATTTTTCCTACTGTTCACTCTGTTGTTGTCCCAGCTATTAATAATTCAGATTTCTTTAATGTTTAAGTTTTTCAATCCTACATCCCAATAAATAGGACAAGGATTTTTATCCCCATTTCACACAAGAAGGGTGTTATGACTTGTCCAAGATTAGATGGTACCAGAATAGAATTCAAACCAGACCTTCTGGCTCTACATCCAATGCCTTTTCTATGACTCTATGCTGCATTTCCTAAGACTAATTAGTCTTCTCATGATGATCAAGCCAACAACATGTATTTATTTACCATGTTCTATATGCCAGGATCTATACTAGGTACTGGGACCCAAGTACAAAGAATGAAATGATGATGAGAGAGATTACTTGTTTAAACTCAATGTTGGGTTATTTTTGCTGAGGTTGGGACAAAATACACAGTAAATTAATAAGGGATGAATTGGGAGGTGAAGGTCTGAACCACTAGGTCACCTCTGGATTACTCTCCTCTAAAATCTATCCATTAGATCTGGCTCTGAGTGATGGCCAAAATACTAAAATCCTGTCTGTTATATGCTTGGCTAAAAGACATAAAATCTCAGAATCTCAGCGTTGGAAGGCAACTCATCTAGTCCAACTCCCATGTACTCATCTGCCTAGATTCTTGATCTCAGCCTGGATTTGGAGTCAGAAGATGTAGATTCAAATATGAGTTCTCTTGTACTGGCTAGTAACCTTAGCAAGGCAAGTCCATTTCTCTCTCTGGGTCCCATTCAATTTCCATAAATGATAGGGTTGGGTTCCAATATTTACGAACTTTAAGATTACAGAAATTCAGAGTTAGAATTTTATAACCTACACAATAAATGATATGCCAGCTTTTGCTGAAGACATATAATGAGGAAAGTAGCCTACTCCACTTATAAATAATTTTAATTTTTAAGAAGTTTCTTTTCTCTTTTGCCAAGCAAATTTTCCTCTGTGCAAATTTCACATATATATATATATATAATATTATATATCTAATAGAGAAAAGGGCCTACGACAGAGCCTTGTGAAGTACCCATGGTTTCTGGGCATAATCCAGATGAAGATTCACCAAAGAAGACAAAGAAAGAGAAATGAATCCTCTGTGTGTGTGTGTTTGAAGAGGGTGATCAGTACTGTTAAAGGCTAGTGAGAAGTCCTTTCCAGCTCTAAAGTCCCTTCAGATTTCAACAATCTATGATTTGAAGAATTTCTAACACATCCATCCAGAGTAATCTTGCCCATTAACCTTGTACTTGCCCATCCCCTTGGTTTAGTTATTGGTAATAGCAAGGATCTGGAATTACTTAGAGTTTACTACTCAGGGGAAAAATAACAATTGCCAAAGTCAAAATAACTTATATTTTTGTTTGTGAGTTGTTGTTGTTGTTGTTCAGTTATGACCAAGTCTTTTTAACCCCATTTACGGTTTTCTTGGCAAGGAAAGATACTGGAGTGATTTGCCATTTCCCCAAATCATTTTATATATGAAGAAACTAAGGCAAATAGGGTTAAGTGACTTGCCCAGGGTCACACAGCTAGTTAAATGTCTGAGGCCAGATTTGAACTCAGGAAGAGGAGGCATTTTCCTGATTTCACGTCTGGCATTCTATCTACTGTGTCACCAAGCTATCCCATGTTATTTGTAACTAGACGTTCTCATGTTGAAAATTAGCCATTTGCATTCTTTTCCAAACCTTTCCACTGCTATGTTCTGTAACCCTGAACAAAATTATTTAATGTTAGGGCCCAGTTTTCTCTCCTATCAAGTGGATATGATAGTGTCCTAGGAAAAATCTACATTGGGTAGGATTCTATAGCCTCTCTGAACATTTAATCTCTGGCATTAGGAGAGTTAATTAGGAAAAATAAAGTTGGATGTTAAGGTGAAAATTTGGTCCCACAAACACATATTAAGAGCCAGCATTGTGCCAAGCTCTGGAAAAACAAGAACACAAATGAAACAGTCGAAGCCCTCAAGGAGTTTGCACTCTGCTGATGGGATAATATAATGTGTGCATATGTGTGTGAATATATTCATGTTTGTGGGTGCATGCATATATATGTGTGTATACACGCTTATGTATATATGCATAAAAACACATACACTGATGGGTGAAATCTGAGGAAACAAAAGTATGAGTTTCTGAACATATCAATTTATTCAGCAGTGAATGCCATCTTCATAACAAATTGGGACCAGGCCTCCTCAGCTTGGTGGTATAGCCCATATGCCCGAGGAGACATGTTTATGCATCAAAAGAAAAGAATGAACATGATATAAACCAGGATCTGGTTTTCAATTGAAGGAAAGATTAGGGATTTTACAAGTTGAGAGGAGGATGAGAGGATGAGTTTCAAGAATTGAGAAGGAAATAGCAACCAAATGCAATTCCCTATAATCTCAAAAAGAGTTGTCCCACTCCTCCTAAGTTTTTGTTTTCAATCAAAGGCAAAAGAAAACAATAACTGATTGACCGGTGAGGGGACAGTTTTCAGATAAGATGTGGGTTAAATGAGATGTATAATTGTGATAACACTCCTTATTTCAATCTTCAGATCTGACTGGGTTTTTGGTCAGCATAATCTAGGTCCTTAGTTAAAGGGCCTCTTAGCAGCATGTGGAAGTAGTCCAGCTTCCTAGCCACTCAGGGCTAGGTTCAAACAATGCAATCAAGTTTTATCACAATTCCCATAATAAACTTTTCTTGCAAGACAAAAATTGAACTAGTCTCATAATTGAATAGAAAAGAAATTGAGCTAGATCCAGAATCAAGCCACAAGATAGAGTCAATGTGGAATTTTATGTATATGTATGTATGTGTGTGTGTATGTGTGTAAAGAGAGACAGACAAACAGACAGAGAGAGAGAGAGAGAGAGAGAGGAGGGAGGAAGATAAGAAGGGAAAAGGGACAGAAGAAGGAAGAGGAGAAGAGACAGGGAGAGAGGGGGAGGAATGGAAGAAAGGAGTGAGAGAGAAAAGGGGAGGGAGAGAGAAAACGAGACAGAGAGAGAGAGAGAGAGAAAGAAGAAGAAGGAGGAGAAGGAGGAGGAGGAGGAGGAGGAGGAAGAGGAGAAGGAGCAGGAGGAGGAGGAGGAGGAGGAGGAGGAGGAGGAGGAAGAGGAAGAAGAGGAGGAGGAGAAGGAAGAGGAAGAGGAGGAGGAGGAGGAGGAGAGAGAAAGAGAGAGATGGCAATACAAATTTTTACTTGAAGGATGATTAGGATTCTGAATGGTGAAGACAAGTAGGAAATACATTCTAGGTGTGGTTTCTTAAATCCATGGAAGAGCTAATCCATCAAAGAATACTGAGAAAGAATGGGTCAGATAGGAAAAGAACAATGGGTTAGAACATAGGCTATATTCCAAAGAGAGCAGTATAAAATAAGGCTACAAATGTTGGTGGAAGTCAGAATGTGGAGGACTTTTAATGCCAAGGTGAAGAATTTGTATTTTATTCAAGCTTTACTAAAGAATTTTGAACAAGGAAGTAAGTGGTCATATCTAAGCTTTAGTAATGCTCTTTTGGCAGCTGTGTGAGAATATATTAGAGAGAGGAGAGAGACTGAAATCAAGGAGATGAATAATAATAATAACAATAATGTGTTTATATAGAACTTTAAGGTTTGCAAAGTTTATATATGTATATATATATAATATGATATAATACATTAGATACCATATAATATTCAAAATACAAATATATAAAATATATGATATAATACATTAGATACCATATAATATTCAAAATACAAATATATAAAATATATAAGTAATCTTCCTTAATTCTTATAATCACTGTATAAACTAAGTATCATTATTATTCTATTTTATAAATGAGGAAACAGAAACTAAAAGAACTTATATGACCTGCCCAAATAAATCTCTGAGACAGGATTTGAACTTAGATATTTCTGCCTCTGAATCTAGGACTCTAGCTACCAAGTCAGCCAGGAAGTTCATCTAGTAGCATGAGAAGTGAGGAGAGTCTAAATCAGAATGGTGGCCATATGCTGAGAGAGAAGGGGATGCATGTGGGAGATATTGGAGAAGTAGACTGGATAAAACTTGGCACCTGATTGGCTATGTAAGGATTACTAGATGGAAATTTTTTCTCTTCTTTAACAGCCCCAGGGATGAGGGATCTCTTTAACAGTCCCAAGGATGAGGGATCCCCAAAGAATCATTGCAGTGAGAACAAGATAGAGGCTACCCATCTCACAAAATAAAACTTAAAACAGAATTTGATAAGGAAAGACCCAAACCAATTAATGCCTCAGGGGTCTCAAGGAGGTCTCCCCAAGTAATTGTTGTGGATGGGCATGAAATAGAAGCTTTATGCAATTGAAAGTGAAGGAGGCAAAGGGCAAATAGCTTCTCAGAATTTCATGATTCTGTAGTGATGATATCTGGTTCCCTGTTAACCCCATGGGATCTTACATAGGGCTGTTCTTACCAGAGATCCTCTAGGGCTTTGCATAATTTTTTTCTTCTTTACCTTCCCAGGGGAAGATAATGAATGATAAGAAATCTCTTAGTTTATTCCTTACTTGGGACTCTTCTGAGAGGCATATGAAAGTGATGTTCAGCACATTCCTTTTATCCAGTCAGTACAATCCTTTCTATTTGACAGGGTTTCCTATCTTATTCCCAGTGCCTGCCTGTCCACCTTGCTCTGATCTTCCTCAAAGGAGGCTTCCTCATCATTTTGTCCTAGACTTGCAACTTTAGAGCCAAATGGAATATTTAAAGTCATCTAGTCTATCTAACCTTTTATTCTACAGGGAATGAAACTAAAGGAAGGGAGAGAAAATGACTTGTTTGAGGTGACATAAAGTAATGTGCTAGAAGCAGCTTATACCCAGCTTAAGAGAGCCAACTATTAAATTTTCAGGAATTGCAATTTGGTTGTTAAAAATCAGTCAACATACAGTCACTCAGTTTCCAAACTGGCAATATTATTTGTTGTTATAAAAAGAATTCATGTCGACCACAATAGATTATTTTAATAGATCATTGTCTGCTTTAAATAATTATGACCTTAATGATGAATATTTGAAAACAAATTTAATTGCACTTTGTTCTGATAGTACAAATATAATGTTAGGAAGAAAGTCTAGATGTCTAGAGTAACTACAAAGTTATTAGAAAAATTTCCTAAAACCATCATTTGACATTATTTAAATCATTAATTACAATTGTAACTTGAAATGTCAATCATTTTTAAATGTTTCTCGATAAAATTTATATTATTACCAATGTAATAAAAATTAAATTGAACTAGAAATGTAGTTAAAAATCTTGAAAATTAAATTACTAAAATTGGTCAAGTACTGGGACATGAAGAACAGTGGGTAGTTTATCAGTTGCTCTTGCTCTGCTGATGGCAGCTTATACCCTATATTATATATGTATTTTTCATTCTTCTTTTTATTCTAGTTTGGAAAAGAAATTAGCTAACATTAATTTCTTGTAAGAAATTGCTTTAATGATTGACATTTTCGAAGAATTTTCATTACTTTCAACTGCAAGATCAACTAACATTTAGAAAATGCAAAAATTAATCAAATACACCATAAGAGCTTTGGAAAAATTTAAGATTGGTACTGGAAAGCATGAATCTCAAATTGAAGATTTGATTAAGTTAGATAAGTTTAAAGATACTCCATTTAATAAAAATATAAATTTAATGTTCTCCCTAGGAACAAGTTACAGAAAATATAATTTACCACATGAACTTACATCTTTATCAGATAGAAACAATGATGACAGTATTTTTAATTATTTTGATTTATTAGAGCCATCTATTTGGTCTTATAAGTAACTAATTTTACTATGGTTAGCTGGTAAAAAAAATCATCACTTAAGTGAAATTTTAAAACATGAAATTGATTTAAATGATTTTCAAGATTTTGAAATTTATAATATAAAATCAAACAATGTTCTAATCTTGGCAGCAAACTATACAAAAAGCACTATTTACATTCAATAGTACTAAAACTAAAAGACATTTCAGTTTGATTAATATAACTTTCAAGATGATGAGAAATAGATTATTGTAGTTCACATGTCATATAATGACACTACATTTATTAGAGAAAGAGCTTATTGAGGTGCAACTTTTTTGTCAAATCTGGCTAATCACAATCATAGGATGATTGTAGACATAGGAGTTCGACAAAAATCCACAAGAACATTCTGGGATGGAATAGAATTTGCAGTAAAGGATCATGTACATTGTTGTTTGTGAAACATATGCCATACATTCTTTGTATCAGCTAGGTGGCAAAATGGATAGAGTGCCAGTTGAAGTCAGAAGATTCCTTCCTCTTCCTAAATTCAAATCCAGCCTCAGACAACTTACTGACTGTGTAACCCTGAACAAGTCAGTTAACCCTGTCTGCCTCAGTTTCCTCATAGATAAAATGAGATGAAGGAAATGGCAAACCACTTATATATCTTTGTCAAGAAAACACCAAAGAGATTACATAGTCATACATAATTGAACAACAATAATTAATGAAATGTGTAAGAAATTTGTGAACTTTCTTATGTCACATTCCATGCACACCTGCACAAAGCTGGTTGTTAAATATTGACCAGAACAAAACTTCCTAGCAGAAGTTCTAACCTTTCATTTACTCTTAGAGGCTATACCAACCTGTGTGCTTTTAAATATCACTTTCTACACTAACAAGTGATATTTAAAAGCACACAGGTAATAAGCCAGAATTTATTGAATCCCAGATTTGAAAAGAGAAGGGACTTTAGAGAACATCTTATTTACCCCTTCATTTTGTGGAGAGAAAGATAGAATTTTGTAAAGAGTGAGTATCATGACCATAGCAGTATGTTAAAAAAAAAGCTAGAATTCAAACCCAGACCCTCTGCCTTCCAATTCAGTGCTTTTTGCTGAGATTTTTTAGCTATACCTATTTCTTTTAAAAACACACGAGCATATGTGTGTATATGATTATTTTTTGCTAATTCCACTTCTTCTGTTAATTCTTCTATTATTCATTCTTTTGTGTCAAGAAAAAATGCTTTTTTTAATGCTACTGTTGGGCATTGGTTTTATTTCATACATTTTGCCCTAGCATTTTTTTTTAATCCCAAGTATTTTTTCATTGTGCTAGGGCTCTCCATAGCTTTGCTCATTTCTTAGAGTGATTCTTTAATCTTATTTAAAATTTTTCTGGTAGCTTTGTGTCAGGTGTATTTATTATAATTTTTGAGAGATATAAAAGTGATAATCTCTCTTGAAACATCCTTTTCTGGAAAGCAAATAAATCTTCATCGGAAAATGATGACAACATCAAAGTTTCAAAAGATCATAGACAGAGCTGAAGAGGACCTCAAAGGCCAAGTATCTCATCCTCCTCATTCTGTAGTTGAGGAAACTGAGGCTCAAGGGAATTAAGTCACTTGCCCAGGGTCACAATTCTATTAGTGTCTAAAGCAGGAATTGATACGAGGTTTTCCTGGCTCCAAGCAAATTATTTTATCCATATTGTTATTTTTCAATGTTTTTCAATCATGTCTGACTCTTCATGACCCTGTTTGAATTTATTTTTTGGCAAAGTATTAGAGTTGTTTGCCATTTACTTCTCTAAATTATTTTACAAATGAGGAAACTGGGGTAAACAGGGATGTGACTTACCCAGGATCACATAACTAGTAAGTGTCTGAGATCAGATTTGAACTCAGGTCTTGACTTGAAGCCCTTGGCTCTCTATTCATTCTCTCTATGCCACTTAAGTGTCCTCTTTCCATTGTGTATTTCTGCAAATATTTTTCATTTGAATTTTACTTTTCTTCTCTGCATTCTATGCCAATACATCTTCTTAGTGAACTAGGAAACCACATTTTGATGACCATTAAAAAAAAAGGATGACCAATACTCCTATATCCATGTCAAGCAAGTTGCTTACATTAGAAAGACTTTTAATGACTCTATGAAGAAATGAATGAAGTCTATAAGAAATACTGAGATTGTTGAAAGGGGCAGAGCCAAGATGGTGGAGATCAGACAAGACTTTGCCTGACCTTTTCCTGGCTTCCTTTAGAATCAACACTAGATCAAGTGACTGAACAGATTTTGGAATGACAGAACCAACAAATGTTTTGAATGTAACAAATTTCTATTAGAAGATATTTTGGGAAGATTTCAGGAAAGGTCTGTCTCAATTGAGCAGAAAGGGATGTGGCCTAGCACACACAGACTCTTAGGCAAAATACAGCAGCATTGGCTACTCTGCCTTGGTTCAGAAGACTAGTGGATCAGCAGGTTGTGAGACCTCCAGTGTGAGTCCCTGAACCCTAGAATAATAGGAGGGACTTGGCCAGACCCACCCAATGCAGTGGGAAAGCCTGAAGCACTACTGGCCCCAAAGCAGTGAGAAGCCCTTGTTGTCCTGCACAAGAAGGACAATCTCCCCAGTGTAGTAGGAGCAAACATCAATTTTTTAAAATGAGCAAAACAGCAAAAAGAGCTCTGACCATAGCTACCATGGAGATTGGGAAGAACAGAACCCAAACTCTGAGGATGTTAAAGGAAAAATGCCTCCAGATAAAGTCTCAAAGGGAACTGGTCTCCAACTCAAATGGTTCTCTAGGAAGAATTAAAAAAAGAATCTTAAAAGAAAGTTAGGGGAAAAAAATGAAAGCTTTACAGGAGAGTTTGGGGAAAAAAACAGAAATTGACAGAAGAAAACAACTCCTTAAAAATACATTTTGCAAAATGGGGGGGGAAAAGTGTATGCTAAAGAAAGCCACTTCTTAAAAAATAGATTTGACAAAATGGAAAAAGAAAACTTCTTGAAAAATAGAATTGGTGAAATGGAAAAAGAGAACAACTCCTTAAAAATAGAATTAGTGAAATGGAAAAAAAGAATCCAATAAACAAAACTCCTTTAAAAGTACAATTGGGCACATTCAAAAAGAGGTAAAAAAGCTAACTAACGAAAATGATTCACTAAAAATTAGGATTGGACAAATGGAAGTGAATGACTCAATGAAATACCAAGAATCAATCAAACAAAAAAAAATAGAAGAAAGTATAAAATACCTCAATGGAAAAACAACTGACCTGGAAAATAGATCCAGAACAGACAAACTAAAAATTATTAAACTACCTGAAAACCATAATGAAAAATAGAACCAGGACAACATCTTTCTTTTTTAAATGATTTTAATTGAATTTTTTTCAAAACATTTTCAAGGATAATTTTTCAGCACTGACCCTTGAGTAACTCTTTGTTCCAATTTTCCTCCTCTTCCCCCACTCTCTCGCCTAGATGGCAAGTAATCCAATATATGTTAAATCCAATATAATAATACATATTTATACAATTATCTTGTTGCACAAGAAAAATTGAATCAAATTTTTTTTAAATGAGAAAGAACATAAAATTCAAGCAACCCACAACAAAAAGAATAAAAATACTATGTTGTGATCTACTCTCAGTGCCCACAGTCCTCTCTCTGGGTATAGATGGCTCTCATCACAAGATCATTGGAAAGGTCCTTAACCATCTCATTGTTGGAAAGAGTCACATCCATCAAGATTTACCATTGTATAATCTTCTTGTTGCTGTGTACAATGATTTCCTGGTTCTGCTCATTAGCATATAATGCTATATAAGTCTCTCCAGGACTCTCTGAAATCATCCTGCTGATTGTTTCTTATAGAACAATAATATTCCATAACATTCATATACCATAATTTATTCAGCTATCCTCCAACTGATGGGCATCCATTTAGCTTCCAGTTTCTTGCCACAACAAAAAGGACTGTCACAAAAATTTTTGCACATGTGGGTCCTTCTCCCTCCTTTAAAATCTCTTTGAGATGCAAGCCCAGTAGAAACACTGCTAGATAAAAGGGTATGCACAGTTTGATAGCCTTTTGGGCATAGCTCCAAATTGCTCTCCAAAATGGTTGTATCTGTTCACAATTTCACCAACAATGTATTAGTGTCTCAGTTTTCTCACATCCCCTCCAACATTTGTCATTATTTATTCCTGTCATCTTAGCCAATATGAGAGGTGTGTAGTGGTATCTCAGAGTGGCAGGACAACATCTTTCAAGAAATCATCAAGGAAAACTGCCCTGATATCCTAGAAGTAGAGGGTAAAATAGCCATTGAAAGGATCCAACAATCATTCCTAAAAGAGACTCCAAAATAAAAACTCCAAGAAATATTGTAGCTAAAAATCCATAATTTCAGATAAAGTTAAAAATATTGCAAGCAGCCAGAAAGAAACAATTCAAAAATTGAGGAACCACAATCAGGATTTCTTCTTTAAAGGATCAAAGGGCCTGGAATATGATAAAGGAGCTTGTACTGCAGCCAAGAATCAACTACCCAGCAAAACTAAGCATTATCTTTCAGGAGGAAAGATGGACAATCAATGAAATGGGGGGTTTTTAATGATTTTTTTTTTATGAAAAGACCAGAGCTAAAGAAAATTTGACCTTCAAATACAGAACTCAAGAAAAGCATAAAAATGTAAAAAGAAAAGAAAAAAAAACCTATGTTTCCTTGAAAAGTTAAAAAGTTTACATACCTATATGGGAAGATGATGTATTTAACTTTTGAGAACTGTATCTCTGTTAGGAGTATACTTAGAGGGTCTAAGTATAAGTTGATTTTAATGTAATGATATAAAAAAAGAAACTAGAGGTGGAAAAGTAATTGTACTGAAAGAAGAGAAAAGGGGAGATGAAATGGAATAAATTACATCACATGAAGAGGCAAAAAAGATCTATTATAGTTGATGGAAAGAAGGGAGAAAGATGAGAATAGTTTGAACTTTAATCTCATTGAATTTGGCTCAAAGAGGGAATATCATACTTGTTTCACCCTAGGAGGAAGTAGAAGGGAAAAGGGGAAAGGAAAGGCAGCCAGATCTGTAAAAAAGGAGAGCAGATTGAGGAAGGTGTGGTCAGAAGTAAAACACTAGTAAGGAGGGAAAGGAAAGAGAAAAGTATAACATGGGGAAAATAGAATGGCAAGAAATAGAGTTAATAATTTTAAATGTGAATATGAATGGCATGAACTCTTGCACTAACTCATGCACTAAGTAGTATAGCATCCAAATTCCTAGAGGAGAAAAGAGTAGCAAGAAGAAATAGAGAGAAAAACTATAATAGTGGAGGATCTTAACTTTCCTTTATCAAGACTAGATAAATCTAACCACAAAATAAACAAGAGAAAAATTAAGGAGGCAAATGGAATTTTAGAAAAGTTAGTGTATAATAGAACTTTGGAGAAAATTGAATAAAGATAGAAAGGAATATACTTTTTTCTTAGCAGTACATAGAACCTACACAAAAATTGACTATGTATTAGAGCATAAAAATCTCACAATCAAATGCAAAAAGGCAGAAATAGTAAATGCATCTTTTACAGATAATGATACAATAAAAATTACATGGAATAAAGGATCATGGAAAAATTAATTGGAAACTAACTAATTTAATCCTAAAGAATGAGTGATTAAACAACAAACCATAGAAACAATTGATGATTTCATCCAAGAGAATGACAACAATGAGACAGCATACCAAAATTTATGGGATGCAGTCAAAGCAGTTCTTAGGGGAAATGTTATATCTTTAGATGCTTACTTGAATAAAATAGAGAAAGAAAAGATAAATGAATTGGGCATGTAACCAAAAAAACTAGAAAAAAAATTTAAAACCCCAATTAAATCTAAATTTGAAATTCTGAAAATAAAAGGAAAGATTAATAAAATTGAAAGTAAGAAAACTATTGAACTAATAACCAAAACTAAGAGTTGGTTTTATGAAAAAAAAATTTATAAATCTTTAGTTAATTTGATTAGAAGAAGGAAAGGAGAAAATCAAGTTACCAGCATCAAAAATGAAAAGGGTAAACTTACCACCAATAAAGAGGAAATTAAAACAATAAATAGGAGCTATTTTGCCCAACTGTATGCCAACAAATCTGATAATCTAAGTGAAATGGATGAATACTTAGAAAAATATAGATTGTTCAGATTAACAAATATTCTGAGTGGAAATAAATTACTTAAATAGTCCCATTTAAGAAAAAAAAAATGAATAGGCTGCTAATATTCCCTAAGAAAAAAATATCATGGGCCAGATGGATTTATAAATGAATTCTACCAAACATTAAAAGAACAATTAATTTCAATGCTATATGAACTATTTGTAAAAAAAAAAAAAAAAAAAAAAAAAAAAGGGTGGGGGGGAAGGAGTCCTACTAAGTTCTTTTTATAGATATGGTGCTGAAACCTAAGCAAGGAAGAACCAAAACAGAGAAAAAAAATGTTAGGCCAATTTTCCTAATGAATATTGATGCAAAAAATCTTAAATAAAATATTAGCAGAGAGAATATAGCAACTTATCACCAAAATAATAAACTATGACCAAGTAGGATTTACATCACAAATGCAGGTTTTGTTCAATATCAGCAAAACTATTAGGATAATTGATTATATCAATAACCAAACTAACAGAAATCATATGATTATCTCAATAGATGTAGAAAAAGCATTTGACAAAAGCCAACACCCATTTCTATTAAAAACACTAAAAAAAAGTATAGAAATAAATGGAATTTTCCTTAAAATGATCAGGAGCATCTACTTAAAACAACTAGCAAACATCATATATAAAAGGGATAAACTAAAACCATTCCCAGTAAGATCAGGGGTGAAACAAGGTTGCTCCCATCACCAATACTTGTTGGAATCTTGACAAACTGCTAACTCATTAGAGTTGATATATTGTTGATTTGATCTTACAAGAAGATGTTTTGGGCCAGAACCTGAAACAAGGTACTAAGTAGAACTAATTAGTACAATGCTTGTGTTTACACCTTTACTCATCGGAGTTCACAAGTATGCCAGATTCACAAAGTAAACTTTGTAACTTTGTGAATTCACACCTCCCTTAAAGCTCTTAGGGCCAGAGAGCACTATGGGAGAAAACCCAAAATCCCATTCTCTCAGAACAGTCTTATATAAGGCCAGTGAAGAGAGATCTATTCCAGAATATTTTCCACTTGGCTGGCTGGTGGCAGAAGAAAGAGTTTTCAGAGGAAGAAGCTACAAGTCGAGAGTTCAGTGGAAGACTGAGAAGGCTCTCTCAGAGGCACAACCAGATTCATCTTCATCTCACACCACTGTGGTGTCAGGGCTCCTGCACTTCCCCCACTGAGACCAAGCTGGTCTGAAAGACTCACCAGAAAACTAGCCGAGCCCCAAGTGAAGGAGACAAGAGATTCATTCCATTTTTGTGCTGGCTGGAGGCTGAAGAAAGCAGAGGCAGAGGCTGAAGAACAAAACCTTTGGATTTGGAGACATTCGGAGAGCTCTAAGATAACCAGTCTATATTAGAGACAATAAAAGATCTGAACTTTTATCACCTGGCTACGTTTTGGGTGATTATTACTTTCAACTGATACTAAGGCTGCCTCCAAGAAAACCTCCCCCGAGAAACCTACCTTCTCTCCCAGAGAGAACTATTCTACTTATTTTAAAAGAAGAAAAAGAAACACCACATTTTATTCAGTGTTATATTAGAAACATTAACTTTAGCAATAAGGGGAGAAAAACAAACTAAAAGAATTAGAGTATTTAATGAAGAAAACCAAGTTATCACTCTTGCAGATGATATGATGGTATATACTTAGAAAATCCTAGAGAAACAACTAAAAAAATTATTAGAAACAATTCACAACTTTAGCAAAGTTGCAGGATACAAAATCCACATAAATCATGAGTATTTCTATACGTTACAAAATCCAACAACAGGGGATAGAAAGAGGAATCCCATTTAAAATAGATCATATAAAATATGTGGGAGTCTACCTGCCAAGACAAAGTCAGGAACTATATGAACACAATAACAAAACTCTTTTCATACAAATAAAGTTAGATATAAAAAAATGGAAGAATATCTAGTGCCCCTGGGCAGGCCAAATTAATATAATAAAAATGACAATTCTACTCAAAATAATCTGCCTATTTGGTGTCATAGAAATCAAAGTGCCAAGAAATTACTTTACAGAGCTAGAAAAAATAATAACAAAGTTTATCTGGAAGAACAAAAGATAAGAATTTCAAAGGAATTAATGATAAATGTGGCCTACGTGGCAAACCAAGGTGGCCTAGCTGTACCACACCTAAAAAATATATTATAAAGCAATCATCAAAACCATTTGGTACTGGCTAAGAAATAGAATTGGTACTGGCTAAGAAATAGTCCATTAGTGGAATAGGTTAGGTTCACAAGACACAATAGTGAATGACCATAGTAATCTAGTGTTTGATAAACCTAAAGACTCCAACTTTTGGGATAAGAACTCACTATTAGAAAAATGGTTGGAAAATTTGGAAAATAATATGGCAGAAACTAGGCATAGACCAACATCTAACACCCTATATCAACATAAGGTAGAAATGGGTTCATAATTTAGACATAAAGGATGATACTGTAAGCTAAATAGGAGAACAAAGGATAATCTACCTCTCAGATCTGTGGAGAAGGAAGGAATTTATGGCCAAAAAAGAACTAGAGAACATTATGAAACGCAGAATGGATAATTTTGATCATATCAAATTAAAAAGCTTTTGTACAAACAAAACCAATGCCTCCAAGACTAGAAGGGAAGCAGAAAACTGAGGGAAAATAAATAATATGAAAAGATAATGATAAATGTTGGAGGGGATGTAGGAAAACTGGTGGGATTGTGAACTGATCCAACTATTCTGGAGAGCAATTTGGAACTATGCCCAAAGGGCTATAAAACTGCATATCCTTTGATCCAGCAGTATCTCTGCTGAGTCTGAATCCCAAAGAGATCATAAAAAAGAGAAAAGGATCCACATGTACAAAAATGTTTGTAGTAGCCCTTTTGGTAGTTATTCTTGGTGCAACTCCTTTGGAAAGCCTTATAAAAATAACATTAAAAAGACTTTCTCTCCTATTGAAAGATCTTGGCAACTGAAGGCCACAAGTCATTCTGCTATGGGGGCTTAAAGCCACTCAAACCAAAGCATGGTAAGATACCAAGTAAGTGAAAGAACAAGTCAGGTCTGATAGGATTAAAGAAAGAATATTTCTCTCTCAGGGACTCTAAAGGTACATTGGGCCCTGATTGTCAATATCCCTATAATCAAACTCTCTTGGCTTAGGAGCCAAGAGATGACTTGATAACAGAAGATTAGAATTCTATAGTCTAGAAGAAGGAACATCCTTCCATGAGGTCAGTCTCAATGGAATACATACTTGGTTGATGTAGATATCAGCAGCAAATCTGCTCATATGTAAGATATGATCAGGGATGTATGGGTAAATATTTAAATGTTAAATGTTTATAACAACTGGGCTTTCCAAAAAATGTACACCCAACACATTTTTTCTCAAGGAGTTTTCTTTCTTTCCTAAGTCTTAGTATACATTTATTATTGTTATTATTGTTATTGTTATTATTATTATTATTATTTTGGAGAGGCACTTAGGGTTAAGTGACTTAGCCAAAGTCACACAGCTAGAAAGTGTTTGAGACTAGATTTGAACTCAGGTCCTACTGACTTCAAAGCCAGTGCACTATCCCCTGTGCCATCTAGCTGCTCCTTTCCAACACACTTTTAAGATTAATCAATTAATAATTGAAATTATTAATATTTCCTCCATTATGTTCTTATATCTAGACAATAAACAAAACAATAAATCAAATCCTGATTTGTAACATTCTGCCAGCTGGTCTTGAGCCAGGTAAAGCTAGCTCCAGCATACCCCCAGATATAGCCTTAAAAGTTCTCTAGTAAAATCATTATCTCAGGGGATCCAACCTAATTTAGCTAAATCAGGTTTTTTTTAAAACCCAGAACCAATCTCTAATGATTATAGTAATCTCCCTATCCCAGTAGTCCCAATAGTAAGGACCCAAAGCCCTTTTCCCATTTGCTGAAAGTTTGCATATCAACTAACCATCAATTCCCTGAGATTTTTTCCTTTACTGAAGTAACCTTTTTCCTTCTCCCCCTGCCCTTTTCCTCTCCCCTGAAACCCCAGCATGAATTGGCAAAAGTCCCAGGTCTAAGCTCCTCTCTTCCTGTGTCTCAATATAGGTTTGGTCCTGCTAGTCCCAGATAAGAATCCTATAAATCCCACCAGATATTACTTGTTGGTGTACCCCATTCTGCCTGTGTCTCCAGTGGGATGTGCTCATTTCCACCTAGAAACCAAGCAGACCTGACCTGTTTCTTCCTTCTCCCTGGTTTATCTTGTCATGTGTTCTTTGCTTGTTTGAATTAGATTTGAGTATCCTGAACCTTTCTAAGTCCTCAGCAAGACATAAACCCTATTAGAGATAACTCTTAAAGGGATTTTTTAATATAAGTAGGCGCTTGAGTCAAATGATTGATGAAGTCTCTTCTAACTCAAAGATTCTAAGAATCTTTGACTCTTAATGCTCTGTCCTAGGAGCCAATCTGATAAATGATGTCCTTCACCCAGGCTCTGAGATCCTAAGTTTTGCTAGATGAAAGATCCAAATTTGAGCAGCTGAGTTCTTAAGATAATCCCTGGTATCATAGCTGCTATTTACTGCTGCTATTTTCTTTGTCTTCCTATAAGTCTTGTCTACCCCTTTTTGAGATCATGCTAGCCTGGTTTAGTGAGCAGAACAATGAAGTCAGAGGATTTGAGTTCAAATCTTGCCTCTGAAGCTCACTGCCTGTGTAATCTTGGACAAGTCATAACCTCTCTGGGCCTCAGCTTTCTTCACCTATAAGATGGAAAGTTTGGAGAAAATGATATTCTAGGTCCCTTCCAGATCTAAATCTATGGTCCTGAAACAAAACCTCAGATAATCACTTTAATTTCCTGGGCCTGTTTGCTTATTTGTAAAATTAGAAGATTGGACTAGTTGGGCTTCAAGACCCTTTCCAATCTAAGTCTATGATTCCATGATCATGTCCCAAAGGACCACCTTAGCTTGTCTAAAACCATATTGTGTTTCATCCTGTCCTATTCCTGGGACCCAGAAGTTTTGCTGATCTGACTGAACTTAGCTCATATTGGTGCATTCATCTGGACAACAAGCCCACTCTGATCTGTTTCTATTTAGTTATTTTTCAATCATGCCAGACCACGAGTCCTTGTGTGTGGTGGGGTTGGGGGAGGGTGTTTTGGCCAAGTTACAGGAGCAATTTGCCATTTCCTTTGCCAGCTCATTTTACAGACAAAACAACTGAGGCAAAGAGGTGTGAGAGGCTTGTCCATAGCTTGTAATTATCTGAGGCAGATTCAGACTCACAAAGACACTTCCTAGCTCCAAGCCAGGTACTCCACTCCATGGCTGCTCTCTATTCTGATCACTGTCCCACCAAATTCAGCATTATGTTTGCCTTCCTCTTGCTGGGGTTAATTATCTACCCAAGGAAAGGACTCCAACTGCCAGCCTGGAACCATTCTCATCCATTTTTTCCTAAGAAACGATGAAGATAATCCTTCTTCCCATCTCTCTAAAAGAGATGAGTAAGTCCTTTTGGTCTTTCAGTGTACATAAAATGAAGAGACTCAATATCTTGCCCCATCTATCGCTAGTCCCCTGTTGTTTCTACAGGACTTGAGTTATGGAGTAATAATTCACACCTAGTTGCAGAGATGGCATCAGGCCTTCAGCCTTATGCCTGACAACGCTCCAGGCATGAATTATTGCGTCATCATTCACATCTTGTCCTGTCTTATTGCTTGAACATCCCCTAAATGACAAAGTTGGATTCATTAAGTATAAATTCAATCAAAGCTTGAGAGGAAGGGGAAAAAAAGAGAGAATTGGGAGAAAAATGGAAACGCTTGGAGGCAAGGGCATTGCTGTTGTCAGGAGATCAGTCTCTGAGCCATTTTTGTTCCCAAAGCAAATTCTCATTGAGCCATCACCTTGCTCCAGAAGGAAGATGTTACAGACTTTTGACTCTTGTGCAGGTTAAGGGAAAGTGGGTAGCAAAAGGGGATGTGAAGTGGAAAGAACATTGGTTTATGAGGCAGGAGAACTGGGGTTTGAGTCTTGAGTCCCAGATCTGCTACTAATTAGTTGTGAGACTTCGGCCAAGAGAGTTCATGTAATGCAATGAGAAGAATATTAGCATCAGAAGACATGGCTCAAAATTTACCTATTTTATTCACCTACTACTTGCATGACACTAAGTCACTTAGCCTCATTGCCAGATTCCTCATCTGTAAAAGTATATGTGTATATGTGTGTGTGTGTGTGTGTGTGTGTGAGAGAGAGAGAGAGAGAGAGAGAGAGAGAGAGAGAGAAAGAGAATGAGAATGAATGAGGAGGGTATTGAACTAGATGATCTTTAATGTCCCTTCAACTTTAGATTATGACCCTATCTCCTCTTGGTGCTTCAGCTTCTTCATCTGTCAAATGGGTTGTCCTCCAGTTTATTCAGAGGTTCAAATGAGATAATCAATGGAAAAATACTTCGAAACATAATTAGAGCTATACATGTATATTTATATAAATGAGACTAAAACCTACGTTACATTAAGAAAAACTAACTGTAGGAATTTAAGCAAGTCATCTTTTTCTCTTTGGGGCTCAGTTTCTTTATTTGCAAAACAAGGATGTTATAATAGATGAGCTCAAAAGTCTCAAAGTCCCTGCCCTTAGCCTGGTATCCACCCTTCCTTAAAGACTGCCCATCTAGCTCTTAGAGCTGATACTGAACACTGGATGGGATGATAGTCCCCAACAGCCAATGAGATCTATGCCCCAGACAGTGAAGGAGTCCACGCTTTGCTCTTAATATGCTTTCTGAAGTGAGGAGGAAAGAGGGTTGGTCTGAGTTCTCAGAAATACTGTCCAGCAGCCTCAAAGGAAACATGCTTTCTTCTTTGGGACGAGGCTTTTAATTCAAGAATCCCAAAGATCTCCTGAGACCTACATGTATCATAGGCATGAAATTGATGCCCTCCTCCTGCCATCACACAGGCTGCTTTGACACTGCCACCTAGTGATTCCTTGCAGGAAGAACATGAGTTCCAGCCCTTCTTTTCTTGGGTTTAGCCCTATTGCAACCTACTCTAAATCACTGATGAGCATTACCTCAGTCAAACTAAAACCTGTTGAAGACCTTAGCTTAAAAAGGTTCGGGTGTCTCCCACTGCATCCAGGGCCACCTCCAGTCATCCTGATCTTTAGCTGGCCACTGGACACGGATGACTCTGGAGGGGAAAGTGAGGCAGGTGACCTTGCCCATCCCTCCCTCATTTAAATCCAATTCATTTGCATGTCATGGCAACACCTCCCTAATATCATGATTCTCTTCCATTACGAAGGACAAACAACAACAACATTAAGCCTTAGAGTATTTCTTAGGAGTTGGACACAGTTTTAACCTTTCCAAGTTATTTCCTATTCATTATTTAACTTATTATTTCAATCCCCTTTGTAGAAAAATGGCATAGTATCCCCATTTAATAAATAAAAAAGTGAGGCTCAAATAAGTCAAGATACATCAAAGTTCTCAACTTCAGAATAAAGATTCCCCCTAAGTATCCTGACTTCCACACAGGTGCTCTTCCCTTTATATCAAACTGCCTCAAATAAGTTGGCTTTTCTGTACTCTGTGAATCCTTGCAGTTCTTGCTAGTAGACCAATATTCTAGGCAATTCTCCTCTGCTGGTGATCCCTCCTGACCATCATACTTCCTAGATTATTTCAAATCACATTCACAACCCCTGGTCTGAGGTGCCCCTCAATATCTGTATTCTTCGATGTCTGAAATTCCTAACTAGGTATCGTCTCCATCCCAGTGGTAATTCAGGAAAGGAGAGAGGAGTGTAAGCCATAGAATCACAGAATATTAAGTCCAGAAAGGACCTTGGAGATGATGGAGCCTGCACAAATTCATCATCTGGAGAGAGGAAACTGAGTTTCAGAGTAGCAAAGATGATGGTTGTATGCTTCTTTCTACTATACACTATTTCATGTATAAGTGGTTAAAAATAAATATCTAGTCAGAGACTTCATTATTTCCCAGAGTCTCACCACTGGGATCCTTGAGTTATGTGTTCTTAGTGAGGATTGAGCTTAGTTTACTTCACAGAAGTGAGAGGTGGCCTTGTGTGCCAGAGATAATCCTGACCTGAGAATCAGGATGGTGCAGAATTCAGAGCCTACTTCCCATACTTATTAGCTGTGATCCTGGGCAGGTCATTTAACAGGACTGAAACCCTTTGTTTGTCAAAAAGAGATGATGATACTAACATTTATTTGTTAGAAGTATCATGAAGATCTAATGAATTGATTACAGAAAAAGCTCTACATACATCATTGAGACATGATGAAATTTCAAGAACATTGATGTCCAGCATGCAAAGGAGAGATAGAAGATGGAAGAATGGGCTCTTCAAGCAAAAAAGTCCTGGAGTACTTTATTAGCATGAGACAAGGAGGTGGAGGTGTTTTCTTCACCTTAATAATCAACAAATATTTAATGAGCCTAATACAGTATAAGGAATGATGATGAAGTACACTTACTTTATTCAGTCATATTCAACTCTTCATGAGCTTACAATACAGTTACTCTCTCTAGGAGAGGTAAGACAAATAGATACAAAAGAATAATAAATATGAGGGAGGGAGAAAGGGGAGCTAGGTATAATTTTGCAAAAAAAAAAAAGGAAAGAAAAGAGGCCTATTGAAGGATTTGTTTAATGAACAGAAGAAAACAGTTTAAAAGGAAACAAACAGGGCAGCTTTTCAAAGTAACATAGAATTGATTATATACTTAAAAAAGCCAAACTACATATAATACAATTGTGTAATTTCACATAAAGTTCTCTTTTCTTATTCTACTTAATATATGGAAATTTTTCTTTTTTTTTCTTTTGGTGTTTGTCAAGTATAGAATTCTAAAAAGCATTTAAAATATAATTAATGATGTAATATATAACAGATGCCAAATGAGTGGGATAGATGCTGAATTCTAAGGAAGTTCAAGGGAGAAGAGGTCACTAAAGGCAAGATGGATAAAAAAATGTATCAAGGAAGAGGTGATGATAATTTCTGGAAGTATAGATGAACTTAATGTATTGGCTGGTAGTCCTACTAGCTAACAGATAGTTTTAGGTGAAGGGAAAGTCAAAAGTCTTGCCATGAACTCCACTTCTGCTACTTACTACCTGTGTGATCCCAGTGAATTGTTTGAGGGGACTTCTAAGGTCTATTTTGGCTTCAAATCTCCTCTTATCCTTCTTTAAGTTGTTAAGATAGCCCAGCAGGACACTGAGTTTTTGCATAAGACTGAAAATACATAGTGTATAATAGAGGTCATAAAGCTTTCTTAGGTAAAAATTATCACCTGGTAAAAATTCATCTATACCAGGGAATCCTTGACCCATTTTTTGTGTCACAGACACCTTTAGCAGTCTGGTAATGCCTATAGGCTATTTTTTAGAATAACATATTTTAAAGACATAAAATAAATAGGAATACAAAGTAAATCAATTATATGGTAAAGTTATAAATAATATTTTAATAGCTGTGTGACCCTGAGCAAGTCACTTAACCCCAATTGCCTCAGGGAAAAAAAATTTAAAAAGTAAGTTCACAGATTTCAGGTTCAGAATCCTAGATATATACTGCTGGCCAATCCACATTACAAAGATCCCCAAATCATCTTCCTCCTTTCTCTTCTAGCCCCACCCCTCACTTTCAATTTCCACCCTCATTTTTGGTCCATTAACACTAAACTTTAAAGTTATCCCTTTTCACCTCCCCCTTCCATAAGCCTTCTGGCACTGGATGCCTAGCCACTTCAGCGTGGATCACTGTGAGTTTGGGATTATAGGAGTAACTTTTCTTAAATAGAGGGCACTAAACAAACAGAAGCTGTTTCTACAAAGTATAGAGAGACACGAGTGTTGTGTCACATTGTTAATGTAAACACAGGCAGGCTCAAGGTCAGTCAACCAGAAGTCAGGCCACTAGGCCTAATCATACAAGCCAACAGTTTGCCTGATGCTTATACTAGACCCTCTAATGAGAATCTAACACTTCTTTTTTCTTGGAGCTATTTTATCCAGCAAGGTCAAGAAAGCATCTCTACAAATAAATTTAAACAAAAGTACTGGAACAGATAACCTTGAACTCCAGAGTCTTAAAATAGCTGCTTCATCCATAGCCAAACACAGTAACTGAGTTATTTAGCCGGTCTTTGTCAACTCATAAAATACCTTTTGCATGGAAATGAGCCAGAATAAAACCTTTGCATAAAAGTGGATGTGAGACCAGCTTAGATTAATAGAGATGCATCATTCTTTTCTGGGTGTTACTTAAATTGCTAGAGAGGTTTATGCATTCTTAGGTACATGAATATTTGACGGGGGACGATTCATTAATATTGGCAACGTCTGGCAGAGGGGCGACCATCCCAGTCATCTTAATAATGCCCAATGATGTTCCCAGGGCAATGGACCATGGCCAACAGAGAACAGCAAAGCTGTCTTTATGGATTGGCTCAGAGCCTTTGAAGGCCAAGTCAGGTTCTACTTTCAAAGTTTACGTGGGCTGGCTGAAAATGATTTATCAGTGAGTTGGTTAGTGAAATAGTTTAAAGAGTTACTTAAAATTTGAGTGTGCTTTATGTAGGTCTTGCTGGGCTCCAGATAGTATTCCTATATCTAATCTTCTGTGGTCCATCATAGCACAGAGTGGAATGTGAAATGTCAAAGGCTGCCCTGACAAATTTACCACCAGGTGAGGGAGATGATGATGAATGAAGATGATTGGTTATAGCATTTCAGGAAGATGGACTACTAAGGCATCTCAGGAAATTTGGCTACTATTTGTTATTGTATTTTTAATCATGTCCAAAGTCTTTGTGACCTCTTCTGGGGTTTTCTTGGCAAAGATACTGGAATGGATACTGGATTCCTTCTCCAGCTCATATTATGGATGAGAAAACTGAGGTAAAAAATGTTAAGTGACTCGTGCAGGATCACACAGGTATTAAGTGTCTGAGGCTAGATTTGAGTTCACAAAGATAAGCCCTTCTGACTTTAGGCCCAGTACTATATCTACTATACCACCCAGCTACCCATCTTAGGGTAATAGCTTCTAAAGCATGAAATACCAAGTATTGAAATACTGAGTTCTAGGTTTTAAGGAAGTTTATCACTTAATCATTCTCTGTTTTATGAGGTAGTCTGTAAGCTTCTTGATGGCAGGAAATTGAGGTGTGTCAAACTGGCAAAACTGATTATTAAATTTCCAGTGTGAATATTTAAACTTTGGGAATCCATAAGCACTAAAAATCAGTTGATACTCTAGACAAAGAAAGGATGGGAAAATGTTTATAATGCAGAATAAACCTATAAGTGTTCCCTGCATTATTGGAGAACTGGTTATTAAATACTTATTAGGGCACCCATAACAGGATGCCTCTGGACTATTTCATAATGTGTAGTAACACACCACTGATGTTCCACAAATACATATTGATTAACTAATAGACATATTTACAGTAGGATCCAGGATAGGTTTCCAATAGGGTCTTAGGCCAAGCCATTTTTAGAACATTGTCAATAAGTAGATAACATTTATATAATACCTACTATGTAACCAGAGGTGTGACTGCTATGTAACCATTCTGCATGCATGATAAGTGAGAGCTGGGTGATAGATAGATACCAATGGACTAAACCAGGCTGTGGATAACTGAGAGGTCTCAAACCCATTGATGAGTTGTCCATGCCAAGCATGTGAAGACTTCCCTGTAAAACAGACAGATGAGAACAATTTGTTTCAAAAGCCATGAAAACAGTTGAAGCAGCTGTTGTGGATTACTTAAAACTTGGTCAGACATTGAAGACTCCAAAATCATCTTCTGTAAACTGTACCATCAGTAGTCATCCTGACTTTTGTCCTACTACTAGACTATGATGATTCTGGAAGAGAAAATGAGACTGATGACTTTGTGCAACTCTGTCTCATTTAAATCCAAATCACAAGTCAAGATATCATCCCAAGACATCATTGGTCCACTTTGAAAAGGAAAAACAAATAATTGTATTAAATACTTTATAATTATTATCTTACTTGATCCTCACGATAATCCTAGGAAGGAGATGCTATTATTATCTCTGTTTTACAATTAAAGCAACTGAGGCAGGCAGAGGTTAAATGGCTTGTTCAGGGTCATGAAGTCAGTAAGTATCTGATGCCGACTTTGAACACTTTTGAAACTTGAGTCTAAGTTTTGCTTCTGTCACATCTACTGGTAGTGGACCAGTTACATAACTTCCCACTGCCAAGGTCACTCTTCAAAACAGAGCTTCAGAGTAGGTACAAATTTGCACTCAGTAGAGGGATTTTCCTCACTTGAGCTCCCTACACTGAAAAAAAAAATCATGGGTGGAATTTAGATACATAGGATCTAGTAAAAAAAAAAAAAACTCAACACACTATTGTGTGTGTGTGTGTGTGTGTGTGTGTGTGTGTGTGTGTGTGTGTGTAATAGGACAATATCTCTGTTTTTGTTAAACTTGAGTAGATAATTTTCTTTTTGTTTCTCACAGAAACAATAAAACTCTGTAATTTCTTAGACAGTGTTATCAGGCTGCCCACAGTCTTCTGAGACTGCTTTGTGGCCAAGGGACAAGACGTAGTTGATGCCTCTTACCCAGCCCAAAGACTTGTAGAGCTCTTCTGGAAAGCAGAAAAGTCCTCGCTTCTAAAAGTATTCAAATAGAAGATAGAAGCACATTTTCTGCAGCAGCAAAATTTGGATCAGATGATCCCAACAGTCCCTTCAGGCACTGAGATTCTATATAAAAATATGATATGAAAAATGATCTTTCTTTATCCATCTATGTGTGGAGTGATCCAATAATCAAAGAATCCAGAATGCTTCTTGGGCCATAGGTAGCCAACATGGTTCAATGGAAAGGGCACTCACTGTGAAATCAGAGGACCTGAATTCAAATGCTCATTGATGCTTTCTGCCTTTGACTTTGGGCAATCATTTACTCTTCCTGGGATTCAATTTTCTCATCACAAAATGAGGGAGTTTGACTAAATGGCCTTCAAAATCCTTGCAAGCACTTGAAGACAATCTCTTCCAGTTCAAAAATTCCTTGTTTTCTTCAACAACATGTTTATGTAGGCAAATTCAGATTCAAGTGAGCAATCAGAATAGTATGAAAAAAGAAAAGAAGTCACAAAAGAAAAGCCTAAAGAGGAAGGATGTGGAAAGGGAAAGAGATGGTCTTTACCTCCCCTTTGTCTTGGTGCCTGAGAAGTGGATGTTATGCTCAATGTAGATATGTTTGCTTGAAGGATTTGTTAGGACTATTTGGAGGATTTATCTCCTTCATCCCTGTCAGCTTTCTTCTTGAATTCAGCTATGTCCTTGAGCATATAACTTGGTCACAACAGGGCAGAGACTGAAGTTGTACAGGGGAACTCATGGTACTGGTTTGTTATAACTTTGGGATGACTCTGGGCAGAAGTCAGTTGGGATGACTTCCATCAAGCTTAGGAGGCCAGGATAAGCTGATATTGGGGCAGTATTGTTTCCCTCCTTTCTTCCCTCAATTAGAAAAGGCTAAAATTCATCACACACACACACACACACACACACACACACACACACACACAGAGAGAGAGAGAGAGAGAGAGAGAGAGAGAGAGAGAGAGAGAGAGAGGTTCTCATTTCTTCTGAGAGGTTCATCCACTCTGGCAGAACACCTGGACAAACATTACATTTTATGGATAGAATATTGTACCTATTTTCAGCTGCTGACTAATTCTCAGGATTGTAGGCGTTAGGAAAAGAGACTCTCCCTTGATGCCTTAATTATAATCATAATAGTATTAATAATAATGCCTCATTTTTTCCCTTTTTCTTGTTTGATCCTCACAGCGTCCCTGTGAAGGAGAACAGATATCATTATCCCAATTTGACAGATGGAAAAGTTGAATACAGAGGGGTCAAGAGATGGGCTCCACAATACACAATTAAAGAGTAATAGAGACATAGATTGGAACTCAAGTTCCAGAATCATAGAATATTAAAAATGGAAGGGATGTTGGGGGTAGGAAAAGTGTCTAATTCAATACTCTCATTTGACGATAAAAGGCAGAGAGCCTTTCATTTGAGATCCAGAGATATCATGCAATTTGGCCTAAGTCATATGGTCCCAGGTCCTGGCAGTGGCAGGATCTCTATATATTATTTCTGATGCTAATGTTCTGCCCACCAGCCAGCAGAGGCAGTGGACTCTTCTCCATTTGTCTGGAGGACTAGGAGATCCAATAATCTAATTAATAAGTGGCTGAAGTAGAAGGACAGTCCCAAATTAGTTTTCCATCCACCCTAGTGACTTGGTTATTTGTGGGCTGCTGCTCCCTGGAAGCCTGGTGCTAAGTCCCCATTTGGAAAGCTCTCCTTGGGAATCAGGGTTCTATAAATTAACTGATTACTGATAAGCCCTAATTATAAATTAGGTCTTATTATCTGTAGCTTCTGAACTACACTGGATGAATTAAAACTCTAGGAGCAGAAATATTTCAATTAACCATATGAACCCGGGTAATTGCCTGCCTAGAAAATATCCTGATAGAATGTTCCCTGGGAGGGTCGTGGGCATATCAGAATGGGGCTAAAACATTCACTGTGTGAGAAGGCATGAGGAGCCTGGGGCCCCCTCTAGCTGTTACTATTTCCCAAGGAACACCTCACTTACTCTCCCTCCCTTTCAGCCATGAGAAAATGTCTCCCAGGACCAACTATAGGCCCAGGCCACTTGAGCAGTTGAGATGAAGAGAAAAAAAAAATAGTTTTTCAAGGTTGATTCTAACTCTTTTGCTTACCATAGCTAAAATTCATAGAGTATTTTAAGATTTGCAATGGGCTTTACCTGTATTATTTCATTGTATCCTTAGAATAACTTTATACAAAATCAAGAATGACCATCATCGCCCATTGAGAAAGCTGGAGTCAGACAAGATACTAGCTTAGGGTACATAAGTCTTATAGGCTTATAGGCAGCCTTATTTTGCATTTCTGTCTCTGCCTTCTTACAACTATTTCTGACCAAGCCATATTTCTCATGGGAGATATTAAGATAAAAGACATCTATGGAACCTTACAGTTTGGGGGAGTGATATAAATGAGGATCCATCAAAGACAATGAAGGAGTGGTTAGAGAAGGAAGAAGACCAGAAGAAAGTAGTGTCACAAAAACACAGAGAGAAAGAATTTCCAGGAATCCAATGAAATAATCAAGACCAGAGATGCAATAAAAGCTTTGACAAAGTCGGTGACTCCATGAGGACAGGTAAGGAGGCAAATGCAAGATATGTTGTAGAAGTAGAAGCAGCAAGATTTGATTATTAGTAGAGTGAGGGAGAGAGGAGTCAAGGATTATGTCAAAGTTGCAAATTTAGGAGACTGGAAAAATGATGGCTCCTTTAATAGAAATAAGGATGTTTGGAAGAAAAGATTGTTTTGGGGGGAAAGATAATCAATTTGGTTTTGGATTAAGTTAACTATCAAGTTTAAGATGTTTCTAAGACATATAGTTTGAAATGTCTAATAGGTGACATGGTGCCGAAATTCAGGGGAGAAACAGGCTGAATATTTAAAACTGGGAATTTTCTGCATAGAGATGATGGTTAAATTCATAGACACTCATAAGATTATTTAGAATGTAAAAAGACAAGAAAAAATTTAGGACAGAAACTTGGAAAACATTTAGAGGATATGATATGGCAATGAGTCCCAAAAAGGAGTTGGAGAAGCTGAGAGAGAGAGAGAAAGAAAAATATACCAGATCTGGCAGATTTACCATTAGTAACTTTGGAGGGAGTAGATTCAATTAAGTGATGAGGTCAGAAATAAGATGACAAAGAGTTAAGAAGTAATTAAAAAGGGAAGTAAAAGAGAAAACGAAGACTTTGAGTACACCTAGTTTTGTTTTGTTTTGTTTTGTTTCTGAGAGGTTGGCTGAGAAAGGAAAGGGAGTTACAGGATGGTAATTTGAGGGGATTGGTAGAGTCTTGTGAAGAAGGCTTTTTAAGATGGAAGAGACTTGGATATATTTGAAAACAGCAGGGAAAGAATAAGTTAATAAGGAGAGGTTTAAGACTAGATTGAGCAAGGGATAATGTTGTAAAAAATTACCCTGGCATGGGTTCTATCAATAAAAAGTTATTTTAAAAAATAAAAAAATAAAATTTAATAAAATAAAAAAGACTAGATTGAGAAGGTAATGATCAAGGATGCAATTTGCTGGAGAAAGTGACAAGAGCTGGGATCAAGAGCACGTGGAGAAGTTGGTCTTAGCAAGGAGAAGCAGCACCTCTTTGTCAGAGACTGTAGTAAAGGGGGAGAATAGGGGAAAGATTCCATGGGATTTTTAGATGAGAGAATTGATGAAGACAGAGCTCATATTGAATGGTCTCAATTTTCTCAGTAAAGTCGAAGAATAGATCTTGAAAAGGTAATATAAAGGGAAAAGGTGAGGTGTGTAAGGCTGGCAGAGAGAAGAAAAGATTTTGAACAACTCTTATAGGGACTGAAATAGGGAACCAATCAGAAAGGGGAAAAATAAGGATTGCCTACCTTGTTCCATTGAGGGCTCAGCTAAAGTTGAATAGCATGTTTTTGAAATGTACCAAATCAACATGGTTGTGGGATTTTCTCCAGCTTTATATAGAAGCCCTTTGAGTAGCAGCAGAGGAGACAGATGGTGGTAGTAATCAGAGGATGAGGTTTGGCAAGAGATGAGCAGTGTGATAGGATAAAAGGGGCAAGAGATGTGAATTAAGATATAGTGTGGAGCTTAAATGGCTATCTATGGGGTCAATACTGAAGGGAGGAAAGAGGATTCAGAGTAAGGGTAACAGTCTGAGAAAGTATTGAGGGGCATAGCAAAAGTATACTGGAGTAAAATCATACTGAATGGAAAGAATCAACTGTTAAATTTTAATGTGAATATTTGCACCTCAGAAACAGGCAAATACTGCAAATCAGGGCTTGACATTATTTTGTTGATTGTTTAGACTTAAGAGATGGAGAAAATGTTAATCCAGATCAAATATAAAGGTGTACTAAGTTTTTTGTAGAGCTTGTTTTTAAGCATTACTACCACACTCTGAAAAAATTGGAGGTCTCAATAAGAGTGAAGAGTAGGTGTAAGAGGGGTAGGAAGCAATAGAGTATTGGGAAACTGTGGCCAAATAGAGGATGTGAGGGAAATGGATACATGTTAGGGAAGTAGAATAATGAGTAATGGGGAGATCTTATATGTGATTATCCTTATGTATGATTGAGGTTTAGTGAAGGAATAGATGATAAAATTTAAGGAGGCTGAGGAATTATGACATTAGAGAGATAGAGGAATAATCACTGAATATTGGAGCTCTCAAAATGCCAGGAAGACTCAATTTCCTGAGTTCAAATCTGTCTCAGAAACTTACTACCTGTATGACCCTAGGTGAGTCACTTAACCTTGTTTACCTCAGTTTTCCCATCTGCAAAATGAGCTGGAGAAGGAAATGGCAAACCAGTATCTTTGCCAAGAAAACTCCAAATGGAATCATAAAGAGTCAAACATGACTGAAACGACTAAACACTAACAATTATAGGGAAGAAGTTGGGGGTGTAGAAGAAGATGGCAAACAAGGCTGTGAATTCCTTGAAAAAAGAGGGAGAACTATCTGGGACTTGGTATACTCACCATGATTGAGACTGGGCAGAAATTTTTGATTGAATGGACTTAAATAAGAAGTTGTTGAGTAACATCAGTAAAGAGAAAGTATTAATGGCAAGGCAGAGCAAGCAATAGCACAACTTCCCCTTACAGAATCAGCATGTCCCAAAAATTAAGAGAAGGTATAAAGAATGCTGAAGAAGATGTCAGGAAATTCAGTGTCTTTGGAGGGGATCAGGAATCCAGTGATGGCTAGTAGTTGGAAGAAATGTGAGAGAAATAGGTCTCAGACAAAGGGGGAATTTGTTCAGTATTGAACAGGAATTCCAGAGGGCATAGTGGAAGGAGTAGTTGGGGTTGGAGTGGCTCATGGTTGGGGTAAGATTGAAGAAGATGAGAAGGAGATGGGGGTAGGAAATAATTTGTTTCCAATGGCCAATGATTAATCAATATAGGGAAAAGAGAGAAATATGAGGTGGGAAATTATTAGCTATAGAGATGGGAGTGGGTGGTAGATGAAGGATGAAGTCAAAGCAAATTGCTACTCCTTTTCTAGGCTAACTGTGGGAGGGGAACTGGTGGAGATCAGCTGAGGGCATTAGGTCAATTTGGGTGGGCCCTTGCTTGCTGCCTATATCTGTAGTTACTTTCCCTCCAGGATGTCTAGGGGAGGGACATGTTAACTTATGTACTATTTTCTTACTGTTTCTTGCTCTCTTTTGTCCCCAGGTCCTTGGTTGTCCTTGGGATCCTAATTATTGGTTATCAATTATCAAATATTTATTAAGTACCTCCTATGTGCCAGAAATTGTGCTAGGCCCTGGAGATATGAAATAATAAAAGAAATACAGAGAAATTTTGAAGAGGATACTAGCAGCTGGCATCATCACAAAAGGCTGCATATGAAAGAAGATGGTGCTTGAGTTGAACGGAAACCAAAGGGATGCTAAAAGATTTGGATGTAGCAGACACTAGGAGGGTCTTCCTATCTGAGGCAGAAGTAGCCTCAGTTTCAAAGTCATATCATTTCTGTTCTGACTGCCTGCCTTGCCTCTTATTCACAATTGGGCTTTCACCTCTTTCTTCAACATGTTCCCTGGGTCCAGACTCCTATTCTGGTGTTTGAACCATTATTCTGTCTTGATCCCTGGTTTTCCAAGTATCTGTTGGGTCCAGACTTGGACACTGATTAGTACTTAGCCTGTTCCCTAAGTTTCACCTTGTTTTTCAGATTCTGACTTTCAATCCTACATTCGTGATTCCATATTGTGCATGGTATCTGTGGGATGGGTGCAGGTTCAGTTTTCCACTCTTAGAAAAGCATGTCTCCAATGGAAACATTGACAGACTTTTAATTACAATAATACACCATGTGTCAATGGAATACTACCGCTCAATTTATGGGCAAAGCCAAATTCTGGCCTAGAAGAAAAACATTCATTGGGTGGGAGTCTGGCTGCCTCCCTGCCTGTCTGTTCCATGGCCCTAAATCTCTGGCTCACCTGCGCTGGGCAGTGCATGAGACAGCAAAGCCAAAGAACTTCCCTTTCACAGCTGCGGACAGGGACCACTATAGTCCTTCACGCTCATTGTTTTAATCAACATTATAGTCCTTCATGCACTCTACTATTCAGTCAAACTATTCTTCACATTGCTGTTATTGTTCAGGTGTGTCTAATTCTTGGAGATTCATTGGACTATACAGGCTGTGGAGTTTTCTTGGAAAAGATACTGCAGTGATGTGCCATTTCCTTCTCCAACTCATTTTATAGATGAGGAAACTGAGGCAAATGGTTCGCCTCCTTTGACTTGCCCAGGGTCACACAGCTAGTAAATGTCTAAGACATGATTTGAACTCAGGTCTTCTAGTGCTTTATTCATCTCTCTCTCTCTCTCTCTCTCTCTCTCTCTCTCTCTCTCTCTCTCTCCTCTTAAATTGTGTGTTTATATGTATATATGCACTCTATTTCTCACCTTCAGATCTTTGCCTGTCTGGAATGCATTCCCTCCTCCCCTCTGCTTTTTAAATTCCTGCTTATCTTCAGGGTTCAGTTCAAGTCCTCCTTTCTATCTGAGATCTTTCCAGATTTTCCCCTCTCCCCAAGTGCTAATGCTCCCCACCAAAATGTTTTGTATCTTTTTTTGTCACTATCTACAACAGGATAGGTTGCAACATACTGGAGAACCAAGTGTTTAATTTTCAGTGTGCACATTTATACCTCAGAAATGAGCAAATACTACCAAATCAAAATATTATTAATTTCTTAGACTTATAGTGATGGAGAAAATATTAAAAATGCAGATTAAATTTAAAAATACATAGTAGGGTACATTTATTTTTCCAAAAAAAGGAAAGTCAGTTGTTAAACATTTACTAGCATACTCCTGCCCAAATGTAAATGTTGTCTACCCCTATAGAATGCATTTTGAGTGGATTTATTTCATTTCTTTGGACCTTCGGTAGCTAGGACAATGAGTGACACATAGTAGGCACGTAGCAAATACTTGCTGATTAATTGATAACTCTCCTACAATTTGGCGAAATCACCTTAGCAGTTGACTGATCCAGCAGAGCAGAAAGTTCCCAGCAAGGCCATTAGCAATCTCTTTTGTTTATGAGAACAGGAAAGAAAACCTGGAGCAAGGGTACTCTTTTGAGAGCTGAAGGAGACTAGTTTCCTCTTATTTGCTAGTGCAACCAAACATTTAATTATAAAAGCTTCTCAAAGGCAGTAGATGTTAAAATTAAGATGAATACACTCGTTTTGGCCAATACCATGAACTGCTATTACTCTGAAAGTCCCAATTCATTACTGTATATTGTAACGGAACATTAACACCCGCATAACGACCTCGGAACCTGCTGAGAATGCACAATGAGGGGGCCTCTCTCAGGCTCACAAAAAAGAGTTAGGCACCCTTGGAAAAGCGTGTCTCCAATGGAAACATTGACAGACCTTTAATTACAATAACACACTATGTGTCAACGGAATACTACAGCTCAATTTATGGGCAAAGCCAGATTCTGGCCTAGAAGGAAAACATGCATTTTTCCCAGTCCCAGCTGCCTCCCTGCCTGTCCATTCCATGGCCCTGAATCTCTGGCTCACCTGTGCTGGACAGTGCATGAGACAGCAAGGCCAAAGAACTTCCTTTCAGAAGGAAGGATAGCCTGTTTTGGGGAAGGAGATGGATTCTTTCCATGGCTAGCTGTAAACAATGGTCATTGTCTTGGATCCACTAGGGTCTGGTTCCCCTCCTAGGGTGTGTCTGGAGAAAGAATTCTAAAATACTTCACAGGATTTTGAGCTAGAAAAAGACCTAGAATAGGGATGTGCTGGAGCAGCTCCAGAAAGAGCCCATTGTTAAATTTTCCCTGTAAACACTTATGCCTCAGAAATCAACAAATGCTACAAATCAAGGCTTGGTTTATTGTTTTGTTGATTGTCCAGGCTTAAAGTGAGGGAGAAAATGTTTATAATTCAGTTTGAACTTAACAGTGTGTTGTGTGTACAAGTTTTTTGTTTGTGTGTTTGTCCAGAGAACTGGTTATTAAACACTTATCAACAAATCATCTCATCCAAATCTTTTATTTTAAAACTGAAGAAACTAAGACCTCGACAGGGGAAGTATGATGCCCAAGCAGAGATGGAAGTGGTCTCCACTCCTCTGATTCCAAATCTTCTATTACATCATATGAGACTTACTTCTCAGTCACAGGAAGAATCGCTATCCCAGCTGGGTAGCTTTTCCCAAAGGTGCATTAGTATGGTGCTTTCTTTATACTTTTCAAAGTGCTTTATGTAGAAGATCTTACTTAATCCTCAAAATAAGCCCTTTAGGTAGTTAAGACAGAGATGATGATAATAATTATAACAATAGCTAAAACCTATAAGTACTTCAAGGTTCACAAAACCTTTACATATATCATCTCTGGTATCATATGCCCATTAGGCAAATGATGAACATGAGGACCAGAAGGATTAAGTGATGTTTTCAGGGTTACAGTGAGTTGTTGGCACAGTTAGGATTAGTAATGCTGGAAACAATAATAGGATCATTTAATCTAATCCCCACATTTACAGATGAAAAAACCTAGACAAAGGGACATTTTTTTGTCTTTCACAAGGACAGCTGGGTTCAATTTAGCCTCCTATGAGCAGAACTGTTTCATTCATTGTATTTGCAGTACCAGTAGCATTTACAACATAGGCCCTTCTCTTTGCCAAGGACAAAACCTATCTACCTGCGCTCCCTAATTACTGCCATGAAGGTTCTTTTTTGTTTGCTCATTTCCTTTATCTTCTTTTCTACTGATTCCTGCTATCCAATTTACAAGTCTTTTTCCTCCTTTAAAAAAAAAATTCTTCATAGGGCAACTGGGTGGTGCAATGGCTAGAGCAGTCTCAGATACTTACTAGAGGTGTGACCCTGAGCAAGTCACTTAACTCTAATTGGCAAAAAATAAAATAAAATAAACCAAACCCAAACCCAACTCTTCATTTAGCCCTGCCATCCCTTCAAGTTATCAGCCATATCTTTCTTCCTTTCACTGTCAGTCTCCTAAAAGAGTGTCCCACTTGAATATCTCTACTTCCTCACTGCCTTTACAATGGGGCTTCTTATTTGAAAACTCCCTTATTTTTATCGAGGGCTCTATCATCCTCTGAATCACCCAAGTTTATAAACTCAGAGACATTATTTTACTGTGCTAAGTTTCATTAATTTTACTCCTCAAACCACTCTCCTCTTCTTTAATATGGTCACATTTCTACTTCAGACCATGGATTTTCTCTTGCTAAGACTCTTGATTTTCTATTGTCTGTAAGAAAATGTTTGAGGGATACTAATACATTGTTGGTGGAATTGTGAATACATCCAGCCATTCTGGAGAGCAATTTGGAACTATGCTCAAAAAGTTATCAAACTGTGCATACCCTTTGATCCAGCAGTGTTTCTACTGGCCTTATATCCCAAAAGAAGGGAAAGGGACCTATATATGCACGAATGTTTGTAGCAGGTCTCTTTGTAGTGGCTAGAAACTGGAAACTGAGTGGATGCCCATCAATTGGAGAATGGCTGAATAAATTGTGGAATATGAATATTATGGAATATTATTGTTTGGTAAGAAATGACCAGCAGCAGAAAGGCCTGGAGAGACTTACATGAACTAATGTTGAGTGAAATGAGCAGAACCAGGAGATCATTATATACTTCAACAACAATACTATATGATGATCAATTCTGATGGACATAGCTATCTCCAGCAATGAGATGAACCAAATCAGCTCCAATAGAGAAATAATGAATTGAACCAGCTACACCCATCGAAAGAACTCTGGAAGATGACTATGAAACATTACATAGAATTTCCAGTCCCTCTAATTTTGTCCACCTGCATTTTTGATTTCCTTCACAGGCTAATAGTACACTATTTAAAAGTCCAATTATTTTTGTACAGCAAAATAATTGTTAGGACATGTATGCTTATATTGTATTTAATTTATACTTTAACATATTTAACATGTATTGGTCAACCTGCCATTGGGGGGAGGGGATGGAGGGAAGGAGGGGAAAAATTGGAACAAAAGGTTTGGCAATTGTCAATGTTGTAAAATTACCCATGCATATAACTTGTAAATAAAAAGCTATAATAAAAAAAAAGAATTTTAAAAAAGAAAAAAAAGGGAAAAAATGTTTGGCATTCAAAGTCTTCCACAAATTCTCTCCACTCTTTCTTGCTCTTTAAAATTCACATTTTCCTACAACTATAAGGTTCACAAAGCATTTTCCTTGTAACAATCTTATGAGGGAGGTATTATCTTTGTATAGATGAAGGAAAAAAAGGAGGAAGAAAGGAAAGCTATGTGGTACAATGTATAGAATGCTGAGCCTGAAATAAGGAAGACTTAACTTTATTAATTCAAAACTTGCCTGAGAAACTTATTAGCTATGTGACCCTGAGCAAGTCACTTTACTCTGATTGCTTCTATTTCTTCATCTGTCAAATGAATTGGAGAAGAAAATGGCAAACCACTCCAGTATCTTTGCCAAGAAAACCATCAAAGAGGTTGCAAAGAATTGGATATGACAAAAATCAATTCATGGTTGTGATACATCTGAGATATCTCCTCAGAATTGACCTTTAAACAAATAGTAGGAGCACAGAGCTGGAAAGCCAATGAAAAATCTGTCAGACTTATATGAACTTCAGTTCTTTTTTATGATTATCAGAATACATTTATTTATTTTTCAAAAAATAATAATAGCTTTTTGTTTTTTAAAAATTACGTGCAAAGATAATTTTCAGCATTCACCCTTGTAAAACCTTGTGTTACTAATTTTTTCTCCCTCACTCCCCAAGTCCCATTTTCCCTAGACAGAAAATAATCCAATACAAGTTAAACATGTGCAATTCTTGTAAACAAATCTCCACATTTATCATGCTGCACAAGAAAAAATCAGATCAAAGGGGGAAAATGAAAAAAAAAAAAAGCAAGCAAACAAACAACAACAAAGAACTATGCCATGATCCACATTCAGTCTCCGTAATCCTCTCTCTGGATGTGAACAGTCTTTCCATCACAAATTTACTAGAATTGCCTTGAATCACCTCATTTTTGAAAAGAGCCAAATCCATCACAGTTGATCATCACATAATCTTGTTGCTGTGTACAACTGAACTCTAGTGCTTAGAACAGAAATCTACATAATTATGCATCCCCTCCAAGAAACCATGTATTTCAGAGAACCATGAAATCCAAAGGACATCAATAGATAGAAGTAATGGTAGAACATTAAGGAATTCCTGGCCTAATCTGAAAGCTACAGAAATTTTACTTGGCAGCAATAGAATCACAATAGTTGAATGATTAGTGAAAAAATTCCTGGATCAGCAGAGGGGTTCCTGAAGTAAATTCCTTAACTTAGAAGGGGAATTCATGGATTAAGTAAGAGACAAGCTAATGAGCAATGAGGAATGGAGTTACAGTGTGAAAGAGAACATCAAAGCCTTTATCTATATTAGTACTAGGAGCTCCACACACTGTGTAGGTTCATGGAAAGAAGTTGACTAGCTACTCAGAATGTTTTTCTGAGCAGAGGCACTTTCATCCCAGGATAATACTAAAAATGTGGAATATGAGGCAGAGCAGAGAGTAGACAGGGACTTTGCCTGAGCTCCTCCTGGTTTCCCTTAAAATCAACACCAGATCAAGCATCTGAACAGATTTTGGAGTGACAGAACCTTACCAATATTTCTAGCATAAGTATCTTGAAATTACTAGGCAGACAGGGACATGACCCAGCACAAGCCCACTGCAGGGAGGCCTAGGGTGGAAAGGCCTCATTTAGGGAATCTAATAGGAGTCTTTTAGCCAAAATACAGCAGTGATGACTACTCTTTCCAGGTTCAAAAGGCCAGTGGATCAGCAGACTAGCTGTGAGACCTCCAACACAACCACAGAAGGCAAATAGAAACCTCAGCATAACAGTCAGGACTTGACCAGACCCACCCAGCCTGCAGCAGCATTGATTCCAGTGTAGTGTGAATCCCCTGACACTCTGTAGAGGAATCTTGAGATAAGTTCCTTGTGCTCTAGGAACAAATCTCCACCTTTAAAAATGAGCAAAAAAGCAAAAAGAGCTCTGACTATAGATAGCTATTATGGAGATAGGAAAAAATTCAAACCCTGAGGACACTAGAGGCAAAATGGTTTAAAAGGGAGAGATGAACTGATCTCAAACTCAAAAGGCTCTCTTGGAAGAATTCAAAAAGGATCTTAAAAGAGAATTTAAAAGAAAAATGGGGAAAGAAAATGAATACTTTGAAAAAAAAGAGTATAGAAAAAGAAACATCTTAATTTGGGGAAATGGAAAATGTGTGTGTGTGTGTGTGTGTGTGTGTGTGTGTGTGTGTACTGAAGAAAACCACTTCTTGAATAGATTTGGTGAAATGGAAAAAGAAAATAACTTCTTGAAAAATAGAATTGGTGAAATGAAAAAAGAGAACAACTCCTTAAAAATAGAATTGGTGAAATGGAAAACTAATCCAATGAAAAAACAACTCTAAAAGTACAATTGGTCAGATGCAAAAGGAGGTAAAAAAGCTAACTGAAGAAAGTAATTCACTAAAAATTAGAATTGGACAAATGGAAGTGAATGACTCAATGAAACATCAAAAATCAATCAAATAAAAGTCCAAAAATGAAAAATAAAAGAAAATGTAAAATGCCTCATTGGAAAAACAACTGACCTGGAAAATAGAGCCAGGAGAGACAATCTAAGAATTATTGGACTACCTGAAAACCATGATGAGAAAAAGAGCCTGGACAACATCTTTAAATAAATCATTAAGGAAAACTGCACTGATATCATAAAACCAGAGGGTAAAATAGCCATTGAAAGGATCTACTAATCATCCCCCAAAGAGACTCTAAAATGAAAACGCTAAGGAATATTTTAGCTAAAATCCAGATCAAGTTGAAAAATACTGTTAGCAGCCAGAAAGAAACAATTCAAATATTGAGGAACCCAAATCAGGATTATCCAGAACCTAGCAGCTTCCACTTTAAAGGATCAGAGGGCCTGGAATATGATATTTGGGAGGGAAAAAGAGATTGTATTGTAGCCACAAACAATTACCCAACAAAATGAAAGCATTATCTTTCAGGGGGAAAGATGGACATTCAATGAAATAGGGGATTTTCAGTGATTTTTGATGAAAAGACCAGAGTCAAAGAAGATTTGATCTTCAAATACCAAACTCAAGAGAAGCATAAAAATGTAAAAAGAAAAGGAAAAAAACTATGTTTCTTTTAAAAGTTAAAAAGTTTATATACCTATATGGGAAGATATGTTTAACTCTTGAGAATTGTTAGGGGCATACTTAGAGGATATTAAGTATAAGTTGATTTTAATATGATGATATAAAAAAGAAACAAGGGATGGAAAAGTGATTGTACTGGAAGAAGAGAAAAGGGGAGATGAAATGGAATAAATTAAATCACATGAAGAAGCAAAAAAGAAGCAAAAAAACTTATTATATTATTAAGGGAAAAAAGGGAGAGGGATAAGCATTGTTTGAACCTTAATCTCATCAGATTTGGCTCAAAGAGAGAATGTCAGATATATTTAGTTTCATGGAGAAACTTGTCTCACCCTTTAGGGAAATAGGGAAATAGGGGAAAGGAAAGGGGAGGCTAATAGAAGGGAGAACAGAAGTAGAAGGCGAAATGGATAAAAATGTGGAGGACTATACGTGTACAGTTTCTTGGGAGAACCATGTCTAATGGGAGAGATGGCTCTCTAGCAACCTGAAGTGCTTTAACTTTTGGGGAACAGAGAAGAGGAACATAAAAAGAATGTGATAGGTGAAATCTGAAGTAACTGAGGAAACAAAGGCCTGAGCTTGGAACATATTGATTTATTAAACAATGCAAGTCAATTGCATAACAGATTGGGACCAGATCTCCTCATCTTAGTACTGGATCCCAAATAGAGGGGCAAACATTTTTGTGCATTAAAGAAAACAACAAAATATACATCAAGAATTTTAATTGGAGGAAAAATTAAGGACTTTCTGAGTTGGGACAGAGATAGTATTTATATTCACTCAAAGGAACAAATAATTGATCAGTTTTCAAATAAAACATATGGGGAAGGGGGGCAGCTAAGTGGCACATTGGATAGAGCACTAGCCCTGAAATCAGGAGGACATGAGTTCAAATGTGATTTCAGACACTTAACGTTTCCTAGCTGGATGACCATGGGCAAGTCACTAAACTCCAATTGCCTCAGCAAGAAAAAAAAAGATAAAACATATGGGTTTTTGAAGTATGTAACTGTAAAAAAAAACAAACCTCTTTGCATTGGAAGTCTTTTGATTTGATTGGATTTTTGGACAGCATAATCAAGGTTGTTAGTGAAGGGTCTCTAAGCAACAGGTAAAGGTGGTCAAGTTCCCCAGTCATACAAGACTAGCTTCAAACAATGCAATAAAATTTTCTCACATTTCCCTTAATTATATAAACTTTTCTCAGGAAGAAGGAAGAAATTGGACTAGACCCAAATTGAATAGAAAGGGAATTGAGCTAGGTTCAGAACTGAGTCACAAGATGGAGCCAGTGTGATTCACTCAATGCCCATAAGAGTAATACCTCTCTGGGAGGTAGGATTCACTTGAAAAGGAAAGAAAGTTGGCTGCAGTGTTTATTAGGGGCCAATCCTTTGCAATTTTTGTAGGGCTAGATAAAACTTGTTCTATAGTCAATTTTTTTTCTACACTTTGGAGAGGGTTTTCCCTATCCATAAAGACCAAGACAAAAGTCAAAATTTTGAAGTACTCAGAAGAATCTTAGGAAGAGAACATGAGCCAAATTCTGATTTTAAGATGAAAAGCTCTAGATAAGTGCAGAAACCAATGAGTGGCTTATAAGATTTTGAACTACAGATCACATGAGTTCCAATTTTATTATTCTATGATTCTACATTTTATATGTTTTGCCATGGCTGCTCCTACCTACCAGGAATTATAATTCCTCTCAATCTTTTGGAGAAGCAGGTAAAAGATTGGCAGAGATAGAAAGGACTTTAAATGGCTAATTAGGCTAGCTCCCTAACTTCAGTCAAGTAAGAGGGACCCTTTCTACAAGTGAAGTAAGTTCCATACAGATAAAATGCTTTGCCCAAGGCCTTACAACTGTTAGTGCTAGTGTAGACACTAGAACCCAGATTCCCATTCCCTTGGTAGGTATTCTTTTTACTACACAATATTTCAAAATCAAAGGAATTAAGAGCTAAGTCATGTTTGGAATTGCCATACTGGTAAAACCATACACAAGAGGATTCCAAGAGGAGAGCTTATCTATCTGGGGTACTTAGTGAAGGAAACAGAAAGGAAAGTTCTGGGCCAGGACTGGGAGAGGTAGACACTTAGTAAAAAAAAATATCAAAGAGCAGCTTAGTCAGAAAATGTCACACTGACCATTTGACCCTGTTCAACTTCCCAAGGGTTTTGAGGTGATTCACCAGCAGCCCAGCAAACCTTGGAATGTTTGACAGAACTTCATAGAATGCAGAACAAGAGCCAGAGGACCATCAATAACATTTATGTGCCACACTTTTGGAGAGGCATCAGGGCTGAGTACAAAATTGGCTCTTGCCAGTGACACTTCATCTACTCATTCCACTCTTTTATAATATATGACTTTTCCTATGACTTTTTAAAACAATGAAAAAGTAAAATTAAAGTGCACAAGTGTAAGGAGAAAGATGAATGATCTGAATTGATAAATTTGATTTATAATTCATTTCTGACTGAATAAATGGGAGACTGTTGACATTACCTGGGATAGACTGAATACAAATTCATTTTTATTCCCGGGAAATTTGGCAAATGAAAGAGTTTAGAAACCACCAGAATCTCTGAAGCCAATTTAAATCTTTTCGCATTTATAAGCAAATATATTTACAATAAGTCATCTGATGGGAGAGCAACATCGAGTTACCTTTAGACAAGAAGACTCTTGTGAGTCATAGTTTTCCTTGAATGCTCAAAGCCAGACTTTTAACCTTGAATACTGAAATGTGATTTCCAAGGAGGAATATGAAAGTTAACTTTTAAAAATATAGCTCCCTCCATGTTTTTATTATAATACTTAAGTAAACTATATTTACTGAATTTTTTAGAGAAGAGAGCTGTTAGTTACTCTAGGCTAATAGGAGCTAACTTTAATTGTATACATTTATCTAATGATTTGGGCATGTAAAGTGGTAGCTATTAATATATATTACCCACTTAATATATTTGATTTAGCTAGAAAACTTTATCTGGTATCTGGGAACATGAAGATATGATTGTTGATATAACATTGCTCAGTGAAATGCCTATAACTAGTATTTTATGCTGTGTTGACACTTCTATTCTCCACCTAATAATCATTTACCCGATGACTCTAGTCTACAATAAGAGCTCTTAGCACATCCAGTCACCCTAAGGTCAATGTTGCCTCAGAAACAGGAGGGCCAGTTGTCATAACCCACTCTGCTACAAGCAGGTTTTTTAGATAGGGCTAATGCCTTACTGCTCCAAGTTTGTGGTCACATATAATGCACAGGTGACTCCAGCATCTATAATTACAGTCTGGGTAATTAAAGCCCATGCAAGGAAATAAGAACCACACCCTCTTGCTTCTGTCACCTGGCTCATAATAGTGTCTTGATTGTTGTCTTCATCTGCATTAAAAAAATGGCTTATCTAAAAAAATGTCTGTGCCTAATAACCAGGGAGGGAAGAAAGAGGAACATACTGCAGTCAAATAAGAGAGGCAATGGGCTGAGGTGGAAATGCTTGAGCATAGTGGTCAGAATCCTTAGGAGTTCGATCTTTGCTTCGTCACTAATCTGATGTATGATTTTGGACAAAAATTACATCTCTCAGTAGCACCTCAGTTTCTTCCTCTATAAAGTGGGGAGATGGGCATGCAGACATCTGACATTTCAAATTCTAAACTTTTGACATTCAAAGGTCACATCTAGGTCAAACAACAAATTATAATAACATTCTTTGTTCTAAGATCCCTATGTTTTATAAGGTCTGTTGCAGTGCTAACATTCTGTGATCTAATGCCCCTCCCACCCCAACTCTTTTCTATGTTTCAATGCTATCATTCTAAGTTATTTGGTTCCAAAAACATTTAGATATTAATGCCAATTTTGAAAATATTTGGTAATCACTTTGTTGGTTATTTTCATGAAATCTATTCAGTTATATTCAAAATAGTAAATACTTTCATTCTTGGTATCATTTAAATGGATTCCATACTTAACTCTAATTTTGCAATTCCAATTACAAAAAAACCCCTAAAACAACAAAAAAAACAAACCAATCTATATTTGTGTGCATAAGGGATAGGATGATTTTCCTCCTTTAAATGGTTTCACAAATGTTCTTTGGTTACTGTTAAGATATTAGTTATCAGGGTAATTGTTGTTCTATGTAAATATGGACTATGGGGGTGTAAATGTGCTCCACATAGTAATTGTTAGTTGTCTTGATGTTAATTGTGTAGGGGAAATTGTTTAATTGCCAGTTAAATTGACCGTGTGTATTAGCTTTCTTTAATCTATGTTTTAGGACGGGTTTGGTGCGACCTTGAACAAATCACTTCTCTCTAGGCCTCGGTTTCCTAATGTATAAAATAAGAGAACTGGACCAAAGGCTCCTTCCCTCAATGACAATTCACCTTATGCCATTCTAAGTTTTAAGATCTTCCCAATCTCATATTCTATGGTCTGTGGACCCTTCTAGAGCTAATGTTTTATGATATTAACACCCTGATTTGATTTGAGAGGGCTAAATAAGAGGAGCCCTCTCAAGGGTGCTCCAGACACAAGAAGAGACAAGAGAATTACATTAGTCCAGTGGATGCACAAGAGGAAACCTCACAATCAATGTCAGTATCAAGGTCAATGAATTGTGTTCTATTGTTCAATGCAGTCACACTCTTGTGATCACCTGAAAAATATTTAAAGCATTACTATTTCTCAGAAAAACAACATAGTGTAATGGAAAATGTAGTGAACTAGGTTCAAATTCTGATTCAGCTACTTTCTACCTATATGATCTCTAATAAGTTTCTTCCCTCTTTGGACTTCATTTTCTTCACCTGAAAAGGAAGATTTGAACTAGACAATCTCTAATCTTTCCTATTTCTAAATGCTATGGTACTGTAATCCAGACTCTAGATTTACTCTCCCAAACCTCATTTACACATGGAAAGTTGAGTCTCTAAAGTGAGGTTGAGTATATCTCTATTAAAGGTTCTAGGGGTTAAAAATTGGGAGATTGCTCTCTACTGCTACAGTTTCTGAGACCCCACTGGTATGCTTACTCCATACTCCACTGATTATCAGTTAGTATCACTTAGCCAGCCAGATTTAATTAGAATTTAGACATGGGTTTTACTAAGGGAATATTGGAATAGTTGGTACACAAAATATCCCCCCACAAATTAGGATTCACTTTCCATGAGTACATACAGAGTCCAGCAAAAGATGAGATTAACCTTAGAAAGTACATGTGGCAAAGGTTGCTTATAATTTCTGAAAGTTTTTTTTTTTCTGCAAATCTTTTTCTTTCTCATGGCAGATCCTCATGAAGTTATCCTTAGGTATTGTTTGGCATTCTGCTTGGGATCTTTTAGAATCCTGAAGCTGTTTTTCCTCAATGTGCCTAGATTCACACCATGACATAGCTATCCACTCTTGGGGGACATTGTTAGAATACTGATGGGAAATCCAAAATTTTCAGGACCTTTTAAAGTTTGCAAGATCTCCCTCTAGTTAAAAGGGAGAAAGACAATTGGGGAGGGAAGAGAAAGACAGAACCTTCTTATTTCCCTCTCCCCTTCCCAATTTTCTTTCAAAGGCTTAGCTAGAACTGTTCTCTCTTTGACGCTGGCTAGACATTAGACATCCAATTCCAAACCAGCCTTTTGTTTTTATATAAACTCCACAGAAGTGATGGAGTCTCCTTTTGATTATCTAGGTTGCTCTTTAGTTTAATGCCTTTGATGAAATGAATGATTGATTAACTTACTCAATAAACATGTTTAGGCTCTGTTCATACCTAAGTCACACCTCTGATCAACTGATCCAATTAGGAAGTCTGTAATTATTGAAGTAAGCATGTGGAACACCTCTTATACTATGATGATGAGATTCTAGGGGAAATCCTAGGTTTCTGTCTTCAGAGGCTTCCTGAGATGAAGCTTGGAAGAAGCAAGTCATAAAGAAGCACTGGACTGATAGCCAAAGAACATAAGCTATGGTGCCAGGTCTCTTCCCCACCTCCCTTGTTGTAGAAGCTCAGGAAAATGGCCTTTCCTTTTTGGGATTAGCTTCCTCTTCCATTAAGAGAGAGATTTAGACTAGATAGTATCCAAGGTCCCTTTCAGCTCTAACATTCTATGAGCCTGTGATTAAAATTAGGTAATAAATAATTCTTTCCACTTCCTCTACATATGGGGTTCCTAACCTGGGATCTGTGGACTAAAAAAATTGTTTCATAGCTATTTCAATAAAGGTGGTTTCCACTGAAATTCTATTTATTTTAATTTATGTATCTAAAAACAGTGTTATGATAGGATTTTCTAGGTTTTATCAGATTGCCAAAGAGGTCAATAACATAAGAAAGTTACCTCATAGCCTCCTCAAAGGCTCCTTAGGGTCAAAGGCTATTTAATTTTTTTCTTTGTATTCCCAGTGCCCAGTGTCAAGCAGATGCTTGACAAAGGTTTATTGATTGATTGGTTGAAATAAAGCTTTTCTTCTAATACTCATGCACTGTCTGGCTAATCTCTTCCCTGATGGTAGGTACCTGGTCATTGTTTATTCTTTGGAATGTACAACAGAACATAAGGAGCAAGGCAAAATAAATTGACTCATGGAGATAAAGAGCTTACTAGTTGTGTGACCTTGGTCAAGTCATGTAATCTCTGCCTCAGTTTCCTCATCTATAAAATGGGGATAATAATAGCACTTACCTCAGGGTTATGTGATAATCACAAATAAGATAATGATAAAATGCTTAGCACAGTGCCTGGTCCAAAATAGGTGCTATATAAATGTTTGCGATTATTTTTAGTTTGGGGCACCATGTTTCAGGAAGCACACTGACAAACTGGAAGGTCCATAGGTGGTTTATCAGGACAGTGAGAAGACTGAAAGTGAGACTCTATGAAGATCAGCAGAAAGACTTGAGAATGCTTCCCTGAAGAAAAGACTTGGGTGGGGAGGGATGTGATTGTTATCAAGGACAAAACTAGGAGCAATGGGTAAAAATCTCAAAGATATAGATTTTTCTCCAATATAAGGAAAAACTTTCTCATTATCTAAAGGTGGAATGATTTGCGTCAGGAAATAATGAACTCTCCATCACTGAAGGTTCCCCATTTGTTGAATGGGTTTCTGCTTGGTATTAGTTAGACTAGATGATATCTGTGATCTCTTGTGTCTCTGAAATTTTATGTTTATATAATCCAGAGAGGCAGCTAGATGACACAGTGGCCAGAATACTAGAATCTAAATGTGGTATGGATCCCATACAGTTCTGGTACTTGTCCCTGAGTAGCTTCAGTACTGAGATGCTTTGGTAAACATACACTCTAAGTCTCCAATGGATCTCTGATCATATAATAACAATAATTAGCATTAATGATAGCTAGCATTTATATAGCACTTGATTATTTGCAAAGCATTTTACAAATATTTTATCTCATCTAGTCCTATTACTATCCCCATTTTACAGATGAAGGATCCAAAGCAGAGGTTAAGTGACTTGCCCAGGATCACATAGCTAGGAAGTGTCTGACTCAATCTAAACTCAGGTCTTCCTGATTCCTAGTCTAGTATTCTTCCCATTATGCCATCTAGTTGCCAGATGTAGGTACTTCCTCAACAGTGTGCATGGTAAACCATCTAGTCTGGTCTAATTTGTGTTAGTCTTGTTTAAGTTCTTCCACAAATCCATTATAGTGCGTCCATTCAAAAGGCTAGGGTATTTCCTTTCATTTATTTCACTTTGTGTGGACTCTAGTGGATCACAAAAATTCTCCGTCAGTTATTGCTCACTCTCACTACTTGAACAGCCCACCCTCTTTTGATCCTTTGGTTTCCATGGTGTCATCTTTTCTCATGTGTAGTTCCTTATTGATATTGCATTGTAGCCAGTTAATAATATGTTCCTCTGTACCATCTCTGAGGTGATCATTTCTTCAGAGATGACAGTTGTCATTTGGAACCAGAGGACTTGGATTCGAATGCCAGTTTTGCCACTTAGAACCCATGTGACATTGAAAATCATTTAATTTCAATGGGCCTCAGTTTTCTCATCCTTAGAATGGAGGAGGGAAGAGGAAGAGCGATTTGAGCTGGATGACCTTTAAGGATCTTTATAGCTCTAAATATATTATCCTTGGAAACTGCAGAATTCCATGCCTCACTGCCAGAAAATATTACCTGAAGAATACTGATGTTTAAAAACTGGGCCTTTGCTTCATGGAGAAGCCTGGGATCATTAATAGGACTTGGCAAATTTCTGCAGGAAATTTAGTCTTCTCTTCTGCTGTTCAATTCTAGATCTATTTTTTGGTTCAGTTGTAGCATTTGATCAAGATATACATCATGGTTTAACCTTTATTGGTTGTCCATTCAATAGGAGATCAGAGATTGGACAATAAGCATTTCACCTTTGCTTGGTTTTTTATAAGGGAATAGATAGAGTGAACTTTTTTTTGAATGGTTATAAATCCCGTTGAGAAGATACACCTATTTTCCAAATCTTGATGCAATCAGCACATCATTCATGAATAGGAGGATTAGGAGGATTTTACCATTGATAAGAAATTCATCTTTCATTTGGCCTCCACAATGGACATCTACCATGATGTCACATACCTTTGGGGAGCATATATTCCCTGCTTTATTATTTGACTGATATAATTAGAGAATGTTGGAATTATTATTTCTCTTGTTAGGGATCTTGTTAGGGAGTCTTAAATGACTTTGACATAAGTATGTGATATACCCTGTTTAAAATAGTTTTATTCTCCTAAATCAAATATATTTTTTTTAAAGTCGACAATCAATAAATATAGTGTGATCTTGTATTCTCTATATATTTCAGTCAGTTTCTTATTTAGTATAGATGCAGTCTACCTGTAGAATGTCTAACATTTGATAATCATATTTGTGCAAATAATAGATTAATTCTTTACCAATAGACCAGACCCAAAACATAAATCTAAAAGTCTAGGGATATGTTCAGATTAAAGCTAATTTCTAATCACTATTTCATTCTTGAAGGAAGGAGGACCCTAAGCTTTGTATCCAAAGCTAGGCCTTTTCCCCAGCAAATAATACTTTCATGCAACATATAACCAGGGTAGCAATATATAGAGTGTTAGGCCAGAAGTTGGGAAAATTCATTTTGAGTTCAAATCTAACCTCAGACACTAGTTGTGTGACCTTGGGCAAGTCACTTAACCCTGTTTGCCTTAGTTTCCTCATCTGTAAGATGAGCTGGAGGGGATGGCAAACTACTTGTATATGTCTGCCATGAAAATCCCAAATAGGGCCAATAAGTGGCTGATAAAACTCAACAACAAGAATAGCACATAGCTAAGAAAACCTATCTGATAGAGATCATTGGCTCTTAGGTCATTTTTCTCCCTGGAATCTTTTTCTTCAGTAACATGAAGTAGGATTGGCCTCTTCCATCTTGTCTCTGAAAACTAGAAGTCAAAAGCACCAAAAATCTGGAAAGACTCATCAATTTGAAGAAGGTTCCCCCTCAAAAAAAGAGCAAAGTTCTCCTCTCTCCTACTGTCACCAGCTTTTGCTTGCTCCTCCTGCAGTGCAAGACTGATTTTCACCAATAAAGAGAGCATCCTATACCAATGGATTTTGGGACCAGAGTTACATTCCTCCTCTGCTCCAACTCCTTGCATCCCTTGCAAAGTTCAATTAAGGCAAGGCCAAAATTTGTAAATGTATAGATCAATCACAGACACCAGCACTTTGAAACAGTAAGAATGAGTATTAGGTAACCAACCTTTGGTTACATTGAAACTGAAATAAAACAAATACACATCAGTAGTATGTGGAGTGGACATGGATGGCAATATACAGAGCATTATCTGGGAGAATACTATTGTGATAACAAGCTAACAAAATAAAGGACTTAATAACATGCACATTTTGAAAGTACACGCCTATGGATAGTCCACAGCAAATATAGACTTGGTCAAATAACAAAGCAAAGCTAGCTAGCTGCAGCAATAACACCATCAATATGCCTATGTAAAAATACAACTTAATTATAAGCAGCAGAATATATATGAGACAATAAATAGCCTTTGCTATAGCATGAACACAATGCAAAACACAGTCAAATGAACACAAAAACAAAATAAAACAACATATTCAAACACATAGTAATTGACATGTATAGTGATAAACATGCAATTACAGGAAAGATAAATTTCACAAGGATGTGTCTCTAGTATTATTACCTAGATACATGTATAAATTATGTCTTTAAGTCTACCTGTATCATGGTAACTTAACCCTGTGATTAGGCTAATAGGTCTAGTTCTCTTGTCACTGATTGATTTCTGTGCTCCTATAAAAGCTAGCAGTTGGTATGGGATGATTATTATATAATCAGATAGGTAGCACCATAGTGCATTCAGTGATAGTCCTGAAGCTAGGAAGACTCATTTTCCTGAGTTCAAATCCAGCCTCAAATACTTACTAATTCTATGTCCCAGAGTAAGTCATTTAACCCTTGTTTTCCTCAGTTTCCTCATCTGTAAAATGATCTGGAAAAGAAAATAGCTTACTACTCCAGTATCTTTGTCATGAAAACTACAAATAGGCTCACAAAGAATCAGGCACAAGTGACAAATGACTGAGCCACAACCATTATATAAGAATCATATAGACTCATGTGTCTCCTCTAGGGCTGGACTCATGTCAGATTGGCTATCAATATAATTCCTATTCTGTGGGTTGAAACTGTATCTTATAAGTCTCTATAGCAGTTTTGGGCGGGAAAGAATCGTTACTGGGTTCAATTCTCCTGCCCTGTAATGATACACAGTTTCTTTCACTGGACATATCACTTTCAATGTCCATAGATGAGTCTGTTAGACAGACTCTTTTCCTCAACTTTTGTGTAGGTGAGTATTCATCAATTCTCTCTAATTGTTTATTTAAAAGTCCAACTAACTTTGCTATGGACAATTGGTAGTTGCAGTGAATAGTCCTCCTAGGGTCCACTTCATTCTTTGGGGCTTTTTTTTATAAATAGACAAGTTGTCCAGTCTTTCAATTACTTTGTATGGATTAGCTTCCCATTGATCAGCTAACTTGAGTCCCTCAACAGATGAAAACATTCTTTTCCTTGTCCCCTTCAAATGTGGGAATCTGGTAGTATCTACAGTGCAAATCCAAGAATGCAAATCATTATCTGCTTAGCAGACAATTCAAAGCATCTTATTCTCATGGCACCCATGGAATCTATACTGGTTTACTGTTGTCCTTGTGTTATCCATATCTTTTTAATTTTCTTAAACATTACTTTATGATGCATAAAGGTGACTAGTTTCAGTGATGATGCCATTAACCAGCATTATTTTTCATTGGTTTCTTAGTTTTTTCCACTATAGACAGAAGAATCCTTCCAGATATTTCTCTGAATTGTTTGGAATACATGAAATGGATTCTGTGAGTGGTACCTTAAGTATAACTCACATCCCACTCATGCATTAAGAACATGCCTGTCCTCTTGCTAAGTTCCAGCTTCCAGCTATCCTTTTACTATTGTGGTATGGGGGAATCCCCCAAATCAGATCCCTCTGGTTCTAGATCAAAAGATGAACACTGAGGGCTCCTGTGATGTTCACTGAAAGCTCTTGCCTTTATCTTCTTGTAAGCCTCTGTACGGTCTGGATGAGTGGTCAAAACATGCAGGGATTAAGCCCCAGTCTATAATTTGCATATCCTGCTAGATTTTCAAAAGATTAGAATGAGTTCCAATCAGTGCTGACACTGCAGTAAGTATTGAAGGGTCTGGACACACCAGGGCCAGAGTGCCCACTTTTCTGTTGACACAAATAACTTCTTTAGAAAATTTCAAGCTTGGGGCAGCTAGATGGTGCAGTGGATAGAGCACCAGCCCTGAAGTCAGGAGGATCTGAGTTCAATCTAGCCTCAGACACTTTCTATCTTCATAATTTGGGGAAGTCATTAAATTCTGTTTGCCTCAGTTTTTTCATCTGTAAAATAGAAAATGGCAAATCACTCCAGTATCTTTGCTAAGAAAACTCCAAATGGGGTCATGATTGACATGATTGAACAACAATAACAAATCAGGTAAAGCTGAATTCAAATAATAAAATATTTCCCCCTGTTTCAGGTTCTATGACTGCAGGTCAATTCTGGTAATGTTATTGTCCTGCTTTGCTTCCATGACCCACATTCCAGAAGGCCTAGAGCCTTCCTGAACCTGAGCCCTATGAATTTTGTTGACCCTTGAGACTCAGAAATACCCATCTCAACTCAAAAATTGGTGGAGATGGTGTGTGTATCTATATAGCTCTGATGAGGTTAAATGTGTCATGCATCAGGTACCAGAACAATCTTTTCATTGTTTTTTACAATATTAGAGACAACATTAGCATAGGGGTTTTTTGATCTGCCATCTTAAATATCAAAGCTATATTTTGTCCACATTCATGCCAGATAACATCTGGCTTAGCCTTTATAAAGGTATCCACTGTCCTTACAGCTATCCCCCTTATTCTGTCAGTTTCATCACTTTGTTTGAGGGATCTTCATATATGGCAGGCACACTTTTGCCTGTGCAACCCAAGCCTACCTGATTATTTTCCTGTGGGAAATGGTTTACATCCCTGAAGATGCCAAATTTGGGTCCATGGTGTTATTTGTATTCTATAGAGGGGGGAAGAGAGGGAGAAGTTTGGCCTCTATCTCATTCTGAGATAAAATAGAGGGCTTGGATTTAACTGTGACATTCAGCAGAAATGTCTCCTCTGATTAGAAAGGCTCATATTTGTTTAAACAATTCCTTATCCTTAGAGGGTGGATAAGTCTGAAAGTCCTAGGAATAACTTCATATTTTTAATTCTTCAGGTAGGTCTCCATGTTGAAAATTTTCAAGTAGGATTAGAAAAACTTCCTGAGTTGTCTCATACACATTAATATCAGTGGCCTTATTTGTATATTTTTCCATGTTAGAATTGTATATTCTGCCCATGTTAGGCATTAAACTTCTGATGTTAGGAGACCTTCATGCTTTTCAAACACAAAAGCAATACAATACCCTCAATTACCTTAGATTTCATTTTTTCCAGATATTGTTCCATGTGTGCCTGCATTAATGCATAAATATTAATGCAATTAATCAATGTACAGTATTGCAACAATGATCTATTGGATTAACATTCCATGTTTAAACAGCAACACAGTAGCCTAACAAAAGGCACGAATTCAAATTATGAAAACAGTATTAATGACACTTTCAACTATATCAACCTATTGCAAGCAATTATATATAGTAGCATTTTGACTTTTAATACATAATATCAGTAAATGCAACAACTGTATAATAGAGGATGAGGCAAAAGAGACTTGTTACACCCCCAAAGCCCAATAAAACAAAATTAAAATTATATTTTAAAATTCCAGGATGTAACCAGAAAGAAACAAAAGTATTGCTCTGAAAAAAAAAAAAATCCACCCACTACTTTCTAAAAAGAGAAAAAAAATTAAAATGTAAACAAAAATTGCTTTTTATAATGGGAAGACTTTCTTCTGAAACAAAACTGAATGGAGAAACAAAATTGCCAGGAACTTTTTTAAAACAAGGAAGTTTCCCAATCCTAATATTTCAGATCTGAGGCAAATGCCATTTAAATTCAAAGGGGTAGGTAAGAAATGAGATGACTTTCAGCATTCACCATCACGAAACAATCAATTTGGAGAAGAAAACTCCCTCCAAAATTTCAGACAAAATTTTGTTAGCATTCAAACAGTAAATCTAGATGTTGATAGAAAACAATTCTTATTTAAACTCATTCCAGGCCAACAGATGAATAAACAAACCTAAAAGAATATGCCTTATAAAATTGAGGGCTGGGGCTTTTATGGACCATTTCATAAAAGCCTAAAGTAATTTAAGCTAAAAGAAGCTCCATCTAAAAACTGTGTACTAGTTTTAAGAAAATAAAATATCAAGGAGCACAAGACTTAAGAAAGATGTCTCAGCTTTTAGGAGGAAAAAAGCCCAAACCTCACAATATCTTGCAGGAGCAAGCCACCAGAAACTATATTTCTATGAATTGAGTTCTCATGTGTGGCACAAGGCCCTACATGTTGCGGGGGAAGAGGGACGAATGGGGGGAAGGGGAATGGCATTGTTTAGATGGAAAGGAGTCAAAAAAGATATCTCTAGCTTTTTCCCCCATATTCTTCTCCAAGGGAGACTTTAATTCTTGCCACGAGGAGAATCTCGAATTTGGGGACAGACAAGCTGAACCGTTTGCTTTGCTTTGTACCTCCAGCCCGTATCCCCGGTGCCTGGCACATAGCAGGCACTTAAATGTTTGTTGATCTGAATCCCGGTTCATGCCCATCTTCCTCTCTGTCCCCCCGCCCCTATCTGAGGTTTCCAAAACCCAGACACCTAGACGGGAAGATCCCAATTCCCTACCAATCCTTTCCTGGGAAAGGAGAGGGACACAGCCTCTGAGACCCAGTCAGCTGCTGATTTCCTGGACAGCTGGATACGAAGCACTGGGGAGCAGAGTTGAGCCCAACGGGGACCGGAGCTTTCTTTTTCGCAGGAGACCGGGCTGGATCCGGCAGCAGGGGAGTCTCCTGAGGTTTGAAAAGCTCTCCAGCCTCCTTGTGCACGAGCTTTCTCAGTAGCTCAAATGCTAAATTAGAGTGGATTGCACTCTCCCCACTTTAGTAATTTAGATAAAAGTAAAATTTTGTCTGAGAGCAGAAGCAATTATACCCCGGGTTTTGTGATTAACTTCATTAAGACTGTTTCACTCTAAAAATGCTCCCCCCCCCACCTGCCCCTCCCCCAAGCTTCCCGGTATACTGTAATCAGAGCCTCGGCTTTCAACTCTGCCACAGCTGCTAATTCCCCCCAAAAAGGGTTTTGACATAAATACTTATTAGGAGGACTATAGTCTTTTGGATGGAGCAGTTTAGCAGAAGAAAAATGTATCTCTATGCATTAGTGTCTGTATCACATTAAAAAGCTGTCACTGGGCCGCCCTAGATACTGAGGAAGATTCCAATTATACAGCAATGAAATATACATACACGGTGCGGAAGGGTTTATACATTTTTAATTTTTTTTCAAAGGAAAACTGCTCAGAGAAAACTCTAATTAGCGATTTCGTGTCTTTAAGAGGAAAATGATACACAGAATCAAGAAAGATTATTTGGGGTTATTATTGAGCAATTGTGAATATTTCAAGGCCTGTGTTCCTGGCAGCTCGGGCAGGGACTGGGTTGACTTCTAAGAAAGTCAGAGGCCTCTATTCTCTCTCACCGGGAGCTCTTGCCTACCCATCCCGCTAAGCACTGGAACTTTCCAAGCCGGTTAAACCGCAGTGGAGCGACTCCCTCAGGTCCGCCCCCAGGCAAAGCTGGAAAGTGAGAGGTTTGTTTTTGCTACTCTCGCCTCCTCTTTCCCTATCACTTTTGACCTTCCTTTCCTCCTCCCTCTTTTCCTTCCTTCCACTTTTTTCTGTTTCTTCCTACCAATGTTTATTAAATAGCTGTTAATGCTCAGCAGAGAAAAAAATGAAAAAATAGCCACTTTCTCTTAAGAAACTTATATTCTCCTGGAGGTCCCATCCTAAAAATGTAAACAAAGACAAAATAATTGGAAGATGACAGGAGCATTGAGGTCTAGAAAGACTAGAAAAGGATTTATGGAGAAGGGTATACCTGATCTGAGTTGGGAGGAGAGTGATCTAAACCTAGAAAGATCCTAAAGATACTAAAAGGCATGTGAGGAGGCCATGTATACCAAGGCTATAAGGTAGGGAAAGGCTAGTAAGTCAGTTTGGCAGAGGAGTGTGGAAACTGGGGTGGTGACTGAATCTGGAAACTGTTTCCCTGAAGACTGGAGCTTGTGGATGTCTTGTGCTCCATAGTTCTGGATTGCAGAAGGCTAAGCCATTGACTTACAGAAGTCAAGAGCCAATATGGTGAGCTCACCCCATTCCTACCTGCAAGAGAGAGTCCACCAGGCAACCTAAGGGGGGAGAATTAAACCAGTGTGGAAAGGGAACAGATCAAAGCTAATCAGTAGTGGGAAATGATCTATGATTAGCTACTATACTTTTTGCCTGGGTGAGATAAGGAGACATTCATTCATTCATTCATTCTCTCTCTCTCTCTCTCTCTCTCTCACACACACACACATACACACATACACACACACACACACACACACACACACACACACATACACAGTGTGAGCATGGCAATGAAAAGAAGGGGAAGGAGTCAAAAGAGTTTTTCAGATATAATCAGCAAGTTTTACAAGCTGCTTGGCTTTGGGGTGATGGAAAGAAAAGAGTCAAGGCTGATTTCAAGTTTTTAAATCTGGAAGACTGGTAAGATGACAGTGCCTTCACTGGAAATGGGATAATTAGGAGGAAAAGACAATTAAGAAATTCTAAAATCAGAAAATCTGATTTTAAGATTCAGACAAGAGGTTCAAGAGGAGCCAGTCTGAAGAGTTTTGGTAAAAATGGAAAAAGATAGGACCCTTGATAGAGATATTGGAGTCATCTTTATAGTGATGAATTTGTGAGAATTAATGAGATCACCAAACTGGAAGGGTTGGAGAGAGAAAAGAGAGCCTTGAAGGACAGAAACTGAACCATGGACTCTCAAGGTCTTTTTTCTGCTTTAATAGTATTTTTTAATACGATGTTTTAACATTCTATGCTCTAACATTCCTCTCAGCCCTAAAATAACTAATAATAAAATCTTATTATGCCATAAGGCTTGCAAAGCATTTTATATATGTTATTTCATTGGATCCTTAATACAGCCCTCTGGAGTAGGTATTCTTATCCCCATTTTATAGATGAGGAAACTGAGGCATAAGGAAGTTAAGGGTCTTGCTCAGTGTTACCCAGTGACTCAGATGAAAGTCAGATGAAAACTCAAGTCCTTATGACTCCAAGTCTCCCATTGAGCCATCTAACTAGATCTATAGTAAATAGGTGCTTAATAGACTTATTCAAGTAGATATTTAATAGATTTTTGTTGAATTGGAAATATTTGGTCTGTAGTAGTTAAGAATTTCTTGTGGGGGTTAAGATAGAGGGTAAACATAATAGCCTTCTGAATGGCTCAGAGATAAGAGATTAGACTGCCTTTTTCCTCTTGTTTGTATACTTCTTGGTCTTGTTGTTTAGTTATTAGGAATTTCAATTTATCCACTTGAGTTTATTGCTTTTTTATCATAATAAAAGCTATGTTCTCACAGTGTGGCTCCAACTCCCACTCACTCAGCTGGCCAGATTCTTGACCTCACTCTGACCTTGGAGTCAGAAGACCTTGGATTGAGAGTGAACTCCACTAAGGATTGCTACTAGCCAGTGACCTGAAACAAATTCCTCCCCTCTTTGGAGCCTCACTCAGTTTCCTTACTCATGGGTCCTGGAAAAACATCCTATGTTCTAGGTACTTCTTGGGTCAGCATCCTGTCAAAAGTATAGCTTCTGAATCCCAGCTCATAAACTTCATTTTCCTAGGCCAACTACAAGATGTGTTAGTTCAAAGCAAAATCAAACACCCAATGCAGCACTTTCTCTCAGGTTATCATCCTGCAAGTGGGAGAAGGGATAGAGGTCATCAGAGAATATGTACAGAGAATTATGCATATAGCTATTATGGGATTATAAATTTGGAACTGGACATTATCTACCCATAGGATCATAGTATATGACTAGAGCTTCAAGAAACCTCACAGTCAACTGTTCTCATTTTTGTGTGGAAACTTCCAGAGAAGTTGCCCAGCTACTGCAGCAAGAGGCAGAGCTCAAATTCAAATTCAAATCCCCTGAAGAGATATATGTAAAGGTAACATATGTCGCTTGGGCACCCCATACCATATACGGGCTTGACATCTTCCTTCCTTGGTGTCAATATGAACGGATGGAGAAGACTTTACCTAGTCTTGCCATATGTTTCTATAAAAACCCGAGGTGAAGGAAATGATTTTACCCTTCCTTGTGATGAAAAAAGGCACTCATAGGATCATAGGCTTAGAACTAGATAGTCCTTAGAGGCCATTAAATTCAACCTCCTCATTTTACAGATTAGCTAACAGAGATCCAAAGAGGTAAAGTGACTTCTCACATGGCTAGAAAGTATGGGAGACTGGATTCAAAAGCAAGTCTTTTTGTCTACTCTCTATTCCCATTCTGTTGAACATGTAAAACAGTTTGCAAACTGTAAAGCATAATATAAATATCAGTTATTATCATCATTATGATTATTCAAATAAGTCTACATTGTGATAGAGCAGCCTACAAAATCGATTTACTCTAAGCTTGCATCAATAGAGGTGTAGGGTCCAAGTCTACAGAGGCCCAGATTGTCCTGTTGTCCTCTGTCCTGGCCAGGCAATATCTGGATTATCAGGCTCATCGTTAAGAAGGATATTGACAAGTAGAGTGTCCAGATAGGGGCATCAGTAAAGGTCTTTGAGTCCATGCCATGTGAGATTTGGTTTTAAGGACTGGAAATGTTTGGCTTGAAGAGATCTGGGGTCTGATAGTGTTCTTTATGGGTTTAATGGACTATTACACAGAAGGGTTAGACTTCTTGTATTTGTCAAAAAGTAAATTTAAACAGCATAAAAAAAAATCTAACAATTTGGTTGTTTCTCAATCATGCCCCACTCTTTGTGGCTCCATTTGGGGTTTTCTTGGTATAAATACTGGAATGGTTACCATTTTCTTCTCCAGCTCATTTTACAGATGAGAAATTTGAGGCAAAAAAAAAAAAAAAAGATTAAATGATTCACCCAAGACCACACCGTAAGTATTCGTAGTCAGATTTGAATTCAAGAAGAAGAACATTTTTGTTCCTGACTCCAAATCTAGCACTCTGTCTATTGTGTCACCTAGCTGCCTCCTAACAATTACAGTTGCCTAAAAATAGAATTCAGTGCCTTGGGACCTGGGATATTTCCCCTTATGGGAGGCCTTGGAGTAAAAGATGGATGACTATTTGTGTAGTGTGTTGTAGCATGAAATTCTTGTTCAGGTATCATTTAGACCCCAGCTTCTTAAACTGTGGTTCTTGACCTCATATGGAGTCTCAAACTGAATGTGGGGTTGCGAAATTGTGACTTATCATCAATAAATGTTTGATTTTTATACCTAATTTATATACCTGGAATCATGTAAAAAAAATTTCAGGTGAACTTATAGCCATATGAAAAAATGCTCTAAATCACTATTGATCAGAGAAATGCATATTAAAACAACTCTGAGGAACCACCTCACACCTCTCAGATTGGCTAAGATGAGAGAAAAGGATAATGATAAATGTTGGAGAGAATATGGGAAAACTGGGACACTAATGCATTTTTGATGGAGTTGTGAAATGATCCAACCATTCTGGAGAACAATTTGGCACGATGCCCAAAGGTAAACTGTGTATAGCCAATGACCCAACAGGGCCATTACTGGGTCTGTATCCCAAGGAAATCATAAAGGAGGGGAAAGGACTCCATGTGTAAAAATGTTTGTAGCAGCCCAAAAATTGAGGAATGGGTGAACAAGTTGTGGTATATGAAGATAATAGAAAATACTATTATTCCATAAAAATGATAAAACAAGCTTATTTCAGAAAGATCTGGAAAGATTTACACAAACTGATTCTGAGCAAAGCAAGAAGAACCAAGAATACATTGAACACAATGACTGCAAGAATGTGCAATGATCAACTATGAAAGACTTGTTTTTTCTCAGTGGTTCAGAGGCCCAAAGTAGTCTCAATAGACTTTGGACAAAAAAATGCCATCTGCATCCAAAAAAAGAACCATGGAGACTGAATGTAAATGAATACATGCTATGTTCACTTGTCTGTTTTGTTTTTTTCTCTCTCCCATGATTTTTCCTTTTTGCTCTGATTTCTCTCTCCCAACATGATTCATAAAGCAATGTATATTAAAAATAAATAAATTTTTAAAAAAAGAAAGAAAAATTTTCAGGTAAAAAGTTAAAGAAGCCCTGAGTTAAACCAAAAGGCCTTCCAATTCTGATTCTATGAGGTTAGGAAACATGGCTCTCAATTATCTACATTATAAAATGTCAGTTTTTCAACTTACAATTTAAGGCTTTAAGGCCCCCAGGCCACATGCAACCTATAACATCCCTGAATGTAGCCCAAACTGATAACAATGTAATTGGGAAATACTTAATAAAATAAATTAAAACACAACAAATCTAGATAGTATTACATTTTAAAACAAAGTCAGTAAGCAGCCCATATCCTTATGTATGGTTTAGTGGTCCCATTTCTATTGGATTTTGACCCTACTGATCTAAACCAATTGGACCATCTGGCTCTATGCTACTTCATCCCACCTTAGATCCCATGCTTCCTACATACATCTTTTTCTTTCCTAACTCTGTCCCTTTGTATGTGCTTTCCACACTTCCACGTACCTTTTCTTTTGTTCTCTACCTATCTAAATCATCCCTGGTTGTTAAAGTCCAGATTACCACCACCCTCGTGTAGCCTTTCCAGACCTCTTCCATCTCTTCCATGTCTGAACTGCCTTGTTTGGCCAACTTATTTTCTGCTCTCTCAGTTCTTATTTCACTATGTGTTCTCTCCCCAGAGAGATGAAGTCCTGAAGAACAGGAAAAAAGACTGTCTTGGCTTATTCTCTTATTTCTCCAAGCACTTAGTCTAGAATGAATGGCTTGGGAAGTGAGAAGAAATTCTGGCCTTGAAAGCTACATTTTCTCTTCTTTTCCATCTGAATAATCCCAAACTGCCACAGGGAGGGTGAGACTGATTCCAGGCAGACTGAAGTAGGAGCCTCCAGTTTCATTTCTCATGTCCTGCCATCTAAAGACTCACCAGGGGCTTCCGGAACCACCAGGACTCTCTCCCATAATCTGCCCCCTCCCATCTTGCAGGGCCAGGGCTCCTGATTGCCTATCCTGAGACTTCTAACCCTCCTTCCTGCCTTTCCTGAGGCTCCTCTCTGGCACTGCTCCAGGTTGGTTTAATCAAAATAAATCCTGAGAATGCACATGTATTATTTATTCTGGCAAAGGTTAAATAATTTGATGAATTTCCCAGGACGCTCCCTGAATGCTGATGGCCTCTCTGCTGAGACCTGTTCCCACTCCTATTGACACCCTAGCTCAGGCCAGAGTCCTGCTTCACAGCTGGCCTGGCTGAGAGGAAGTGGGCACTGCCCACTGCAGAGGCTCAGGCTCAGGGGAGGACATAGATTTTCCTTGCTGCTTGCTGGAGATGACAGCACTTGGTCCCCTAGGGCCTCTCCAAAGTGATGCATGACCGGGAGCTGATATTCCTCTTTGGATTCCATAAATGGTCATGAACAGGCCTATTGATTCACAAGCTAGAATGATAGAATTGCATTTAATACAGGATTAATTTGTTTATAGTGACCCCCAGACTGATTACTCGCTGATCCGTTATGAATCATGTAATGGATGGTGTAATTATAATGTGTAAATGGACATTCAATGTGCTTCCTTGAATGCATGCATCATCTCCATATGTACTAGAGTCTCAGAGTTACTGGGAAGGTATAAACAACTGGGAGAGTTAAACCCTGGACTGGATTTGGAGAAAGAATTGGACAATGAGGGTCACTTCTGTGTTTTCTTGGATTTGTTCATGAATCTTATCTCTCCTATCTGTTTTATGAGGAGGGAGCAGAGCTGTAACTAGCTTAAAGTTATTGATACTTTGTCTCAGAGCACTGTCATGGGGAGGAAGGGGAGGCACTTGCTTTCAAGGAAAAAATTACCCTCTGACCTGAAAGCTTCTGATAGCCTATGCTGCTCTGTGCTAGCTACTCCACTCCAATTTCCCATATCTGTGATACCTTTCTGTTAATACAGAATAATACTGTTCCTGCTGTCTGTCTCTTCATCCCGTCTCCTCAGCTTCACATACCCTCCTTCTACCCCAACTTCTGCACTTTTCAACTTCTGATTATATTCTTCTTAATCCCTTCCTGTTTTTTGGTTAGGAAGAGACCTCAGAGGTCATTTACAGGTGCTCCAACCTGTACTTCAGCAGACATTCTTTCTAAAACATTACAAGCAAGGAGTCCTTCTGTCTCCACAAAGGAGAAGCTCTTTCTCTCAAGTTCCTCATTTCACTTTTGGACAGTTCCAGCTACTATGAAGCTTCCTTATATTGAAGAAATGTGACCCTGTTGGCATCAACTCTTACTTTCAAGCTCCCTTTATGTGATGTCTTTTTCCATAAGAAATATAAGCTCCTTAAGGGGAGGGACTATCTTGTTTTTTTTTTTTAATTTATATTCCCAATACTTCACACACTGACTGGCACATAATAAGTATTTAATAAATCATTTATCTAATCTGTATTTGTCTACCTGTCTGTTCATCTATCATCTATATATCTACATATCTGTTCAATATTAATAAATCTGTCTCTAACCTATCTCTATTTATCTATCTCCAATCTATATCTTATTTATCAATCAATCATGTGTCTATCAATATATCTATCTCTAATCTATATCTTTATCTTTCTCTAATATATGTGTCTCTAATTTATCAAGCTGTCATTTGTCTGTCTTTATCTCTAATTTATCTGTTCCCAATCTCTTATCTATCTATTGATATATTTATCATATGTTTTTATATCTATCTATCTCTATTATATCTGGCTCTGACCTATCTCATCTGTTAAAGCATCTATCCATCTATCTATCTATCTATCTATCTATCTATCTATCTATCTATCTATTTAATCTATCTATTTATCTATCACTGCTTTGAAGGCCAGAAGAGCAAGTCTAATAGGTGACAATCCTTCTAATACTTGAAAATAGCTTACATTCTGACTCTGCTGATTACTAGGTGCACTGAGTAGAGTAATGGCTACTGAGCCAAAAAGAGCGTTGTTTAAATCCACCTCCAGATATTTACTAGCACTATGATCTTAAGCAAGTTGATTAACATCTCTCTGCCTCAGTTTCCTTTTCTGTAAAATGAAATTAATATTAGCACCTACCCCTCAATGGTAAGACAAAATGAGGATAAAGTGAATGATATTTATAGAGTTCTTGGCAAACTTTAATGTAAATGCTACTTACTATTATTATTAGTAGTTATTAGCTATGTCAGCTCAGGCAAGTGACTTCATCCCTCTGAGCTTGTTTCTCTGTCAATAAATAGAGCAATGTGGTATAGTAGAAAGAGCATGGAATTGAGAGTCAGAGAACTTGGGATCATATCCCTGCTCTGCCCCTTACCAGTTATGTGACCTTGAGCAAGTCAATACTACCCTCAATTGTTTTTGCCCTGTATGAAAATATTCCATATTATGATTCTTCAAGATAGGGACTTTTCAAGTCAGATTTCAAGTCAATCTCTCTGAGCCTCATTTTACTCACCTATCAAATTTTTTTTGGTCATGATTTGTGTCTAATGACTTTTCACAGCTATGCCTCAATTAAATCCAATTCACTTGAAAGTCAAGACATCATCCCTTGATGTCACTGAGAATGAAGGCTAAACAATAGCAACAACAAGTCCTTAACCCATTGATCTGTACAATTCTTGCTACCCAAAGGTACTTGAATCGTGAAGCCTATAATTGTGAAAAACTAGCTTTCTCCCAATTCTGACTACTATCCCATCTCTGACACCAGAATTACTATGCTAAAGCGACAAAGGGTAGCATAGCCTACAGTAGAGAATAAATTTATTTTAACATTTATTATGCTAGGCACTAGAAAGACAAAAAAACTGAAGTGATACCTGCCTTCAAGCAGCTTACATTCTGTTATTGAAGGTGGGGAACAGAAAGGAGCTCATATATGAATACAACTACAATATAATGCAAAATAATGAGAAATTAGATAATTGGAGAGCACTTGACCAAGTATTCTAGGAAAATCTGAGGAGGGAAAGAACATTGTCAATAGTGGGGTCAGAAAAACATTCACAGAGAAACTGACATCTGAGTCAAGCCTTGAAAGAAGAGGATTCTACAAAGAGATGGAGTGCTTTCCAGGCAGAGGACATTCAAGTAGAATATAGAAGTTGGAGATAGCATGTTAAGTTAATAGATAGTTGCCCAATTTGGCTCAAACATAAAAATTTATGGAAGACAATCATATGAAATGAAACTGGAAAAAGTAGCTGGAAGCTGCTGTCAGATGGGGGGCAGCCTTAAATGCCAAGCCAAGTCATTTACATCTATCCTAGAAACAATAGGGAGCTATTGAAGGTTTCCAGGATAGAGAAATAAAATATTCAAATCCTTTTGTTAAGAAGATTATTTTGTCAAATATGTGAAGGTTGCTTTAAAATGGGGAGGGCCTGCTAGAAGGAGACCATTTTGGAAAATATTACAGTTCTCCAGACAAGAAATTAAACAACCAAAAAAAAATCATATTTGGGGCTAAAAAAGGTCTTTTGAGGTCATTAATTCCAATTGCCTCATTTTGTAGATAAGGAAACTGAGATCTAAAGGAGTTAATAAAGCACCCAAGTCATATAGGGCTTCTTGCCCCAATAAAAGGAAATTCTCTGCATTCAAAGTAACTATACTCTCTCCACTGCACTGGACAGATTGCCTTTGAAGAAGATTTGAATTAGGGTATCAGCACTGGAAGTGCAAAGAAGGTTAGAGATACAAAACAGATGTTATAATAATCTCCCTATTAGTGTCTCTGTCTCTAGTCAATCTTCTCTCTAATTCATCTATCAAATCCCTGCTCTGCTAGTCTTCCTATTGCACCATCATGAAGAATGTTAATCTTTATTCAGAAACCTTCCGTGACTTTCCATTCTCTGTTGGAAAAAAAAAAAAAGTTAATTTGTGACCTTGGCATTCAAGGCTTTTCATTATATGGTTTTAATTTACTTTTCCAGGATTTTTTCTCATAAAGCTTCCCATTCATGGATTCCTAGTTCCAGCCAAACCAGACCTTTTCTTCCCTTGTTTGTGTCATGATCCTTCTTTTCCCACTACTTTTGTTCACATTACACTTAATTGTTAAGATAGAGTTAGTAGTAACAGCAATATTGTATTATGATCAATTGTGAATGACTTAGCTATTTTCAGCAGTACAATGATACAAGACAATTCTGAAGAACTCATGATGAAAAATGCTATCCACAACCAGAGAAAGAACTGATGGAGTCTGAACATAGATCCAAGCATATCAGTTTTCACTTATTTTTTTGTGTGTTTTTTGTCTGGGCTTTCTTTTACAACAGGACTAATATGTTTTGCATGACTACACATGTATAACATAAAATTGTTTACCATAGTGGGAGGGGGAGGCAAGATATAGAGGGAGGGAAAGAATTTGTGATTTAAATTTTTTTGAAATGAATAAATTTTTTCATGTAATTGGAAAAAATAAAATATTGTTTTAAAAAAAGAATTAACATTCTCCTGTAAACATCTGTTCAAGTCCCTCCATTCTATCAAGCCTCAGCTCAAATCATAACTTTTCCCTGATGCCCAAGTATGACTTGTGTCGCTTGAAAATTTCTCCTGGCACTTTTTCTGTTTCTATGCTCTCCTCTCCTCTCCTCTCCTCTTCTCTCCTCTCCTCTCCTTTCTTCTTCTCTTCTCTTTCTTTCTCTCCTTTCTTATGTTACCTCCTCCCCCTTTTCTCTCCTTCCCTCTCTATCTTCTCTGTTTCTTTCTTCCTCCTTTCTTCCCTTTCTTTGACTCTCTCCTCTTTCCCACCTCATCTCAGAGAGCTATCCCATATACTAAAGAATTGTTTTTAAAGGAAAAATGGTAAGAAAAGAAAAGAAAAAAAACACACCAGTAACTTCTTTGTCCCTATTTGCATTCTACTATATTTCAAACTTTTATGTAGACATTGTCTCCCTAATCATGGCTCTATGCCCAACATTAGATTCTTTAATAGAATTTATTGTGGCATTTTCATCTTCGAACACATGTAATAGGTGCTTAATTAATGTTCTTTGAGTTGGTGAGATGAATTTAATCACGTATCAGCTCTTTCTTTCTCATTCCCAGTAGCATAGTGCAGTGGATGGAGAGTCGGTCTCAAATCAGGAAGTCCAATGTCTGAATCCTGCTTTTGACTGGATAGTGTGACCTAGATCAAATCATCTCTGGGCCCCAGGTGACTCTCTTAAGACTATAAATTGCAGATCAAGTTTTACATGCCTTGGTAGAGAGAGTTAACCTTGATAAGAGTTCCCTATCTATATCAGTCAGTCAATCAACAAACAAACAAAGAAACCAAATTTCAAGAGGAAAGAGAAGGGGCTTTATAAATTTCAGTTAGAGCAAAAACATTTTGAGGGGAGCCACCTAAGGAAAAATGTATCACTCATGAGACATCCCTTATGGATATGAAAAGTTTAAATCCCAAGGCTGGTACTTTTATTACCCTGGTGGACATGATCAGGACACTCCCATCTCCATTGATTCTCACTATAACACATCATATGAAGTATGTCCCTCCAAGTCCTGGGATCCCTCTTAATGCTACACTGGTCTACCTTTGAAGCCTCCCTGTTTCCAGTAACACTTTTGCCCTTGCCCTTTCTAATGGGATCTTTGATAAAAGATAAGCAACCAGAGGTATCTTGTTGAGTTCTATCGCAGGGGTCCTCAAACTTTTTAAATAGGGGGCCAGTTCACTGTCCCTCAGATTGTTGGAGGGCCGGACTATAGTAAAAACAAAAACTTTGTTTTGTGGGCATTTCAATAAAGAAACTTCATAGCCCTGGGTGAGGGGGATAAATGTCCTCAGCTGCCGCATCTGGCCACGGGCCGTAGTTTGAGGACTCCTGTGCTATAGGTTGCTTTATTCCTTTATCTCCTCCCTCACCCCTTCACTTCCTCAATGCTGAGGTCTTTAAGTCAAGAAGACCTTACTCATATCCTGGCTCAGGAGACCTTAAAAGCTCTTGAGCATATGAAAGAAATTATTACCCTTTGGTGCTGTCTTCCTTCCTAGCTCCTGGGTTTTCCTTGAGCCTTCTTAGGAGGGATAAGAAAAGGGCATTCTTCTCTAGCCTAGAAGAAATGGTACCTGATTGTACATGACAGATTGAGTAGGTATCATCTTCTCAGGGCCATGTGAAAGGAGATAAAAGTTATATCTTCATGTTCAAGTCTTTGACATATGCACCCCTGTATTAAGCATTTAACTTGTATGGAGAAATAAATAGCTGGTATATACCTGATCTACATAGTATATTGATTAGCTTCTACTATTCTTTTTAGAGAGACCCTAATGGGTGGAACCAAGATGGCAGAGAACAGACACGGATTTCTGTGAACTCCTGTGATCTTCTCTCAAACCCCACAGCAGATTAAGCCTTTGAACTGGTTTTGGGGTGATAGATTATTTGGAGTACAACACATTTCCACTTTGGAAGAACTTCAGAACAGATCTATTTCAATCAGGCAGGGAGACACAGTCTGAACACAGATCCAAGGATATCCATTTTCATTTATTATTTGTGTTTTTGTCTGTGCTTTCTTTTACAACAGGACTAATATGTTTTGCATGACTACACATGTATAACATAAAATTGCTTACCATAGAAGGGGGTGGCAAGATATAGAGGGAGAGAGAGACTTTGTTTGCTGAGCCCAGATTGCAGCAAAGGGAGCCCAGGGCAAGGAGTTGAGATGGGGAGCCAGAGCTTTGTGGTGTCCACCTATAGGGGAATCTTCTGTGAGGCTCTTGGACTATTCTGTCCTAGTTGCAAGAAGGTGGTTTAGCAGATTTGCTGTAAAACACCCAAAAGCAAATATAAAAGGTAAATTGTAAGCCACAGAGTCTGGGAAGAATTTGGGATCTGGCTTCAAATATCCAGCACCAGAAGTCAGTCAGAAACACCGGCCCCAGGACAAATTAGAGAGGCTGTTTTCCCTTTACCTTAAGAGCAGATCTCAACCCTTAAAAAATGAGCAAAAAAGAACTATGATCATAGACAACTTTCATGGAGAGAGAGAACTGATCTCAAACCTTGAGGTTCCTAAAGGCAAACCAACTCCAGATGAAGCTCCAAAGGGAGATATGGCCTGGTACCCATTTCACAAGTCTTTCCTGGAAAATTTCAAAAAGAATCTTAAAAGAGACTTAGAAGAAAAACAGATCTTTGCAAGAGGGTATGGAAAAGGAAAAACAAATTATCTGAAGAAAACTCCTTAAAAGTAGATTTGATAAAATGGGAAAAGCATAGAACTCCTTACAAAATAGATATGGAAAAGATACCAATTCATTGAAAAACAGAATTTGTGAAATGGGAAAAAATACAATGAACAAAATTCAATTGGCCAAATATAAAAGAAGCTAAAAAAAAGGTAACTGAAGAAAATAATACACTAAAAATTAGAATTACAAAACAGCTAAGCAGGAGAGTGGATAAACCACTGCTCCTGAAGTCAGGAAGACCTGAATTTGAATTTGGCTTCAAACATTTGCTAGCTTCACTCTATCTCAATTTCTTTATCTGTAGAATGAGCTGGAAAAGGAAATGGCAAACCACTCTAGTATCTTTGCCTAAAAACAAAAACAAACAAATGGGGTTGGATATGACTGAACAACTTTTCCTTCTTTCCATTTATTCATTTAATCACAGACTTGTTCATGTCATTTCTCTGATCAAAAATATGAAGTGGTTCCCAAAGGCCCCTTCCTAATCTTGATACCACCCTTCCTTTTCAGCTTTATTCCCATCTACACTCTTCAAGTTCCATCAAAATTCCATCTTATCCATTGCTTCTTCTCCCAATGCTCCACCCTACCTCCACATTTTCCTAGCTCTATAATACTTTCCAAATGAAAGAAGAGAAGGCACTTTCAATTCCTGGCCTCAGGGAGCCAATGGTGTAGTTAGGAAAATAAAAAGATCCCATTCAAAACAATTAGAGAACAACATTTTCTAATTACAAAGCACATTCAGGAAGAAGAAACCAGAGGTATATAGAGCAGCAAAATGATTTCCCTTGACCTACACACACATATATACACACCTTCTCACCCCCCACAAGCAGCTAAATAGCAGAGCCAGGCCTGAAGACCATTTTCTCTCTCTAACTCTAATGTTTTTTTTTTCCTTCAGAAAAGGCAGATGGGAAATTGCTTCTTATACTTAAGAACTATAAGTATGACCACAGAGGACAAACCATTTCAATCTCTCTAAGTCTCAGTTTCCTCATCTGTAAACTGGGAATAATAATTAATATTTGTATAGAGCTTATTATGTTATTTTGCTAAATAAGCACTTTACAATTATCTTATTATTTCATCCTCACAATAATCCTGAAAGGTAGGTGCTATTATTATCTTACTTTTTGTTGTTATTGTTCAGTTGTTCAGTTGCATCTGACTTTTTTGCCCCCATGGACCATATCATATTATTACTGTCCTTGGGGTTTTCTTGGCAGAGACACTGGAGTAGTTTGCTATTTTCTTTTTCAGTGGATTAAGACAAAAAGAAGCTAAGTGATTTTCTCATAGTCATATAGCCTAATAAGTATCTGAGATTGCATTTGAAGTCATGTCTTAGTGACTTTATCCATTGAGTTACCTAGCTACTTCCTATCCCCATTTTGCAGATGTGGAAATTGAAGTTAAGTGACTTGTCCAGGCTCACACAGATAGAAAGTATCTGAAGTCAAATTTGAACTCAAGTGTTCTTGACTCCAAGATCTGTACTCTATCTACTGAGCCACAACTATAAGAAAAGCACGAATTTAGGGTTAGGTTGAGAAAGAAGGAAGAGAGGGAGGGAAGAAGGAAAGAAGAGAGGGAGGGAGGAAGAGAGGAAGGAAGAAAAGAAGGAAGGAAGGGAGGAAGGAAGAAAGGAAAGGATGGAAGGAAGGAAGGAGGGTGGGAGGGAGAAAGGGAGAAAAGGAGGGAGGGAGGGAGAAGTCAGATAGATATCCTTTAAGGTCCTCATTGGGGCAGCTTAGTAGTGTACTAGATAGAATATTGGGTCTGGTTCAGGAAGACCTTATTGCAAAACTAGCCTTAAACACTAGCTGTGTGACCATGAGCAAGTCACTTAACCTACCTGCCTAAAAAGGAAAAAAAAGTAAATGGTAAACAACACCAGTGACTTTGACAAGAAAACTCCAGTTGGTCTATTAGATCACAAAGAGTTGGACACAACTGAACCACAACAAAAGTCTTTTCTAGTCAAAATTCATGAATCTTAAATCCAGTTCTTTGTCCCAAGAAATTCTAGAGACCCTGTTCTGCAGAAGCCCCATCATTGTAATAACTGTGCCAAATGAGAATCCTAGAGAACATTCCATACCCAATCACACCCGAGGAACTTCCACTTATTTTTTTTTCAGTTCGTGAAAAGATAATTCAGGAAATATTATTCCAATCAGCCCCCGCACAGTTTAGGAATGTTAATGTTGCCTCTATTAAGTGGATGTGGAATAATTAGGGCGCTGATGAAAAATTGTGGCAAACTTTGGAGGTATTCATTACCAAATACTTGATGTTTTTACCACTGGGCTCTTTATCCCCAAGTGACAAATTAACACAAATTTAACTCTGATTGGATGACAGTTTACTTTTCCTGGAAGAATTTTAAAGTAAATGAGACTAGCCAAAAGGAGGTATGTGTGTGTCTGCATGTGTGTGCATGCACATGTATGTATACATGTGTGAGCACACACGTGCTCATATATTCTTTGAGATATTCTTTGGAAAAAGAGATAAAAAGAGGCTAGAGTCAATCACCTCCACTCTTGCCCAAATTGTAAGTTGGCATAATTTACTTCTGGACCAGTGAAAGAAAGCTGGATTTGAATCTTCTCTGGCTTGCACTCTTTTCTCTCTGGTATTTTCTTTATAGTGTCCCAGAGACCTCTTCGCCCTGTAAACTGAACCCCTCCCTGGACTTCACACATTTGCAATAACAGTCTACCTGTGGCCTCTAACTTTAATTGGCTGGTTCCTCCTAGAAGGGAAAAAGACAACATTAAGTAGTGGTCAGATTGGAGTAAATTCCAATCCCACCTCCAAAGCTTTCAAGTGTATCAAGCAACCTTGGATCATCTATTATATCACAGACAACTTTAAACTGAACTCGGCGAAGAAAGAGACCCCAACAGATGTTCCTTGTGCGGGTAAATCACAGATTACTCATATCCTGTGTATTTTCTCATTTAAGTCTCCCAGCCTGTGAAGCAGCTTTCATAAATATGATGACATTTGCACTGCTCACCTCACAAGAGTGTGAGGAAGAGTGTTTTGTTAACCTAAAAGTGATATTGAAATCTGACTTATTATTAGTTTGCCTATTGTCTATCCCCTTTGCCTCTGATGTATATCTTTCTGTGGCAAATACCAATCCCCCAAACCTTTTGGGCTCTTACACAGAATCCTAAGTTCTGTGCATTGCCAGGACAGTTTTTCTGCCTTGAAGTGACTCTGTTTGGGTAGAGATTGTAAAGTTTTTCTGCCTTAAAGTATGATTGTTTAGGTGGAGATTGTGTGAAATCTTTTCAGTGGTTTTCCCTTCAGCATTTGGAATGTGTATGTGCTCTTGTTTCTTACAATTTTGCTTAACAATTAAAAAAATAGCAACGTTTCTTGGTTTTTATCATCTTTATTTCTGAACATATCCTTCATAAGCTGTATATCTTATCTTCTAAGAAAAAATGTAAAATACAAGAGAAGAGAGGAAAAATCAGTTTGGCAAAACTGTCTGTGGCAGTATATCTGATGTTTTATAGATTTCCCAGCTGTGTGAAGAGAGAAGGGACATATGGTCTTAATGCAGACCCACAAAGATTTGGAATATCAAGATCCAGAACAAAGGAACCAGCACACAAGATACTAAAGAAAGCCAGCTCTATTGAGGGAACATATTTATAATGTGAAGATCTTCCAGGGATGATGCTGGAAACAGGTCCCATCCTCTGGGGCACTAGATGGAACTGGGGATATCAAGAAGATATCAAGGGGAATGAGGTATCCCACCCATAAAGCCTAATAGATTTGTAAAGAATTCTTATTTGAGTTTGGCAGAACCAGGTATTGGGAGAAGGGGAAAAGCCTAGATCTGGGAGCTGGTGCTGATTCAAGCTAGTGGAAGAAGAAAATATTCCTAGAGAATTGGTGGCTAGTTGGTATTCAAACTCCAAGTTAGTGGAAAGGGAACTTTGGGCCATTACTGTGAGTCTTGCTCTATGTTCCTGAGACTTGTTTGTTTATCAGAATGCAGAGGTAACTACAGGACTCATTACAGGTACATTTTTCCATCTCTTTTTCTAATAATCATCAGAAATAAGTAAAAATATTTGTGTCCTACCAATAGCATAGTCTTGGTAGAAAACTTGAATCTGCAGTAAATCTAGTTGGCATGGTCTTGTGGATTCCTTTCCCAGCATTCTGAGGCTTGGGATTGAGAGTTGAGAAGGCTGACAGTGAGGGTTACCCAGTAATGAAAACTGTCAAGACATTAGCTGTAATGGGCTGAGGCTTGAGTTGATGTACTGAGGTCCCAAGCATGTGAGGCTAAATAATAATTGGATCATATTCTATTAATATATATGCTTGGAGAAAGAATGGCCCCGCCCACTCTTTGCACAAGTCCTGATGTGTTGTATAGGAAATGACGTTTTTGGGCAAGGGAGTGGAAAGGGAAATGGAAGGAGAGACTGCTGGCTGCCGTCTTGACATAGCTGCTCGCATTGCCATTGTGATGGCCCTTCAGCTCCGATCTCCTTCTGCTAGCTGGCTTCCTGTCGCAGCTGCCCATATTGCTTTCGCAATCCTTTCTGCCCATATTGCTATCACAATCCTTCTTGCCCATATTGCTATCACAATCCCCCCTCACCTCTACTGAGAATAAAGATTGAAGAGTTTTCCCTTAACCTGAATTCCTGACTACGGCTGATTTTAAATACACGGTCATCACAATTAGCAGTACAAGTACAGGGAACAAGGGATTAAAGAATAGGGAAGTGGTTTCTTATTGAACAGAAAGACTGTAATACAAAGGAAATAAGCCTAAAATAGAGATGATAGTCTAGGTGGGGTCCTCAAACTTTTTAATAGGGGGCCAGGTCACTGTCCCTCAGACTATTGGAGGGCTGGTAAAAACAAAAACTTTGTTTTGTGGACCTTTAAATAAAGAAACTTCATAGCCCTGAGTGAGGAGGATGATTATCCTCAACTGCTGCATCTGGCCCACGGGCCATAGTTTGAGGACTCCTAGCTGAGACAACAGGGAGAAATTGAAGGACTAAAGTTATAGAAAAGACAAAGAACAAGAATACCAGTGAAGCAATGAGAGATGCTGAAGCTCATGATTGTTGAGGGGAATTTCAGGCTTCAAGATCATAGAGGTATAAGGTTTTTGATGATATCATGGTACTAAGAAGTAACTGTCCCCTGAATGCCTGAGATGGAGGTTGTGGAAGTAGAGGAAATTGAGGAACTGGAAAGGCCACAGTATTCAAAGAGTGATCAATGTCAATATTGAAGTTAAAAGAGGCATTTTGTATTCAGAACAAGCCTCTTGAATTTTATAAAGATAAAGGGAACCTGCTAGGAGTAGTGGAAGAATTTTGAGGAAAAGTGGGAACTTACCTTTACCTGATTCCAAATCTAGTACTCCAACCATTATGTAATTCTGCCTCCTCTTCTTTGTAAAGTGTTTTGCAAACTTTAAAATACTATATAAAGGTGGATATTGCTGTCATTACCATCATCAACCCATTTTATAGGTAAAGAAACTAGGCTCAGAAAAATTAAGTCAGTGGTTTCGTCATTAATATGTACTCCTTTGTCTTGATCTTTAAAACCAAGAGGAAAACTAGCTAATAGGGAGACTATTGTTAGAAGAGAGGAAATGCCTCATTGATGAAAGGTGAGGCCAGTTATGGTTGCCTTGAAGAACAAGTAGAGGAAAATCATAAAATCAATAGTGGGGAGCCCTCTAAGTTTTTGATGGGGGGAATTTAACAACTGTCTATTAAGTGTGAAGCATCGTGGAAGTAGCAAAATGTCTAGTTTTCTAGGTAAGTCAGGCAGACTATATAAGCAAGTGTAGAGCAGCTAGGTGTACACAGGATAAAGTGTCAGGCTTGGAATCAGGAAGGCCTGAGTTCAAATCCAACCTCAGATACTTAGTAGCTGGGTGACCCTGGGCAAATCACTTAACTCTGTTTGCCTCAATTTCCTCATATATAAAATGAGCTGGAGAATTAATAGCAAAACACTCCATTATCTTTAACAAGAAAACATCAAATGGGATCACAAAGATTTGGAATAATTGAAAATGACTCAATGGGGAAGATTGCTGTGGAGAAGACTGAAATCCAAAAGGCCTGTCAGTATGTTGTTGCTTCTGTGGGGCCACATATAAAGTGATAAGATATTTATTCATTTATGTGATCAATGAACATTTTAAAGCACTTATTATTTGCCAGGTGCTATGCTAAAGATAAAGATACTGAGATCAAAAGAGATTTAATGATTTGTCCAAATCCCATGGGCAATCAGTAAAATCTTTATCATATGATAAAGTACTCTTGCTTCTACATTTCCCCACAGAAAATGTGTAGGAGGACATTTGAAGGTGTCCAGTTCAGGAGTTTCATCTTTGTGATGGATATGCTGCTAGTCCAAAAGACCTGGATTCAAATACTGTCTCAGACACTTATTTGCTACATGACCCCTATGACCCCAGTAAATCTGTAAAATGAGGAATTTGGACCAGATATCCTCTCTGTTGTCCTATCTCTAATCTGATTTCTTTCTTTCCTTTTTAAATTTTCAAGAGCATTTTATTTTTCCAAAAATATTTTTTAACCTTCATTTTTATAAAAATTTGTGTTCTAATTTTTTTTCTCACTCTCTCCCTTACCTTTTCCTTTCCCAAGACAGCAGACAATTTGATATAGGTTAAATATGCCTGGCTCTAGTTTTATGGTGTGGAAACCTCTCTTATTGATATAGACCAGCAGTTCATCTATACCCTTTGGTCTTAAGATATTTGCTTGGGGGGTACTGGTAAGTTAGATGACTTGCCCAAACTTAGGGTCTAGCAAGTAAAAGAGGTAGAACTGTTTTCCTGACTTTGAGACTATCATACTATCTAATAAAGCAGACATATTCTCAGAAGAAATAGCAGAATGAAATAGCTACCCTTACACATGTACACACAATATATACACATTTAGATGTATGTATATATGTACATATGCCCCTGTGTATGAAAGTATATGTATGTGTATGTGGACATGTGCGATTGTGTGCATGTGTAGGTAGTTAGATGGCTCACTGGATGGAGCACTGAGCCTAGAATCAGAAAGACCTGAGTTTAAGTATGGCCTCATTCAGGCCATGTGTGACTCTAGGCAAATTACTTAAATCTATTTGCCTTAATCCCTCAGAAAAGGAAATGGAAACTATTACAATATCTTTACCAAGAAAATCCATGGACTATATGATCACCAAAGCGTTGAATATAACTGAATGACTGAATAATCACAATATGCATATATGTGTGTATTTATATATAATTGTAACTTACATTTATGTATGTATTTCAATAAAGATAAAAAGGAATAAGGAAGGAAGGGGAAGAAGAAAAAAGGAGAAAGAAGAGGGAGTGAGAAGGAGAGAGAGTGAAAGGGAGAGAAAAGAAAATAGGTGGGAGATAGGAAGGAAAGAAGAAGGAGGGGAAGAGAGAGCTTGGAGAAGGAGGAGAAAGGGAGGAAGGGAAAAAGTAGATGCAGAGAGAAGATGCAGAGATAGACAGAGAGGAGAGAGACCTCAAGTTTCAAATACCTGTTTTGGCCAAGAGCAGGATTATTCCAGTATTGAAACATCCAAGTTTATGTTAAGTTTCCCTTAGTCAAGCTGAAATTCCTAAGTAAATTCAAATTCTTTCTCCTATTTCTTAGAGGAGAATAAAGGTCCTTTCCCAGCAGAACAAAAAATGAGCGAGGTCAGTAAGTAGGGCTTCTCCCATGAGAGGATTTGTATGTTTTCTTAGGAAGGCCACACTTGTATAAATAGGGCTTAAATTTCCTTTTAAATTAGAAATCTAAAGGTAGAATCTAGGATAAATGAACATTCAAGTCCATTGCTTAAGGAATGATGCTAAGTTTTTCTAGATAAATAGTTTTGGAAGTTTAAGAAACCAATCTAATAAATTCTTTCTACACAGGGATCCCTCACTTCATGAAAAACATATATAACAATAGAGTAACCTGTACATTTCTGTGAAGCACATTCCATTTCTTCAGTGATATTTATTACAAAATTGGAGCTTTATATAATTGTAAGATTTGGCATCAGAAACAAAATAAATACAAAAATCTAAACCAACCCCAACTTTTTATTCCTTGTAAGGAATGAACTTCCCCAGCTTTCAATGTTGCTTTCCTATTGACTTTAAAAAATACCATCAATGCATGATCACTAAACCGATTAACTTGAACCCCTCCAATTCAAAATAGGAGATAACTTAGAAAAGCACTAGAGCACTAAGAGATTAAGTGACTTGCCAAGGGTCTCAAAGACAGTGTGTGTTAGAAGCAGGAATCAAATCAAGGTCTCCAAGTCCAGATATTCATCCACCATTAACCAGAGACAACAAGGTGGCATAGTTCATAGTTCAACTACATGGCCTCTAACCCTACCAAGTGTGATTTGAACCAGGTGAAAATGTAATTGAGAAATATTTAACAGAATCAATGAAAATAAAACAAAACATGGATATTACATTTTAAATCTAGATAATATAAAGGAAACCTTATGTATGAATTAGCCCCCATTCCATTTTGTCAGGTAGGTGGTTCAGTGGATAGAGCCCTTGGGTTTTGAATCAGCAAGATTCCCCTTCCTGATTTCAAATTCAGTTTCAGACAGTGACTAGCTATGTGAACTTGGACAAGTTACTTAACTCTGTTTGCCTCAGTTTCCTCATCTATAAAATGAGGAAAATAATAGCATCTATTTCCAGAGTTGTTCTGAAGATCAAATGAAATAATATAAAGTACTTTGCAAACCTTAACCTTAAAACTTCATAGGAGTGGGAGACACCTGCAGGCTATATAAGGCCTGTGAAAGGTAACTGCAGGTAATGAGCTGAAAGCTACATTCTATAAGTTGATAATTTTGTATGGCCTATGAATGATGTTATAAATGTTCAAATGGGCCTTGACAGAAAAAAGGTTGCCCATCCCTGCAAATCTAAGGGCTAATCATTACAACAATGATGAATATGACAACAATCACCACTATGACTACTACTGTGATCATGACTGTTACTACTATTACTATGACTACATGATTGCTACTGCTGCTATTACTGTTGGTACTATTACTACTGCTACTGCTACTGCTGCTGCTACTGCTACTATTACTGTGCTACTATTGCTCCTGCTACTGTGGCTGTTACTGCTGCTACTATTACTACTACTGCTGCTGCCACAGCTGTTGATAATACTATTACTATTATTGCTATTGCTGATACTACTACTACTTCTACTATTACTATTACTGCTACTACTGCTGCTGCTATCACTGCTAGTATTATTGGTACTGGTACTGTTCTGCTTCTGCTGCTACTGCTATTACTATTACTGTGTTTCCCCAATAATAAGACACTGTCTTATTAATTTTTTGGACAGGAAAACACCAGAGGGCTTATTTTCAGGGGAGGGCTTATTTTAATGAACATTGACAGCAATTTTAATAAACAGGTAAATGTGAACAAAAAAAGTACCTTTATTCAATAATGATCATGTCATCTTCTTCAACAACATCGTCATAAGTGTCCATACCCTGAATTCCATCCTGGATGTCTTACGCCTCTATTTCCTTCAGAAGAAGTGGACCCAATCTGTCACGTCCAGCAATATAGCTCTCTTTAAATGAACATGTCTTGTCCAGGTAACCTGCTCATAGTGCCTTGGTGACACAGCTGTCAGTAATTTTATCCCATGACTTCTTCACCCAAGTCACGACTTCTTGCAGACAGGGCTTCACAAAGTTTCCACGCTGATTTCTTTCCATTCTATTTTCAATGTAGTCATTGACTTCCATGCGCAAATGGTCCTTGAATGGCTTGTTTATTGCAATATCAAGGATCTGGAGATAGGCAGTCATTCCTGCAGGAATCATTACTTGATCTATTCTTCTCTCTGCAAGGAAGTTCTTCATTTCTTTAGCGCAATGAGTGCTGGCTGAGTTCTTCTTCTTTTATCCTCCATCATGCCCCTTTTATACTCCATCATGCCCCCCTCACTCCCACTTACATACCGGGTTTTTATGTTGTCCTGCCTCAGCTCTCCTCCGCGGCACTGCTCTCAATGGCACCAGCAAGCAAATCACTGGGGAAGAACAGGATGACGCGCTCACTACTGCAGCTCTGATTGGATGCAGCTCAGAGCATGGCATGCATTTCACCCGGGTGGGGGGGGGAGGGAGGGACGGCGCAGGGGATCACCTTCACTACAGTAGCAATCTCAATAGGGCTTATTTTTGGGGGAGGGCTTATTTTAGAGGAATCTTACACTGTAAGGGGAGGGCTTATTTTCGGGATAGGTCTTATTATCGGGGAAACACGGTAGTATTACTACTGCTGCTGCTGCTGCTACTCCTACTTTTACTGTTGCTGATGATGATCCTCCTATTGCTGGCTTATACTACTACTACTGTTACAATTGCAACTGCTGCTGATACTAGTATAACATTATGACTAGCACTGTTATTAACCATTGCTGCTGCTGTTTCTACTGCTGCTGCTTATATTACAACTACTACCTTTACTGCTATTGCTGCTAATACTATAATTGTTACTACTGCTGACTATTATTGTTGCTATTATTGATATTTTGCTGCTTCTGATACTGCTACTGCTGCTGATATTGTTACTGCTGCCATTGCTAATATTACTGTTACTGCTGCTATTGATACTATTACTGTTAATGTTGCTGCTTATACTATTGCTGTTGCTTTTGTTACTGTTGCTATAATTGCTGTTACTGCTGGTGCTGATACTATTACTGTTACAACTGCTGCTGATATTATTACTATTATTCCTGCTGTTACTAATACTGTTACTGCTGCTGCTATTACTATTACTGTTGCTATTACAGCTATTGTTGACTATTGATTTACTGTTACTGCTGTTCTTACTGATCCTATAACTATTACTGATGCTTCTCTGACTTAGAAATATTTACAGGAACTGATGCTGAGCAAAACAAGGAGAACTACGAATACAGTATACACAGTAACAGCAAGGTGATGCAATGATCAGCTATGAAAGACTTGGTTCTTCTCAGTGGTTCAGTGACCAAGGCAATCCCAATAAACTTTGGATAGAAAATGCTATCTGCATCCAGAGAGAGAACTATGGAGAATGATTTTTTTTCCTTTTCTGCTTTTTTCTCTCATGGATTTCTCTTTTGTTCTGATTTTTCTCTGCCAACATGATTCATAAAGAAATGTATATGTAAAAAATTAATGTATATGTATAACCAGAAAAAAAGATAACAATAAAAAAGTTTTTTAAAATAAAAGTTTTAAAAAATAAACTTATTGATGTTTCTGCTGATACTGTTGCTGTTACTGCTGTTACTGCTGCTTACTATTACTATTACTTCTGGTATTGCTGCTTACTATTACTGCTGATGCTGTTGCTTACTATTACTGTTACTGCTGCTGTTGATTCTGCTGCTGTTGATTTTGATATCTGCTGCTAATACTAATATTACTATTACTATTTCTGATACTGATACTATTGCTGCTGCTAATATTAATACTACTATTACTTTTACTGTTGCTGCTGCTGATATTACTATGACTGCTACCCCATTAACTATTCTTGTTCCTATTGCTGCTGTCTATTATTGTTACTGATGGTGCTGATATTATTAGTTTCTGCTAATGCTGCTATTGACTAATCCTGTTCGTATTGCTGCTGTCTGTTATTATTACTGCTGCTGCTGATACTATTCTGTTATTGCTGCTGCTATTAGTGCATCGGATATTACTATTACTATTGCTGCTATTACTGTAACTACTGTCACTGATAGTATTACTATTACTTCTACTATGGCTGCTGCTGATACTATACTACTACTACTTCTATTACTATTACTATTGCTGTTGCTAATACGATTACTACTGTTACTGATGATTCTGATATCTCTCCTGCTGATAATTATTACTATTACTATTACTGCTACTGCTGATACTACTAGTAGTAATATTATGACTATTGCTACTATTATTTTATTGCTGCTGCTGATGATGATATTGCTGCTGCTGCTACTACTATTACTACTATTACTGTTGCTGATGATGATTCTGCTGCTGCTGCTGCTATTACTTACAATTACTGTTGTTGCTGCTACTTGTACTGCTGCTACTGTTGCTGCTACACTTTGATGCCTTTCAGCAGAATTTACCTACCAATGGTGAACTATTTACATAAAATACATTTGGGAAGGGGAGTGTAGAGGGAGAGAATTTTTAAACCACTTCAAAGGAGTAATTGCTTTCAAACAACTTAGTAGGATTCGCAAGATTCCATTACAAAAGGTGTAGTTTGGCATTGGCAAAATTGAAAGTAAACATTGGGATTTATTGGGGGATTTTTTTTCCTCTTCTAAAATCTAAAATTCATTTCTAGACCTTAGTGCTTTCCTAATTATGATTATCTTTGCTTCTCTGTCATTTTGAAATTGTAATTTGTATTAAAGAAACCAAGGCAGGAAACTTTTAATTAATATGTTTTTTTCCTTCATCTTTATATTACTAACATAGTAGACTAATGCTTAACACATAGCAAGTGTTTAATAATCAACTGAGATTTGGAGATTTTATTTAACTGGGTGAAAAAGTGCTCAATTTTCTATGACAAAAAGTCTTATGTGTGGTGTTTTTTTTTCTTCCAAGAAAAATGAAAATAAGATACAACTGGAAAGCTTTAAACCCAGGGTAGGAATAATCATCTCTCTTGCATATCAGATTTGTGGGAGATTTTATCTTTCTCTCCTCTGAAGTCATACCAGTTCCTAAAGTTCCTAACTTAAGGACCACCTTACTTTTAGACAGTATTAGTTCCTCTGTGGTTCCCTAAGTGGTAAATGATTGCTTACTTGTTGCTTCATGTTTTACACCATGGTCACTGTACATTCTGGAAAGGAACAGTCACTCTTGAAACTCAATAAACCTAGTCAATCTAGTTAAATCATTTGTCTCTAGAAAAGTAAAGGGAGAGGTGGGACATTTAACGCCTTTGGTTATCCATAAACATTGCACTGAAAAACTGGGAAAATGCCAGGTACACTTTTCTTGCAGATCCTATGAAAAACATCTGCCAAGAAGTTGAATTTGGAGTGATCTGATTTTTAATTCACATTATAATTCAATCATATTATGAATGAAAATTGAAAGTGAATGGGGACCATGTGAAGATTTCTTAGAGACTATAAGACCTCAGGCCTAAGCTTCAGGAAGCCATGGGATCCTTATTCTCAGAGGACTGTAGGGCAGAAAAGGTCAAACCCTTGGTCTAAGCTTCAGGAAGTTATATGACCTACAGGAAGTAGACAGCATTGCTGACCATTGGTCAGTGGTTACTTCTTTTTCCATCTATCCAATGAACATATATATATATATGCTATATAATTTATTTCCTGTTTTCCTTTCTGGGGCCATACACTATGCTGGGCAGCTAAGTTGGTATGCTTAGACCTCTCCTTGCAAGGACTGAATAAATGCTTTCTGTTTTTATCTGAAGATGCTTCTGAGTAGTCAGTTTGGGGAAGGGGGTTTAGCACCCTTTCCCTCACAAAAGGAAATTTTAGAGACATCTCATCCAGTTCTCTCATTTTACTGATAAACTGAAAGAAAAAAAAAATGATTCACCCAAGGTCACATGGCTCTTAAGTGACTGACCCAGGACTGGAATTCCATTCTCCAGACTCTGAGGACAGGTTTGCATCTAATAATCCTATTTAACTTTGTTCAAGGAATCAGCATTGTTAGCCACCAATCAAAAACGATGTCCAAAACACTTGCAAGGTTAACAAAGCCACAATGTGAAATATGAAAGGAAAGGTTAAATACCTCTCCTGGTCCAAGAACTCAGAGAGAGGGGGAGGGGGAGGAGGGGAAAGAGACAGAGGCAGATGTGGGGAGGGAGAGAGGGAAGGAGGGAGGAGAGAGAGAGAGAGGAGGGGGGAGAGAAGAAGAGAAGAGAGAAGAGAGGGAGGGAGGGAGGGAGAAGGAAGGAAGAAGAGGGGGAGAGAGAGACAAAGAGAGGTAGAGAGAGACAGATAGAGACAGAAAGAGAGAGACAGAGAGACAGAGAGAGATTGATATTGATTCCTGGGAAATCATTTTCAACAGGGAGCTAGTACCATGGTACTAGACCATACAGACTACTTAACAAATTCTATTGCAACAGCTGGTTTGGGGATGTTTCTTCAATAAAAATTACCACTGGGCAAATACAAACAAACTTAAAGGATTTAACTGACAGAGTTAAACAAGCAGAAGATAGGATTTCTTTTAATGAGTATAAACTACTTGCATATGAAAAAGATTTGAAACTGAGAATACAATATCCCACCAGAAACTTGGACCAGACTTGAAAAGGGAGAAAAAAAACATAGCAAAATAAACTTCACTCAGATTCTGGATGTTGATGAAGAAGAAAAGATGAGGAACCTATGGATAAGGTTGAAAATTTGATTTTGAACTGTGGATCTCCTATATGCTGTGAGGTAATGTCCTACTAAGGAAGGCTTCTTATACTCATCTCAATTGTCTTAAGAATTATAAGGAAGAAAGAAGGAAAGAAGCATGTATTAATTACCTCTTATGACCAGATGCTATGCTAAGCATTTTTACAAATATTATTTCATTTGATCTAGGGAAGTGAGTGCTATTCTCTATTTTACAACTGAGAAAACTGAGGCAGATAGTGGTTAAGTGACCTGCCCAAGGGTCACACAGCTAATAATGAACTGAGGCTGAATTTGAATATTGGTCTTCTTAACTCCACATCTAGCACCCTGTTAATCCTAAGGAAAGAAAGGAAACTTGCCAACCAAGATATTGGTCCAGTATCTTCACTTCACTTTTGAGAAAACCAATATCCAAAGAAGAAAAGCAATTTACCCAAGCTAGGGGAAAAAAACAAAACTAGGGAACATGTTTAAACATTCTATTTTCTATGTTGTAAACATTCTGTCCTCTATGTTGTGACATTCTATATTCTTTGTTATAACATCCTAACTTCTATATTGTGACATCCTAAGTTTTTTGTTGTAACATTCTATGTTCTATGTTGTAATATCCTAAGTTCTATGTTGTAACATTCTATGTTCTTTGTTGTAACATTCTAAGTTCTATGTTGTAACATTCTATGTTCTTTGTTGTAACATTCTAAGTTCTATGTTGTAACATTTTATATTCTATGTTGTAACATTCTATGTTTCAAAATTCCTCCAGCTTTAACATTCTGAAATTCCAAGAATCTTGATGGGGACAAGGTGTTCCCTTCCAAAAGAAGAAAAAGATGTTTTCACGTACTTCCTTAGTAACCATACCAACAACAACAACAAAAAAAGTTAAAACATTTAGAAGTCTGAGCTGTTTTTCTTCAAATTTGGTTTGAATTTTTACATCTCTGTGATGTCTGTTAATTCTGCCAAATTCAAAATGTATACCTCTCTCCATTCTTGGGTTGTGAGGACACAAATATGTGAGGTCAATTCTTAGGGAGAAATTGTGCTTGCTTTCCCTGCCTTGCATAATTCAAAGACAATTCAAACAATTTAGCTACAAAACTTTTTTTTAAGTTCACCTTTGGACTAAGATCAAACATTTAGTTTCAGTCTGAGCAATTAAAAGTCTTGGTAACTCCAAGTTGGAGTCCTCAGAAGCACAGGGAAAATTCAGCAGTCAGTGTCCAATCACATTTAATTGATACTTTGTACTTCTATTGTGTCTTTATCTGAGAATCTTCAAGGGTTCCTAAATTTAATCCAAATTTTGGACCAGATTTCCTATAGTTCTATTCATTTTTCAGTATTGGGATTTACTTTTGAGGTTACAAGTTGCCAAGACAATAAAGTACCAAGTTATTACTGAGGCTAGAAAACGTATAAAATGAGAAAGGACTTTTGAGGATAAAATGGATGGACACCAAAACCTAAAGTAAAGGGAGAGGGGAGTCTAGATAGGAGTCAGGAGATCTGGGTTCTAATTCCAACATTGTTACTCATTTGTTATGTGATCCATCCCTGTAACTGGCTTTCAACATTGGGGCAGCTAGGTGGCACCATGAATTGGCCTTAATTTCCTCAACTATAAAATGAGCTAGAGAAAGAAATGGCAAACCATTCCAGTATCTTTGCCAGGAAGACCCCAAATAGGGTCAGGTAGAGTCTGACATGACTGAACAAAAGAGGAAGGAGGAAAGAGAAAGAGAGAGAGAGAGAGAGAGAGAGAGAGAGAGAGAGAGAGAGAGAGAGAGAGCGAGCAAGAGAGCATGAAAATCCAGAAAAGAGAGAATCTGCAGAGCTCAAAAAGGACAAGGCTTGAGAAGAATCCATTAAATCAGACTTTTAAGAGATCATCAGTAACTTTAGAGAGGGCAGTTTCAATTGATTGACAAAATTAGAAACTAGATTGCAGAGAATTTAGATGAGAGTCAAAAAAGAGAGAAAGGAGCTATTTGGTGCATATGACATTTTACAATGAATTTAGCTAAGAGGAGAGACACATGGCTCTTTTTTTTTTTTTTAAAGGTTTGGTACTCTTGGTTGGACATGTTTGTAAAGAGTAAGGAAGGAGTTGGTAGCTAAGAAGAGATGGAAGATCAGAAAGTGGAGGGCAATTTGCTGGAGAAGAGCGGGGTGAACTGATGGATATGTGGCAGCTAATAGACTAATAGGCAGCAGTAGTGATTAGAGTGCTGGACTTGTAATCACAAAGATCTGAACTTGAATTCTGTCTTGGACACTTGCTAGCCATGTAACCCTCAATTTCCTCATCTGTAAGATGAGTATAATAATTTTAACTACCTGCTCTGGTTGTTGTGAGGATTGAAGGAAATAACATGTGCATTGCACTTTGCAAACCTCAAAGTACTAGTTAAACACTCACTATTTTATCACATTTGTATTCTAGAAGACATGTCTTCTTTAGAGACTGAAGTGGAGGAAGAGAGTGCATAAAAAGCCCAATGGTCTTTATTGATCTTTTGTGCTCAATTCTCTATGACCCTGTGGTCCATAGCATGTCACTACTGTCCATAAGGTATATTAAGGAGAAAGCTGATTTGGGGGACAGGATGGCACAATGACAGGGCAAATGATAAAGCCTAGTGATCTTTAGGTATAATGACAGGCTAGTTGATCTTCCATTTTACGTAAAAGATTTTAATTGGTATGAATAGCTATGTTTACCTTTCAGCCAGGGTTTAGGAGGAGCCCAGAGCTTTAGCTGCTGGGAAGGGAAGGGCTAGTGGAATTTGAGCAGGGGGAAGAGGAGGGGGTTAGGGAACTTTAGGAAAGCAATCCCTGGAGGCCTGGTTGGTCTGGCCAGATTGTCTCCTGGTCAAGTTGGAGCCTTTGAATCCTATTTCCTTCACAGTATAGTTCAGTCACCATTTAAATGAGGCTTTTGATGATCTACTCCCCAGTTATTAATGTTCCTTATCTCTTGAAATTACTTTTCGTTTACATCTCTGTGGACTTGTTGTATCACATGACTGTAAACTCTTTGATGACTGGGTTGTGTTTTTTTTTTCCTTCGTCTTTATATTACTAACATGGTAGACTAATGCTTAACACATAGCAGGTGTTTAATAATCAACTGAGATTTGGAGATTTTATTTAACTGGGTGAAAAAGTGAAATATTAGTGAAAGCTTTTACCATTCACATTATGAAGCAATCAATTTCTCTGCAATAATTATTAACCCAGGAACAGGTTCTTCATAGAAAGGAATCTCTCTTCTTAGCCTTTCCCTTTCAGGCTTTTAAATTTTTTGTTTTTACAATTTTACCTAAATCATACTAAAAAACCATCAAGTAATGATCAGACTAGCTCTGATCCTTAGGACTCAATCTCCAGAAGCATCAGTTTCTCTCTCTGGCTGTTAATTCAAGAAAATTTCTTCATGAAAAGTTGAGCTTTTCCCAAAAGTGGGAACTCCTCAACAAGTACTCATACATATTGTGAATGAAGCCATGGAGAAAATGTATAAGGCAGTAAAGATGCAAAAGAACATATGAGCAAATGTAGAAACAGAAAATATTTTAAAATAACCCATCAATTCTTCTCTTTCCACCTCTTCCAAGGGATTGTAGTTGGGGCAACCCTCTGTCCTTCCTTTGGGTCCCCTTTCTTTACAGAGTTCAAAATAAGTTTCCAAAATCCTTGCTAGATCCCTGTGTGGAATAGATTCAACTTACCCTGAAAGCTAAACATCCTTTAGAGCTTGCCAAGCAATCGAACACCTTCTCATTGTACCTGCCCTGCTCAAACTCGCTGGCCTTGCTCTCCAAGAACCATGTCTACTGTCTTTTTTCTCCAAGGAACATGCTGCCTTTAGGAAATCTCATCTCACCCTAGAAGGCTGGGTATCTGAGCTTGAACTCAGAAAAGTGGGGGCTCTCTGTGAGGTAACTCCCAAAGTTGGTGCTACCCAAGAAGATTAGATTCCAGAATGAATTGCCTAGAGAGTTCAATATTTAACACCACTTGTCCTTTTCTTACCTGTTTTTCTTTACTCCCAATTCCCCTACCCCATATAATGGGTTGGGTTTCAGAAATATAGTCTTTGATCATCGTTCTCAGATTGCATGCAAGCATATACCTATAACTGTCATGTGCTTCTGCTGTAGGTCAATATTACTACTCTTGTTCAGAGGGTCAGAATCTCCTCCTTGCCTTCTTGCATTTTGGAAGAAGATACTAGGTAAAGGAGGCAGAGAGAACCTTGGATCAAAGAGGCAACTTATCATGAGTCAGTTGCTTGTTAGGAGTTTTCTGTGTGCCATCAGTTGCTTCCAAATCTTATGATTTAATTGTTTTTATTGGGGAACTCTTTGATTTGATATCAGGGACTCCCCTAATCTGTGCCCTCCCTTCACATAAACATTATTATTCCCATAGAACCCTGAGGCCCAGAAAGATAGTGACTTTCTTTTGTTCTCCTGGTATTTCTGTCATCTGAACTACATTGCCTTCCAGTTATTTGGACATATCTGCAGAGAGAATTTTTTTCTTTATCCCCAGTCGAATAAATCCCCCAGGTTCTAGAATATAATAAGCCTTCCTTCCAAATTAAGAAAACCCACAAACAAGTTTCTCTTCTGAATTTCAAATGTCACTTGTCTCTGAACATCTTGAATTTGCATTTTTTTTTTGGAGTTTTAGAATTTGAAAATTCAGTAACAACTAGGCACTGTTCCAAATGATCTCTTCACCTAATTGTAGAATTAGCATTTAAGCAGCTTTGAGGTCCGTCAGATGGGAGTGGAATAGTGAGGGGAATGCCATGTTTGAGAACCTGTGTCCCCCACCCTCATCTCTCTACTCTCTTACAGAGCTCTCAAAGGCAAAGAAGGCAGAGACAATACTGAAGACCATCTATAAATGGAGGAGGGGAGGTCTTTGGATAAACACAAAGAATCTGATACTAGGAGTATCATTGGGAAAGACAATAGGTTCAATTAAACCCCGAGACTGCAAAATAATGCAAGACTCCCAAATAGAACATAATTGAGCAGAGATATGAGACCTGATCCCATAAATAACCGACCATAATTAGAAAATACCAACAGTTCCTATTAAAGAAACATCAGGCAGTCAAGTACTGGAAGTCTGGGAAAATTGAGTTCTTAATTAAATCCTCATCAGAATCACTAGTCCCTGTATCCAGCACATCCCATTTCCCCAAGTCTCAAGTGTGGGCACGTTAAGAAATGTCTTGCTTCAATGTAATCATAACATATTCTTCCTCCATTTAATGCCACTCAAATCCTTGCAGGTAATAACACTCCGAGCCTCGACTTCTAATTCTGAAAGCCTCACTTTTCAAGAAATTACTTGGTGTCTTTGAGCATCCCAGCTCACACTTAGCCAGTTAATAAGCAAAGATTTCTGCCTGAAATAATACTGTCTTTTCTCTGTCCCCTCTTCATCATAAGGACTTGGTATGTATTGGTCACATAAGCAAATATTTTAATTAAAAAGGACAGGTGGCTCATACATTCAAGGAGTTTTCCCATCACTTAAGACAATGCAGATATCTGTAAAACACACACTGCTCTGTTTACTAAAAGAATGTTTGAGAAGAGATATTTTTGTCTTTAAACTGATGCTAATCAAGGCAATCAATTTCCTTGTAGGTTGTCCTCATATGTCTGTTCATGAAGCTACAATAACTGGTTTTAAAATGAAAAAAAATTTAATCAATAAACACATATTTAAGAACCAGGGAAGATTAATAATAACAACTATTCACATTTCTACAGGGTTTTAAAATTTACAAAGCCCTTTCCTCCCAGCAATCTAAAAGTATTCCAAATATGATAATTCCCGTTTTAAGTGTGGGGAAACTGAAGTTCAGAGAGATTAGGTGATTCTTCCAAAGTCATACAGCTCTGAAGTGATAGAATTTAAGAAAAGCTACTATCTTCCACTGGTTCCTGTGTAGGGAGAGATAAGAAGAGGGAGATGTAGACTAGAAGGGTTAAGGCAATTCAATTTCACAAGCATTAATCAATAATATTATACAAGAAAGGTATCATGCTTAAATGACTTGCCCAAGATAGATTCAGGAAGAAAACCCAGGTCTCCTAATACCTTGTCTGAGTGGCTCCCAGCCTGTGGGTCACAGGTCCTGGGAGTGGAATATGAGGGGTGGATGGGAGGGAGGGGCATCATGTAGTATTTGTAAGGGATCTGGAATCTAGAGCAAAAATATATTCTCATTAAATATAATTTAATGACTCCCTATTGCCTCCAGGATCAAATAAATTAAATATAATTTGTCATTAAATATAATTTTGTCATCTGAAAAATGAGGGACTCAAACTTTTAAGGTCTCCTCCAGTTGTAAATCTATAGTCCCATGAGATTATATTGTATATCTATGTGACATTAAGAGGTCCCTTTGGACAGTGTCCTTCCATTCAGTAGCAAGGATCAGGATATATGCTGTCAAGTAAGTGATATCTCCAGTTCTGGATACCACCCAACATCAGAAGGCATTGTGGGATTTCAGTCACAGCTCCCTGGGTATCTTCCAGGCTCAATAACTGATTCTATGATCTCTTTGACTGGATATTCATGAGTGGCATCTCAGATTTGGATATAGATTAATTCAAAAAGATTCTTGGCTTATAAAACCTCCAGTCAGTCAGTCAGTTACTATGAGCCAAACATTGTGCTAAGCACTGAGAATATAAAGAAAGGCAGAAGACAATTCTTTCTCTTAAGCAGCTAATGATCTAACAGGAAAGACAATGTTCAATCTATGTACAAACTATAAATATATGTTCTAATATATAATATACAGTATTATATATAATATTGTAGTATTATATACAATTGGAAAAATCAACAGAGTGGAGGTATAGTACTAAGGAAGATCTGGAAAGATCTCTTATGGAAAGTGGTGTTTTAGCTGTAATTTGTAGGAAGCCAGGGAAATCAAGATGCAGAGAGAAGGAAAGAGAGGATGCCAGATCTGGGGGACCACCAGGGAAATGCTCAGAGAGAGGAGGTTGAGTGTTTTGTATGAAGAATAGCCAGTGTCACTAAATGAAAGAATTGGGAGGGGAGGTATATAATAAGATCAGAAAGAAGGAAGATTGGGGCGGGGGGAGGCTTATAAGCTAAATAGGGAATTTGTATTTGATCCTGAAGAGAATAGGGAACCATTTGGAATTGATTGCATAAGGAAGTGATATGGTTAGATTTGTATTTTAAAATTAATTTGACAGATAAGTGAAGGAGAAATTGCAATGGAAAGAAACTATAGACAGGAAACTAATCAGTAGACTTTTTTTATTTTTGAGGCAATTGAGGTTAAATGACTTGCCTAATATCACATAGCTCATAAGACTCAAGTGTCTGAGATTGGATTTAAACTCAGGTATTTCTGAGTCCAGAGCCAGTGCCACCTGGCCTGTGCTACCTATCTGCCCTAATCAGTAGACTTGTGCAATAATCTAAGGGTAAAGTGATAAGAAGCTATGCTGAGTGGTGGCAGGGGCAGGGAAGAGAGGAGGATATATTTTTAAAAATGTTATAAAGGTAGAAACAATAGCACTTGACAACTGAAACTCCACCACTAGTTCCAGCTTTGCTGTATTTTAATTGAACAAATTCATTATTTTTCCCTAAAACTACATTTCTTCATAACTTCCTTTTCTGTAGAGGGCACTACCACTGAAATCAAGTAGGTAATCAATGTTGTGCTCATACTTGACTCTTCACTGGTCTTTCTTTCTTTCTTTCTTTTCTCTTTTGGGGGGCTTAAGTGACTTGCCCAGGGTCATAATAGCTAGAAAGTGTTAAACATTTGATGCCATATTTAAACTCAGGTCCTCCTGGTTCCAGAGCCAGCACTCCATTGAGTCATCTAGTTGCCCCTTCTTCACTTTTCTTGATCCCACATATTCAATCACTTGCTAAGCCTTATGAATTCTACCTTGACAACATCTTTTAAATTCATTATCTTCTCTTCATTCACAAAGCTCTCAACCTAATTCAGGCCTTCATCACCTCTCACCTGGACCCTTGCAAGAGCCTTCTAATTGGTCTCCCTGCCTCAACCGTTCCCCCTATCCAATCCCTTCTCCATATAGCTTAAAGTACAGATTTGTCTAAACCACTCACCTGATCAATAAACTCTATAGTTCTCTATTGCTACTAGGATCAAATGCAAGTTTCGTGGTTCATATTTAAAACCTCTCATCATCTGTCTTGAACCTGCTTTTCCAGGCTTATTATACATTTTTTTCATTTCAAGTACTCTATGGTTCAGGTTTCTTGTTATTCTTTTTTTTTTTTTTTTTGCTAAGGCCAATGGGGTTAAGTGACTTGTCCAGGGTCACAACTAGGAAGTATTAAGTGACTGAGACTGGATTTGAATTCAGGTCCTCCTGACTTCAGGGCCAGCACTGTATCTATTGCACCTTCTAGCTGCCCTTTGCTATTCTTCATATATGACATTTTCCATGTCCAGATTGTCTCTTATACCTGGAATGTGGGGAAAGTACTTCCTACTTGTCTCTGCTTCTTAAGTGTCCTTTATTCCTTCCAACTTCCTCCTATATAAGACATTTTCTGATTTCCTATTTATTAACCACATCACCACCAAATTACTTTGCATTTACTTTGTATGTATTTGCACATCCTGATATATGTATGGATGTGTGTGTGTGTGTTGTTCCCCTCGATATAATGTGATTTTCTTGAGAATAAGAACTTTTTTAGCCTAATGTCTGGCAGCCAGAATTTGTTTGTTGATTTGTTGATTGAGTTGATATTCTAATTATAATATTACAATGGATAAAAATCAAATGCATCAAATCTCCCAATGAGGAAAGACATCTCCTCCCCACATAGACTTCCCAGATCAGCAGCCATCCTTTTTTGTCTGTAGAAAAGCCAAAACTCTCAATAAGGACTTGGGTTCTTGAAAACTCTCCATGAAGGTTCTTTCTCCCAGCCATTCCTGTGGGGAGTTAGCAGATATCTATCCTGGAGTTTTCCTACTCATGGCAAAATCTTCTTGATAATTCATATTTAAGTCAGTAGAATTTACTCAAAAACTCAGGGTTCCGTGATTGGTTTCTGTTTATCTGAAGGTAATCTTGACTTACTTCTACTGATAGTCTGAATCAAGTGCTGATTCCCTCACTGGCATGACTCATCTCTACCTCTGCTTTCAGCTCAACTTAACATGTATTCATCCCCTGTCCTTGCATTTGCTCTTGCTCAAAAAGTGGGCAACCTTGCTATTAAAAATTTATTGAGGGGCAGCTAGGTGGCACAATAGATAGAGGACCAGCCATGAAGTCAGGAGGACCTGAGTTCAAATCTGGTCTCAGAACTTAACACTTCCTGGCTGTGTGACCCTGGACAAGTCATTTAACCCTAGTTGCCTCAGGGAAAAAAAAATTATTGCAAAAAAAAAGCCAAAAGGGCAAAATGAAATCATGTTGTCCATCATTTTGCGTCTCTGTTTATTCATCTTACAAAACTGTGTTGTCTTCATGATCTGACAATATTATGTCTCTTGTGGTACTTTGGTCTTCTACTCATGAGTCAAACAAGAAAGAGGTTGGCGAATGGAATATATGCTCCCTCCAAAGAAGAATTTGCAGTCCTGTCAAACTGTAGAGTATACTTGCACATCTATAAAGATCCATCTTATGCAATACAAATTGCATCTAATATTACAGACTGTGATTACTTCAGCCTCATAATGTGGGTATCTAAAACACATCATTTACACTAGAATTGCATGAAACTATCATCAGTATATATTATAAATAATAGTTGATATAGAATTATTATCTATAAGTTTAACATCAATCAATCAAGCATTTAGTAAATGCCTACTATATCCCAGATACTATGTTATACATATGGCAATATTGCTTGCATTAAGGGATACAAATCTATATGTCTTTTGGTATATCCTGTATAAGAATAATAACCTGTATAAACACATTTATGTACATACAAATATATCTTATAAATATATATGTATATATATCAAAACATACTGCATGCATATACCAATAGGATAGCCTAGAATTGTAAATTGATTTGTTAAATTAGGGTCACTCATTATAGAAGTTGCAATGAGGGCAATCTTTGAAAAACTGTGAAATTTTAAAATGAGAGACTTGTCCATTTTTTCCTCTCCATTTCAATATTGACATTTGGTAGCAAATACCTCTTCAAAAGGCTAATTATATGATAACCCAAGATACACACTGAAGAGGAGAAAAGGAGGGAAGACCATAAGTAATATTTATTAATCCAAAAGAGATTCTGAAGGGTCTTTTTTGTTCTTTTTATTTAATATTTTTCCCAATTGCATGTAAAACAATTTTTTACATTTCTTTTAAAATTTTGAGTTCCACATTCTCTTCTTTCCTCCTCTCCCAACCCCTTTTAAGAAGGCATATGGTGAAGTTATTCAAAATATTTCCATAAAAGTCATGTTATGAAAAAAAACCATAAAAAACCCTCCAAAATCCTCAAAAAACAAAATGCTTCAATCTGTATTCAGATACAATCGGTTCTTTCCCTAAGCATGGATAGCATCATCACAAGTCCTTCAGAGTAGTCATGGATCACTGTATTGCTGAGAATAGCAAAGTCATTCATAGCTGATCATCACAGAATATTGTTATTACTTTGTACACAATTCATTTCATTTTGCTTAAGTTTATGGTGGACATCTCAGGTTTTTCTGAGAGCATCCTGCTTATCATTTCCCATAGAATAATAATATTCCATCATAATCACATACCATAATTTATTCAATCATTCCCCAATTGATGAGTATCCCCTCAATTTCCAATTCTTTGCCTTGAGAAGAGAGCTGCTATAAATATTTTTGTATATTAGAACTCAAAAAAGATTTATTAAATGATATTCTTTGAAGCTGGCCCAAGATAGGAAAAGAGTGTTTTAGACCTGTGGATCTGTATCCAAGTTTGAGTACCTGTATTACAGTTCCTTCAAGATGACTTCTCATCTTTCCCCTTGGCATAAAAAAAAAAAATCTCTAAAGTATGTCAGAGATGTTACCTCCTTTTGGGGTGTCCTAGGATAGTGATTTATAAGAAGATATTATACCTTTTATCTCTATTTCCTGATCTATACTTTGGAATCTTTGAGCACAATAATCAGTGTGAGGTGGGAAGATTCATGAAAATTTGGAATTAGAATGTTTTTCATCTATTCAAAGTCAGCTACCAAGGGAGATGTGGAGCATCTTTTCTACTATGATTCCAGGAATTTGGGGGCTAATCAAACCCAAATAAACACTTAACTATGAAGTTATAATTGGAAAAACAGGGAGAGTTTCAATTAGGGCTCAGGAACTACAGTAATAGAAGTACTCTATATAGTTATCCCTATATCTCTGAGAATAGTTAACTGACCTCTAGGGAATCTAATTTGTTGATTTGAGTGCAAAGTTGGGCAATAATCCCAGAAACTGGTTCTATATAAATCAAGAAGCATTGGTTTCATGGAAGAAACTTCACAAATACTGATAACTCTCCCTTGGGTGGAAGACCTTGACCTTCAGCTGTACTTTTCCATAACAAATGCCTTGCATATCACAGGTCACCCTAGTTCCAGGCTTATATGTTTTAAGGGATAGGGCACTTGTATCAGCATTCCTTCCATGACTTAGTGCACCCTAAACAATTCAGTTAACCAGTATTACCACCAGTATCTTACCTGTAGACCCCATCTTTGTGGGGCTCAAAATGTGTGAGCACATTTTTGTCAATCCATACTTGAAAATGATCATCCTACATATTGTATCAAAATCTACAAATGACACATCACTTCTAAGTCAAAAACTCCAATTTGCATTTGGATAATAAACATCACTTTCATCCAATCCTCTATTGGTAGGTGTAATATATTTCTGGTACCCATCACTCTGTTGGCACAAGATCATTCCAAAGCACTAAGAATCAGTGGGTAACACAAATGAATTGTCTAGGCCTAAACAGGCTAATATTACTGCATTCATGAAGCAATTGACCAGACCTTTAGTTTAAAAAATAATGTTGTATTCCCCCTGCCAATTACATGTAAAAACAATTTTTAACATTTACTTTTTAAAAAATGTTGAGTTCCAAATTCTCTCCCTTCCCCCTTTTTAAGAAGGCAAGCAATTCGATATAGGTCATACATATTCAGTAATGCAAAATATTTCCATACTAGTCATGTTGTGAAAGAAAACAGTCAAAAAAAAAAAAACACCAAGAAAAATAAAGTTGAAAAAAAAAAGTATGCTTCAATCTGCAGTCAGACTCTTTCTCTGTTCTTTCTCTGGAAATGGATAGTATTTTTCATGATAAATACATCAGAATTTTCTTGGATCATTGTATTGGTGAGAATAGAAGTCATATCATTGTACAATATTGGTCTTACTGTGTACAATGTTTTCCTGGTTCTGCTCACTTTGCACTGGTTCACATTAAGTCTTTCTAGGTTTTTCTGAAAGCACCCTGTTGACATTTCTTATAGTACAGTATAATACCACCATAATACCACAACTTGTCTAGTCATTCCCCAATTGAGTATCCCCTCAATTTTCAATTTTTTCTACCACAAAAAGAGCTATTGTAAATATTTGTACAAATAGGTTCTTTTTCCTTTTTTATTTTTTATCTCTTTGGGATAGAGACCTAATAGTAGTATTGCTGGGAATTCACCAAATGTTTGAAAGTTGTTCCCATTTTTCATCATAATAACTTCCAAGTAATGTTGAAAAGGTAGGCCAAATTGCTCTTTTCTGTGTTTGTGTATTCCTAACCATCTATCTACTAGTAAGATCACTATATACCTTAGTGATGACAGCATAATCCTCCACATACTTCTTTTTTTTTTTTTTTTTTTTTTTTTCTTTTTTTTTTTTTTTTTTTTTTAATATTCTTTTTTTTTTTTTTTAAATTTTTTATTTAATAATTATATTATATTGACACTCATTTCTGTTCCGATTTTTTTTTCCCCTCCCTCCCTCCACCCCTCCCCTAGATGGCAAGCAGTCCTTTATATGTTGGATATGTTGCAGTATATCCTAGATACAATATATGTTTGCAGAACCGAACAGTTCTCTTGTTGCGTAGGGAGAATTGGATTCAGAAGGTATAAATAATCCGGGAAGAAAAACAAAAATGCAGATAGTTCACATTCGTTTCCCAGTGTTCTTTCTTTGGGTGTAGCTGCTTTTGTCCGTCATTTATCAATTGAAACTCAGGTCTCTTTGTCAAAGAAATCCACTTCCATCAAAATATGTCCTCATACAATATCGTTGTCGAAGTGTATAATGATCTTCTGGTTCTGCTCATTTCACTTAGCATCAGTTCATGTAGGTCTCTCCAAGCCTCTCTGTATTCATCCTGCTGGTCATTTCTTACAGAACAATAATATTCCATAACATTCATATACCACAATTTACCCAGCCATTCTCCAATTGATGGGCATCCATTCATTTTCCAGTTTCTAGCCACTACAAACAGGGCTGCTACAAACATTTTGGCACATACAGGTCCCTTTCCCTTCTTTAGTATTTCTTTGGGATATAAGCCCAATAGAAACACTGCTGGATCAAAGGATATGCACATTTTGATAATTTTTTGGGCATAATTCCAGATTGCTCTCCAGAATGGTTGGATTCGTTCACAACTCCACCAACAATGCAATAGTGTCCCAGTTTTCCCGCATCCCCTCCAACATTCATCATTTTTTTTCCTGTCATCTTAGCCAATCTGACAGGTGTGTAGTGGTATCTCAGAGTTGTCTTAATTTGCATTTCTCTGATCAATAATGATTTGGAACACTCTTTCATATGAGTGGTAATAGTTTCAATCTCATCCTCTGAAAATTGTCTGTTCATATCCTTTGACCATTTATCAATTGGAGAATGGCTTGATTTCTTATAAATTTGAGTCAGTTCTCTATATATTTTGGAAATGAGGCCTTTATCAGAACCTTTAACTGTGAAAATGTTTTCCCAGTTTGTTGCTTCCCTTCTAATCTTGTTTGCATTAGTTTTATTTGTACAAAGGCTTTTTAATTTGATGTAATCGAAATTTTCTATTCTGTGATCAGTAATGGTCTCTAGTTCATCTTTGGTCACAAATTTCTTTCTCCTCCACAAGTCTGAGAGATAAACTATTCTATGTTCCTCTAATTTATTTATAATCTCGTTCTTTATGCCTAGGTCATAGACCCATTTTGATCTTATCTTGGTATATGGTGTTAAGTGTGGGTCCATGCCTAATTTCTGCCATACTAATTTCCAATTATCCCAGCAGTTTTTATCAAATAATGAATTCTTTTCCCAGAAGTTAGGGGCTTTGGGTTTGTCAAACACTAGATTGCTATAATTGACTATTCTGTCTTGTGAGCCTAGCCTTTTCCACTGATCCACTAATCTATTTCTTAGCCAATACCAAATGGTTTTGGTGACTGCTGCTTTATAATATAATTTTAGATCAGGTACAGCTAGGCCACCTTCATTTGATTTTTTTTTCATTAATTCCCTTGAGATTCTCGACTTTTTATTGTTCCATATGAATTTTGTTGTTATTTTTTCTAGATCAATAAAATATTTTCTTGGAAGTCTGATTGGTATAGCACTAAATAAATAGATTAGTTTAGGGAGTATTGTCATCTTTATTATGTTCGCTCGGCCGATCCAAGAGCACTTAATATTTTTCCAATTATTTAAGTCTGACTTTATTTGTGTGGAGACTTTTTTATAATTTTGCTCATATAATTCCTGACTTTCCTTTGGTAGATAGATTCCCAAATATTTTATGGTATCAACAGTTATTCTGAATGGAATTTCTCTTTGTATCTCTTGCTGTTGGGTTTTGTTGGTGATGTATAAAAATGCTGAGGATTTATGGGGATTTATTTTGTAGCCAGCTACTTTGCTAAAATTATGAATTATTTCCAATAGCTTTTTGGTAGAATCTCTGGGGTTCTCTAGGTATACCATCATATCATCTGCAAAGAGTGATAGTTTGGTTTCCTCATTGCCTACTCTAATTCCTTTTATATCTTTCTCGACTCTTATTGCCGAGGCTAGTGTTTCTAATACGATATTAAATAATAATGGTGATAGTGGGCAACCTTGCTTCACTCCAGATCTTACTGGGAAAGGTTCCAGTTTTTCCCCATTGCATATGATGCTTACTGATGGTTTTAAATATATGCTCCTGACTATTTTAAGGAAAAGTCCATTTATTCCTATGCTCTCAAGTGTTTTTATTAGGAATGGATGTTGGATTTTATCAAATGCTTTTTCTGCATCTATTGAGATGATCATGTGGTTTTTGTTTGTTTGGTTATTGATATAGTCAATTATGCTAATAGTTTTCCTAATATTGAACCAGCCCTGCATTCCTGGTATAAATCCTACTTGGTCATAGTGTATTATCCTGGTGACAATTTTCTGTAATCTTTTTGCTAATATTTTATTTAAGATTTTAGCATCAATATTCATTAGGGAGATTGGTCTATAATTTTCTTTCTCTGTTTTCAGCCTACCTGGTTTAGGTATCAGTACCATATCTGTGTCATAAAAGGAGTTTGGTAGGACTCCTTCAATCCCTATTTTTTCAAATAGTTTATATAACATTGGAGTTAATTGTTCTTTAAATGTTTGGTAGAATTCACATGTAAATCCATCTGGTCCTGGGGATTTTTTCTTAGGGAGTTGATTGATAGTTTGTTCTATTTCTTTTTCTGAGATGGGACTGTTTAGGATATTTACTTCTTCCTCTGTTAGTTTGGGCAAGCTGTATTTTTGGAGGTATTTTTCTATTTCATTTAAGTTGTCGAATTTATTGGCATAAAGTTGGGCAAAGTAACTCCTAATTATTGCTCTAATTTCCTCTTCGTTAGTGGTGAGTTCTCCCTTTTCATTTTTAAGACTAACAATTTGATTTTCCTCTTTCCTTTTTTTAATCAGATTTACTAAGGGTTTGTCTATTTTGTTGGTTTTTTCATAGAACCAACTCTTAGTTTTATTAATCAATTCAATAGTTTTTTTACTTTCAATTTTATTGATCTCACCTTTTACTTTTAGAATTTCAAGTTTAGTGTTTGACTGGGGGTTTTTAATTTGTTCCTTTTCTAGCATTTTTAATTGCAAACCCAATTCATTGACCTTCTCTTTCTCTATTTTATACAAATAGGCCTCTAGAGATATGAAATTTCCCCTTATTACCGCTTTGGCTGCATCCCATACATTTTGGTATGATGTCTCATTATTATCGTTTTCTTGGGTGAAGTTATTAATTATGTCTATGATTTGCTGTTTTACCCAATCATTCTTTAGTATGAGATTATTTAGTTTCCAATTATTTTTTGGTCTACTTCCCCCTGCTTTTTTGTTGAATGTAATTTTCATTGCATCGTGGTCTGAAAAGGATGCATTTACTATTTCTGCCTTACTACATTTGAGTTTGAGGTTTTTATGTCCTAATATATGGTCAATTTTTGTATAGGTTCCATGAACTGCTGAAAAGAAAGTGTATTCCTTTCTGTCTCCATTACATTTTCTCCAGAGATCTATCATATCTAGCTTTTCTAGTATTCTGTTTACCTCTTTGACTTCTTTCTTATTTATTTTCTGGTTTGATTTATCTAATTCTGAGAGTGCAAGGTTAAGATCTCCCACTATTATAGTTTTACTGTCTATTTCTTCTTGCAGCTCTCTTAGTTTCTCTTTTAAGAATTTAGATGCTACCCCACTTGGTGCATATATGTTTAATATAGATAGTGCTTCATTATCCATGCTACCCTTTAGCAAGATATAGTGTCCTTCCTTATCTCTTTTAATTAGGTCAATTTTTGCTTTAGCTTGATCTGAGATCAGGATGGCTACCCCTGCTTTTTTGACTTCACCTGAAGCATAGTAGATTTTGCTCCAACCTTTTACCTTTAACCTGCATGTATCTCCCCGCTTCAGGTGTGTTTCCTGTAAACAACATATTGTAGGATTCTGGCTTTTAATCCATTCTGCTAACCGCTTCCTCTTTATGGGGGAGTTTACCCCGTTCACGTTTATGGTTAGAATGACCAATTCTGTATTACTTGCCATCTTGTTAACCCCGGTTTATGCTTTCCTCCCTTCTTTCCCCTTTCCCCCCTTCCAAGTATTAAGCTTGTGAGCACCCCTTGCTTCTCACAGCCCTCCCTTTTTAGTGTCCCTCCCCCCGCCTTAGAGTTCCTCCCCCTATCTTACCCCTTTCCCTCCCAGTTACCGTATTCCCTTCCGCTTAGCTTATTCCTTCCCTTTCCACTTTTCCCTTCTCACTTTTCAATGAGATGGGAGAAGTTTCACCATAGATTGAATATGTCTTAAGATTTTTCACTTAAAGCCAATTCTGAAGGCAGTAAGATACCCACTATATTCATCCCCCTCCATTCTTTCTCTCAGATATAATAGGTTTCCTATGCCTCTTCATGAGATGTACTACCCCCACTTTACCCTTTTTCTGGTACAATGTCCTTTCCACATCAATTTCTAGAACAAGGTATACATGTATTCTTTATACATCTATATAGTCAAAATATAGTTCCCAAGATTAATCTTTACCTTTTTAGATTTCTCTTGAGTTCTATATTTGTAGATCAAACTTTTTGTTAAGTTCTGGTTTTTTCATCAGAAATAGATGAAATTCGCTTACTTCGTTGAATGTCCATCTTCTTCCCTGGAAAAAGATGCTCATTCTCGCTGGGTAAGTTATTTTTGGTTGCATACCAAGTTCCTTAGCCTTTCGGAATATCATATTCCAGGCCCTTCGATCTTTTAATGTGGATGCTGCCAGATCCTGGGTGATCCTTATTGTGGCTCCTTGATACTTGAATTGGGTTTTTCTAGCCGCTTGCAATATTTTTTCTTTCATCTGAGGGTTCTGGCATTTGGCCACTATATTCCTTGGTGTTTTGATTTTAGGATCCCTTTCAGTGGGTGATCGATGAATCCTTTCAATGTTTATTTTTTCCTCTGTTCCTATGACTTCTGGGCAGTTCTCTTTGATAATTTCCTGGAAGACGGTGTCCAGGCTCTTTTTTTCATCATGTTTTTCTGGGAGTCCAATGATTCTCAGATTGTCTCTCCTGGATCTGTTTTCCAGGTCTGTTGTCTTCCCCAGAAGGTATTTCACATTTTTCTCCATTGTTTGATTTTTTTGGATTTGCTTGACTGATTCTTCTTGTCTCCTCGAGTCATTCAATTCCACTTGTTCAATTCTGATTTTCAGTGAAGTATTCTCTTCACTCACTTTTTTAAAATCTTTTTCTAATTGTCCAATTGAGTTCTTTTGTTCTGTGGAATTTTTTTCCATTTCGCCAATTTTGTTTTTTAGAGAGCTGTTTTCTGTTTCCAGTTCACTAATCCTATTTTTCAAGGATTTTACTTCTTTATCCACTCTCTCTTTAACTTTCTCCAGGCTCTTTTCCCATTTTTCTTCTAGCTCCCTTGTGAGAGCCTTTTTAATCACTTCTATGAGGTTCATCTGTGCTGAGGAACAGACGATCTCCTCCTTTGGGGAATCACCTGGGGACTGCCTGTTTTTAGTCTCCTCAGGATTTAGAGTCTGCTCTCTATCTGTATAGAAGCTGTCAAGGGTTAAAGTCCTCTTCAGCTTCTTGCTCATTCTGTCTATTAATCAGAGACAAACTACCAAAGAAAAACAGAAAAAACTGGAGTCTTTCTTTGGGGGGGGGGGGGGCTGGGTGTGTTATCGAGCTTCCTCTACAGACTGCAGGGGGCAGCAGTGAGGCACTAGCAGGACTGTGCTGCACCTGCGCTCTGAGATCCCAGAGCGTGCTGAGTCACTGAGGGGGGGGAAGGGGAGGGGGGGGCCAGGTCCTGAGAGACTCCAGCTGTTTGGGGTTGTGTTCTTCAGCCCCGGTGTTTTTAGCTTCTCTGCTGGGCTGTTGACTTGCTGCAGGTTCCAAACCTGTAGCGAAGCTCTCCCCGCAGAGACGGCTGCGATCACTCCCCACCCCCTCTCAGCTCTGCTCCCGTGCTCTCACTGCCGCTGCCCGCCGCCTGCGCCCGATCTAAAACCGCCCCAGCCCTCCAGTAAAGACAGACCTTTCTTGGCGGATCTCAAGGATGGCTTCTCTTGGTAAGTATTTGTGGGTTTTTTTCAGTCAAGCATTGATTCAGAGGCTTGTAATGAAGTGGATAGTGAGAGAAAGCGCGGAGCTTATGCAACTGTGAGCCTCCTCTCCGCCATCTTAACCGGAAGTCCCACATACTTCTGATAAAAGGCATCAAATATGGGAAAATTCTTTAATTCTCAAAGATTGTTTGAATGTGACTATCTGACAAGAGCTTTTATCTTTCCTCTTTTTTTTAGACACTATATTCCTCACATTTTCTACCAAGGCTACTAACCTCTTCATACTAGCATCCTCAGCCTATCTCTTCCAGCAGGTATTTTTTCATGTTCTTCCAAGAGCTTCCCATACACAATGAGGTCATCCTATCACATCAACATGTATGCATTTGATGTAGTTCATGTCTCCAGCCAACTTCTCTGTAAATCATTGAAAACTGAACGGCTCACCTAAGATTGTTTTCCTTCTGTTAATTATTTCCCATTTATTCTGTAAAAAGCTCATGTTGTATATGTGTATTTACATGTTATCTCCCCCATTGGAGGGCAAGCTTCTTGAGGTCAGGGATTATCTTTTGCCTCTTTTGTATCTCAGTACTTAGCATAATTGCTGGCACATACTTGGCATTTAATAAATGTTTGTTGACTGATTGATTGACATATGCTCAAATTGTTAGAATTGGCAAATGAAAAATATCTTCTTGTCTTTCTCTGCTATGGAAAGTGGATGGTATTTTATGAGCAACTCCAACACTGAAAAATACTTGCTGCCTAGAAAACAGTCCAGGGCATCTCAAATTAGTGGCAAGATATACTGAGTCATCTTAGTTTTTTGATTCAATGTCCAGCAGACTACATATTTAGGATCTTCCCAAACATTCTATACTAGCATAGAAACTACATGGCTTCATGATGATGCCATTGACTAATAGGTATTTTGGATGCTTTCAGAGATCTTCCATCTCAGAGAGGGCAATTGATTTGTTCTCATCTAGATGACCCATCTCTAGCCCTGCTCTTAGTTCAGTTTTACTTGCATCTATTGCTTGTCCCAGACCTGGCTCATGCCCAAAGATTAACTGCACTATCAAAGTCTTATTGTAGCAGGGTGGATTTTGTCTTTTTCTTTTTACCTTCTCAAAAACTAAAGCCATTATGCTCTTCCAAGTGTGATGATATCAGGTCCCATATTGATTGTGTTCCCTCTTTGTTTGTCAACCTAGCTTCCTCAAGGCAGCTATGATGGAGTGATAGGGCTAGAGTTAGGAAGACTTGAGCTTAAATCCTATCTCAGACACTTACTAGTTGTGCGATGTTGGGCAAATCACTTGTTTGCTCACTTTCTTCATCTGTAAAATGCACTGGAGAAGGAAATGACAAACCATATAATAACACTTCCAAGAGACTCCCAAAAGGGGACATGAATAATCATACATGAATGAAAATAATAAAAATATTTTCCTTATGACTATAGTTATATTCTCAGACCACCCATCCAGGAGGTTGGCAGGGAAAGAAAGTAGTGATGTGATATCTATGGATTATATTTTTTCAAATGTATAGAGATACTGGTTTACAGTTTTTTCCAATTATATATAAAAACAATTTATAATAGTTGCTCTTTAAAAAATTTTGAGTTCTGGAAACTGAGCAGATGCCCATTAGTTGGGGAATGACTGAATAAGTTATGATATAGGTATGTTATGGAATATGATTGTTCTTTAAGAAACAATCAGCAAGATGATTTCAGAGAAGCCTAGAAAAACTTATATGAACTGATGCTAAGTGAAATGAGTTGAACCTAGAGAATACTGTACACAGGAACAACAATATTATACAATGATCAAATGTAATGGATGCAGCTCTTTTCAACAATGAGGTAATTCAGGCCAATTCCAATATACTTGTGATGGAGAAAACCATCTGTATTCATAAAGAGGATTGTGGGTTCTTAATATGGATCACAACATAGCAGTTTCACTTTTTCAGTTGTTGTTTGCTTGCTTTTTTCTCATTTTTTCTTTTTAATATGCTTTTTTCTTGTGCAGCATGATAAATGTGGAAATATGTACAGAAGAACTGCACATGTTTAATATATATATATTGGATTACCTGCTAAGAGAGGCAGTTTAAGGAAAGGGAGGGAGAAAATTTTGCAATACAAGGTTTTGCAAGGGTGACTTGAAAACTATCTTTGTATATATTTTGAAAATAAAAAGCTACTATTAAACAAATTGAGTTTCAGATTCTTTCCCTCTGTTTTTTGCCTCCTCCTTCCCTGAGATAGCAAGATTTTTATGTAAGTTATACATGTGTAGTCATGCAAAGTATATTTCTATATTAGTCATGTTGTGAAAGAAAACACAGACCAAAAAACCTCACAAAAATAAAGTATACTTTATTAATATGCTTTGATCTGCATCCAGACTCATTTGGAGATATTACTGTGATGTATAAAGTGAAATTTCAGCATTTTTTTAAACCAATATCGATTTTTTCAATGGATAGCTGTCTCTTAGAGAGCAGGCTCTGAACTCCAATGCAAGGATCAGTAAGAGGCCCTCTTTTTGGAGGGATGGGGGTAGAACAGAGAGTCTCAGTGCAAATGAGCATGGGTGGTTTGGTTCATAATTTAAGTTTCATGTTCCATTCTGTCTCACTCCACATATTTAATATGTTGCCAAACCTTATATTTTTCTACCTCTACATCTCCTGAATTTGTTTTCTACTCTTTCTGCTTATATAGCCAACACCCTTGTTGAGGTTCACATCAGTTTTTTTCTGGACTATAGCAACAGCTTCCATTAGGAATTATGGTCTCCTTGTCTTGAGTTTCTCTCCTTTCCAATTTTCTTCCATTTAGCTGCCAAAATGATTTTCCTAAAGCTCAGATATGATCATGTCATTGCTCTCATTAACAAACTTCAGTAAGTATTGCCTCTAAAATAAAATATTTCATCTTTGTCTTATTCTTTTGATATTTATGTTCTATAATCATTTGTGTGGTAGCATGTGTTTATAATTTATAAATAAATAAATATACACACATTGGGGATACATGCTCCAAAATTTTTCACTCTAGAGGTGCAAGATCAAAAAAATTTTGGAGGACACTGGTCTAGACCATCAGATTTTCTTTAATGCACTCTTCCAGGAAGAAACTCAGCCTTCATCTATATCTGCTGGGAACAGTTATAAGATTTTAAAAAATGAATGGTATTCAAATAAAATCAACAAATATTTATTGAGCATTCACTATGAGCAAGACACTAAGTTTAAGGGAAAAAAACTGGCCAAGATTTAAGTCAATATTTTCCATTTAGGAATGTTTGGAAAGCTCTAATTAGGATTTCCATGCTCACACCTGAACTGCACCTGTTTCTATGATGGCCACTCCAAAAGCTCTTAAACCTTCAATACAGGATTTAATGGCAATTGAAGTGACTGAATGAAGAGGACAGGAGCTTAGTAAGAGAAGGGATTCCATGTTTGAATAAGGAGGATTTGTCTGAGTACAGAATTAGAGATGAGTGGGAACTGAATTAGTTTAGTTTTGTGTCTATCCCAAAAAGGACAGTCCCGAAAATGGGGATGTCACAGAGAGCTTGATGTTTTGACTACAGAACACCCAGTGCTGAAAAAGATTGTTGAAAAGGATGGCAGCATGCTAATTCCACATTCTTCATTCATTTGTTGATCTTCTTGATCATGGTAGCTGGTGACCTCGCTAAGCCTCAGAGGATAGTTTTTACGAGGTGTTTTGGCTGAAAATGTTGAATACCTTGTGACTGATCTTCTGGTAAGAAGCCTCTTTAAATTTAATTAATTTCATTCTTGAGAGACAGATATTCCTAAGTCTGTTTGAAATAATGCTGTTCCAGTTTGTCAGGATTTTAGAGTTGAAAGACATGCCTCAATGGATATCATTCCAACCCATACCTGAAGGGAAAAAATACTTCCTATAACATATATGTGTGTATGTATATATGTTTATATAAATATGTATATTATGTATGTCCATACATGCATATATTTATGTATACATATTTACATATATATCATGCTCAATATTAAAATGTTCATAAGTTCATGGGTTCAGATATTGAAAGGGTTTGAGGAGTCTCTTATTTCAAACTTTTAGTTTTACAGATGAGGAAGCTGTAACCCTGATCAACATTCCATCTTTGCCCTTACAAACATCACAGATGAGAATATGAAAAAACTTAGCATCAAGAGCAGATCCTTGCCTCTTCTCCTGAAGACCTTCTTCCAAGTTTATGTAAAACCATTTCTGGCTATTCTTTGAATCGAGTCATTACACCAGTTTTAAATTCACCTAATTTAAAAGGAATAGAAAGATGTACTTGTTATATTTGCAGTTTCTTGTGCAATCATCTTTTTTTATTACACTGTTATGGAAATGCTTGTCGTATTCCATAAATTAAAAATAAAATGAATTAAAAAAATAAATTCACCTAATTGCACTCTTGTCTTCCACAAGAACTGTATGAGATACTTTAATCAATTCTCCCCTATCCCTGGGAATGCTCTCCTTCTTCATTTCTGCCTCCTAGCTTCCCTGATTTCCTTCAAGTCCCAGCTAAAATCCTACTTTCTACAGAAAGCCTTTCCCAATACATCTTAATTTTAGTTCTTCCCTCTGTCACTTGCTCCAATTTATCTAATACATAGCTTGTTTGTATCTATCTACTTGCTTTTTGTTTCCTTTGTTGGACTATGAGTTCCCAAAGGATGAGGATGATTTTTTTTTGCCTTTTTGCATCTGTTCAGCACTAGCACAGTTCCTGGCACTTAAAAGATACTTAATAAATGCCTATTGACCGTATTCATCCTTTACTCAGCTGCCAAATGAATCTTCCTAAAGTATAGATCTGACTAGATAACCTCTGTATTCAATAAGCTTCGATGTCTCTGTATTATTTCCAGGAGCAAATATAAAATCTTCTAATTGGTATTTTAAAGCCCTTTACAACCTGAAATCTTTCCTGTCTTTATACTCTTGGACTTTATTTTCCTCCATATTCAACAACACAGTGATTCTGACTTTTTCTTCTTTATACAACACATTCCACCCCTAGACTCTGCTTTTCCATTGGCTCTATTCCATACCTGGAATGCTCTTCCTCCTCACCTCTGCCTCTGGGATCCCTTGACTTCTTTTCACACTCAATCCAAATTCTACCTTCTGCAAAGGAACTTTCCCAGACTTCTTTTCAATTCCCATAATCCTGCCATTACTAGTATCTACTATCTGAAATCACCTCCCATTTGTACTGTATATATCATGTATGCACATAGCTGCTTGTATTTTCTCTACCCCAATAGAATGTGATCACCTGGAAGGTACTGACCACGTTTTTGTCTTTCTTGATCTCCTCAGCATTAAGCACAATGACATAATTATGGGTTATGAAATGGAGAAGGGTTGGAGAGATGGAGGGCAGGAGGAAGGAGAGGAGTGGATATTTGTCCAATAAAGAGGCTGTTGGCAAGAAATTTGTGGGAAAGGTAGCCAGAGAGGAAAGAATGAAATAAAGCTTGTCTGCGGATTTCCATCAAAGAAGAATAGTGATCGTTCTGGAGAGGAGGGCCCCAGGGCACAAGTTTCTGATTTCTGGTGTCAATGGTAAGGCTGATGAGGATGATGATATTAACCCAAGAAAACTATGTGTCATATTAGTGGAGGGGCTGGTTAGATCTAGATGGCAGAGCAATTTGGGGCTAGAGATCTCTGAATATTTATAGATATCTTCAAAATGTGGATTTTTGAAGAGATTAGATTGACCCCTAGGATGAGGGGGAGAGTGGAAATTAAGATAATGAGGAAAGGCAAGTACTTTCAACTTGTTCATCCAACCATGATATTGATTGTGTTCTAGATCCCTAAATTCTCAGAAATGAATTGCATTTGGTGGAGTGGTGATAACAGAATCTTATCACATCTGAAATCTCTCAGAGGCATGGTTCTGAGACTCCATGACTCTTCCCACAAGAAAAGGAAAGCTCAGTTATATACAAACATGGAATCTCAGAGTCAAGTTGTACAAGTGTGTCTTTAAAAGAAAGTAACTCCTCTAACATCATCTGTTTCTCATGTTTTCACCCAGAAACTCACCTTTTGTTTCTTCCAGTGGTTTTAAACTTTACCTCCTTCCCATCTAACCTCCCCAAATTAGATGTTTTTGGGGACCTGTAATTCTTTTGGGAAAATAAGCAAAGCACACTGTTTTCCTTGAAAATTGTCCCCAGATTCAGTGAGATATTTTGGGCCAATGAGATGTATTATAATGAAAATTTCTTTGATTTTCTCTAGCATCTTTTCAGGTCTCTCATCACTATAAATTTCAGAGGATAGCAGTATCCTCTGGAGAATTATAGGCCCCTTCAACTGATGAAAATGTCTATATCTTTTGTGACCCAGGTTTTGGACACCTAGGTGAACCTGACATCAGGATAAATGGTGTCTAAGATTTGTCTTATCTAATGATCTCAGAATACAGCTACCACATTCCCACAGCTACCAATGGATTGAGAAAGAACTGAGATGGGATTCTGCTAACTGCAAACAAAACTGGCAAATTTTTAAATAAGGAAATTGGAGTGCCTCTCAGATATCATAATCAGGTAAGATTGTATAGTTGTCCAATCCTGGATTGCTGCTAACATGGAACTGATATCTCACAAGCATCTGCCCCATTGGTTGTGGTGGGACAAATGGGTGAAGAGAAAGCAGAATGCTTTCTATGACTCCGGGATGATTCTCTACTCTGAAAATACAAATCAGGATCTGGATCCTCCTGGGCGTCAACCTTCATATATTAAGAAAAAGAGTAATATTATTTCCATAGCACTTTAAGATTTACAAAGTGCTTTCTTTTCTATGAAGCAGTGTAAACATTACTCTTCCTATTTTATAGGTAAGAAAATTAGTATTACTATAATTTTCCATGTAGACTTAGAGTTTTAAATTAAAAAGGTACTGCCATCACCACCACTCCTCTTTCTCCTCCTCCTCCTCTTTTTCCTCCTCCTCCTCCTCTTACTACTACTACACTATTACTACTACTACTACTACTGCTGCTGCTGCTGCTGCTGCTGCTGCTGCTGCTGCTGCTGCTGCTGCTGCTGCTACTGCTACTGCTACTGTTACTGCTACTGCTACTACTACTACTACCACATAGATGTGGAGGGTGAGAATCTCTTTTTATTTCTCAGATTTAATGATGTGCTACTTTCCTAGTAGCTCATAGGCTCTAGAGTCAAAGGACCTAGGCTTAACTCTTGATAAGAATCACCTGGCTGGCTTTAAATAAAACATTAAATTTTTCTAGGTTTTAGTTTCTTTATCTTCAAGACAAGAATGTTATGATCATCTGTGAGATTCCTTCTAGCATAAGAATCTTATGGTTCTCTGTTTCATTTTTGTCTTTGTGTTCCCAGTATCTAGCATTGTTCCTGACACATAGTAGACTTTCAGTAAATACCTAATTGATTAATAGATCCACAATTCTGTTTCCATTGAATTCAATTCTTCTTTCAAAAAAAGAAGAAAAATCTCATGGACTCTGTTAAGTTAAGGATTAGGCTTATGTTTATTTTTAATCCAAGAGACTGTCTATAAAGTTCTTTTGGCCACAGACAAAAGGAAAACAACCTCCGACTCTCTTTTTCTTTTCTTCTATGTGGATATGATTACACAAGCAATTCAGATGCTTGTTAACCTAGTCAACCCTCCTGTCTTTTTCCAGAACAGACCTTCCTCAAGAAAACTTGAAGAAGGAAATGGAATAGGAACTTTAAGAAAATGTTTTATTTATGAGCTGAACACTGGTCAAGTGGAAAAAAAAACCTTTAAAGATATGAAAAATTGATGCCTGAAGAACATTCAGCAGACTGTTCATAGTGTGTATGTGTGTGTGTGTGTGTATATTTCGAGGGGTAGGATGTGAGAAATGAAAACCCATTTCATGAAAATTTGAAACCTCAATGTAAGCAAGTTTTTAGAATAAGCAAAGGGGTTGACTAGAAGAATATGCAGTGTTTTCTAAAAAGGGAAAACCTTATAGAGAAATCAAGCATTGACTTGTAGGAACATTTACTTTTTTCAAAGGGTGATGTTGGAGAAAGCTGTGGTTAACTACCAAGCTTGGCATCTACCTTGCTGCCCTTCAGCTATGTGACTTGAAATAGATGCTATCCTCTTAGGCCCCTTGGCTTCAGGAAACTCCATCTATGAAGTGTCTTTCTCTATTAAGCCCTTATAATGTGTCAGACTTTGTGGTAAATGCCAGTGATACCAAGAAAAGCAAAAACAACAGCAAAAACCCATTCCTGACGTCAAGGAACTTACATACTAATGGGAAAAGCAACATAAGGATAAGTAGGAACACATAAGAACATATATAAATATATATAAGAATATACATACATATATATAAAAACATAAAATAACATATATAAATAGGAACATAAATGATAAATATAATGTTAATACATCAATAAACATTTATTCAATACCTTGGATATGCTAAGCACCATGCTAAGTGCTGGGTTTACAAAGAAAAGTCAAAGCATGGGTTCCCATCTCCAGATGCTCACATTCTGTTAGAGGAGATAACTCACAAGCAATTATGTACATGCCAAATGTATGAGTTATGAACAGGAGGTGATCTCAGAAAGAAGACATGAACAGTGGGTTGAGATCCAAAGGATTTCGCCTTTTGCTTCTGCATGATATAAATGGAAAGAATTATGGCAATGGAGATAGAGAACTTGGGTTCAAATCCCAGCTCTGCTAGCTACTCATGTAACCTTGAGAGCATTAAACCTTCCTGGATTTCCATTTCTTCATGTATAGCTTATGAAGTCCCTTGCAACTCTAAATCCATGACTGTCCAATTAGCTAAGAGAGGTCAGAGGTCAGGCAAGAGAGCAGCCCATTGACCCTTCAATCACAAGAGATGACTTTGGAATTGTGTTAAAAATGTTTGAGGCAGGTGTTTTCTTTGTTCTTCCTGGTTACAGTATAGAGTGAGGGGCTGAGATTAGGATAACACCTAACATCCTCTTTGTGAGGAGGTCTGCATAGTCTATTAGGAAAAAACCAAACAAAGTTTTACCCTACTACATAGTCCTGTTGTGGCTATATCCCTCCTTCCCCTTTCCCCCTCCCCCCCCCCCCCCCCCCGCCCCACCAAAAAAGTATAAGATGTGATTACTGCCTTACAGTGAAATGCTTTAAGATAAACCATTTGTGTATAAAAAAGAAAACTAATGTCACATGACAATAAATTGTAGGATGTAGGAGCTAAAGAATGGAAGGAAGGAAAGAAGAAAGGAAGAGAAAAGAGGAAGAAGGAAGGAGAAAGGGGGAAAGAAGGAAGGAAAGAGGAAAGGAGAGAGGGAGGAAAGGAAGGAAGGAAGGAAGGAAGGAAGGAAGGAAGGAAGGAAGGAAGGAAGGAAGGAAGGAAGGAAGGAAGGAAGAAAGGAAGGAAGGGGAGAGGCATTTATTAAATTATTATGTGCCAGTCAATGTGTTAAATACTTTACATATATTCTGTCATTTAATCTTCATAACAATTCTGATAGACTACTAATATCTCTAGTAAACTTTAGAACACAAAGTCTAAAATGTAAGAGTGGGAAGAAGTCTTAGAGCATAAAGCATTAAATGTTCAATCTAGAAGGGATGTCCTAGATCATCTAACTTCCTCTGTCTTACAGATTAGAAATTTGAGACTTCTATTTTGGAGAATTGACTTGTCCAAGGTCACACTGCAAATCATTGGCAAATGAGGACTAGAACCCAGGCCAGTTTTCTCCCATCTCATGCTGCTGCCATTTCATGCCATCAGCTCATCTTAACTAGGTCTTGATCGCAAGGTGACCTGCTCCCCACAAATTCAAGCATTTCCTGCCCAGTGAGTGCAGTATTAAGGAAGAAATAGAGAGAACTGCTCTGTGATTACAGCCTTAAATTTTCTCTGATTCAACACTGCTCTCCCCTACGGCATGATTAGTCAGGTACGATTACCATTTCATAATGAGATTAATGAGAGAATTCATTCAGAAGTCATTATCTTTCCTAATAATGACCTTACTGATTACTGTATCTCCTTCAACTAGGTTACTGATTTTGATGAAAATATAATAAATATAGCTTTGCAGCACCTGGAAATTTGTTCTCTGCCTGGAATAGTTCTGAGGTGAAGACTTATTTTTAAGAATTTCTTGAAAGTGATTAAATATTTTGGTTCTCCTGAGGCAGTATTTCTGTGTTTTCACAGATGACATTTTTGAAATGTATGAAATATTTGATGATAAAATATTTAATAAGCCCAGCATTTATATTTTTCAGACATCTGTTTCTACTTTGAGACTGGCTGAATGTGATTTTACATAAAATTTCTATTTGCATGTTATGTTAGTTTAAGGAAATGTCTTTGCTATGTATCACATATGCATTTCATAAAATAATGAACACCCCCAGAGAAGGCGTGGTGGACCTCATCCCCCAGGATACTAGCAGGGTCCATGGCAAGATGCAGTTAAACAAATCAGGAGACAACAGAGTGATGGGTTTTCTTGTAATGATCTGGCAAACTGTACCATGAGGCATCGATCAGTTGTTGAATTTTTGTGCTTATGCTTGTCAATCAATCAATCATTCATGACTTGTTTATTGAGCCTATGATTGTCCAACCCTTTGCTGATGTGCCAGTATTTGAATGCCCCTCACTATGTGTCAGGAATTGGCTAAATGCTTTACAAACATCTCATTTCAACCCCACAACAACCGTGGGAGATAGGTGCTATTATTATTCCCATTTTTCCATTATGGAAACTGAGGCAAACAGATGTTAAGTGACTTGGCAAAATTACATGCGTAATGAGTGTCTGAGGCTGGATTTGCATTCAGATTTTCCTAACTCCAAGCTCAGGGCTCTATTCATGGAATCATTTAACTGCTGAGACTGTGAAGTACAAGACAATCTTTACTCTTGGGAGGATTATGATTTATTTGGGGAGTTAACATACACACACACACACATACACACACACACACACACACACACACACACACACACACACACCACGAGACATTATGTCATCTTCCAAGCGAGGCCAGCCACAGTGTGATGCAATGGGGAAAAGTCAGGGTTGGGAGTCAGGGACTCCTGGCTTGGACTCCAGGCTACCTCTGCTGCTTAACTAGTAATGATCACATCACCAGAAAGCATTGGGGCAAGTCACTGAATGTGTATGAGCTTCATTTTCTACCTCTAAAAAATGAAGGGCTGGTCTAGATCAATACAGAAAAGGGATCATTGGTTTTGGAACTGGAAGGGACCTTAGGGCTCTCTGACCCATCCCCCTCATTTTAATGCTTTCATTTAAAAGCTTTAATAAAGCTTCCATGATTTATTCAAGCTCCCATTTATAGTAAAGGGCAGACTCTGACCTCAGGACCTTGGATTCAAAATCTAGTGGTCTTTGTATTACATCAAAACTGCCTCTGACGTGACATTGCTCTATCCTAGGTATACATAGGCTCATGCTCTCTATATACTCCCAGGTTCTAATGGTCCATGTTCAGTATTCTAATATTCCTTGATTCCTGCTATTCACACATCATACTTTTGTTATAAAATCTGAAGATTGACCTTTCTGTGGAATATGTGAATTTTTTTGCCTTGGTAGAAGCTTTGAGGCTCTTTTCAAATATATAAATAGTTATTACAATAAGGCAGGTTTGCTTACGTTCAGCACTAACGTTTATCTTCATCCTTATGTCACCCACAGGGATTTATGAATAAATTTGGGGTGTGATATAGTGGGGTTTCTCACTGTGACTTTCCTTGATGCTAATGGGAGTTGGGAGGCACCCTGCCCATGAATCACACCTGCTGCAAATAAAGCTGCTGGAAGAAACAAAGAGAAAATAGGCAAATCTAGGGAGGAGCTTCTGTATTTGGGGATTGTAAACTGATTGACTGCTTGTACATAATAGCAAGCAGAAAGGGACCTTAGAGATCACTTAGTCCAAGAGTCTTACCCTTTCTTTGTATTATGGATCTTTTCAGTAGGTGAAACTTAAAGACTTCTTAGAAAAATGTTTTCAAATGTATAAACTAAAATACATAGAATTACAAAAAAAAAAAAAGCCAATTATGTGGAAGTATAATTTTCAAAATATTGGGGAAAATATTGAAAAAGTTCCTGGATTCCAGGTTAGGAATCCCAAATCTAGACAAATATTTTCCTTTTATAGATGTGGAAGTTGACATCATCTAGGGTTGAAGTAATGTGTCCTGGTTACAAAGCTTGGAAATCCCATTTCCTGGCTTTTCATCACACTACAGTGACTACACTATGGCTTGTGGGAGAAAGAAGCCCCTCTGAGGGGAGGGGAAGGGCCAAGAAATTAACTGATCAATGAACAGTTTAAAGGCAAGTGGTGAGTCTGCGAATGATCAGATTAAACAGTGAAGAAAAATCATTCACATTTTCTCTGCAGGAAACAGAAATAAGAGGGAATAGAGAAAAAGGCAAAGGGAAGAGCCTCAGAAGGGCAATGAAGGAGAGGTAGTGCTTAGGGGAGATATTCTCCCTTGAGTTTACTAGACAATACAACTATGCTCGAATTATGGATTTTCATACTCCAAAGAGAGGGAAGAACTGGTCCAGATAAAGCTTCTAACTCTGACAGAAGGACGTTGGGGAATATCTCTGTAGGCTGAGAGATAGAAATTACAATGACTCAGGAAACAAGGTGGAATTAAGAAATTCTGTGATTTCTGGGAGAAAAGAGAACAAGAGAACAAGAAACAAAATGAGATCTAATCCAGAGAGGTGAAGTTAAAATATTTAGAATGGGGAAGAGAGTTAAAGGAAGCAGAGGAAATGAATTCGTCACAGAGATAGGATAGTTAATGGAAATGTATAAAATAGTAAGAATGCCTGATACAGAGGCAGTATACTTTTTGTAAAAGATATCTGACTAAGTTTTAGAACACCTGAATTTTAAATCTGGCTCTGCCAAACTTCAGCTTCTCTATCCAAAAAAAGGAGGGGAGTTTGATTAGATACCTATCAAGTGGAAAATGGCTTAAACAAATAATGATAGATTAATGTAATGAAATATTAGTGTGCTGTAAGAAACAATGAAATCAATGAATACAAAGCAGCATGAAAGTCATGTTAATTGATGCAAAGTGAAGATAGCAGAATGAAAAAAATAACATACAATGATAAAGGAAAATAGGAAGAGGAGAAGGTGGTGGTAGAAAAGGAAGAGGAGGAGAAAGAAAAGGAGGAGGAAGAAAAGGAGGAGCAGGAAGAGGAGAAAGGAGGAAAAAGAAGGAGGAGGAGGAGGAGGAGGAATAAGAGGAAAAGGAGGAGGAGGAGAAGAAAGAAGAGGAGAAGGAGAAAGTAGGGGAAAGGGAAAGGGGAGGGGGAGAGTAAAGGGGAAGGAGAGGGGGAGGGAAAAGAAGAGGGGAAAGGGGAAGGGGGAGAAAAAGGGGAGAGGAGCAATTGAAACTGAATGCTAGAAAATTATAATGATCAAATTTGGCTCCAAAGTCAATAATTTAAAACATATTTATGATGCACCCACTATGTACCATATTTTGTACTAAGTTCCAGGAATATGTAAACACACACACATACACACACACACACACACACACACACACACACAAAACCCTGCTCTCAAATAGCTCACACTCTAATGAGGGAGATACCGTGCAAACAATTATGTACAAACAAGATGTAGACAAAATAATTTGAAGATAATCATAGAGAGGTGGATTTGGAAAAGCTTCTTGCAGAAGGTAGAATTTTAGCTGCAACTTAAAGAAAGCTGGGAAGCCAAGAGGTGGGAATGAGGAGGGAAAGCATTCCAGGCAAGGGAGATAACTACTTGAAAGAGTCAAGAGTTAAGAGATGGAATTTCATGTGAGGACCAACCAGAAGGCTGGTGTCATTGGATGGTAGGATATGTGGAGGAGAAGTCTAGAAAGGTAGGAAGGGTGCAGGTTATGAAGAGCTTTAGAAACCAGAGGTTTTTATAATGGGTAATAGGAGGGACTATAGTTTATTGGAAAAAGGACTGATATGTCAAATCTTCACTTTAGGAAGATCAATATAAAACATGAATGGATGAACTATAACAGGGAGAGACGTGAGGCTGGGAGATTAATCAGAAGCTTTTACTATCATTTAGATGTGAGGTGATGAGCATCTGTACTAGAGCAGTGGCAATGTCAGAGAAGAGACAGGGGCAGAGGTGTATTGGTAAATGTTTAACAAGCAGCTCTCTGGAGAAGGAGAAGGAGAGACAAGTGACACTTTAAAATTTCACCTTCATTATTAACATTTATTCCATCACATTAAAATTAGGCAATCAACAAAATAACAAATCAAGATCTAACTGGTATTTGCCATTTTTTGAGGTATAAATGCTCATAAATTGAAAATTTAACAATTGGCTCTCTTAAATCAATTTCAGTTAACTTCAGCACCCCTCTGGAAGTGAGCATAAATAATGAACATTACAAAAGTAAAAAAAAATTGAAGTGTAAGAGCTGGGGATTTATTGTTATTGTGATTAGTAAATTGTCAAATTAGCTACATCACTTTCCTACAATCAAATACCATCATTCACCACTACCAGAGCTGGTACTTAACTAGACTGAGGAACAAGACAGAAAAAACATATATGTGAATATTATTGATAACTCAACTTATACTCTTTATGTATTCCTACCAAGAAAAAGTATTCAAGAATATTCAGATTAATAGGGCAATATGGCCTCTACAACCCTTTTGTAACAATCAGTTGTAGAAGTAATAGAATTAAGCTTCAATATTTCCCTTAATTTTATTTGTCTGTATCCATGTTACTTAAACATATTTCAGTTTCTTAAAGAAACTGTACACAAGGGGGAAAATACTGATCTAAAAGAACACTGAATCAGTTAGTCAAATACATGACTAACTTCTAGGTCATCTTTGAATAGATCCTAAAGGAATGTACCACCCTAACAATCTGAAAATTAGTCAATTAAATGATTATATATGCAGAACCTGCATCATATTACTTGCTATCTTGGGGAGGGGGGAGCTAAGAAAGGGACAGAGAAAAAAATTGGAACTCAGAATCTTACAAAAATGAGTGTTGAGAATTAGGCAAATAGGATTTCTCTGGAAGAAAAACTGTATGTGGAAAACCCAAATGTTCTTATTGTATAGTTAGACCAGCTTTTGATCTTTCATCTGTAAATTACATTTCTATCCTACCAATTTCTACTCCAATTCAAAGAAATTCTTGGTTATCTGGTATAATACTGATCTGATTTAGAAGCAGATTTCCTCCAAAATGTCTCCTTTCTATGCCTCTGAAAAGCAAAATGTTCAACTATTCTTATACAACTATAAAGGGAAAATTAACAGAATTGACAACTGATTGAGTATGAAGCATGAGAGTGATTCCTCAAGGTTGTAAACCCAGGTGGCTGGGAGGATAGTGGTACTCTGAACAGTAATAGGCAAATTAGGAAGAAAAGAGAGCAGGGCTGGACTGGGGTAAGGAAGACATTGAGTTTAGCTTTGGAAATGTGGGATTTAAGATGTCTATGGGACATCCAATTTGAGATGTCCAGTAGTCAATTGGAGAGACAAGGTTGGAGGTTAGGAGAGAGAGCAGGGCTGGATAAATATATCTGAAAACGATTGGCATGACTGACCCTCTATGTCCCATGTTCTGAGGTCCCTTCCAGTTCTGATGTTTTTGCATCATATCTGATGATATTATGCATTTTCAGTTTCCTTCAAGCTCCAACATTCTATGTTATGTATTCTAAGGTTCCTTCAAGTTCTTACATTCTATGTTACATGTTCTAAGATTCCTTCCAGCTCCAACAATCTAGATTACATGCTTTAAGGTTTCTTCCCTCTCTGATATTACATTGACTGAACTATTGTCAAGCTGCTCTAGGATCAAAGCACTGAATTCAGAGTCCAGAGTGTCCATCCGGCTGCTCCCTGCTCTGATTAAGAAGAGTGCCCCATGCAGCTCTCAATTACTAACATAATTACAATAATAATTACTTCATAATTCTCAAGTACCAGGAATAGGTCAGTTAGCTCCTGCTCCCCAGGAACTTATTACATACTCAGAAAGAATCCACAGGCTGACCTGTCAAAGGTGTGACCCAGCATCATCCATTTCTTCCCAAAGTGTTTCTGTAAAGAAATCTGCCTTCTCTAGATCTACACATTGGGTTAAATGTGTTCCTTCAATCCCCATAGTCTCCCTGGGAGCAGAACAATAAGTAGCATCATTTCTGATTTCTAGTGTGTTGTGGAGCCTCAAAGAAACTGAAGATCAAATAACAATAATTGCTCCCTTCTCTGGGTATAACGGAGGCACCAGTAGGATTTGCTTAATAAACTTGCTGGTATCTCTGTATCTTGTTGGTTTATACAAATGAATGAAGCATTATAAGAGTAACTACCATTAAATATCACTTTAAGGTTTGCATACTATGCTGATGAAATCAAACTCTACTTCAGACAAGTTCAACAGACTTAGTTGTGTGATCCTAGTTAAATCATTTAGCCTTTTAGTACCTCAGATGACTCTCTAAGATGTTAAGTTACTGCCATGCAATTAAATAGAAGGAATTCTTCCCTTGGTTTCTTACCCCCATGAAATTTTCTATTTCTGTGGCTTGGGGTCTAGACTCCTCTTGAATTTGATCACTTTCTAAATTAATGAATGCAAAAGAACCCATTCCCATCTAAATGCTGGACATTGTGGATCTTGTCTTGCAGCCACAGCAGCCACACCCTTCCATCTGGAAGCTATTGTGAAGATTCAGAGAAGCTCCTCCATTGCAGTAATTGGCTTGATTAGAAACTACTAAGGTAATCTCTCAGTCACATCTTGTTTTATAGACTGAATTAGCTCCCAAGTCAGTCTCATTAGAAGCCACCTGTTACAACTTCCACTATTGGGCTCTGTGATTTGGGGCTCCACTTCTGGGACTTGTGCGATAATAAAATTGGAGAAGACTCTGGAGAGGACAGTAGCAAAAAGAAAACTACCTATTTCAGTCACTCTTCTATCTTTGTTTAGAAGAGAGAGCAATACTTGCCTGGCTCATCGAAGTTTCACTGCTTAGGATCAAAGATTCAGAGCTGGAAGGAGCCTGAAAGATCATTTAATTCAATTCCTCATTTTATAGTAAAGAAAACTGAGCTTCAGGAGAGTGGAGAATGAATTTGATTAAAATCACATAGATAGAAAGTGGCAGAGACAGAATTTGAGAGCATGTGAGGTAGAACAAGAGGAGGTTGGCTCAAAATATAATCTTTTATAAGGCTTCTTCTGCTTGGGATGTTAGCTATGTTACATCTGGGGGTATATAGAATATGGTGTCTACTATCTGCTTTCCGGTTTGGGGTAAACTTGTCTTGAACTGAGATTATGATTTATAATGTCTTTTTTTTTTTTTTTGCTAATGGGAAATCCAAATGCAATTAATAGCCACTTTCTTCCCTATGGCTAAGTAAGGATAATGTCTCCCATCTCTTTGAAGGGATCAAAATCTTTTTTCCAGTTCTTTATCTGCTCTGGCATTAAACATTCAACAAAGGGGCAGATGGTCACCAGAGTTTCTGTTTATGGTTCCATTTAGAGCTGTACATGATGATGCAAAGAGAGAACCCAATATAGATGATCATGATACCCTTCAATATCACCAATTGCCATCAACTCTTCTTTTTAACTTTTGTGGTTCACAAAATCATGTAAAGAAGAAAAGAGTTCATGTAAAGGTCACAAAAAACAAATACAGCTCTTCTTGAAATTCATGGACTCCCACTAACCCTCAACTCTTCCTGAAAAACTGTCAATCATGGATAGTCATACTGCCTCTCTTCATTCCTCTGAAGATGACCACTGCTTCCAGTTGTTGGTGTTATTAGTCTGTTTCTTTATCTCTCCAGAACTCCTGACATCATCTTTTGCAGCTCCCAATAAGCAGCACCTGTTGTCCTCTGCATTACTCCAAGTTGAGAAGAGAACATTTTCAAATCCCCACTAGTTAAGTGAATTTCTGTCACCACAATGCATCCATATGGAACTATAGATTAAATATGAGTGAAACCTCATTAGTATCCATAGCCATTTTTTGGAAGAAGGAAGGAAGGAAGAAAGGAAGGAAGGAAGGAAGGAAGGAAGGAAGAAAGGAGGGAGGGAAGGAAAGAGGGAGGGAGGGAAAAAGAAAGGAGGGAAAGGAGAAAAAAAGGAAAGAAAAACTTTTTTTGTAAGTTATTATGTCTCAAGTACTATGTTAAGTACATTGCACATGCCATCTTATTCTCATAACAACCCTGGAAAGTATTTGTTATTATTATCGTCTTCATTTTACAGTTAAAGAAACTGAGGCAGACAGAGATTAAGTGACTTGCTCAAGGTCATAAAATTAGTAGGTTCTGAGGCTGGGTTTGAATTCAAATCTTCCTGACTCCAAGCTCAACATCCTGTCCACTGTGTCACTTAGCTGTCTTGAGGGTATTAGCACCTAGCTAAGTCATTTGGGCATTTCCCACTTGGCCAGTACTAAAGGCTATGCTCTTTAGAAGTAAATTTTGAGGGATGCAATTATAAAGATATTCTCCCTTCACCCTGTTCTGCAATCTAACTGAGCCCTTCTAGTGACATCACAGAGAAAGTCACAGATCCCCAGAAGAGCATGTGCCAGGAGGCTCTTTGGAAAATGTCAGGCTCTTGGACAAGTAGTTGTCTGACCTTAGCTTTGCAGGACAATACTCTTCTATCCTGCCAAGTCAGGGATGGTGTTCTGCCAAACCTGGCTGGTTATATGCTCTTGCCAAATGCTGAATCTTCATTTTGGGGCCAACTCAAAGACCATCGATCAAATGGAAGGTGTTAAGTCAATGAGACAAGGCAGATTCTGGATAAAAGTACAAAGTGAGCAAGGAAGATTGTGTGTGCATTTTGTAAAAGCAATCATGAGGCCGACCTTTTAAAAACCCCTATCTATCCTGAAACCCAGGTAAGGACAAAATCTTGCTTGTCTTAGATAAACAAAATCAAGTTCAAGATCTTCTTTTACCAGTTTATAAATAGACTGCAAGAAAGCAATTAGGCTCTGAATTCTGACTTAAAAGTACATAAAAGAAATAGTCAAGAGTTATAATGAAGTATGGATCTTGAAGAAGCAAAGATAAGAGGGCAAACCACTCAAGTCCAAAAACTGAACTCCATGATCAACAGCCTGAATTAGTCCCCTGAGCCGTAGTCTCAGTACCTTTTAAGGGAAAACTAGCCTAACTTGCATGAGGGGAGGGGTTAGGATATTTCTCTTACTATATATTCCTTATGTATGGCAGTTATCAAGCTTGTTAGCCATCTAATTAGCAAGAATAATCATTTGAATATAAAAAATTCCCAGTAATGTAAACTCCTCTGTGATCTACCTGAGCCTGCTTCCCCATGTCCTTCTGCCTTCCCTTGTGGTGCTCTCCCTATCAGCATCCTCAAGGTATTTTATGATTACTTTTCCTCATCCAAATAGGAAAGTGTCTTAGGATCACCTCTTTCTGATCATCTTACACATCTTCCTTCCCAGCCCATCCCAACACTCAATTGTCCCAAGTACCAAAAATGCTTTTTAAGACTCTAATTTTTGCCATTGCTTTTATAGATAATAGTTCAGCCATTTTCAGTAATTTTTCTTTTTAAAATCCACTAGATATTTTCCATTTCTCTACAGCATTTATTTTAAGCCTTAAACAAAATATTTGGCAAAAATATTATAAGATCCTGTTTTATGATCATTAGGGCCTCATTTCTGCATTTCCCTGGAATCAATGTTTTCTATAATATCCTCACTGCAGCAACAATATTTCTATAGGCAGGACTAGACATCCAAGTGGTCACAGAAGTATATAACATTGGATTTAATTCCATGACTATTTTGAATGGTTTTTTTCCTAAAATCAAAAATGAACATAAGCCCTGTTTCCCCAAAGGCCAACCACTATTAAAATATGGTCTCCATCTTGGTCTTTTGGTTTCTAAAAAGACTCAAGTTTTAAGAATTTCAGGTGGCATGGCATAAATACCCCTCAGGGGCAAGGTAAAGGTCTCTGAGTCTAAATTTTAAAGCTGAAGATACTGAACTCACTCTGGGCCTCCTAGAAGCTATATAAGTAGTAGGAAAGGAAAAAAAATAAGCACTATTCTCTGAAGTTTTCAACTTTACAAGTGTTTATTAAGTGTTCACTGTGGTGGGGAGCCAACATGGCAGAGAGTAGACAGGTGTTTGAGCTCTTCCTGGCTTCCCTCAGATCAACACCAGATCAAACCTCTGAATTGGTTTTGGAGTGACAGAACCCACAAGTATTTGGAGTGTAACAAATTTCCAGGAGAAGAAATTCAGAAAGAACTTCAGGAAAGGTCTGCTTCAATCAGACATGGAAAGGGAGGGGAGGTGGCCCAGTGGAGGTACAGCACAAGGATCCAGGGCAGAGTGGCCTCCATTCACTGGGGGAATCTACCTGGAGGTTTTTAACAAAAATACTTCAATGCTGGCAACTCTATCCTGATTCAGAAGCCAGTAGATCAGCAAATTAGCTGTGAGATATCCAATGCAACTACAAAAAGCAAATAGTGAGCCTCTGAACCCAAGAATAATGTGGGATTTGGCCATACCTATCCAGCCTAGGAAGAAAGTCAGCAGCACCAGTTCCAAGGCAATGTGAAGCTACTGTCACCTGTAGAGGAAGCTTGAGACAATTTCCCCTTTCTTCTAAGAGGAGACCTCAACCTTTAAAAATGAGCAAAAAGAGTTCTGACCATAGATAACTTTTACAGAGACAATGAAGAACAGACCTCAAAACCTGAGGACACCAAAGGCAAAACATCTCCAGATGAAGCCCTAAAGAGTGATATGAGTTGATCTTCACCTCACAGAGCTCTCTTGGAAGAATCCAAAAAGGATATTAAAAGAAAGAAAAAAAATGGGGAAAGGAAATGAGAACTTTGCAGAAGAGCTTGAAAAAGGAAACCCCCCAAAAATGCAAAAATAGAAGAAAATGCAAAAAACTTCATTAGAAAACCTGGAAAATAAATACAGGTGAGACAATCTAAGAATTATTGGACTACCTGAAAATCAAAATGAAAAAAAAAAAGAGCCAAGACAACATCTTTCAGGAAATCATCAAGGAAAACTACTATAATGTCCTAGAACTAGAGGGTAAAATAGCCATTGAAATAATTAACCAATCACCTCCTGAAAGAGATCCTAAAATGGAAACTCCAAGGAAAATCGTAGCTAAATTTCAGAATTATCAGATAAATGAGAAAATATTGCAAGCAAACAGAAAGCAAGACCTAATAGCTTCTACTTTAAAGAACTGAAGGGCCTGGAATATGATATTCTAAAGGACAAAAGAGCTTGGATTACAGCCAAGAATCAACTCTCCAACTACACATTATTTTTCAGGGAAAAAAGATGGTCAGTGAAATAGGTGAAATTCATTTATTTGATGAAAAAACCAAAGCTGAACAGAAAGTTTGATCTTCTAATATTGAAATCAAGAGAAGCTTAAAAAAGTAAAAAGAAAAGAAAAAACTGTTTCTTTTAAAAGTTACAAATTTACATATCTAGATGGAAAGATGATATGCTTAACTCTCAAGATCTTATCTCTATTAGAGGTATACTTAGAAGATGTAGATACAATTTGACTTTACTGTGATGATACAAAAAAGAATCTAGAGAAGGAAAAGGAATTGTACTGTAAGAAGAGGAAAGAAGAGATAAAATGGAATAAATTACATCTCATGAAGAGGTAAAAAAAAAAAATTAAGGGAAAGAAGGGAGGGGAATGAGCATTGTATGAACCTTACTCTCATCAGATTTGGCTCAAAGAGATAATATCAGATGTATTCAGTTTCTAGAGAAACCAATCTCACCCAATCTAGAAGTAGGAGGGGGAAAAGGAAAGGAATACTACAATATGTTGGTTACAATGAATATATTTAAAACAGAGTGATACATAGAGAGTAATGGTAAAAGGCTAGGCAGAATCGATTATACATCAGCTGAAGTAAAAAAAAAAAATCAGGGGTAATGATTCTGATCTCAGTTCAAGCAAAAGCAAAAATAGATTTCATTAAAAGAGATAAGGTAGGAAACTACATTGTGCTAAAGGGTACCATAAATAATGAAGTAATATCAATAAGAAACTTATATGCTCCAAGTAATATATCATCCAAATTCCTAAAGAAGTTAAGAGAGCTGAAAGATGAATTAGGCAGCAGAACTATACTAGTGGGGGGATCTTAACCTTGCTTTATTAGAACTAAGTAAATCAAACCATAAAATAAATTAAAAAGAAGTTAAGTTAAGGAGGTAAACAGAATTTTAGAAAAGTTAGGTGTGCATGTTTAACATATATTGGATTACTTACCATCTAAAGGAGGGGTGGGGAAAGGGTGAGAAAATTAGAACATAAGGTTTTGCAAGGGTTAATGTTGAAAAATTATCCATGCATATGTTTTGAAAATAAAAAGCTTTAATTTAAAAAAAAAAGAAAAGTTAGATATGATAGACCTTTGGAGAAAATTGAATGGAGACAAAAAGGAATATGCTTTTTTTCTCAACAGTACATGGAACCTACATAAAAATCGACCATGTATTAGGGCATAAAAAGCTCAAAATCAAATTCAGAAAGTCAGAAATAATAAATGCATCTTTTTTCAGATCATGATCCCAAAAACAAATCATGTAATAAAGGGTCAGGGGAAAATGGGACCAAAAATTAATTGGAAACTAAATAATCTGATCCTAAAGAATGAGTGGGTGAAACAACAAATCATACACAATTAATAATTTCATCCAAAAGAATGACAGTAATAAGATACCACAACCAAAATTTAAGGGATGCAACCAAAGCAGTTCTTAAGGGAAGTTTTATATCTCTAGACTCTTACTTGCATAAAATAAAGAGAAGACCAATGAATTGCACATGCAATTTAAAAAGCTAGGGGAAAAAAAACAAATTTAAAGAACCCAATTAAATACCAAATTTGAAATTCTGAAAATAAAAGAGGAAATGAATAAAACTGAAAGTAAGAAAATTATTAAACCAATAAAGTTGGTTTTACAAAAAAACCCCAACAAAATAGAGAAATCTTTAGTTGATTTGATTAGAAAAAGGAAAGGAGAAATTAAATTGTTATTATCAAAAATAAAAAGGGTGAACTTTCCACCAATGAAGAGGAGATTAGAACAATAATTTGAGCTATTTTGCTCAACTGAATGCCAATAAATCTGACAATCTAAGAGAAATGGACAAATACTTACAAAAATACACATTGCCCAGATTAAGAGAGGAGGAAATAAATTGCTTAAATAGTCCCACTTTAGAAAAAGAAATTGAAAAAGCTATTAATCAGTTCCCTTACAGAGGGGGATTCAAGGGAATTAGGGGAGGGGGGGGGGCGGAAGCAAATGAAGGTGGCCTAACTATACCAGACCTAAAACTACATTATAAAGTAGTGGTCATCAAAACCATTTGGTTACAGGCTAAGAAATAGAGTAGTCAATCAGTGGAATAAATTAGGTTCACAATACACAATAGTCAATGACTACAGTAATCTAGTGTTTGATAAACCCAAAGACCCCAACTTCTGGGATAAAAACTCACTATCTGACAAAAATTGCTGGGAAAATTAGAAATTGGTATAGCAGAAACTAGTCATTGACCCACACTTAACATCCTATACCAACAAAAAGTCAAAATGGGTTCATGATTTAGACATAAAAAGTGATACTATAAGCAAATTAGAAGAAAAAAAAAGATAATCTACCTCTCAGATCTGTGAAGAAGGAAGTAATTTGTCATCAAAGAATCACTAGAGTACATTATGGAATGCAAAATGGATATTTTTTATTATATTAAGTTAAAAAGGCTTTGTATAAGCAAAACCAATACAGACAAGATTAGGAGGGAAGCAATAAATTGGAGACAAAATTTTACATCCAAAGGTTTTGATAAAAGCCTCATTTCTAAAATATATAAAGAATTGACTCAAATTTATAAGAATACAAGCCATTCTCTAATTTTTAAATGTTCAAAGGATATGAACAGACAATATTCAGATAAAGAAATTAAAACCATTTCTAGTCATATGAAAAAATTCTATGTCACTATTGATCAGAGAAATTCAAATTAAGACAATTCTGAGGTATCACTAAAATTCTCAAATTGATGAAGATGACAGGAAAAGATAAAGATGAATGTTGGAGGGGATGTGGGAAAACTGGGACACTAATACGTTATTGGTGGATTTGTGAACTAATCCATTCATTCTGGAGAAGAATATGGAACTATTCTCAAAGGCTTATCAAACTGTGTATACTCTTTGATCCAGCAGTATCTCTACTGGGCCTGTATCCCAAAGAGATTATAGAAAATAAATTTTGGTATATGAATGTTGTAGAATATTATTGTTCTATAAGAAACAATCAACAAGATAATTTCAGAAAGACCTAAAGAGACTCACATGAACTGATGCTAAGTAAAGTGAGTGAAACTAAGAAAACATTATACATGGCAACAAAATTACACAATGATCAATTCTGATGGACTTGGTTCTTTTCAACTGTGAGGTGATTCAAGCCAGTTTCAATGGTCTTGTGATGGAGAGAGTCACCTACACTCAGAGAAAGGGCTGTGAGAATTGAGTGTGGATCACAACATAGTATTTTCACCACTTTTGTTGTTCTTTGTTTGTATTTAGTCTCCTCTCTCATTTTTTACCCTTTTTGATTTGATTTTTCTTTTGCAGCATGATAATTGTGGAAAGATGTATAGAAGAATTGCACACATGTAAATATATATTGTATTACTTTCTATTTAGGGAAAGGGGTGAGGGCAGAGAGGGAGAAAAAATGGAAGACAAGGTTTTACAAGGTGAATGTTGAAAACTGTCTATGTATATGTTTTGAAAATAAAAAGCTTTATTTAAAAAAAGTGTTCAATGCAAGTTCACTGTTATAGAGATAGAGAAGGATAAAAAGGGTACAGGATATAGTCATTGCTCTTATGGAAGTGACCAATTATAGGGGAAAGATAGGTGAATATACATGGGAAATGAACTAATAATACAGGGTAGAATATAAGGGTCAAATGAAGCCTGTACATCTTCTAGTGTTCAAGAAACTGGCTTACAGGGAAAAAACTATTCAGAAATACTTTTAGTGATCACATTTATTCATAGGATCAAAGAATTTAAATAGAAGGGGACTTTGAGATCATATTGTCCAAAACTTTTATTTTACAAAGAGCCATGTCCATCCCATTCCAATCCGAATCTTAAATTTCAACCCTGGGAATCTAAGGTTCTGATAGGGCAGTTTATTTTATCTTACCTAGAATCATATCTTTGTTATTACTCCTAGCCATTTCCATGCTACTAATAGTATTCTCCTCCTTGCCCTTTCTACTTTCTAGTTTATCTTTAGAATGCAGTCTAAGGGGCAGTTAGGTGGCACAGTAGATAGCACACCAGTCCTAAATCAGGTGGACCTCAGCTAAAATATGGCCTCACTGATTACCAGGTGTGTGACTCTGGGCAAATCACTTAACTCTGCCTCAACCACAACAATTAAAGAATGTAATCTGTTTGAGTGTAGAATTGTCCTATTCATTTAATGTCCCTATTATTCATTACAGTACCTGTTACTAAGTGCTTAATAAATGTTTTTTTTTTTTTTACTCATTCATTTGAAGCTAGGTCCTTGAATTATAGAGCTTGTGCTCTCTTCTATTTACTGAAATCCAATCCAACAAGTAATTATTGAGCTCCTCCCATTCACCAGTCACTGTAGTAGTCAAAAAAAAAAAAAAAAAGATAAGCAATATTTTCCCTCCATGGTCCAGTGTGAGATGATAAGACATGTACAACAGTTAAGAAGTTAAAAAAAGAAATCCCAAGGGAAGAAAAAAGTACTAACCCCTGAAGTATCAGGAATGATTTCAGTAGCAAGTGACCAATTACTGCTCTAAATATTTCTTTATGGTCTCCAAGTTAAAGAGAGATAATAATGAAATGTGTTTCTAAAGGGAATTATCATAATAGATAAAAAATCTCGGAAAACTCTAGTTTTAAAGACTTTCCCCCCCATATAGGCTCAGAATTAAGAGATCATCAATTCAACACCATTTTTACTGATGGTAAAACTGAGACCCAGAGGTTTGCTTAAGGCCACACATGAAAGTTCATTTCAAAACTAAAATTAGACTTCTGTCCAATTCCCAGTCCAATGAGCTTCTCCTCTCTATCACACTAGTTTGGAGCTGTATTCCATTCACAAAATGGGAAATTCATTGCATTCTCAAAACACTGTTCATTATCCTTCTCCTATTAAATTAAAGAGTCTGTAAACAGCCACCTAATAACAATATCCTTCACAGTGAACTAGAAGAAGTCTCTAAAGACAGCCCTCAAGCAAAAAATTTGCTAGGCAGAAATAAATCTCAGTAAAGCATTTAGAGGTGTTCTTAAAAACCAACACCACAATGCAAATCCTATCATCTTCTTAATTGAGTTTTTAATATCAGTAAAAAAGACAAAACAGAGCTGCCAAAGGTGTAAGCAGAAACATCAGATGTGACATAAATATTCACACACCTTCCTCAAAAGCAACTTTTAAACAAGCAGACATTTCATACCCACTTCTGACAGAAGTCCCCAAGAGAGATGTACAATTTCCTTCCCTACCTGTAGATAGAGTCCCAGGAGGAAACAATGGAAAACTGTGACAGCTGTCTCTTTCACTTAGGGGATGACCAACTAGCCCACAGTGGGAGAATAAGGCTTTTCTGTGACAATCAACTCTAACAACTTGTAGTGATCAATCTTGGCCCCAGAGAATACATAATGAAATATATTTCCCCTCTCTCAATAGAGAGGTAGGGAGGGACTCATGGATGCAGAATGTTGCTTATGCTATTAAATAGGCTTGCTATTAGATAGTTGGTTAAATTTACTTGTTTGTTTTTTTCCATATCGGGAAGGAGAGTTCAGTGAGGGGAGGGCCATATTGGAAAATGACTGTGATGTTAAAAGCAGAGATATTAATATAAATTTTTGTGTGTTTCTGTTTCTCTGCCTCTGTCTCTCTGTCTCTATTTGAGGAAGGCACTTGGATTGGTATGGAGAAAAACATCAAAATGGTCAAATGGGTAATTTTGATATTCAGAGCTACATCACCAAATGGCTTCAAAGGACTTCTGTAACCTCCCTCATTCCTCTGCATTTGCACACCCAGTTTGAATGTTTTTATCTGGATACTTTTCCATCCATCTTGTCTTTCATCTTTTTCTTTCTACGATGACTCTTAGATCAAGTCATGATTATCTTCAAAGTAATGCTGGCCCAGCCTGATCTTGAACTTCTCTGACTAACCCATCATTGCCAGTTGTCTGTGGGAGCCTGCATCCAAGTTTTCTCTCTGTCTCTTGTGAGGCTGGGTGAGCCGGGGTATGAAGTATTATGGAATGTTCTATATTGTCATTACTCGATGTGTTTCCATTAGTAGGTTGTCCTAGGACAACCTTAGTTGTATCCTTAAATAAATATTTAGAAATCCTTAATAACTGCTTATTGAATAGATTAAATTAACCAATCCATAAATACCATGGGCACACCAACTTCCAGAATTAGCCTTATGAGTCATTCATTCCCAATTATTCCTGGACTCAAAACCAAATTGCAAAAAATATTTCAAGGTCACTCATAGCAAACCTTGTCCTATTTCATTTAAGCATATTTGTACCACGTTCCAACATGCTTGTTGGATTATCTCCATAAAGTGGTCTAAACAAATTCCCATTACACCATCACAAGACAGAATCTCTATGGATAATAAATCTTTCCTTCTCTTGCTCTGGAAAAAGTCTGAAAAAATGCAGGTCACTTTGCAAAATTTATCCTTGACTAAATCTTCTGGTGAAACTAAAAATAATGTTTTTATTATTATAGTCACTTGTTGATCCCTTTGTTTTTTTCCTTCCTGCTCTCCAAACTCCCTCCTTTTCTTCCTGCTCTATCCCCAATCCCTTCTGTCTGAAACCTGCAAAGTTAGAAGGTGTCCTACCTATAGCTTATCTTCAGATAGCTGTTCTTCCCAGGGCATAATAGAAATTTTGAGTTTAATTTTAATTAGATCATCATGTATTTAGTTATGTCTACATAGTATTTTTTTTAAATAAAATATAAAGTATTAGAGATAGGAAATGGGTTTTCATTTTATTTTTGTACCTCTGGGACTTAATAGAATGCTTTGTGTCTCTCTAAGATGTTTGTTGTGTGATCAGTATATCGCTGTTGTTGTAATTGTAGGTGTTATTGTTGAATCATTTAGTTGTGTCCAATTCTTCATGACCCCATTTGAGGTTTTCTTGCCAAAGATACTGGGTTTGGCATTTCCTTCTCTAGCTCGTAGATAAATTATAGATAAGGAAACTGAGGCAAATACCATTAAGTGATTTGTCCTGGGTTACACAGTTAATAAATGTCTGAGATCCCATTTAACTCAGGAAGATAAGTCTTCCTGACTCTGGGCCCAACACTCTGTCCACTCCATCCCTAGTTGTCTAATATATTTATGTCTAATATAATTTATATGTATGTGTTTGTGTCTACATATATACATATACACTCACAAAGGTTGTCAAACTGTAACTTGAGAGAAGCATTGATATCTATATCTCTGGAATTTTGCCCATTCTTCTTCAAGGAGAATCCTGCCTTGAGGAGAATATAAGGTTGGGCATTCTTTCTCTCAATAGCTAAAAGGAGCACTGAACTAGAATTATATATGTCTGCTACCTAAATGTTGCTGACCAAGAAGCCCAAAATTGATTCACAGCAAAGTCACTTTCTTTCCCACCAAATTCTAGTTATACAAAAAATATGACAAAATTGTGAATAGTATATAAATCCATTTATCCAAGAAAAACAACAAATATAAATTGGGGAAGCTCTACAAATATACAATATATGCAAATATTAAATATAAAAAAATACAAAAGAGTGCATGCATTCTTTTTCTTGAAAAGAAATATTTCAGCTCAAACTAAGGAAGAATTCTTGATTTCATCCTCCCCAAAAAAAATTCCCTCAAAGTCTCTAGAAAAAGAAGCTGAAAATTAGAGATATGTTGAGGAACTGGATTCCCCTACATATTTACACCTCTTCCAAAGATCTTTCTTTACCTCCCTCTCCCCTGCTAATAGTTGGAGTTATTAAGGTGAATGTCTATCGTTTCTCTCTCATCTGATCATTGGAAAGTCTAACCAGTGATGTGGTAAATTAGCAACCATTATACATATACACAAAGATTCACAATACACATATACATATAATATATGTACATATATTATATATGTGTATATATCAGAGAAATTATTTCTCTCTTATTATTAATAACCAATTATTAATTGAGATTAATTTTTTACCATTTCCTCATTCAGAAATAAACCCCTTTAAGTTAATACAGTCAATCTTTGAAGAACATTATTGACCTTGCCCAAAAATATCCTCACCTAGACCATTTTATCTAGGTAGAATTGTTACCCTATTCAACTAGAAAAAACTTACAAAGAGAATCTAGTCTATGTAAATTCCAGTTCATTATATTCTCCAACTCACTTGCATGTCATGGCATCACTTCCCTGATGTCTTGGTCTTCTTAGAAAAATGAAGGACAAACAACAAAAATAACATTATGTTTTACTCAAGCTTTAGTTGGGGGTGGGGGGTGGGGGGAGAGGAAGGATAGATCCTTTGTCCAGATTGCTTGAGGGAAGCATGGGGGGATATGGGAGGGATTCAGAGTTTGGGAATAAAAGGGATATAATCAAAGTTACAACCTTAGCTCCTCATTAGAATAGGTCCACCTCTAATTGTAATATTCATTCTCTCATTAATTGTTAACCAATGAAAGTTGATTACTGCCTGTCAGAAATACCCACTCTTACAAGGGCATATAAATTTTGAAAAGCCTGGATAATTCATTTTTGGTTTGTGAGAGAGAGCCAAATGATAATCCTTTTGTTAATTATTTGCTAGCCATGATTAATAAAAAGATTAATTACCCAGAAATCATATCTCTCAGACTTTTCATTGTCACAATATGTATATTATCTATATATGCATATATATATACCCACATACACACACATACATATATATATACACACTTCCTTAAACACTTTAAAGTTCCATCTACACTATTAATATTTTCCTTATTATTCTCTTAAGTCTAGACAATCAGCAAAACAATAAATCAAGTCCTCATTTGTAGTGTTTGCCATTTTCCAAGGTGTAAATGCTCGCACTGGAAATTTATTTTTTATTATAGCTTTTTGTTTACAAGATATATGCATGGGTAATTTTTCAGCATTGACCCTTGCAAAACCTTCTGTTCCAACCTTTCCCCTCCTTCCCTCTACCCCCTCCCCCAGATGTATACATACAATATATGTATACATATCCATGCAGTTATTTTGCTCACTAGAAGAATCGGACTTTGAAATAATGTAAAATTAACCTGTGAAGGAAATCAAAAATGGAGGCAGACAAAAACAGAGAGATTGGAAATGCTATGTTGTGATTCATACTCATTTCCCAGAGTTCTTTCGCTGGGTGTAGCTGGTTCTATTCATATTGAACAAATGAAACTGATTTGGTTCATCTCATTGTTGAAGAGAGCCATGTCCATCAGAATTGATCATCATGTAGCATTGTTGTTGAAGTATATAATGATCTCCTGGTCCTGCTCATTTCCCTCAGCATCAATTCATGTAAGTCTCTCCAGGCCTTTCTGAAATCCTCTTGCTGATTGTTTCTTATAGAACAATAATATTCCATAACATTCATATACCACAATTTATTCAGCCATTCTCCAGTTGATGGGCATCCACTCAGTTTCCAGTTTCTGGTCACTACAAAGAGGGCTGCCACAAACATTTTTGCACACATAGGTCCCTTTTCCTTCAAGATCTCTTGGGGATATAAGCCCAGTAGTAATACTGCTGGATCAAAGGGTATGTACAGTTTGATAACTTTTTGAGCATAGTTCCAAATTGCTCTCCAGAATGGCTGGATGTATTCACAATTCCACCAACAATGTATCAGTGTCCCAGTTTTCCCACATTCCCTCCAACATTTAACATTAACTTTTCCTGTCACCCTAGCCAATCTGAGAGGTGTGTAGTGGTATCTCAGAGTTGTTTTAATTTGCATTTCTCTGATTAATAATGACTTGGAGTATCTTTTCATATGGCTAGAAATAGTTTCAATTTCTTCATCTGAAAATTGTCTGTTCATATCATTTGACCAATTATCAATTGGAGAATGGTTTGACTTCTTATAAATTAGAGTCAATTCTCTATATATTTTGGAAATGAGGCCTTTATCAGAACCTTTGACTGTAAAAATGTTTTCCCAGTTTATTGTTTCCCTTCTAATCTTGTCTGCATTAGTTTTATTTGTACAAAAGCTTTTCAATTTGATATAATCAAAATTTTCTATTTTGTGATCAATAATGATCTCTAGTTCTTCTTTGGTCACAAATTCCTTCTCCACAGATCTGAGAGGTAAACTATCCTATGTTCTTCTAATTTATTTATAATCTCATTCTTTATGCTTAGATCATGAACCTATTTTGATCTTATCGAGGTGTATGGTGTTAAGTGTGGGTCAATGCCCGGTTTCTGTCATACTAATTTCCAATTTTCCCAGCAGTTTTTGTCAAACAGTGAATTCTTATTCCAAAAGCTGGGGTCTTTTGGTTTGTCAAACACTAGGTTATTAAAGTTTTTGACATTCGGCAGGATGATTTCAGAAAGGCCTGGAGAGACTTACATGAACTGATGCTGAGTGAAATGAGCAGGACCAGAAGGTCATTACATACTTCAACAACAATACTATATGATGATCAATTTTGATGGACGTGGCCCTCTTCAACAATGAGATGAACCAAATCAGTTCCAATAGAGCAGTAATGAACTGAATCAGCTATATCCAGCAAAAGAACTCTGGGAGTTGACTATGAACCACTACATAAAATTCCCAATCCCTCTATTTTTGTCCACCTGCATTTTTTATTTCCTTCACAGGCTAATTGTACACTATTTCAAAGTCCGATTCTTTTTGTACAGCAAAATAACTCTTTCAACATGTATACATATATTGTATTTAACTTATACTTTAACATATTTAACATGTATTGGTTGACCTGCTATCTGGGGGAAGAAGTTGGGGGAAGGAGGGGAAAAGTTGGAAAAAAAGGTTTTGCAATTGTCAATGCTGAAAAATTACCCATGTATATATATCTTGTAAATAAAACGATATAATAAAAAATAAATAAATTAAAAAAAAAAGTTTTTGACTATTTTGTCCTGTGAACCTAACCTATTCCACTGATCAACTAGTCTATTTCTTAGCCAATACCAAATGGTTTTGGTAACTGCTGCTTTATAATATAGTTTTAGATCTGGCACAGCTAGGCCACCTTCAATTGATTTTTTTTCATTAGTTCCCTTGAAAGTCTTGACCTTTTGTTCTTCCAGATGAATTTTGTTGTTATTTTTTTCTAGATCATTAAAATAGTTTTTTGGGAGTCTGATTGGTATAGCACTAAATAAATAAATTAGTTTAGGGAATATTGTCATCTTTATTATATTTGCTCATCCTATCCAAGAGTACTTAATATTTTTTCAATTCTTTAGATGTGACTTTATTTGTGTGGAAAGCTTTTTGTAGTTTTGCTCATATAGCTTCTGACTTTCCCTTGGCAGATAGATTCCTAAATATTTTATACTATTGGCAGTTACTTTAAATGGAATTTCTCTTTGTAACTCTGTTGGATTTTGTTAGTGATATATAAGAATGATGATGATTTATGTGGATTTATTTTGTATCCTGCAACTTTGCTAAAGGTGTGGATTAGTTCTAATAGCTTTTTAGTAGAATCTCTGGGGTTCTCTAAGTATACCATCATATCATCTGCAAAGAATGATAATTTGGTTTTCTCATTACCTACTCTAATTCCTTTAATCTCTTCCTCTCTTATTGCCAAAGCTAGCATTTATAATACAATATTGAATAGTAATAGTGATGATCAGTGCGCAACCTTGTTTCACTTCTGATCTTATTGGGAATGGTTCCAATTTATCCTCATTACACATGATGCTTACTGATGGTTTTAAATAGATGCTACTGATTATTTTAAGGAAAAGTCCATTTATTCTTATACTCTCATGTTTTTAATAGGAATGGATGTTGGATTTTATCAATTGCTTTTTCTGCATCTACTGAGATGATCATATGATTTTTGTTAATTTGGTTATAGATATAGTCAATTATGCTAATAGTTTTCCTAATATTGAACTAGCCCTGCATTCCTACTATAAATCCTGCTTGGTCATGGTGTATTATCCTGGGGATGATTTTCTGTAATCTTTTTGCTAATATTTTATTTAAGATCTTAGCATCAATATTCATTAGGGAGATTGGTCTATAATTTTCTTTCTCTGTTGTCAACCTACCTGGTTTAGGTGTCAGTACCATGTCTGTGTCACAAAAGGAATTTGGTAAGAGTCCTTCATTCTCTATTTTTTCAAATAGTTTATATAACATTGGATTAATTGTTCTTTAAATGTTTGATAGAATTCACATGTAAATCCATCCAGTCCTAGGGATTTTTTCTTAGGGAGTTGATTAATAGCTTCTTTTATTTCTTTTTCTAAAATGGGACTATTTAAGCAATTTACTTCCTCCTCTGTTAATCTGGGAAGCCTATATTTTTGAAAGTAGTCTTCCATTTCACTTAGGTTATCAAATCTATTGGCATAAAGTTGGGCAAAGTAACTCCTAATTATTGCTCTAATTTCCTCTTCATTGGTGTAATGTTCTCCCTTTTCATTTTTAAGACTAACAATTTGATTTTCCTCTTTCCTTTTTCTAATTAAAATTACCAAAGATTTATCTATTTTATTTTTTTCCATGAAACCAACTCTTAGTTTTATTAATTAATTCAATAGTTTTTTAACTTTCAATTTTATCAATTTCTCCTCAAGTTTAGTATTTGATTGGGTTTTTTTAATTTGCTCTTTTTCTAGCTTTTTAAGTTGCAAGCCCAATTTATTGATCTTCTCTTTCTCTATTTTATTCAACTAAGCCTCTAAAGATATAAAATTTCCCCTTATTACTGCTTTGGTTGCATCTCACAAATTTTGGTATGTTGTCTCATTGTTGTCATTCTCTTGGGTGAAATTATTAATTGTGTCTATGATTTCTTGTTTCACCCATTCATTCTTTAGGATAAGATCATTTAGTTTCCAATTACTTTTTGGTCTATTTACCCCTAGCTTTTTGTTGAATGTAGTTATCATTGCATCATGATCTGAAAAGAATGCATTTACTATTTCTGCTTTTCTGTATTTAATTTTGAGGTCTTTATGTACTAATATATGGTCAATTTTTGTATAGGTTCCATGAACTGCTGAGAAGAAAGTATACTCCTTTTTGTCTCCCTTCAGTTTTCTCCAAAGATCTATTATACTTAAGTTTTTTAATATTCTATTTACCTCTTCACAACTTCTTTCTTATTTGTTTTGTAGTTTGATTTATCTAATTCTGAGAGCGCAAGGTTGAGATCTCCCACTATTATAGTTTTCACACTGAAAATTTAACAATTGCTTCTCAGGAGTTAGTACAAGCTGACTCCCTCACACTACTGAGTCTAACTCTCCTATGGGTATTTTGAGTTTAACTCTCCTATGAGTAATAGGTTGTTGAGCTAAATAAGCTTGATATGGCCTTTTTATTGAGATACTCTTAAAATAGGCAAGTTAGTTGATTGGTTTCTTAGCAACTTTGTATGAGCTAGGTTTCTGTTAATCAACTGATCATTTCTATTTGGGCCAGAAACCTTGAAGGTCTTCCCTTCCCAGGTTTATTTTTTTTCTAACTAGGTAAAAAAGGCCATTTTTTCTTATGGATGTGGCCTCATTCAAACTGATACCTGTTAAAGACCTAAGTTAACAAAGTCCAAGGCCTTCCATTGCATCCAGGGCCATCTCTAGTTGTCCTCATTTATATCTTGCCACTGGATCCAGATGGCTCCACAGGAGAAAATAAGGTTGGTGATCTTGTTCAGCACTACTTCACTTAATCAAGTTCACTTATATGTCATGGCATCACCTCCCTGATGTCATGGTCCTCTTCAAGAATGAAGGACAAACAATAATGAGCCCCTTGAATGTCAAGCTTTTTCAACAAGACAGTTACCTTGACAACATTGCCTACTATCATAGCATCTTTTGTTTCTGTCCCAACTCTTCTGAGCTGGAGTCAGAGCTAATTGGTAGATTTCTCAGCTTCTCTCTCAACTAAGAATATTGATGATGAGTAGTTACATTCTTTATTTCATCAAAGATACCAAAACATAAGTCAATGAGTATATTCCAAACATGAGCAAGTATGAAGTAAAGCCTACAGAATCATTACTGGTGAAATTGTATGCATGCAATAGAAATGACATGTGTTGACTCCAGTGAGCTTTTTGTTTAGATCTCAAAGTTCCCAATACATTAGACAGTGTGCAGTTAAAACATTTAGGTTGTGGGTCTCCTTGTAGATGGTAGGGAGTAGTTATAGACTTAATCCTAAGGAGTCCCCAAGGTCAAGTTCTGGTTTAGAGGTTGAAATGGATACTTCTTATCTATCATCTTGTGAGTCTATGCATAGTCTGGTCAAAAACTTCTGCAAGAATGCTTAGGATGTTCAGGAACTGATCACCAACTCATTGCTTGCAATATCCTACTATGAAAGGACTAGAATTAATTCTGATTAATGCAACATTCCAGTGAATGTTAGAGGGACGTATGAGTCATAATGGTCATTTTTTGGTTGACACTGGCAACTTCTTTAGGAAATTTCAAATTCACTTTGATGTATTTGAGGTATTGATAGTCTGTCACTTAAACTACCAAGTACAAGACTTGTCATAGACCTCAAAGATATTTTTCTCAAAAATCTTTCATAAAAGATTGGAAAATGTTGATGATTTAAGAGCCATTTTCTAGGACAGCATTATGGTTTATAGTCTAGATTTTAAACTATCCTTCTGCAGATGTTCCTTTGAATTTTCCATTAATTCCAGCAACTTTTTGTGTTGTCTTTTATTATCTATCTTGACTATAAGTTGAATAGACCCATAAGGAATTGACAATGTGGTCAGGGAGTTGTCCTCAGGGCCTAGGCTTCTTTTTCCTGAACCTACCTCACTTTCCCAAAGTTGGAGAGGAAACATGTGAATTTTTGTATAAACAGCTCAACCTTCCTGGCATCAATATAGCTAAAATGTATATGGTTCTTAAGCATCAAGATGATACAGTGATAGAGTGGCAGTCCTGATGCTAAGAAGATTCATTTTCCTGAGTTCAAGTCTGGCCTCAGACACTTACTAGCTGTATGATTCTGAGCAAATCACTTAAACCTATTTACCTCAGTTTCCTCATCTATAAAATGAGCTGGAGAAAGAAATGGCAAAACTACTCCAGTGTCTGTCAAGAAAACCTGAAATGGGGTCATGAAGAGTTGGACACAACTGAAAAATGACTGAATAACAATAATATAGCTTATGAATATACAATCATAACAGATAGTCGACCTGTTATTTTGATAATTATCCAATGAAACTCTAAATTATTGTAATGTTGGGCCTTTATACCTTCTGTTCCCTTGGTCTTCTCATCTCTACAATGAGAATAGTTTGGTCATTGTTCCCTCTGTCACCTGGGAAGACCCCAAGATTCCTGGGCTCTTGTCTCTGGGCCCTTTCCTGTAGCTCTGCAAGAATGGCCCTAGTTCCTTGCTTTGCTTCTGTGATCCATGCTCTAAAAGAAGATCTGGAGTCAACTGAAGCTGAGCCCTGATGTTCAGTAGTGTTTTTCTCACCTCAATCTTTTGTGATTTCTGTGTCTGAATAACTAGAATGGTAATGGTTGTATGAGGATGATTCTCTACAGTTTGTCTCAGAACTGGTAAGTAGAAGTATATACAGAATAATATTACATATTTATATGTGTGTGTATATATACATATATATATGTCTATTTGTGACTAATAGTAACCATCTCTAGGGCAGGGAGGGGAAGAGAAAATAAAAGAAATTTACATGAATGTACAATTTTGTTGTTGTTGTTGTTGTTTTTATGTGTGTGTTTTATTGTTTTTTGTTTTGCAGGCAATTGAGGGTAAATGTCTTGTCCCGGGTCATACAACCAGAAAGGATTAAGTGTTTGAGGCTGGGTTTAAACTCAGTTCCTCCTGACTTCAGGGCCGATGCTCTATCCACTGTGCCATCTAGCTTCCCTCCCCCCTCCCCCTTTGTACTATGTTATGGAAATTCTTGTTTTATTCCATAAATTAAAAATAATCTTTTAAAATGAGCTTATTGCTAAATTTTCCATTTGAGCCTTTACACCTCAGAAACTGGCAAATTCTACAAATCAGGGATAGATTTCTTGTTTTATTGATTGTTTGGACTTAAGAAAAGGATGAAGAAAAATGTTAATAATGCAGGTTAAATTTAAAAATATGTTGCACAAATTTCCTTCTTCAGGAAGTCATTTATTAAACATTTAGATACACTCTATGATATCTATCTAACAGAGGGAGTATATTTTTGATCTTACAGAAAAATTGGAACTCCCAGATTTAATTGAGACAGCTTATTTTATTTTATTTTAATTTCCAGTTCCAAATTCTCTCCTTCCTTCCTCCCACTCCCTTTCCTATCCATTGAAAAAGCAAGAAATATAATACCCATAATACATATGAAATCATGCAAAACATTCTTTTGGATTAGCCTGTTTTTAAAAAATGTGTGGGGAGAACAATAGCTTCAATTTGTTCTCCGAGTTCATCAGTTCTCTATCTGGAGATGAACTGTATTTTATATCATGAGTTCTTTGGAATTTTGGTAAATTACTGTTGTGTTCAAAGTTACTAACTCTTTCAGGGGTTCATCATCTTTACAATATTGTTACTTTTGTATAACTTATTCTTGAGATTCTACTCAATTCTCTTTGTATTAGTTCATAAAAATTTCCCAAGTTTTTCGAAATCATCCCATTCATCATTTTTTGTAGCATAATAGTATCCCTTCACTTTTGTACACCATAATCTGTTCAGCCATTCTCCAATCAATGGAAACACCCTTAGTTTTCAGTTCTCTGTCACCACAAAAACAGTTGTTATAAATATTTTTACATACTGTTCAAATTTGTACATTATGTGTTCTTTTTCTCTTTCTTTGATCTCTTTAGGCTATAAGCCTAGTAATGATATTGCTGGGCCAAAGTATATGCATGCAATTTAGGCATAGTTCCAAATTGCTCTCTGGAATGGTTGGAGTAGTTCACAGCTTCACCAATAGTGCATTAGTGTCCTTATTTTTCCATATTCCCTCCAGTATTTGCCATTCTTTTCTGTCATATTAGCCAATCAAAAAAGTATGAGGTGGTACCTCAAAGTTGTTTTATTTTATATTTCTCTATTAATGACTTAGAATATTTTCCATCTGACTATTCATAGTTTTGATTTTTTTTCCTCTGAAAACTGTCTTTTCATATCCTTTCACTGTTTAGCAATTGGGGTATGACTCCTACTTTTATAAATTTGGCTCATTTTTCTATGTATTTGAGAGATGAGACTTTTATGTTGCTACAAAGTTCCCCCCCCTTCCCCTGCTTTTTCTTCTAATTTTGATTGCATTGATTCTATTTGTGCAAAACCTTTTTAATTTTATGCAATCAAAACTACTTATTTTAGTTTCTGTGAACTCTTGATCTCTTGTTTAGTCATGAACTTTTCTCCTGTCTACAAATCTGACTTGTAATTTTTTCCCCATGCTCCCCTAATTTGATCATGGTATTACCTCTTAGGTGTATGTCTATGTATCCATTTTTAGGTTATTTTGGTAGGTAGTATAAGATATTGGTCTATATCTCATTTCTGCCAGACTACTTTCTATTTTCACAGAAGTTTTTGTCAAGTACTGAGTTCTTGCTCCAGTAGTTGAGAACTTTGGGTTTATCGAATACTAAGATACTGAATTGACTTGTTTTTTTGTATATTGTGTACCTAAGATATTCAGTTTCTTTGGAGAAATGTCTACTTTGATTAGAAGAACTCTTACTTTTTATATTATTGCTCTTCCTCAGAGGATGGATTAATATAAAATTCCTAGGAATAATAGGTATATCTCTATGGTAAAAATTCTCAGGTAGAAATAGAAAAACTTCCTAATTTGCCTGCAAGTCTTAATATTAGTAGCCTCAAATGCATTCTCTTCAAATCTTTACATTTTTCTGCCCTACTCCTAATGTTAGAGGACTTCAGTTTTTTTCAATTGCAAATGACAGAACACATGACTCAACTACCTTAAATTGTAAGAGATTGTGCCATTTGTGCCTACAACAATACATACACATTAATGCAAACAATAAATGTATAACATTATTTCAACGGTGCTTTATTAGTTTGCCATATTGTACTTAAAAATGCAATATCACAGCAACAGGAATGAATTAAAATCACAAAAAGTACTGACTTTTTATGTATTAATATGTAGCAATTAAGTATTCATACAGCAACATTTAAGACTTCCTTAGAGATATAACATATCAAGAAATTCAGAAATGGCAATACTTTTATGCCAGCATCAGGTAGAAATAAAACCACACTAGTTTGAGTAAGCTCATTATGCTTTCAGAAAATAAAAATTAAATTAAATTCAAAGTACAAAAGGAACAATTCAAGGATACAACCAGGAAGTAATCAAAATTATCTATGGCTCAGAAGAAAATCTACTCACTATAAAAGAAAGAAAAAAAATGCAAATCCCATATCTGAAACTTAGAAAAGCAGCTTAAATATACACATAAGCAAATATAATTTATTAAAAATTAAATATGTACTAAGCAGATAAGTTGCCTAACAGTTTACAATCCAAGTTATATCTTTCCTTCTAGGCCACTGAAAAAAGTTTACTGACACTCAAATGGCTAGCCTGAGAGATAGCATTCATTCAAAAACCAGATAGCGAATGTAGACAAAGTGGGTGTGAGGGTGGCCAAGAGGTACACAAAAGCAAGATGATGAAGAAAATGCAGGAACTTCTCTGAGCTCTTTCAACTTTTCCTCTAAATAACTTTAAAATAATGCCTCAAAACAAATTTTAGAGCAACAGAACCAAGAAAAAGATGAGGCAAAATAATTTTCTAATCCAAGACAACTTAGAAATTTGGCAGAAAAGATATGTTACACTAGAGTAAAAATGGGGCCAAGTCCAGAGAAGGCAACACCCTGGCAAGACAATAGCAGATACTTGTACTCATGGCAAATCATCAGCAGCAATTGAATCAGTAGCATTGGTTTCCAGAACTGTCAGCCCATGGAGAGTAAGGGAGTAGGACAACTAGTCAGAATGAAATTACAATTTCAAGACTGTTGCATTTCCTTTCTGTTGATCCAGGTCACAATCTTAGATTGCAGTCTAAAGCAAGAAGGAGCACTGGTACACCAAATCTTGGTGGTGAAGGAGAATGGATAACTGTTCAAAGTTCCAGGTCAGAAAAGAGTTACTCACAGGTCACAGCATAGGTTAGAAGAGCAGTAATCACATCTCTTCTTGGATCATACCACCTTGGAAGAACTGAAAATGTACAGATTTCCAAAATTAAAAAGCAGCTGCACAAAAAACTTGAAGTTTGAAACAGTGCTTTTTCCACCCTAGGAGCAGAGCCCAATTCTAACTTAAAGTTAACAATCAAGAAATAGACTGAAAATTGAACAAAAAAACAGCAACAAAAGGAACCTGACTTTAGAAAGCTAATATGGTGACAGAAAAGATTAAAACAATGTCAAAATGGCCACATCCAAAGCCTCAAAGAAAAATGTTAATTGTTCTCAGGTGCTCCCAAAAAAAGAATTTAGGAAGAGCTCAAAAAAGGATTTTAAAAATCACATAAGAAAGAGAAAGAAAAAATTAGGGGAAAAAAATGATGGAAGAAAATTATGAAAAAAAAATGATCAACAACATGGTGAAGTAGAAATTTTAAAAATACTGAAGAAAATAAACTTTAAAAAACAAAATCGCCAAATGGTTAAAAAAAAGTATATGTATATATTCACTGAACAGAAACCCTTAAGAAGCATAATTAGCCAAATGGAAAAGGAGATACAAGAGTTCATTGAATAAAATAATGCCTTAAATATTAGAATTGGGCAAGTAAAAGCTCATGATTCCATGAGACATTAAAAAAGAAACAAAATCAAAAGAAGGTGAAAAAAGAAGAAAATGTAAAATGTGAATGTGAAATTAAAAAAAAAAAACTATTGATCTGGAGAATAGGAAAGAGAGATAGTGTAAGAATTATTGTACTCCCTAAAAGCCATGATCAAAACAAAATATTATTTTCCAAAAAATTATGAAGGAAAATTAGCCTGATATTCTACAATCATAGAGTAAAATAGAAAGTGAAAGAATCCACTGATCACTTCCTGAAAAAATTCCCAAAATGAAAACTCCCTTGTAATATTTTAGTCAAATTCTAGAACTGCCAGGTCAAGGAAAAAATATTGCAAGCAGAAAGTAGTAATTCACATACCATGGTGCCACAGTCAGGATAATACAAAATTTAGCAGCTTTCACTTTAAAGGAATGGAAAGTTTGTAATATGCTATTTCAGAGGGCAAAGAAGTTATGATTACAACCAAAAATCACCTGCTCAGCAAAGCTGAGAGGGAATGCTTCAGAGGGAAAAGTGGATATTTAATGAAATAAAGGATTTTCAAGCATTCCTAATGAAAAGACCAGAGTAGAATAGAAACTTTGAGTTTCAAATACAAGATTCCATGGAGCATCTAGATTTCACAGTGGATAGAGTCAGGAGACAGGAGGACCTGAGTTCAAATCTGACCTCAGATACTTAATGATTCTACCTGTGTGACCCTGGGCAAGTCACTTAACCTCAATTGCCTCATCAAACAAAACAAAACAAAATGAAATGAAACAAAACAAATACAAGACTCAAGAGAAATATAAAAAAATAAACACGAAAAGGAAATCAGGAAGAATTCGATAAAATTAAGTTATTTACATTTCTACATAGGACTAAGATAAGTTCTTACTCATAAGAACTTTCTCATGAGATTGGTTAGAAGAATATACATAGACAGATGGCACAAGTATGAATTTAATATGATAAGATGATATCTAAAAAAATAAAATTAAAGAATAAGAAAAAAGGATGCATGGGGAGAAGGGAAAAAGGAGAGGTAGAATAGAGTAAATTATTTGATACAAAAGAAGCACAAAGGAGCTTTTACAGTGTAGTGAAAGATGAAGTAGGGAGGGAGGCAACACCTGGACCTTATTCTCATCAAAATTAGTTCAAAGAGAGAATAACATACATATTCAGATGGCTATAGAAATCTATCTTATCCTACAGGAAAGTAGGAGGGGAAAAGGATAAATGAAAGGTAAAGGGGGGCTAATAGAAAAGAGAGTGGTTTGGGAGAGGTGGTAGCCAAAAGCAAAACACTTTGATGAGGGTCTTAATTTTTGATAAACCTTATTTTGTGGTGGTAAAGATTTAGAAATTGAGGGGATGCCCATCAATTGGGGAATGGCTGAATAAGCACAATTGTGTAAGAAATAACTCCATTGGTCTTTGAAAGGGTTTCAATTTCATTTTAAGTTTCATAACTGTGGAAACTAAATCTTCATCCAATTCTCACATTGTTGTGAACGAATCAAAGTTTCTGGAGATCAATTTGGAATTATGCCCAAAGGGCTATAAAGTAACACATACTTTTTGAGCCATCAATACAGTTATTAAGTCTGAATCCCAATGAGATTTTTTTAAAGGGGGGGACCAAGGGGAAGAACCTATATACACAAAATACTTCTAATAGTTAATTTTGTGGTATCAAAATCTGGGAATTCAGTGAACACCCATCAATTGAGAAATGACTGAACAAGTGCAATTATGATAAAAATGATGAACAGGATGGTTTCAGAAAACCTGCAAAGACTACATGAACTGATGCAAAGTTAAATGAGCAGAACCAGAAGAACATAGTAATAGTGATACTGTACAATGATCAGCTGTGAATGACTTTTTGTTCTCAGCAACACAACAATCCAAAACAATTCTGAAGAATTAATGGGAAAAAAAATGCTATCCACCAAAAGAGAAAGAACTGATTGAGCCTGAATGAGGAACAAAGTATTTTTTTTACTTTATTTTTCCAGTTTGAATTTTTGGGAATTTCTCTTTTCTTTCACATGACTAACATGGAAATGTTAGTGACAGTACTTGTATGACCTATATCAAATTTGCTTCTCAATGAGGAGTTAGGAATTTGGAACTCAAAAAATTTTAAATGAATATTAAAAACAATTTTACATGTAATTGGGGGTGGAAATAAAATATTAAATTTAATTTTAAAAATTTTAAAGGAGAAAAAAGAGAAGCCATAGGATTCACCATCCCTTTAAAACCAGAAAGAGAGAGAGAGAGAGAGAGAGAGAGAGAGAGATTAACAAAAATCTAACTTTAAAGTTGTTCTCAGAAAAACAGAGAGAATGAAAATTTTAACTATAAGTAAGCCCAGCTTTTAGGGAGGAAACAAAAAACTTCCAAATTAAATATTCAGAACTTGCAAAAGGATAAATGAACTTAGTTGCCTTTAAAAAATAAAACAAAGCAAAATTAGTAGTTCCCTTTTTGGAACTTGGAACTATGGGACCATTTAAATCAGAAAATTAGAGGCATTCAGATTGAAAGTATAATATTGCTACTCTTTCCTAGAAGACAAATTTAGGGGAAATTATCATTTTGTTGTAATTCTGCTTATTTATAGAAAATAAACTTTCTAACAACAATGATTTGGGATTATTAGTTCCTCAGCCCATGTTAAGAAAAACTCTTCTCTCCAAGTGTCTTCAAGTACATACAAAGGGATACCGGGCAGTGTAAAAAAGGATTCAACCACTGGTGTTTATGAGAAATAAAAATAAATCTGGAAAATGTCAAATACAAGTAACAAATAACAATAAATAATGGCAAAATTAGAAATACAATTAAACATAAGTAAGACAAGATTTGGGTAAGATCTCCGTTTCCTCATGTCTATTTTTCTCTAGGTATTTCTGCTAGTAGACTGTAACACAATTCATGAGTACTACCAAATTACCAATTACAATTACATATGATAACTGGTATAACAAAAACACCAATTAGATTTCCACTTCTTAATGCATGAAATCAAATTTTGTTAATCAGGCTCATGCAAACACCAGTTCATATAATCTATTAGACAATACTTTTGAATTATATTTGTATTGTATTACATTGTTATAACGATTCTACTAGGAACAAATCACCAACCTGATTTCCTTGTTCTTCCAAGTGAGTATATCTCATCTCATATGAGTAGAAGATTCCCTTTCTGTCTAGGCAGAGGCCATGTGTTTCTGTCTGTGTTCTGGCAAGGTTAGTCTCTAGGAGTCAATCAACAATCTGCTCCAGAAAACAGGTAGGAAAGCAAGAGCCAGACCTAGTCAATACCCAGAAGCAGTGTGATAGCTGGGGCCTCTTATTCTAGCTACATAGTTATAGTTCTAGCTATGGACATTAGTTTATTTTGCCCAACTTCTGCTTGGTGACAGGTGTCCTAATTTGTTTACCAATTATATGATTGGTACCTGTTGACATAAGTTCATGACAAGATTGTTTTCCCAAATTTCCTATTAGCCATTGTTTCCAACACAGGAATCCATATGTTTGTCATTCATGATTATGAATACATAGATGTTGTTTACCAACTGGACCATATCTATAGTCATCCTAATATTGGAAAACAACTTATGAAAAACAAATATCAAGCAAATTTCAAAACATTGCAGAAGGGTGGCCCAATACAAAATGGAATTACTTATATTAATGTAATAAACATTCTCATTACACAAATCAAGCTACTATGAAAAAAATAGTCACACCCCTTCTCTTGACCATTTAGAGGTCTTTAGAGTCTTAAAGAAGGGGACTGCCCCATTCTTTAAAGTGGCCAACTGCTGACTATTTAGATAGATAGTCTTGTGGCTAACATGGAACAAACACTACTTTCTTCTTCTCTTTTTCTCTCTCTTGAGTTTCTCAAAACTTCCACCAATTACTATCCATGAAAAACCTATACTATCCTGTCTGGAGGCTAACTTCCAGTTACTTTCCTCTTTTTCCAAGTAAGGAAGAACTACAACTCCCAGTATTTGAATCCAGCTAATGCCTTACCAGATGTTATTACAAAAGTATCATTAAGCCTCACAAAGGAGAAAACAATGAGCCATCCTTGGACAGAATATCACATAACAAAGATTAAAAGAATTTCTAGTGCTCTTTTTTTATAAATTAGAAAGCAATTTTCAAAAACATCTAACTAGGAATTTTTCCAATATTCCTATGGATAGGATCCACTTATAATAAATGTAATAACTAATATTTAGATAGCAGTTACCATATGCTGGGCTCTCCATAATTGTTATTTCATTTGATCCTCACAACCCTCCAAATTGTTATTATTAATATAAGTTATTATTATCATCCCCATTTTATAATGAGGAAGCAGAATCAGAGCTTTTGTGACTTATCCAAGGTCACAGAGCTAGTAAATTTGAAGGCTGAATTTGCACACAGCCTAGTGCTCTAGCTTTCTATCCGAATGCTTCTAAAGTGTGTGTGTGTGTGTGTGTGTGCAGTATATACAATTAATAGGTTGTCTTAATGTGGCACTGATAGATATCTCCAGAATATTTTTCACTCTTTTCCAAAGTAGACCATGATACTTATCTTGAAACAAAAGAAGGACTACAAGACTGATCATTCTTTCCTTCAGTCTCTGGTAGGGGTAATGGACTAGAATTAAGAATGTCCAAACCTCCTCTAAATATTATTGTCTGAGGTAGTACAATACCATTACTAGGTCTGTATCCCAAAGAGATAAAAAGAAGAAAAGAACCTATATGCACAAAAATATTTAGAGCAGCTCTTTTATGGTGGCAAAGAATTGGAAATTGAGGAGGTGCCCATTAACTGAAGAATGGCTGAACAATTTATATAGTATGTGATTGTAGTCGAATATTCTTGTGCTATAAGAAATGAAGAACAATATGCTTTTAGAAAAATCTAGATAGACTTACATGATCTAATGCAAAGTGAAATTAGCAGAACCAGAACATTTGAAAGGACTTATGATAAAAAATGCTATTCACCTCCAGAAAAAGAATCAATGGAGTTTGAATGCAGATTGGAACCCGTTATTTTTTTTTTACGGGTTTTTTTTTTGGTCTGTTTTCTTTCATCACATGACTAATATGGAAATATGTTTTGCATGACTGCACATGTATAACTTTTATCAAATTGCTTGCCTTCTCAGAGAGAAGGGAGGAAGAAAGATAATTTGGAATTTCTAAAAATGTTATAAGTTCTTTTTATGTATATTATTGGAAAAAAGTGAAATGTAAAATATTAATTATCTAGGGATATGATTTTGTTCTCAGAATTAAATTTCTTTCCTGGTCACTATCCTTAAAGTTAGGGAAATATTAATCAAAGTTTATACTCATAAGCTTATTCCTTTTCTCTCAATGTTTGTTACCCATAAAACTATCACAAATAGCAGGATAGCATAAAATTCCTCAGGCTTAGCAGTACAACAATCTGGTTTTACATAGAAAGCAATATTTATTGGATTGTACATTATTGAATTGGATTGAATAGTATTATCAGTTATTCCCAAACTCTGAAGGCCTTCAATATCCAATCATATCTATTAGTTTTATGACATCATCATCTTTGTAAAATATGCTAGGAAATAAAAGTTTTTGAGTTAAACCAAATTAAAATGACTTTTGTTTTGAGAATTTGATGACATCCTTTCATACAATTGCCATCTACCCTTTTGTCCTTCCCAGAGATATCTAAAAAATAAAATCAAGATCATAATCTATTATCTTAGATTATAAAATTTTATCCATTAAAACAAGAATGTTTGAGTATTTATGATGTGCCCAAGATGGTGTTCTACACTTAAGAAAGATACAGAAGTATAAGATACCACCTTTTAAGGGATGAGCTCCCAGGAGGGGGGAGAGGGAAAGAGAAAAGACTCATATACATGAAACACAATCAGTATAAAATGGTGCATAATTAAGTACTAGGCTGTAGTGTTTGGGAACTGTATATCTCTTCCTTCCCTTGCTTATGGAAAATCTCACAAAATTAAACACTTACTAAGATAACTACATGCTGAAAATAATACTGTCCAGAGTACTGACAAAGTGAAGTGCAATTATACTAGGAAGAACCAGCTTGAAAAAAAATTTTAGTCAGTTGATGTCAAATCATTGCCAATACTAGGCTCCTATATAGTTTTGGAGAAATCTGTTTCCAGACCAGTCAGGACAGGGAAGAGTGTGCTACTTTGGGGAAAAGATTGGTTTTAGAGGCAGAAGACATGAGTTCAAATTCCAGCCCTGCCATTACTATGTGTGACTTGAGCAAGTTATTTGAGTTCTCTGGGCCTCAGCTTACTCTCTCACAAACAGGAGGATTTGAGGCTAAATATCTTCTAAGATCCTTTATAGCTTTTTATCTGTGATCCAGCAAAGCTATCAAAAGCAAAATATGTGAAAGAAGTACCTGTCAATGATAGAAAAGGATAATATAGTTGACATTTATATAGTGTTTTCGGGTTGTAGTCAGTTCTTTTAAATACTAATATTGTCCCTATAATGGTATATGGCTGTGAATCATGGGAGACATGCTTCTTCATCTGAGAAGAATAACAATTTCTAGTGGCTTAAATGGCAAAAGGCATTCCCTGGTTGTAAGTAAGCAAGTGAAAGCACATTTTCAATGATGACTTGAATGGGGAAAATGGCCTAAAAGACCTCATAAAAGATATGTGTGACCAGACGCGGTAGTGAACTGGTCATATAGTGAAAGTAAAGGGACAAATTAAGTGTGGCACTGTTATCCACAAATAGAAAAGTTTGCAGCACAGTGGGTGGATGCTCTGTAGTGTGTGTGTATATACATACATACATATATATGTAGACATATGTGTATATATATATATATATATATATATATATATATATATAGCATAACATAGTTTATATATGCATGTATATGGTTGTTATTGTCATTTGTCATCATGTTCAACTTTCTGTGACCCCATTTGGGTTTTTGGTGGCAAAGCTACTGGAGTGAGTTGCCATTTCCTTCTCCAGCTCATTTTACAGATAAGGAAAATGAGGCAAACAAGAATAAGTGACTTATCCAAGGTCACATAATAAATAAGTGTCTGAGACTGTATTTGAACTCATGAAGATGAGTCATTCTGGTTCTAAGCACAGTGTTATATCCACTGTGCCATCCAGCTGCCCATATGTTTATATGGGTATATGTATAAACACATGTACATGTACATATGCCTACATATGTACATACATTATATTGTGTGTACTTACCTATATCTCCGTATATATACACATATATACTTATACAGACACGTTCATACACGCAGACAAGGAATATACAACTTAAGTACTGGTGGAGAAAGTACTCACACTGTTAAGATCACGGAGCCATTAAAGTATGATTAATCAGCCTACGGATCAATCAACAATCATTTACTAAGCATTTACTATTGCTTGGACTTTTTTTATTTGCTAGAGATGCAAAGAAAAAACAATAACAATAAATTTCCCCAAGGAACTTGCAATCTAATGGGATGAGGATAGCATGGAGAGAGAGAGAGAGAGAGAGAGAGAGAGAGAGAGAGAGAGAGAGAGAGAGAGAGACAGAGAGAGAGGCATAATGCTCTCATGCCAAATATCTTATTCTGGCACTGCAAGGTTGGTTCACAAGGAAAATTTGCTATTTTTCCATGGTTCTAGTGGTAATTCTGTGGGTAGCAATCCTTCTAACAGCATAGTCTTGAATATCCACTGGTATATTTTCCCTGTCCAATCAGTCAGTAGTTTCAGTTAATTCTTAGGAAAGGCATTAATTCAAATAGCATAGGAAAAAACAATTGCCACAGAACATTTCCTCTCTAAGCCTGCGGCACACTCTTCCAGAATTATAGTCTATGAGGGAGAAGAATGGATACTAACTTAAGTATAATCACAGCAAGGCACAGATATAGGGATCATAGTCGACCAAAGCAACTTACAGAACTAAAACTGTAGGGCCTTTACATCCTTTCTTTCTCCAAAAAGTCATTAGGAAGTTTTCTGTGGGCCAAATCAGTGGAGTATCAGTGATTGACTACTTATTGTGCCAATTAGCTGAAATCATTCTTCAATCCACTAATATTGACCTCCTGGCTATTCCATCAAGAAGACATTCCATCTTTTAACACTGAGTTTTTTTCTCTGACTGCCCCCCTTACCTTTGAATATTCTCCCTTCCCTGTTGTACATACTTATTTTCTTGGCTTTAAGTCCCAACTAAAATCCAAAGTAGAATTTTACTGAAAGTCTTCCCCAGTGCCTCTTAATTCTAGTCCTTTCTTTCCTACTATAATTTTAGTTATTTCCTACTATACATATATATAGCTTACTTTAGATACATTTCTTTGCATGTTGACAGGGACTGACTTTTGCCTGTTTTTGTATCCCCTGCACTGAGCATGATGTCTGAGGCATAGTAGGTGTCTAATAAATGTTGAATGATCAATTGATTACAGCTGCCCATCAAAGAATTCTAGTCCAGAGAATCCAGTGGATCAATCCATGTTGCAAAGATGCCCTGGTCCAGCCTGGTAGCAGTTGTTCAACAGAAAATTAATTTGCCTGGCCCAATCTAACAGTATCACAGGAGTCAAGCAATCTGCCTGGTCCTGTCCAATGGCATCTAAACTTGATGAAGAATCAGTTCTATAGCTAGCCTAGTAATGGATGAACACATCTGTAATAGGCTGAGGCTTGAGTTGATGCACTGAGGTCCCAAGCATGTGAGGTCAAATAGTAATTGGACCATACTCTATTAATATATAAAGAATGGCCCCCACCCACTCTTTGTGCAAGTCCTCATGTGTTGTATAGGAAATGACAATTTTGGTGGGTGGAGGCTGAGGGGCAGGAAGAGGCAGGGAGGGACTGCTGACTGGTTTCTTGTAGCAGCTGCTCACATTGCTATCGCGACCCCCCTTCACCTCTGATTCCCTTTCACCTTCGCATCTTTAATAAGAATAAAGAATAAGAATAAAGATTTTCCCCTGACCTGAATTCCTGACTCCAGCTGATTTTAAATATGTGGTCATCACACACATCTGGTTGAGAATATAACCCAAGTGTCATCCTAAACTCCTCACTCTTTTTCACCCTTCATATCTAATCTATTGCCTAGACCTAGTGATTTTATCTTTATAATATCTATTGTACAAGCCCTTTCTTTCCTCTGACATTGCTGCCATTCTGACTCTCTGATACACCTTTATCACCTCAGACCATCATTACAGCCTGTTTGTTGGTCTTCCTGCCATGACTCTTGTCCCACTACCATGCATTCTCTATTTAGCTTTTAAATTTATCTTCCTAAAGCGGAAGTCTAAACCTATGACACCCCTCTACTTATTTCCTATCATAACCAGGATCAAATATAAAATCATCCATTAGCATCTAAAGACATTTATAATTTACTCTATCTCCTTTTCCCTTCCTGTGTGATTATTATAGTTACTCAATTAATCAACATACATTTACTAAGCAGCTATTATAAGCTAGGCAGGGGCAGCTGGGTAGCTCAGTGGATAGAGTACTAGGCCTGGAATCAGGAAGACTTGACTTCAAATCCAACCTCAGACATTTACTAGCTGTGTGACTCTGGGCAAGTCATTTAACCTCTATTTACCTTAATCCACTAGAGAACAAAATGGTAAACCACTCCACTATCTTTGCCAAGAAAAACCCATAAACAGTATGTGTTGATGGGGCTATGAAGAACTAAGAATTCATGACTGAATAATAAATGTGCTAGGCATGATACCAAGCAGTTGGGATACAAAAAGAGGCAAAAGTCAGCCTTTATCCTCAAGAAACTCACAATTTAATGGGAGATACAACAAATAAACAAAAAGATTCAAAAAAGCTATCTAGAAGCTACATAGGAAATAGTTAACAAAAGGAAGAAACTAGAATTAATAGGTACTAGGAAAGACTTTCTACAGAACATAAGATTTTAGTTAGGATTTAAGGGAAGCCAGAGAAAGCAGTAGTAAAATGAGATGCAGAAGAACATTACAAACATGAGTAATAGTCAAAGAAAATGCCTGGAAACAAAAGATGTATCTTCTTTGATAAACAAGGCCAGTGTCATTATCAAAGACTCAGGGATGTAGTGAGCAAGTTGTAAGAAAACTGGAGAGAGCTAAGTTATGGAAGGCTATGAATGCCAAATAAGGTATATTGTATTTGTTTCTGGAGATAATTGAGAGCCATTAGAGTTTATTGAGTAGGGTAGTGACACAATCCGACTAGTACTTTAGGAGAATCACTTTAGTGCCTGAATAGACAATGGGCTAGAATGGGGAGAAATCAGAGGCAGGCAGACCTTTACCCTGCTCCCCAACAGGCTATTGCACTAATTGAGGAAGAGGGGATGAGAGCCTGCACCAGAGTGATGGACATGTCAGAAGAGAGGAGAGAGCACATTCAAGAGATGTTGCAAAAGTGAAATCAAGAGGCCTTAGAATCAGATTGGATATAGGAGATGAGACATAGTGGGAACTATAGGATAACTCCTAGACTGGGAGCCTGAGGGACTGAGAGGATGGGATAGCCCTCTTTAGGAAGAGGTTCAGATAGGAATAGGGAGGGTTTAGGGGGAAAGATAATAAATTCCATTTTGGACATATTGAGTTTAAGATGTCTATTGAACATCCAGTTCAAGATGACTGAAAGGCAATTGGAGATGTGAGGTTGAAATTGTGAGATTAGCAGAGAGATTGGGGGAGGAAAAGAGTATTTAAATCATCAGTATAGAGGTGGTAATTAAATCCAAGGGAACTGATGAGATCATCAAGTGAGAGGGAAAAGAGGTGAGGGACCTGGACAAAACCCTGAGGGACATGATATGGATGAGTATCCAATGAAGTAAACAAATAAGGAGTGGTCAGATAGGTAGAAGGAGAACTAGAAGAAAGAATGATGTCCTTAAAAACCTAGAGAGAAGAGAATAACAAAAACATTGTCAAAGGCTGCAGAGGTCAAGAAGAATGAGGACTGAGAAAAAGTCATTGGATTTGGCATTAAGAGATCATCAGAAACTTTGGAGTAAGCAGTTCTTGTGGAATGATAAGTTTGGAAATCAAATTTTTTAAAAGTTGAAGAAAAAGTAAGAGGAGGGTTACAGGAGGGTACAGGCATCTATTATAGAGGGATGTTTTTTCTTTTAAATAGTATTTTATTTTTCCAGTCACATGTAAAAACAAATTTTCATTTTCATTTTTAATATAATTTTGAGTTCCAAATTTTCTCCTCCCTCCCCTTTCTTCCTTCTTCCTAAGAGAATAAGCAATTTGATAAAGGTTATATATACACAATCATGTAAAATATTTCCATATTAGACATGTTGTGAAAGAAAAACAAAATTAAAGAAAAAACATATAAAATTAAAGAAAATTACTCAGATTTCATCAGTTCTTTCTCAGGATTTGGATAGTAGTTTCCATCATGAGTGTTTTGGAATTGTCTTGAATTGTATTGTGGAGGAAGAGCTAAATCATTTATGTTTGATCATCATACAATGTTGCTATTACTATGTACAATGTTCTCTTGACTGTATTCACTTCACTTTGCATCAGTTCAAGTAAGGCTTTACAGGTTTTTCTGAAAGCAACCCACTCACCATTTCTTACAGCACAATAATATTCCATTACATTTATATACCACAACTTGTTCAGCCATTGCTCAATTGTTGGGCATCTCCTCAGTTTCCAATCCTTTGTCACTACAAAAAAAAAAAAAAAAAGCTGCTATAAATATTTTGTACATGAAGGTCCTTTTCCCTTTTTATGATCTCTTTGGGATACAGACCTAGTAGCAGTATTTTGGTCATGGTTGCAAATTGTTCTCCAGAATGGGTGGGTCAGTTGTCAACTTTACCAAAAATTTAACATACACAGCTTTCTCAAGGAGTTTAGCTATAAAGAACAGTAGAGATTTAGGATGATAGCAGGAATAGAAAGATCAAGTGAATTTTCTGAGGAGGAGATATGGGAATGTTTATAGCTAGTAAGGAATAAGATAGTAGATAGGGTGAGACAGGAAAAGTGATAGAGTAGGGATGGTGGCAGGGACAATCTGCTGGAGAAAATAGGATTGAATAGGATCATTTGAACAAGTAGAAGGGTTAGCTTTGGTAAGGAGTAAGGCTATTTCATCATGTGAGACAGGGGTGAAAGAAGAGATAGAAGCAGAAGGCACCTGAGTAATAAGAGATGAGGAAAAGAGGGAGAAAAAGGAGACAGTGGAGAATAGCTTCAATATTTTCTATAAAATAACAATAATAATAATAAATAATATTTATATAGTGCCTATTATATCAGGCAATTTGCTAAGAACTTTAAAAATATCTTATTTGGTCCTCAAAATTACCCTCTAAGGGAGATATATTACTATTCTCATTTTACAGATGAGGAAACTGAGATTAAGTGATTTGCCTAAAGCCCAGACAGGCTACTAAGTATCTGATGCAGGATTTGAACTTAGGTCTGGGTGACTCCAGAATCTGTATTCTATTCACTGTACCATCTGGCTTGCCCAAAGGTTTGGCAGATTTGAGGAAGGATGAAAAGGTTTATAAGAGCAACTGTGGAGAGTGGGATAGTAGGTTGATAAGGAAGATATAGAGGGCTTGCCTAGTAGCAGTGAGGTTCCAGCTGGCACTGACCCTCTTATTGTTCCTTTCAAAAGACATTCCAACTTCTAAATCTGGGCATTTTTGCTGACTTTTTCTCATGCCTGAAATTCTCTCTCTTTATTTTCAGTTCCTGGCATCTCTGATTTCCTTCCAGCCCTAGCTAAAATCCTACCTTCTACAAGAAGCCTCTTCTGAGTTCTTTTAATGCTAGTGACTGTCCTCTGTTTGATCAGCTCCCATTTATTTTGTATATAGCTTGTTTATACATAGTTGTTTGTGTGTTTTCTCTCCTATAAGACTGAGAGTTGCTTTAGACCAATGAATGGAGTTTGTGTGGGGTTTTTTGCCTTCCTTTGTAACCTAATTTCTTGATATAGTGCCTAATGAGTAGTAGATTTATTAAATATTTGTTGATTGAATGACTGCTTATTTAGACCTTTTTCACCTTTTACTTGGACATTATAATCTCCTAACTGAACTGCCATTACCCAATTTATCCTCTCTCCAATTCATCTTCCACATAGATGGAAAAAAAAAAAAAAACTCAACCCCAACAACCTCAAAACTTTGACCATGGTACTTCCCTGCTCAAGAAACTTCAATGGCTCCCTATTATCTCAAAGATAAAATTAAAAGTCCTTAGTTTGGGGGCAGCTAGATGGTGCAGTGAATAACATATTGGCCCTGGAGTCAGTAGGATCTGAATTCAAATCTGGCCTCAAACATTTAATACTTTCTACCTGTGTGATCCTGGGCAAGTCACTTAACCCCAATTGTCTACCAAAAAAAAATCCTCCTCAGTTTGGTTGTCACAATCTAAATCCAGATTTAGTACTGGATTTGGTACTTTTCCAAGTACTTTTGGGAAAAGAGTACCTTTTCCACATACTCTTGGAGAACTTTTTCAAGATTATTATCTCAAACCCCAAAAAGTGATCTGATAGTTATTTCCCACAGTCATTCCACCATTGGCCTCCATTTTTTAATTCAGGCTTTCCCCTACTAGATTGTTACATCCCCACGCTTAACTCTACTTGACAATTTAGTTTTCTTCCCAGTTCAGCTCATGAGTTACCTTTTTTTTAGGACAGCTTTCCTGAGTCCTCTATTTATTAAGGAGTTGAGCCAGATAATTTCTTTTTTTAATAGTATTTTATTTGTTCCAATTTTATGTAAAGACATTTTTAACATTCATTTTAAAATAAAATTTTGAATTCCAAATTTTCTTTTCCCTCCCTATTCTCTCCCCTCCCTCAGATGGTAACTTGATAGAGGTTATAGATATGCAGTTTATTAGGTTTGACACAGGGCAGGGAGTTGTGGGAATCCCCTTTTGTTCAGTGCAGATCCTTCATAAATGAATTTACAAACCCAAAGAGTTAAACTGGCAAAATAAGTTTATTATTAGAACTGATAAGTTAGCTTTTGCAGGCTGATTTTCTTAGTGACAGGGTCCTGAAAGAGAAGTAAAGATCTGGCAGAGAAAGAGAAAGTTTCTAGCAGAGAAATCCCAACAGAGAGGTAGATAGGGTCTGGTTAGGGAAATAAGTGAGAGAGAGAAAGAGGGAGTAACACTGAAAAGAGAATGTTTTTTCAGCAGGCAGAGGATTGCAGCTATGTCAAGGAAAGGAAAGGAAAGGGGGATAGGAGCCTGAACCAGAGTGATGGACATGTCAGAAGAGAGAATGGGGCACATTCAAGAGATGTTACAAAGGTGAAATCAAGAAGCCTTAGAATCAGATTGGATATAGCAGATGAGAGATAGGTGGAATATAGGTAACTCTTGGATCGGGAGCCTGAGGGACTGGGACTCATTAGAGTTGGATAGAATCTTAATCTCCAGTTTGGGCTAAGTAAGAGTGGTCTTGGACTCAACTAGTCCCACCCACTTTATCTTGATTCCCTGAAGGGAGAGCTTCTCTGAGAGAGTTTCCCAAGCTTTTCCCCCAAAGTCACAGAGAGAGAGAGTTTCAGGGCTCCCCTCGTCACAGTCATGTAAAAACTATTTTCATATTAATCATGTTGTGAAAGAAGAAACAGATTGCAAAACAACTACAGTTTGCAAAAGGAAAAAGAAAAAAACACACAGACAAAAAATGAAAATAGCATGCTTTGATCTGCATTCAGAATCTATCAGTTCTTTCTCTGGAAGAAACCTAGATAATTTCTAAGGTACTTTCCAAATCTAAAATTGTGTGATGAATAAAAATCTTTCCAGCCAGCTGCTAAATTCTGAGGATAAATGCTAAGAATTAGACAAAGTCCCTTCCCTCAGGGAGCTTTCAAATCTAGGTGAAGAGACTAGATTAACATTTGCATATTCTATTCTGGTCTCATTAGTCATGAGGTAAACACAAACACTGAACACAAAAATCATATTGTTTCTAAGTGTATTCACATAACTGGACCATAGGATTGGACAGATCAAGTATTCAATCTGTTTATGATTCCCTGAGACCTAAACAGATAATTAGAGATGCATCTAATAAGACTAACATTCAATTAGAGGAAAACTTAGGTGGTAAACTCTGTGGTGCTAGGTCTAAGTGGTTATGGAGATCAGAGGGAAAGAGATCACTGTGGATTGGTCAAGGAAGACTTTCTGTAGCAGCTAGGGATGAGCCTTGAATGTTGAGCAGATTTGGAGCAACAAAGAAAGGAGGAGATGAGATATTGTTGAAAGCAGAGAGAAGATGCCAGAATACAGAAATACAAATGATTGTGCAAATAAAGTCAGAACCAAACAATTAGGAAAATATTAATTGCTCATGGGTAGGCCAAGTCAATATAATAAAAATTAGAATTCTACCTAAATTAATCTAAATTAGTGTCATATCAAACTATCAAAAATTATTTTGTAGAGCTAGATAAAGTAATAACAAAATTAATCTGGAAGAATAAAAGCTCAAGAATATCAAAGGAATTAATTTAAAAAACTGCTAAAGAAGGTGGTTTAGTTATTATACCAGATCTCAAACTGTATTATAAGGTGATAATTACCAAAACAATCTGGTGTTAGCTAAGAAACAGAGTGGTAGATTAGTGGAGTAGATTAGATATAAATTATATTAAATGATCATAATAATCTAGCATTTGGCAAACCTAAGCTTTTGGAACAAAACCTCATTATTTGATGAAAACTGCCAGGAAAACTGGAAAATAGCATGACACAAACTGCATCTAGATCCACATCTTACATCAAATACCAAGATAAGCAAATTAAAAGAGCATGGAATAGTCTATCTGTCAGATTTATGAATAAGAGAAGAATTTAATACCAAATAAGATATAGAGATCATTACAAAAGTAAAATAGATCATTTAATTACATAAAATTTAAAAGTTTTTTGCACAACCAAAACCAATGCAATCAAAATTATAAGGAAAACAGAAAACTGGGAGAAAATTTTGCCACAATTATTTCTGATAAAGATCTCATTTCTCAAATATATAGAGAACTGAGTCAATTTACAAGTCATTACCCAGTTGATTAATGGCCAAAAGGATACAAACAGGCAGTTTTCAGACAAAGAAATCAAAGCTAACTATAGTCATATAAAAAATGCTCTAAATCACTATTGATCAGAGAAATACAAATCAAAACAAGTTGGAGGTAGCACTTCATACCTATCAGAGAGGCTAATATGACCCCACACACACACAAAAAGAAAAATGTTAGATGTTGGAAGGAATATAAGAAAACTATGTGAGAAAACTGGAACACTAATGCCCTTTTGGTAGAAAGTTAACTGATCCAACCATTCTGAAGAACAATTTAGAACTATACCCAAAAGTTTGTAAAACTGTGCATACTCTTTGATAAAATAATATCAATGCTAGGTCCGTATTCCAAACACATTCAAAAAAGAGAAAAGAACGCAATTGTACAAAAATATTTATAGCAGTTCTTTTTGTGGTGACTATGAATTGGAAATCAAAGAGATCAAAGAGTTGGGGAATGACTAAACAAGCTGTGGTAAGATTGTGATGGAATGTTGTTTTGACAATGCAGGATGCCAAATGACAAGCAGGATGATTTTTCTGAAATCATTAAAGACCTAAATGAACTGATACATAGTGTAGTAAACAGAACCAGAAGAATGTCATCCATAATAATAGCAATATTGTTTGAATAAAAACTGTGAATGATTTAGCTATTCTCAGTAATACAGTAATCCAAGAAAATCTCAAAGGACTAATGATGAAATATACTAGCCCCTCTAGAGGAAAAACTGATATTTCTTGAATACTGAAGCATGCTATTCTTCACTTTCTTTTTCTTTTTTCCTCTTATTTAAGTCTTTTTTGTACAAAATGAATGATATGGAAATGTTTTACATAATTGCACATGTATAACTTACATCTAATTGCTTACTATCTCAAGTGGGGCGATGGGAGGGAAGGAGGAATAAAATTTAGAATTCAAAAGTTTGAATAAATTCTTAATTGGGGGAAAATAAATGATCATTTGTGTCTAAGAGACAAGGAGGACAGCATCCTGGATAGAGCAGAGAAAGTTAGTATGAGAGGAAATGAGACTGGCAAGATGCCAGACCATATAATCAGGTCTCCCTTCTGAACTTCTCAGGTACAGATATAAAGAATGGGTCCAGTTTCTTCCATTTTGTGACTGGGAGCTTCTTTGGTTAAATCCCCATCCTTATTTTATTCACAAAACGTTAGAGGGAAATTTATTAATGAAACTTGTAATATCCTGGATTCCAAGAGAGATCCATGTTAAATTATGATCTCTGTGTCCTCATACTGACTAGAAGTGTTACTTTTCACTTCCATATATGGAAATTGTAGGAATGGAGTGAATCACATTGACTCCATCTTGTGATTCAATTTTAGATTTTGTAATTAAGTTCCTTTTCTTCCATTTGAATCTAGTGCAATTTGTCTTGCAAATAAACTTTATTTGATTATGAGAATTGTGAGAAAATTTTATTGCATTGTTTGAATGTAACCCTGCATGCATGGGAAGCTTGACCATCTCTACCTGTTGCTTAGAGACCTTAAAAAAGGATCTAGGTTATGGGGACTAGAAACCCAGTCAGATGCAAAAATTGATGCAAGGAGTACTCATATACATCTCAAACAATGCATGTGTACTTTTCAAAAATTCCTCCCATACTGATCAATCAGTTTTTCTTTGTTCCTTTGATTGGAAATGGATACATCTTTTTTTCTGATTATAGGGAATTGTAGTTATCCTTCCTCCAATTAGAAATCAGATTATCTAATTCTGTATCCTGGTTTATATCTTATTAATTGTTTTATTTTAATTCATAAAAATCTGTAATCTCTTGTATTCAGGATCTAGTTGTGAGATATAATTCATTTGGACCCCTACTCTATTCCAATCAGAATTAGTCAGTTTGCTATAATCCCATAGGAGTAATGAATACAAATTCTGTATATTAAGCCCCAGAGTTGTGAGTTACAGATTATAAATTCACTTGCTTAATCATAGGTAACTAAGTTTTTCCTTGTTCTGGTGACCAAATCTAGTGTGACCCAGGTGACTCAATTATATGGAAAATCCTCCAACATATTTTTTGTACCTCTGGACCACTCTCTCTTGCCTAATGTGAGCAGGTAACCATCTTATGACCATTTATTGGAGATATCCCATGAGTCACCCAACCTGAGGCATCCTCCCTTTCCCCTTGCTGACATAGCATTTTTAGCTGATATATCATTTTTTGGCCCATGAAGCAAGATGTATCAACCAATGGCATTCTATACTTTGTATAGCCTCTTTAGAATGATCAAGTACCAGATCTGATATATTTACAAAAATAAAGTCTAGAAGAAGGTGGCATCTCAGCATATAAGAAAGATCTAAGATTCACTTGATTAGAGGGGGCCATGGACCCTTTAATAAAGTGCCATTAGCTCAGAGTTCTGCCTCAGTGTCTTTTATTGTAGATTGGATGATTATAATCCCCACATAGGACCAAGATGAGAAGATCTAGTCCCAATTTGTTATGCAATTAGCAAGCATTGCTTAATAAATCAACATGCTTGGAAGCTTGGACCTTTGTTTCCTCAGTTATTTCAGATTTCAACCATCAACTCTGTAAAGAATATGATTGGCCTCTGCTCTAGTTTCCTTTAATGGTCTCTGCCTCTCTAGTCATTATCTCTACCTCTGCTACAAGTTAAAAATCTTATCTCAGACTAATCATGGATATATGAACCTGCCCATTGGATTATATCCAAAATTCATCCCTCAGATCAGAGTAAGCTCTGTGAAGATGCTGAGAGCAGTCCTACTCTTTTGGGAAAACCTAGAGGATCTTAAAAGTTCATGAAAGTAAAAGGTTGGAACTAGAGAAGTCATATAAGTCAAAGAGGAAGAGGAAGGTACTTGTCCACACAGGCAGATAGGATCCCAGTACTGAAAGACATGGGAAATTACCAAGACAAAGACAAAGGTATGGGAGCGTAAGATGGGGATAGAATGGAACATGGTGAGAAGCATTTACTCAAGGGAGTGAGGAAAAAATCCAGTTATTACAGCTGAAAAGTAAGGTAAGGACACAATGATGAGTCATAGAGCTGTAAATAGCATGCAGTCTTTTGATCTTTGCCTATGTTAGAATTATCTCCCCAATCTAGAAGGATTTCAAAGTATCCCACTGATCTTAATGACTGAAGAATGGGAGAAAAGCTTATAGGAAGAACATCATAGGAAGGAAGGTCCTTCATTATTGAAGAGGACCAATGACATTAGGAGGGTAATATCTTGACTTGCAAGTGAATTTAAGTGAGACAGAGTTTAAACTGTCATCAGCCCCACTCTGTCCTCCAGAGACATTGGAGTCCAATGACAAGACATAGGTCAAGGTGACTGATGGGGGCCCAGGATTCAGTGGGAGATCTCGGACTTTTTAAGCTAAGGTCTTTCCCATGTCTCCGTTTGTTGAGCAAACATCCATTTAGTAATTAAAGGCTAGGTTAAGATTAAGTCAAAAGCAATACTAATCTATTTATTTAGTGCTATATCAATCAGACTCCCAAGAAACTATTTTAATGACCTAGAAAAAATGACAAAATTCATCTGGAAGAATAAAAAGTCAAGAATTTCAAGGGAACTAAATAAAAAAAAAATCAAATAAAGGTGGCCTAGCTGTACCTGATCTAAAACTATATTATAAAGCAGCAGTTATCAAAACAATTTGGTATTGGCTAAGAAATAGACTAGTTAATCAATGGTCACAAGACAAAATAGTCAATAACTATAGCAATCTAGTATTTGACAAACCCAAAGACCCCAGATTTTGGGATAAGAATTCATTATTTGACAAAAATTGCTGGGGAAATTGGAAATTAGTATGGCAGAAACTAGACATAGGTTTTGCAAGGGTTAATATTGAATAATGACCCATGCATATGTTCTGTTAAAAAAAAAAAAAAAAAAGCTAAAATAAAAAAATTATTTAAAAAAAAAAAAGATTAGGTCAAAAGATGGCCTACTTTACTTTCACCTGTGGGAAAGGGAATTGGAAAGATAGAGGCAGAGACAATATGGCTCCAGCCTACCTTTCCTAACATTATCCTCTACACAACTTTAAAATAATGCCTCACTGAATTCTGGAATACCACAGCTAACAAAAGGTGAGACATTTTTCTAACCCAAAATAATTTAAAAGGATTGAAAGAAAGATCTGTGACACCAGTGTAGGAATTGAATTAGAGTGCATGTGATGGTAACATCAGCTGTGAAATTTGGAGGTAGTTGTAGAAGCAGCAGCAGCTCTGGAATTCTCAGTCTAAAGATGATAAAGAGATTGGACAAATGGTTAAAAAGAGATTACAGGGGATCTTTGTATTAACAGTGGACACAAGACTGAGAAGCTGTTTGGTATTTCCACTGTCTATATGCAGTTCTGAGGTAAGGTTCCAGGAAAAAAGGAGAGCTTCAGGAAGCTTCCTTCCTTGATTAAAAAAAACAAAAACAAAAACAAACAAATAACAAAAAAAAAAAAAAAAAAAAAAAAAAAAAAAAAGCATAAACCAGGAGAGCAATGACCACATTCCTAACCACATCACCTTGGAAGTACTAAAAACTTACAGACCTTGAGAACTAACTCTGAAAACACCAGCTCAAAAAAACCTGAAGTTCAAAATCAAAAAATAGGTGGGGGAAATTAGCAAACAACTGAAAAAAAAAAAAGAATCTCACCATAAAACTATGGTGACAGAGAAAATCAAAATATAAGTTCAGAAGATGATGCCATGAAAATCATTACAAGCAAAGTCTCAAAAAAAAAAAAAAAATGCAGATTGGACACAAGCCCAGAAAGAATTCCTAGGACTTCCGGCCAAGATGGTGGAGAGGAGGCACATAGCTGCATAAGCTCCACATTTTCTCTCAGAATCTATTTCATTACAAGCCTCTGAATTAATACTTCACTGAAAAAAACCCCAACAAATAGTTAGCAAGAGAAGACATCCTTGAAATTTGCCAGGAAAATTCTGTTTTTGCTCAAGGGTGCGAATGATTTTAGATCAGGAACAGGCTGACGGCAGCCAGGGGCAGCAAGAGCTGGGCAAGCAGCTCACAGCCAGGCAGACTGGAGGGGGGTGGAGTGCGATCTCAGCCATCTCTGCCAGGAGAGCTTTGCTACAGGATTGGATATTTTGCCTTAGCAGCAAGTCAGTAGCCCAGCAGAGAAGTTAAAAACACAGGGTGGGGAGGGGAGGGTGAAGAATACAACTCGGAACAGCTGGAGTCTCTCGGGACCTGGCCACCCTTCCCCCACAGTGTCTCAACAGTCCGGCTAGTGCCTCACTGCTGGCCCCACAGTCTGTAGAGGAAGCTCGGTAACACCACCCAGCCCCTCCCCCAAAAAAGCAGATTCCTTTTGGTTTTTTTTTTCCTTTTTCTTTGCTAGTTTGTCTTTGATTCTTCTTTGACAAAATGAGCAAAAAATTGAAAAGAACCTTAACCACTGACAGCTTCTATATGGATAGAGAGCAGACTCTAAACCCTGAGGAGACTAAAAACAGACTGTCTCCAGGTGAATCCCCAAAGGAGGAGATCATCTGTTCCTCAGCACAGATGAATCTCATAGAAGAAATTAAAAAGGCTCTCACAAGAGAGCTAGAAGAAAAATGGGAAAAGGAGAGGGAGACTTGGCAAGAGAGTCTGGAGAAGTCATCCCACTCATTTAAAGACAGAGTGGATAAAGAAATCAAATCCTTGAAAAATAGGATTAGTGAACTGGAAACAGAAAATAGCTCTCTAAAAAATAAAATTAGTGAAATGGAAAAAAATTCCATAGAACAAAAGAACTCAATTGGACAATTAGAAAAAGATTTTTTAAAAGTGAGTGAAGAAAATACTTCATTGAAAATCAGAATCGAACAAATGGAATTGAATGACTCGAGGAGACAACAAGAATCAGTCAAGCAAAACCAAAAAAAAACCAAACAATGGAAAAAAATGTGAAATACCTTCTTGGGAAAACAACAGACCTGGAAAATAGATCCAGGAGAGACAATCTGAGAATTATTGGACTCCCAGAAAATATGATGAAAAAAAGAGCCTGGACACTATTTTCCAGGAAATTATCAAAGAGAACTGCCCAGAAGTCATAGAAACACAGGGTAAAATAGACATTGAAAGAATTCATCGATCACCTATTGAAAGGGATCCTAAAATCAAAACACCAAGAAATATAGTGGCCAAATGCCAGAACCCTCAGACGAAGGAAAAAAAAACTGCAAATGGCTAGAAAAACCCAATTCAAATATAGAGGACCCACAATAAGGATTACCCAGGATCTAGCAGCACCCACATTAAAAGACCAAAGGACCTGAAATATGGTATTCCAAAAGGCTAAGAAACTCGGTATGCAACCAAAAATAACTTACCCAGCCAGAATGAGCATCTTTTTCCAGGGAAGAAGATGGACATTCAACGAAATAAGTGAATTTCACATATTTTTGATGAAAAAAACAGAACTTAACAAAAAGTTTGATCTACAAATACAGAACTCAAGAGAAACCTAAAAAGGTAAAAAGAAATCTTGGGAACTATATTTCTGTTATAAAGATGTATAAAGAATACATATATACCTTGTTCTAGAAACTAGAGGTGGAAAGGACATTGTACCAGAAAAAGGGTAAAGTGGGGGTACTACATCTCACAAAGAGGCAAAGGAAACCTATTATATCTGAGAGAAAGAATGGAGGGGAATGAATATAGTGGGTATCTTACCGCCATCAGAATTGGCTTTAAGAGAAAAATTTTAGACATATTCAATTTATGGTGAAACTTCTCCCACCTCATTGAAAAGTGAGAAGAGAAAAGTGAAAAGGGGAGGAATAAGCTAAGCAGAAGGCAATACAGAAACTGTGAGGGAAAGGAGTAAGATAGGGGGAGGAACTCTAAGGTGGGAGGAGGGATACTAAAAAGGGAGGGCTGTGAGAAGCAAGTGGTGCTCACAAGTTTAATACTGGGAAGGGGAGTAAGGAGGAAAGAAGGGAGAAAAGCATAAACAGGAGTTAACAAGATGGCAAGTAATACTGAATTGGTAATTTTAACCATAAATGTAAACAGGATAAACTCCCCCATAAAGAGGAAGCGGTTAGCAGAATGGATTAAAAGCCAGAATCGTACAATATGTTGTTTACAGGAAATACACTTGAAGCAGGGAGATACATGCAGAGTAAAGGTAAAAGGTTGGAGCAAAATCTACCATGCTTCAGGTGAAGTCAAAAAAGCAGGAGTAGCCATTCTGATCTCAGATGAAGCAAAAGCAAAAATTGATCTAATTAAAAGAGATAAGGAAGGGTACTATATCTTGCTAAAGGGTAGCATAGATAATGAAGCAATATCAATATTAAACATATATGCACCAAGTGGTGTAGCATCTAAATTCTTGAAAGAGAAATTAAGAGAGCTGCAAGAAGAAATAGACAGCAAAACTATAATAGTGGGAGATCTCAATCTTACACTCTCAGAACTAGATAAATCAAACCACAAAATAAATAAGAAAGAAGTCAAAGAGGTAAATAAAATACTAGAAAAGTTAGATATGATAGATCTCTGGAGAAAATGAAATGGAGACAGAAAGGAGTACACTTTCTTTTCAGCAGTTCATGGAACCTATACAAAAATTGACCATATATTAGGACATAAAAACCTCAAACTGAAATGCAGTAAGGCAGAAATAGTAAATGTGTCCTTTTCAGACTACGACGCAATGAAAATTACATTCAACAAAAAACCAGGGGAAAGTAGACCAAAAAATAATTGGAAACTAAATAATCTCATACTAAAGAATGATTGGGTGAAATAGCAAATCATAGACATAATTAATAACTTCACCTAAGAAAACAACAATAATGAGACATCATACCAAAATATATGGGATGCAGCCAAAGCGGTAATAAGGGGAAATTTCATATCTCTAGAGGCCTACTTGCATAAAATAGAGAAAGAGAAGGTCAATGAATTGGGCTTGCAACTAAAAATGCTAGAAAAGGAACAAATTAAAAAACCCCAGTCAAACACTAAACTTGAAATTCTAAAAATAAATGGAGAGATCAATAAAATTGAAAGTAAAAAAACTATTGAATTAATTAATAAAACTAAGAGTTGGTTCTATGAAAAAAACAACAAAATAGACAAACCCTTAGTAAATCTGATTTAAAAATGAAGAGGAAAATCAAATTGTTAGTCTTAAAAATGAAAAGGGAGAACTCACCACTAACAAATAGGAAATTAGAGCAATAATTAGGGTTACTTTGCCCAACTTTATGCCAATAAATGAAATGGAAGAATACCTTCAAAAATATAGCTTGCCCAAACTAACAGAGGAAGAAGTAAATATCCTAAACAGTCCCATCTCAGAAAAAGAAATAGAACAAACTATTAACCAACTCCCTAAGAAAAAATCCCCAGGACCAGATAGATTTACATGTGAATTCTACCAAACATTTAAAGAACAATTAACTCCAATACTATATAAACTATTTGAAAAAATAGGGATTGAAGGAGTCCTACCAAACTCCTTTTATGACACAGATATGGTACTGATACCTAAACCAGGTAGGCGGAAAACAGAGAAAGAAAATTATAGACCAATCTCCCTAATGAATATTGATGCTAAAATCTTAAATAAAATATTAGCAAAAAGATTACAGAAAATCATTCCCAGGATAATACACTATGACCAAGTAGGATTTATACCAGGAATGCAGGGCTGGTTCAATATTAGGAAAACTATTAGCATAATCGACTATATCAATAACCAAACAAACAAAAACCATATGATCATCTCAATAGATGCAGAAAAAACATTTGATAAAATCCAAAATCCCTTCCTAATAACACTTGAGGGTATAGGAATAAATGAACTTTTCCTTAAAATAGTTAGGAGCATATATTTAAAACCGTCAGTAAGCATCATATGCAATGGAGAAAAACTGGAACCTTTCCCAGTAAGATCTAGAGTAAAGCAAGGTTGTCCATTATCACCATTATTATTCAATATTGTATTAGAAACACTAGCCTCTGCAATAAGAGTCAAGAAAGAGATTAAAGGAATTAGAGTAGGCAATGAGGAAACCATACTATCACTCTTTGCAGATGATATGATGATATACCTAGAGAACCCCAAAGATTCTACTAAAAAGCTATTAGAAATAATTTATAACTTTAGCAAAGTAGCAGGATACAAAATAAATCCCGATAAATCCTCAACATTTTTATACATCACCAACAAAATCCAACAGCAAAAGATACAAAGAGAAATTCCATTCAAAATAACTGTCAACAGCATAAAATATTTGGGAATCTATCTATCAAAGGAAAGTCAGGAATTATATGAGCAAAATTACAAAAAAAAACTTTCCACACAAATAAAGTCAGATTTAAATAATTGGAAAAAATATTAAGTGCTCTTGAATAGGCCGAGCAAATATAATAAAGATGACAATACTACCTAAACTAATCTATTTACTTAGTGCAATTTTTTTTTTACTTTTACTTAGTACAATCAGACTTCCAAGAAAATATTTTAATGATTTAGAAAAAATAACAATAAAATTCATATGGAACAATAAAAGGTCAAGAATCTCAAGGGAATTAACGGAAAAAAAAAAATCAAATGAGGGTGGCCTAGCTGTACCTGATCTAAAACTATATTATAAAGCAGCAGTCACCAAAACCATTTGGTTTTGGCTAAGAAATAGATTAGTTGATCAATGGAATAGGTTAGGTTCACAAGACAGAATAGTCAACTATAGCAATCTAGTGTTTGACAAACCCAAAGGTCCTAACTTTTGGGATAAGAATTCATTATTTGATAAAAACTGCTGGGATAACTGGAAATTAATATGGCAGAAATTAGGCATGGACCCACACTTAACACCATATACCAAGATAAGATCAAAATAGGTCCATGACCTAGGCATAAAGAACGAGATTATAAATAAATTAGAGGAACATAGGATAGTTTATCTCTCAGACTTGTGGAGGAGAAAGAAATTTGTGACCAAAGATGAACTAGAGACCATTACTGATCACAAAATAGAAAATTTTGATTACATCAAATTAAAAAGCCTTTGTACAAACAAAACTAATGCAAACAAGATTAGAAGGGAAGCAACAAACTGGGAAAACATCTTCACAGTTAAAGGTTCTGATAAAGGCCTCATTTCCAATATATATAGACAACTGACTCTAATTTATAAGAAATCAAGCCATTCTCCAATTGATAAATGGTCAAAGGATATGAACAGACAATTTTCAGATGATGAAATTGAAACTATTACCACTCATATGAAAGAGTGTTCCAAATCAGAGAAATCAAATTAAGACAACTCTGAAATACCACTACACACCTGTCAGATTGGCTAAGATGACAGGAAAAAATAATGATGAATGTTGGAGGGGATGTGGGAAAACTGGGACACTGATGCATTATTGGTGGAGTTGTGAACGAATCCAACCATTCTGGAGAGCAATCTGAAATTATGCCCAAAAAGTTATCAAATTGTGCATACCCTTTGATCCAGCAGTGCTACTACTGGGCTTATACCCCAAAGAGATACTAAAGAAGGGAAAGGGACCTGTATGTGCCAAAATGTTTGTGGCAGCCCTGTTTGTAGTGGCTAGAAACTGGAAATTGAATGGATGCCCATCAATTGGAGAATGGCTGGGTAAATTGTGATATATGAATGTTATGGAATATTATTGTTTTGTAAGAAATGACCAGCAGGATGAATACAGAAAGGCTTGGAGATGAACTGATGCTAAGTGAAATGAGCTGAACCAGGAGATCATTATACACTTCAACAACAATACTCAATTCTGATGGAAGTGGATTTCTTTGACAAAGAGACCTGAGTTTCAATTGATAAATGATGGACAGAAGCAGCTACAGTCAAAGAAAGAACACTGGGAAACGAATGTGAACTATTTGCATTTTTGTTTTTCTTCCCGGGTTATTTTTACCTTCTGAATCCAACCTGTGCAACAAGAGAACTGTTCAGTTCTACATACATATATTGCAACATATTTAACATATATAAGACTGCTTGCCATCTAGGGGAGGGGGTGGAGGGAGGGAGGGGAAAAATTGGAACAGAAATGAGTGCAAGGGATAATGTTGTAAAAAATTACCCTGGCATAGGTTCTGTCAATAAAAAGTTATTATAAAATTTTAAAAAAAAGGAATTCTTAGAAGAATTCTTGAGAGAGAGAGAGAGACAGACAAACAGGCAGGCAGAGACAGAGAAAGAGAAAGAGAGAGACAGGGAGACAGAGAGAACAGAGAGACAAAGAGTATAATAAATATTTTTAAAAATCAAATAAGAAGAGATAGAAGAAAGCAAAGCTATTATAAAAGAGGCACAAAAAATACTGAAGAAAGTAACACGTTTAAAAACAGAATTGGCCAGATAGTAAAAGAGGTATAAAACCTCACTGAAAAAAAGGATTCCTCAAAAAATAGAATTGGCCAAATTATAAAAGATGTACAAAAGCTCTCTGAAGAAGATAATTCCTTAAAAAATTAGAAAGGAAGAGAAAATCACCCAAAATCCAGCTTCTCAGATTCTGCCCATATATTGGTATCAAAAGTGATCTTGGCTGCCCAGTCTCATCCCATCCCATACAATACACCTCCCATCACAGAGCTCACAATCATCCCCCAATAAACAGGTAGCCTAGACAAATAACGAACGAACAGAACTCTAGACCCAGAATTGGAAGGTCTAGAGTTCTTGTCCCAGATTTGCCACCACTTAGCTGTGTATAGTTGAGGAAGATGCTAAAACTTTATTATCCTCAGTTTCTTTTTGTCTAAAATGGGAGTTCTTATAGTTGTACTATCTATCTCACTGGGTTGTTGTAAGGAAAGGGCTTTTCTTGTAAATGGGAAGTATTTATTATTAAATAGAAGAGATGAAAGGATTTCTGGCTCACAGCTATGTCAGCTATTACTGCCCTGAGGGAGAAGGAATAGAAAACAAGATAAAATTTAACCAAGATGGGAGCATTTATGCCTGGATTGGAAATGGCTTATTTAATCTAAAATCACAGTGTTTGGATAATTTTTAAGAGACCATTTCAAATTAATTTTTCTTTTTTCTCTTCTTAACCCTCTTTTACCAGAAATTCATCTATTAAAGCCTTAAACTAAACAAAACAAGAGGACTCAGGATTTGTGATTTCCCCTCCATCCAGAGGATCTCTTGCCAAGAAGTACAATATAGATGATTAGGCACAAGATGCTTCTGTTAGCCTTTTGATAAAAAGCCTATAAGCAGAATACCCTTGTTTATTTGTGACCGTCATTTTCAGCAGTTTGTCCCAACTGTGATAAGAACTGATAATCTCATTTATCAAAACGTCTCTCTCAGGAGTAGAAGACCAGAATTTTCCTGGGGACCAGGAGCAGACCAAAATAAAGTCAAGGCCAGAAATAGTAGTTCAGCTGTGAAAAGGTAGGGTCTGCTTCCCTTTGATGGGGAGGTGAGAGATTCTCACAGAATTAGAAAATGTCAGAGCTACAAGGTACCTTGAAATATAGACTATTAGGGCCAAAGGAGAACTTAGGATTCATGATGTCAGACTAAAAGGAACTTAAAACATAACATGTCAGAGTAGAAGGGACCTCAGAACATAGATTATCAAAGCTGAATGGAAATTTGGAACATATTATATCAGAGCTGAAAATGGACTTCAGAAATAATTATCACTAGCATTTAATCATGTAGCTTTAAAGTTTTGCAAAACACGATACAAAGTTTATACTATCATCTTATTCTCACAAAAGTAGGAGGATGTTATTAATATTTCCATTTTAAGATAAAGCAACTGAGGCTGAGAGAACAAATGACTTTTTCAGCTGCTCATTTAACCAGACTGGATTTGAACTCAGCTTTCCTGAAATTCAGATCCAGTACTCTATCCATCACACTAGTTAGCCAGCTCCTAAAATAATTTCAGAATATTTCATATTAGAGCTGAAAGGGAACTTAGGATGTAGAATGTTAGAATACAGATCACTTAATAGCATGCTCAAAGATCTCTCTCATTTTATATTTTAACTTTATTCTATAGATGGGGAAACTGAGGCCCAAAAAAGAAAGGGAAAGCCCGATCCTATAAGCCAAAAGATGGTAAGGACAGTTAGCTGGTGAAGTAGATAGGGCACTAACCCTGACCTAAATTCAAATCCGGCCTCCCACACTTACTAGCTGTGTAGTCCTTGGCAAGCCACTTAACCTTGATTATCAAAAAAAAAAAAAAAAAAAAAGCTAGAAGCTTTGGAGAATTCACACCAGTAATCCTAACCATCCCTCTTCTTTTTCCTATTAGTGTTTACCAGGTCTCTTCTAATTCTAAAATTCTCTATGGCACTTAAAGCACTGTGGAGAGAAAGAGCTTTAAAATGAATCATTCAGAGGTCTTTTGTTCAAATCCTGCCTGTGACACTTACTGCCTATGTGAGTTGGGGGCATGTCATTTAATCTATCTTTAATTTCAGTTTCCTCATCTGTAAAAAGAGGGGGTTAGACTAGATGATCTCGAATTCCCTCACATCTCTAAATCAAGCATCCTATTATTTTAGACTGTGTCATTTCCTTCTAGCTATCTGACTTTTCTGTCTGACTTGACTTCTGATGCCCTTGCTTATAAAAAAGACTTGGCTTAGTGCTGGACTGAGAGTTCTCAAGACATACATTCAATTCTTACCTCAAATATCTTCCAGCTGCAGGTCTCTAGACAAATCACTTCATCTTTCACAGCTTCAGTTTCCATATCTGAAAAATGGGGATAATAATAGTTCTTACCTCACAAAGTTGTCATAAGTATCAAGTGAGATAATATGTGTAAAATGCTCTGCAAACCTGTTTTTGTTGCTGCTGTTGCTGCTGCTGTTCTTTATCATTATCATCTTATTGTCCTTCTTTTCCTCCTCCTCCTCCTCCTCTTCCTCTTCCTCCTTCTCCTCCTCCCCCTCCCCCTCCTCTTCTATTGGAGGACCAATGCTAGCTTCTAATCACTCAATCCCTTTTGAGCCCAAGCCCTTGCCTCAGCCAATTACTTCTAGCTGTCCAAGTCCTGGTTCTAAAATACATTCAGTAAATTATACTCTTTTTGGAACCACAGAAAACAAAACACTGAAACAAATAGATGTTGACAATGAAATGTGAAAGAATATTCTCTCCATGGTATCGTTATAGATTTCATTGATTAGCTGTTTGGGCATTCTCTTTTGAGCAATGAGGAAGGCGTTGAGAAAGGCATTGAAGCCCTTATAGAATGCATCATTGTTCATCTATCTCTTAGGAATTTATGTCCCCAGCACCTAGCTGAGATGAGCTCATCACATATACAGTTAATGATTAATTCAAATATGTTGTTGATGGTGAAGCAGCAGGCTGGTGAAGAAGACATATGAGAAGACACTAACAGTACAAAGAATAATTAGCACCCTTAAGTAATATGTGGGGACAATGTGGTATAATGAAAAAAGCCATGGGAATACAAAGACCAATGTGAAATCCTGGCTCTATTCCTCATTGCCATAGGATCAGACACAAGATATCTTACCTTTATGATCATCTGCTTTCTCATCCATAAAATGGGAAGACTGACACAGGCCCCAAGAAAATTCTTGGGCAGCTAAGAGTCATTATAAAAATGTATAGTAATGAGTATTTTAAGACTCAAATGATTGGTAAAAAGAATTGTGAGAGTTGTGGAGGGAGAGCTCAAAGTGCATTATGGTGATCATAGAAGGAACAGAATCTGAGTTGAGCCTTGAAAAATAAATAACTTGTTGAGGACAAGTGTCATAGAAAGAAATTGAATAGAGGAAGAGAGAAAGAAGAACAATTAATACAGTAGGAAAGAGGTAAGTTCAGGACTAGATTGGGGTTAGCAAAGGTTATATGCAGAAGAAAGAAAAGAGATTAGATTGGTTGGAACTCATATTCCAGAGAGAGAGAGAGGGGAGAAAAAGAGAGAGAGAGGAGAGAGAGAAAGAGAGTGAGAGAGAGAGAGAGAGAGAGAGAGAGAGAGAGACATAAGACCATAGGATCAAAAATTTAGACCTGGTCCTCTAGTAGTCTCCAAATGGGGGAATGAGGCCCTTGGGAGGAATAGACTTGGACTCTAAAGGGCTGTGAGCTAACCTGAAGGAGCATGTGAGTGGTACATGGTGAGTACCATGGGTGAGAAGTCGGAAAAAATCTTATCCTTCCATGATAGCTAGTCATAGGGATTGTTTTCAATAGGATGACAATTATCTTCATCCCCCAATGTTCTTTCATACCATTTTCTCTTTCTATTGTTAAAGCTCCCACCTTTCCCTTTCTGATTCCATCTCTCCTTTTCTGATTCTGGTATCAATCCTCTAGTTACAGCCTAACTACACTATCCAGGCACTCACAGCAGGAGCTACACAGATGTACTTAGAGAAATTCCTCTTCCACCCCAGCATACAGAGCCCCTGTCATCCAGATTACCTGGTTGCTGTGACAAATGCCCCTCAGAGAGTAGGCTCAGGACTCCAGTTACACAATTGATGAACAAGTCCCCCCTCTCCGACTCCCCATTCTACTTTCAGTAGGACAGAGGGAGTATCAAGATAAGCAGGCCTGGAAGGCTGTGATCTTCATTGCAGTTCTCAATCAAACTGAGATCTGCTGAAGACCTAGTTTTAAAAGGCCAAGGTCTCCCTTTTCATCCAGGGCCATCTCTAGTCACCTTGATCTATATCTGGCCATTGGACCCAGATGGCAGTGTAAGGTTCTGGCTAGCTTTCTGGAGGTCTCGCGACCAGCCTTGTTTTCAGCAGAATAATCACCATGAGAATAGCCAGGGATAAAGTCCAAAGGCTTATCATCTCCTTCACAGTCTGTCTTCTTCACCTGGGGCTCGGCTAGCTTTCTGGAGGCCCTCTGGAATGGGTCTTGGTTTCAGTGGAGGAATCAGGAGAGCCCCCACAATGGTCTCTGTCTTGAAGTCTCTCTCTGGCTGAGTTTGTCCCCAGTTTATACATTCTATTACAATTACATCATTACAGTATACTTAGTATAAACCAATCATTATATCACTAGGGAACCATTATTTGTTAGATTAAATCAATCATACTGAACTAGAGAACTCACATGCTAAACTAGATAACCATTGTCTTATCAATTCCACTGAGTTAACATCTTGTTTAAATCAATCATACTGAGCCTTAAGTACATTTCTCCAAAGTTCCTGCCCTTTACATGGCAGTGGAGGAGAAAGTGACTCAGGTGACCTTGCACAGTCCTCCCTCACTTATATACAATTCACCTGCATGTTACAGCATCACCCCCCTGATGTCATGGTCCTCTTCAAGAACAAAGGACAAACAACAACCATCTTTTCCCTCAAGCTCACTTCCTTTCCAAACATTCACATTATATAGGACACCTCATTTTCATTCAGTGAAGAAGGGGTCAGCCATTTCATCCAATCGCCAACTAATTATCATTAGCAAATCAAACAAGCCAACCTAATAAAATTTTGAAGCACCTAATGGGAAAGACAGGAGACAACACATGACAAGACAGATAACATGTAACAAGCCAGATAAACTACAACTACCATCCTAATCACTTTAGTCTTTATGGAGAGAGCCCAGGAGCCCAGAACAGCAACGGCCCCACCCCAGACCAAAGTGACCCAGCTTCTGATCTGACCCCAGAAGAAGTCATTCTCAATTACTGAGATATGGCCTGGCCACATCTTCTTCAGGTGCTTCAGCTTCTGCCTTCTCAGAAGCACCAGTTATCAAAGGTCCAGAAGAAAACCGCATGGACCATGAAGACTTTTTATCTGACTTCTTGCTGAAATTTCCTATCTGTGCTGTCTCTGCCTTTGGAATGTGAGCTCCTCAAGAGAAGAGACTGTCTTGTTTTCTGTCTATATCTGCAGTGCTTAGCATAGCTTTTAGTTCACAGTAGACAACTAATAAATGCTTATTCATTCATTCATCTTTGCATTGTATATTTTTAAAATTCATTAATTATTTTCTATTCCAAATTCTCTCCCTCTCCTCATCCCCTAACACATACTTCAAGAAGTCAAGTACAACAAAATCCATTACAAATATGTATGGTTGTATAAAACAATCTCCCACATTAACCATATTGGGAAAAAAAAGAAAGAACGAACAACACATTTACCTATCAGACTTTTGGATAGGTGAACAATTTATGAATAAACAAGAGAAAGAGAACAATGTGAAGTATAAAAATGGATAATTTCAATTATATTACATTAAAAAGATCTTATGCAAATAGAACAAATGTAATCAAGATTAAACAAAAGCAGACAATTGGGGAAAGGTGGAATTTATAGACAGTTTTCTCAGATAAAGGTCTCATGCTCTATATAAAGAATTTTTTCAAATCTGTAAGAATACAAGTCATTCCCCAACTGATACACGGCCAAAGCCAAATGAATAGGCAGTTTTCCAATAAAGAAATCAAAACAATTTATAGCCATATGAAAAAATGCTTTAAGTCATTATTGATTAGAGAAATGCAAATTAAAGCAACCTTGAAAAATCATTTTATATTTATCAGATTGACTAAAATGATTGAAGGGGAAAATAACAAATGTTGGAGGGGATGTGGAAAAATTGGAACACTAATTCACTGTTAGTGAAACTGTGAACTGATCCAACCATTTTGGAGAGCCATCTGGAATTATGTCCAAAGAGTTACAAAACTGCTTATATGTACCCTTTGACTAGAGTATTTCTTACTACAAAGTCTATTTCCAAAGATGATTAGAGAAAAAGGAAAAGAATCTATATTTTCTCAAATATTTGTAGCAGGTTTCTTTGTGGTAACAAAGAACTAGAAAGTGTAGGGATGCCTGTCAATTAGAGTATGGCTAAACAAGTTGTGGTATATCATCCTGATAAAATACTACTGTCCTTTAAGAAATGATGAACTCCCTTTCAGCATGGAGGGCTGGATCCATATCCCTCCATTCTGGACACATTTGGGATCAATTATCCTCTGTTTGTGTCATGAGTGGGGAGTGAAAGAGGGACATCGTGGGGCCTTAGAGTGAAGCTCAGTGGTAGTGTATCTGGTAAGTTTCTTTCAATATTATATGGGCTGAGAGACCAATCGCTCAAGCCAAGGCTGATTGTGGATTCATGTGTCCACAGAGGCACTTTGTATGTTATTTATAGAGTTATAACAATCTTATAGGAAACAAACAAGTCAGATGTAACATTTTTACATTGTACTTATTGGCATCCATGGTTTGAAATGCAAATTTTCATCAACAGACCTGTTATCCAGCAAAAAAGGAAGAAAAAAAGACTAAAAAAATTTTAAAATTTTAAATTCTATTAATAAACTTTGTAAATCCCTCCCAAAAAAGAAATGATGAGTTCCATGATCTTAGAAAAAGATAGATAGTCTTATGCAAAATTATGAAGAGCAAAATGAGCAGAAACAAGAAAATATTGTATGTAATAACAGCAATATTATTTTAAGAACAATTTTGAGCAATAAAGTCATTTTGAATATTACAAATACCCAAATAAACTTCAAAAGATATATTAAGAAAGCTGCCTCCTTATGAAGAATTGATTAATAGAAGTATGTACAGAATGATTTTATACACACACACACACAGAGTTGTGTCCTGATGGTAGCTATCTCTAGGATAAGGGGGAGGGAAGAAAAAAAGAGAATGAAAAGAAAGTTACATGATAACTCTATTATATATTTAAAAGGAATAGCAAGTTATATATAACAGATTTGCATTTTCATGTGCAATCTTCTTTTTTATTCTATGTTATGAAAATGTTTGTTTTATTTCTTGAGTTTAAAATAAAATAAATGTGATAAAATGTTAAAAGAAAGAAAAGAAAATATGCTTCAATCTGCACTCTGAGTCCATCAGGTTTCTCTCTGAAGGTAGACAGCATGTTTCATCATGAATCCTTTGGAATTGTGGTGGATCATTGTTATCCACATCTATAATCAGCTGCCAAAGCCTATTTCTACCTTCACAACATTTCTCACATCTGTCCTCTTTTCTCTAGTTGAATAGTCACCACCCTAGTTTAGGCTCTCATTATCTTTTGCTTGAACTTTTAATAGCTTTCCAACTCAGCTCCTTGCCTCAGGTCTTTCTCTTCTTCAATACAATCCTCAACAAAGCTGTAAAAGTGATTTCCCCAAGGTGGAGGTTTTTCTGTGTCATTCCTTTACTCAATAAACTCCAATGGCTCCCTATTAACTCTGTAAGATCAAATATTATTCCTTCATTCTCTCATCCTTTTTAATGTCTATATTTGCATTTTTGTTGTTGTTGCTAAGTCATTTAGTCATGTCCAACTCTTCATGATCCCATTTTCTAAGGGTTTTCTTGGCAAAGATGCTGGTATGATTTGACATTTCCTTCTCTAGGGTTCCCATTTTATAATTTTAAAAAATGGAGGTAAAGAGAGGTTAAGTGATTTGCTAAGGGTCATATAGCTATTAAGCTTCTGAAGTTACATTTGAACTCACTTCCTCTTGAGTCCATGGTCAGCATTCTAATCACTGTTCTACTTATCTGCCTCCTCTATTTTTGCATAAGTTTTATAAAACAATTAAATATTAGTACAGAACTAAATGTAGATTATTTATAAATAAGCAAATATACACATTAGAGGTGAGCATGTTCCAAAATTCTTAGAATAGAGAGGGGATGTGACTTGTTTATTAGTACACATAAGTAGCAAGTGACAAAAACAAGACAAAGAGGTGGCAAATCCTGATCATTTGCTTACAAAGCCAATGCTCTTCCCACAGTATCAGGTTCTAAACTTATTTGTATATGGTTGCTTTTATGTTGTATCCCCCATTAGACTGTAAGCTCCTTGAGAACAGAAACTGTTTTTCACATTTCTATATCTCCAGCATTTAACAAAGTGCACACAATAATCACTTAATAAATGTTTATTAACTGACTAATTAATTGACTGAATATAACTATCTACAGTTGTTGGAATATTTACAAAGTGTTAAGTCATTAGAGTTGATAGAGACAATAATTATCTAATTTAGTATGGTTCAGTATCACTGATCTGATCCTACAAGGAGATGTTATGGGCCAGAAGAAACAGGGTACTAAGTGGAACTGAGAAACAATGCTTGTGTTCACACCTTTACTCATTGGAGTTCACAAGTATGGGAGATTCACAAAGTTAACTGTGTAACTTTGTGAATTCACACCTCCCTTGAAATTCTTAGGGCCAGAGAGCACTCTGGGAGGAAACCCATAATCCCACTCTCTCACATCCCACAATCCCTCTCTCAGAGAAGGAGCATAAATAGCGCTTTAGTGAGCCAGTCAGAGTTAGTTCAGCTGAAAAGATTGAGAGGAGAGCTGTCAAGTTAGTTCAAAGAGAAGCCCTCTCTCAGAGGCGAGAGAGATTCATTCCAACTTTCCTTTGTGCTAGCTGGAAGCTGAAGAAAGCAGAGGCAAAGGACATTGCAAGAGCTCTTGGAACCAAGCAGAAAGAGAGGCCTCTAAGAAAAACTAACTGGGCTATATTGGAGACAATAAAAGATCTGAACTTTTATTACCTGGCTGCATTTGGGTGATTATTACTTTTAACTGAAACTAAGGCTGCCTCCAGAAAACCTCCCCGAGAAACCTGCTCCCAGAGAGAACCTTCATATTATATTTTAAAGAAGAAAAACACCACATACAGTGATTTACATCCAATAAAAAATTTAAAACCCCCTTCTTATGAGGATATGAATTTTGGAATTCTAAAATTAATCTTATTTATGAGGGATATTCTTAATCCATTTAAAAAAAGTTGCACTAGGCAACTCCCTCCCTCTTTCCCTCCTCTTTTCTTGTCTCTCTGTCTCTCTGCCTCTCCTCTCCTCTCCTCTCCTCTCTTCTTCACTTCTCTTCTCTTCTTTTCTCTTCTCTTCTCTTTCTCTGTTTTTCTCTCTGCATGTTTCTGTCTCTCTGTCTGTCTCTCTCATTCTCTGTTTTTCTCTCTTTTTCTCTCTCTTTGTCTCTGTATCTTTCTCTCTGTCTCTATATGTCTGTATTTGTGTCTGTTTCTGTCTCCTTTCTCTGTCTTTTTATCTCTCTGTGTCTCTGTGTGTGTCTCTCTGTCTCTGTCCTCTCTATCTCTGTCTCTGTTTCTGTCTCTGCCTCTCCTCCTCCTCCTCCTCCTTCTCCTTCTCCTCTTCCTCCTCCTCTTCCTCCTCCTCTCCTCCTCCTCCTCCTCTTCTCCTCCTCCTCCTCCTCCTCCTCCTCCTCCTCCTCTTTCTCCTCCTCCTCCTCCTCCTCCTCCTTCTTCTTCTTCTTCTTCTTCTTCTTCTTCTTCTTCTTCTTCTCTCTTCTTCTTCTTCTTCTTCTTCTTCTTCTTCTTCTTCTTCTCTTCTTCTTCTTCTTCTTCTTCTTCTTCTTCTCTTCTTCTTCTTCTTCTTCTTCTTCTTCTTCTTCCTCTTCTTCTCTTTCTCTCTGTTTTTCTTTTTGTGTTTCTGTCTCTCTGTCAGTTTCTGCCTCCTTTTTGTCTCTCTGTATCTAATCTGTCTCCCAGAAAGGCTGCTTTGAGAAATCTAGAACTACAAACATAATTTTCCCAATGTCTCTTATTGTGGTCAGACCACATCTAGAGCATCATATTCAGTTCTGGGTGGTATATTTTAGAAAAGATATTAATAAACTGGAGATCATGTAAATGAGAGCAATCAAGACTGTAAAGGGTCTTGAGATTATGTTACATAAGGGCTGTTTTGAAAAAGCTGTGGATTATTAGCCTAGAGAAGACATATCTAGGAGAGACATTATATTACTCTTCAAGTATTTGAAAAGGGACTAAGTTTAAAAAAAGATTTAATTTGCTCTATTTGGCCCTAGAGAGCAGAACTAGGAGTATGAGAATGTGTGCTTGATGTAAGGGAAAATGATATAAAAGCAAAATGGGCTCCTTCCTGGAGTATACCAAGCAAAGGCTGGATGACAACTTGGGTATCTGATGGGAGAGCTTCCTATGCAGGTGCTGGCAAACATAAGATGGTTTCAGAGGCTCCATCTAACTCTCAGATTCTATGACTCTCTAATAAGATTCCAGAATTTGGGGATTTTAGTAATGCTAAATATACATCCTATTTTTTAAAAATGACAAGAGTTCCCATTCTCCTTCTAATACTATTGCCAATAGATACTTATAATCTGAGAACATAATTACCTTCCAAGAAAATCTTGAGACAGAACATGTTTAAAATTGCAAGGGGCACCAGAGAGAACATAACTAAAACAACATGAGACTAGATAAAACTAGATCTAGATAAACAACAAGATTTCAATAATCACATTTGAAGCTTGTTGCCAACAATATGGAAGAACTGGAGGGAGGGAGAGAGGGATGGAAGTAGGGAAAGAGGGAGAGAGAGGAGAGAGGGAGGGAGAGAGAGAGACAGAGGGAGGGAAAGAGGTAGAAAGGGAGGGAGGGAGGGAGGGAGCGAAGGAGAGAGAGAGAGAGAGGGAAGGAGAGAGAGACAGAAGAAAGGAGAGAGGAGAGAGAAGAGAGAGAAGGAGGGAGGGAGAGAGGGAGAGAGGAAGAGAGGGAGGGAGCAAAGGAAGGAGCAAGGAAGGGGCGAGGGAGAGAGTGAGGGAGTGATGGAAGAAGGGAGGGAGAGAGAGAGACCATGAGAGGGAGAGAGAGAGATGGAGGGAGGGTGAGAGTGAGAGAGAGGAGAGAGAGGGAGCGAGGGAGAAAGCAAGGGAGAGAGTAAGGGAGGGAGCAAGGGAGGAAGCAGGAAAGGGAGCATGCAAAGGAGCAAGCAGGAGCATGCAGGGAAGTGAGTGGGAGCACACAGGGGAGGGAACGGGAGCATGCTGGGGACAAAGGAAAAGAGGGAAAGAGCGAGAAAGGGAGTGAGGGAGAGAGAGAGAGGGAGAGAGCAAGGGAGGGAGCAAGGGAGGGAGGGAGGGAGAGATGGAGAGAAGGAGAGAGGGAGGGAGCAAGGGAGGGAGGGAGGGAGCAGGGAGGGAGGAAGGAAGGGAGAGATGGAGAGAAGGAGAGAGGGAGGGAGCAAGGAAGGGAGCGTGCAGGGGAGTGAGTGGGAGCGTATGGGAAAGTGAGCAGAAACGTGTGGGGGAGCAAATGGGAGTGCACGGGGAAGCGAGCGGAAGCATGCAGGGGAGCGAGAAGGAGCGCATTGGGGAGAGAGGAAGGGAGGGAGGGGGCAAAAGAGGGAGTGAGGGAGGGAACAAGGAAGGGAGTGAGGGAGAGAGCAAGGGAGGGAGCGAGGGAGGGAGAGAAAGAGGGAGGGTGGGAAGCACGGGGAGAGGGAGAGAGGGAAGGAGGGAGAAAGCAAGGGAGGGAACGAGGGAGGAAACGAGGGAGGAAATGAGGGAGAGAGCAAGAAAGGGAGCGAGGGAGGGAGCAGGGAAGGGAGCGTGCAAAGGAGCGAGCAGGAGTGCACGGGGAAGCGAGCAGAAGCGTGTGGGGAAGCGAGTGGAAGCACGTGGGGAAACAAGTGGGAGGGTACTGGGGAACGAGCAAGCTCACATTGGGGACAAAGGAAAAGAGGGAAAGAGCGAGAAAGGGAGTGAGGGAGAGAGTGAGGGAGGAAGAGAAAGAGGGAGGGAGGGAGGGGGAGAGGAGAGAAAGAGGTAGGAGTGAGGGAGAGAACGAGGGAGGGAGCGAGCAAAGGAGAGAGGGAGAGATGGAGGAAGGAAGGGAGGGAGGGAACAAGGGAGGAAACGAGGGAGAGAGCAAGGGAAGGAGTAAGGGAGGGAGCAGGGAAAGGAGCATGCAAAGGAGCAAGTGGGAGCATGCAGAGGAGTGAGGAAAAGAGGGAAAGAGCAAGAAAGGGAGCGAGGGAAAGAGCGAGGGAGAGAGTGAGGGAGAGAGCAAGGGAAAGAGTGAGGGAGAAAGCGAGGGAGGGAGCGAGGGAGAGAAGGAGCAAGTGAGAGAGAAGGAGAGGAGGAGAGGCAGAGAGGGGGAGAAAGAAAGAGGGGGAAAGAGGGAGGGAGCAAGGGAAAGCAAGGGAGGAAGTGAGGGAGGGAGCGAGGGAGAGAGTGAGGGAGGGAGAAAAAGAGGGAGGGAGAAAGGGGGAGAAGGAGAGAGAGGTGAGAGTGAGGGAGGAAACAAGGGAGGGAGCAAGGCAGGGAGCAAGCGAAGGAGATGGAGGAAGGGAGGGAGAGAGGGGCAGAGGAAGAGAGGGAGAAAGAAAGTAAGGGAGGGAGGAGGGAGGGAGAGAGGGAGATAGAGAGAGATGGAGGGAGGGAGAGAGAGATGGAGGGAAAGAGTTAGGGAGAGGGAGAAAGCAAGAGAGCGAAGGAAGGAGCGAGGGAGAGATGGAGGAAGGGAGGGAAAGAGGGACGGAGGGAGGGAGAGATGGAAAGAGGAAGGGAGGGAGGGAGGGAGCAAGGGAGAGAGAGAAAGATGGAGGGAGGGAGAAAGAGAGATGGAGGGAGGGAGGGAGGGGGAGAGGGAGAGTAAAGGAGATACGGAGAGAGAGAAAGCAAGGGAGGGTGCAAGGGAGGGTGCAAGGGAGGGAGCAAGGGAGGAAACGAGGGAGAGAACAAGGGAGGGAGCAGGGAAGGGAGTGTGCAAAGGAGAGAACGGGAGCGTGTGGAGAAGCGAGCAGGAGTGCGTGGGGGAGTGAGCGGGAGCGCACTGAGGACAAAGGAAAAGAGGGAAAGAGCAAGAAAGGGAGCGAGGGAGAGAGCAAGGGAAAGTGCTAGGGAGAGAGTGAGGGAGGGAGTGAGCGACAGAGAAGGAGAGGGAGAGAGATGGGAGAGGCAGAAAGGGGAAGAGGGGGAGAGAAGGTGGGAGCAGCATGGGGGAGTATGCAGAAGTATGTGGGGAAGCGAGTGGAAGCGAACAGGGGAGCGAGCGCACTGGGGACAGAGGAAAAGAGAAAGCAGCAAGGGAGAGAGCAAGGGAAAGAGCGAGGGAGAGAGTGAGGGAAGGAGAGAAAGAGGGAGGGAAGGAGGAAGGGGAAGAGGGAGAGTGAGGGAGAAAGTGAAGGAGAGAGCGGGGGAGGGAGAAAGACAGAGAGGGAGAGAGGAGGAGAAATAAAGATGGTGAGAGGGGGAAGGGGAAGTGATGGAGGGAGCAAGGGAGAGCGAGGGAGGGATTGAGGGAGGTAGCGAGGGAAAGAGCAAGGGAGAGAGCAAGGGAAAGAGCGAGGGAGGGAGGGAGCGATGGAGAGATGGAGGAAGGGAGAGAGGGAGAGGGAAGAGAGAGGGAGGGAGGGAGCAAGGGAGCGAGGGAGCAAGGGAGGGAGTGAGGGAGGGAGAGAAAGAGGGAGAAAGGGAGGGAGGAGGAGAGGGAGAGAGAGAGGCAGAGGGAGAGAGAGAAAGAGATGGAGGGAAGGAGATAGGGAGAGGGAGAAAGGAAGGGAGGGAGTGAAGGAGGGAGTGAGGGAAGAAGCGAGGGAGAGATGGAGGAAGGGAGGGAGAGAGGGAGAGAGGAAAGGAAGGAAGGAAGGAGAGATAGACAGAGGGAGGGAGAGAGAGAGATGGAGGGAGGGAGATAGGGAGAGGGAGAAAGGAAGGGAGGGAGTGAAGGAGGGAGTGAGGGAAGGAGCGAGGGAGAGATGGAGGAAGGGAGGGAGAAAGGGAGAGAGGAAAGGAAGGAGGGAAGGAGAGATAGAGAGAGAGGGAGGGAGAGAGAGAGAGATGGAGGGAGGGAGATAGGGAGAGGGAGAAAGCGAGGGAGGGAGCAAGGGAGGGAGTGAGGGAGGGAGAGAAAGATACAAGTAGATTTAATTCACTAAAAAGATTGACTTGAAATAATGAATTAAAATCTTTTTTTCTTCATATACCATGGCAAGCATACAAATCAGAAAAGCAAGATTTCCCAAAATGTCTATAACCAATGCATTATATCTAACAAGAAAATAAAAACAGGGAGGGAAAACCTAATGAGATCATAAGGAGAGATCATAGGATCACAGATCCAGATTGGAAGGGACTTCAAAAGTCATCTGGTCCAGCTCTTTCATTTTACACAGGAAGAAACTGAAGTCAGACAAGTTTAATGACTTATTCAAGAATACAAAGGCAGGAAGCAATTGAGCTTGGATTTGAACCAGGTGCCTTGATTCTAGAACTAAAGCCTTCCCAAACAAGTTTGGTTTTCTTAGCATGTATATTAGAGCATAAGCTAGCAAGAAGCTTCCTTTGAAGGCAACTTGTACAAAACTGATCTCATCTTTGGGAAATATACAGCTGGTGGAGAATAGATAGAATATAATTCAGATATAGAGAATGAGATGAAAATAGATATGTAGAGAGAAGACTCACATAAGGGATGGCTTGCTGGTGGGGCAGGTTTAGAGTGGGGAAGAGGAACATATTAGGAAATGAAAGTGATAAAAGAATAAAAGGTACCAGTTAAGATGAGATTTTATTTTTGTGAGTAGGCTTGGCTGTTCACTGGTCATGGATTCCTCTACTGGTTATGAAGTTAGATTTAATGACTTCTTTGGGGGGAAGGAGCCACAAAGGCAATCAGGGTTAAGTGACTTGCCCAGAGTTACACATCTAGTGAGTGTCTGAGGTTAGATTTGAAGTCAGCTCCTGCTTCTGGGGTAGGGGCTCTATATGTCACACTATCTAGTCACCCTTCACTTAATGACTTCTAAGATCCCTTCCAGCATAAAGATCCTAAGACTGTATTTATATGAAAATAGTTCTAACAGGCATCTCTGAAACTATCAAATATTATTAACAATCTATTAACCAAATTTTTTTAACAATAAAAACAGCTTATATTTCTATAGTACTCAACAGTTTACAAAGTGCTTTCCTCACAATGAGAAAGATAAGACTAACCAGCATGAGAATAAGAGTCTGAGGGTTTGGAGGATGTAGGGAAGATTCTGGTACTCCTTTAGGGATATCACACTGTGCAGAGTTCAGAATCCTCTTACAAAGGCTTTTCACTTCTCGGCCCCATCTTTTTTTCACAGGGACATGAGAAAGGCCACAATCATGAATTTGCTCAGAACCATGTGGCAAGTGCAGACCAATTGCACCATTCAAATTTAAAGTCACATAATCAACTGTGATGGACTTGGCTTTTCTCACCAAAGTGATGATTCAAGGTAATTCCAATAGACCTGGAGATGGAAAATGCCAATCACATCCAAAGAGAGAATTATGGAGACTTGATATGAATCAAAATGTACAACTTTCACTTTTTATTTACTTGCTTTTTCTTTCTTGTAACTTTTCCCCTTTTGTCTGTACAACATGTACAACAAACAGGGAAATATGTTTAAAATAATTGCATATATAATATAATATAAGATTGCTTGCTGTCTTGGGGAGAAGGGAGGTAAAGGAAGGAGAGAGAAATTTGGAACACAAAGTTTTACAAAAAGGAATACTGAAAGTTATCTTTGAATGTACTTGGAAAAATAAAATTACATTGAAAATAAATATATGTTTATATCTATATAATTTAAAAAACTTTAAAGTCACTTATTTAAAGTCACAGATACTCTCACTTGTTCCTCAGCCTTGGAAGGCACCCTCTGAATATACCGAGCTCACTCCTTCCTCTGGGACTCTGATTGTTATGCCCTTGGGATTCCCTTCTCACTCCCCTCTTTACCCAGCTTGTATCCATTGCCCAATATTCTGATTGCCTTCCTCCAAAGCCCTTCTTCTCTCTTTTCTTCTTAGAGCAGAGCCCTTAGGTACTTGTTTGGCCTTAGTCTCACATGAAGTTTATTGGTGATGAAGCTTACAAAGAATGAGTTGCAGCAACAATGAACTGATTTTCTGAAGCCATGATTAAGTTACACAACCTTGGACTTAATCTTTAAAAAGAGGACTGGGAGATGGGATGGGTGGGGTATTTAGATAGGTAGAGAGGATCAGAGTTGGAGAGAGGAGAGGGACTATGAATAGAGAGACTAGAACTTGATTCCCTTGGTTCCCCAGGAACCCTGCATGTCTGCAAGGCCCCTCCAGAGATCCCACAGAAGGCCAAGAAGAGGGGGGTGGCAGGACTTCTCATGCCAGACTCTGGCTGAAGGAACACAAGCTGACAGCAGTGGAGTGGCAGGGGAAGACTGATGGCACTATTCCTAGAATAAGCCTCCTGGACCCAATGGAGGAGCCCCCAGACCATGCCAAGTTTTTGAACCAAACAAGAGGCATTTTGACTCAGAAAAGGAGCTTTTGAGCCAAGAAAAATCTGAAGCCAAGGAATTGCAAAAGATAGAGCCACATGTGGGGAAGCAAATCTGTACCTTGTCCTTCACTGGCACTGAGCTATGGGGATTGTGCAGGTGCAGACAGATGGGCTTGACCCTTAGGGAGCTCATCTATGGGATAAACAGAGTGAAGACCTCTCATAAGGATGTGACTTCAACCTATGCCCTAATTGTGACTTGAGACTTTGCAATAACACATTGAGCTTTAGGTAAAAGCCGCAGGTGTTCCATTATCTTAGATAAATAAACATTTCTTTCCTATCTCTATACCTCCTTTTCATTAGCAATTAAGTATCTAATAGGTAAAGAGTGTTCTGGGGTGATATTTAGTCTCTGAGTAAATTAGAACCCTCCAGTCAATGAGAGAAAAGATCAGAAGACAGGGTGGGGGCTTCTGGTTAGGGTCTATATAATCCTGTGTTTGCAGTCTGTGTTTTGCATTCCTCTACTGACACCTTGTCTGTTAGGAGTTGCCCTTTCTCATGAGATTGTAATAAATCGTTTTTTTGATTGTTTCTGTGGTTTCTATTGTCTCACTCAGTTTGGGGGCTCATTCTGGGATATTGCCTGTTTGTGAGGGGTCTTCCCATACTGAATCTTTGGAAAGGCATCCTCTGGTGTATATTGGACTCTGCTGGGGAACTCCCCCTCTGATGGGATAAGTTCCCAAAGAGAGATGCTCAGAGAAAACAAAAGTGGAAGAAGGCTAACAAAGATAGAGGATTAATTCAACCCAGGAGATAAGCTAGTGGAAAAAGTTTGAAATCAATTAGGTAAGTTGTACACAACCTAGATGAGTGAGAAATTAGTGTACGGGAGAGAGACTAAAAAGAGCATGAGATAACTGTGAACCTTCAGAAAAGCCCATTTCCTTTGATAAGATCGAGTGAGTCCTCCATACTTTTCCTCTATCAAGAACCAATGGAAAAAAAAAAAAAAAAAAGAAGAAGAACCAATGAGTCTCCTGGGTGACTGGGATTGGGATTGGGAGAATATAGGTGGTTAAAGTCTATAAAAGGCTCCTATTTCTCCTTGACATTGGGAAAATTCTAAGCGGTCTTTTGTTCATAAGGATTCTCCTATTTTACTTTGGTAAGATCTGGTGGCCCATCCATTAAAGAGATCAAGAAAATGTGAATCTTGGAAAGGAATAATCTAGCTGGCTTTAAGTGTCCTGGGAAGCCCTTTAAGAAGAATTGGGATGAAGCACCAAAATGTATAGGCATTACTGTTGTTTTGTTTGAACAGGTGCCCTATCACTTGGAGGAACTGTCCATCCCCTGAGGGCTGAGTATAAATTTAAAGAAACCTTCAATATCTGGTCAGCCATCCCTAGGTGAGGTAGAGAATGGAAGTTTGATTGATTTAGAAAAGCAGTTTGAGTTTGTGTGTCTGTGTGAGCTAGTGGTTTGTCTTCTGTGTTTCTCTCAATCAGCCAAATTACAAAGAAAAAGATCTGGCTATTTGGGATTTAAAAATGCTTGTTCTGTACATAATTGGATTTATGCAAATAGCTTTTAGCTAAAAAGAAGAAAGACTAGTTCTGAGATGGGGAAATTTTTTAACTGCCATACCAAAAAGAAAAAAAAACTAAAATATTTCTGTGGACCTAGGACTAGACAATTTGAGTCTGCAGATATAGTTACAGTTATAGAACTGCAAAAACATTTTAGCAGAATCCTGAAGTTTTTGAGATTAATTAAATTGCTTGACTAGATCTCTATCAGCTGACTTGAGTTAGTCCTATTGTAGCCTATTAAGTCTATTGTAATCTATTAAATAGGCCTAATTTACATGGCCTGAGGCCTGAATCCTGAGGCTCCTGAAAAATAAACTGCAAAAGGAAAAAAAAAAAAAAACCACTCTCTCTGAGATTTTCCAAGCTTCTCAGATTTCTGGAATCTGTATTGACTAGGCTGGTGTCCCTAGCTGTCCTGGATTCTTCTGGGATTTGCACTGGTGCCCCAACATCTTTAACATGCCCCCGTGGCATTTCTGGCATGGAGGGTGGGCTAATCACTGGGCCACAGACCTTCAGCCAGACCCCTGGGTCCAAATTTCTCCAATCCTTTCCCCCAGGGTCCTAAAGTTCCACAATTTCTTCAAACCTGAAATCGTATGAGATAATTACTATTAATTAGTACTTGCTAAAATTGTGAACTTGTTTATTCTAGTATAAGATTTTAGAAATATATGTGCTTTGTTATTGAAATATTATTACTAGAAATTTAAATCTGTATTTGACTTGAAGTTAAAAATTTTTGATTCTCTGATAACTTACCTAGAAGGTCACATGTTTGTACCTCCTAATTAAACCATGTTGCTTTCTAAATTGAATATCAGGTAATTTGTAAAACATGTATGAGATGTGTGTTTACATTTTGTCAGCCCTGCTGAATATGCCACAAGCTACTCAGAGGAATGTGATTCTAAATTGTAACAGGTGGAGGATAGTATCTGGGCAAGAGTTGAGAGGACAACCTTGGCCTCTGCTTAAGGTGGGATCCTTCTCACTCAGTTTCCCAGTTGTGTTCCTTTGAATAAGAACCTACCTGAATATTCCTGAGTCTGGCTATAAGGTAGAATTGTTATTGCATACAAATAGCTAAGGATGTTTTATGTATGTGCTCTCAGGCTTAAGCCTGCAGGATCAGTTTTTGATGATAATCATGTCCCTGCTTTTTTCCTCTTATAGCAAATTTCTATAATCAGGGCAAGTGTTCAGTAGAATGCAAGATCTTACAGTTTCATATCTGAAGATATGTGGTCATTATATCTTAAATAAATAAATGAATATTTGATCTCGTCATCTTTTTTGCTACATGTATATATCTGTCTTTTCTTTTAGCATTTTTGTTGCTGCTGACTTTCCTGATAGGCATCTTTATTTGTGAAAAAGTCTACTCCAATTATTAGGGATACAAATGATCAGGGTAATAGATGGCCCTAGATGGGAGTTGGGGGTACAGGACCCCAATTTGTATGCTGAATAGGCTCATTAGCATACAGGCCATGGTCAAAATAATCACAAGATGACAAAGGCATTAGATTTGTTAGCAAATGAGGCCGATCAAATTAGGGAAGCAGTACTCCAGCATAGATTATTAGACTACTTGTTGACTCAAGAAGGTAGAGTTTGTGGGAAATTAAATTTTTGCTGAACAAAAAATTGATGACAATGGACAGGTTAGTGAAAGAAATTGCCAAAGACATCAGAAAATTGGCCCATATCCAATTCCAGACCTGGTCCTCACTGATGTGATCTATGGTGTGGGTTTTGTCACCAAATGATGGCAGACACCAAAAGTTGGGGTTCAGTCCTGTGAAGAATTCACAATGGACATTCTCTATGGATTTATTTGGGGGGAATAAGTTACAGACAAAATGAAGGGATGGTAAATATGAAATAGAATTGGGAGAGCACATGAAAGACAAGTTCCTTAGTGGAACTTACAATTTCACAGGAGAAAAGGAGTACTCTATGAGGTTGGGGCATGCCCTTAGCTGGCAGACTAAATCCTGAAAGGGACTTAGCGCCCTAAAAGAGTTAATTGGCCATAAGGAGGAGTGGGGTTGGAAAGCATAGTGGATTTAGGAGAGATATCATGTAGCATGGGGGAAAGAAAAAGACACCACAAGGCAGAATGCTGTGGTAGGCTGACCTAAAACAAGAGAGCAGCCATGGGATGACCCACAAATGGGTTTTATTGGGAAAATTTAACCTCAGGGATACAACCAAGATTTCCATAGAAGAAAGACTGAACAACCGGGAAAAGGAGGTCCAATTAGACGTGGACCTCCTTTAGGTAGTGGGACTAAGGAGTCAAACTGAAAACAGGTTCTTCGATTCCTGATGAGGATGAACCCTCTCAGAGAAAAATGACAAATCAGACCTAGAGGGATTGGAAACTGAGAACAAGGTGGTTGAGAAAATGTATCAAGAATGGGGTTAATAAATAAAAAGGAGGGATTGTATGGCATAAACTGAAAGAAGACCTCTCAGAAAGATGTGGCTTTGATCTATGTCCTAATTGTGACTTGAAACTTTGTAATAAGTTCAGCTATAGCTAAAAGCTGCAGGTGTTCCATTATCTTAGATAAACAAACATTTCCCTCCTGTCTCTCCCTGCTCCTTTTCATTAGCATTTAAGTACCTAATATGGTAAAAAATGTTCTGGGATCAATATTTAGTCTCTGAGTAAATTAGAACTCTTCAACCAATGGAAGAAAAGGCTAAAGGGCAGGAGAGGGGGGTCTTCTGGTTAGGGTCTATATAATCCTGTATTCGCAGTTTGTGCTTTGCATTCCTCTAATGACACCTTGTCTGTTAGGATTTGCCCTTTCTCATGAGATTATAATAAATCCCTTTTTTGCTTTTTCTTACCTCGATAGTTTCTGATTGTTTTTGTGGTCCCTACTGCCCCACACACCCAGGTACTTTTCTTTCACAGTCTATATCAACCACTGCAAAGCTGGAACTCATTAGAGAAAAGGGGTTGCTTGACTCCAGTAACCACAGGTGCTGTTCCCTTGGGGAAGGTGTTGGAAGCTTGAAGTGAGTGAAACTTGAAGTAGCGATAAAGGACTACTTCTGGACACACTATCTACAATTCTAAGAGGAAAAGAGAGGAAGAGCTTTGTGAGAAATGGGACAGAATCCTAGAGTAAGACTGAGTCTGAATCAACTTGTGAGAACCCTGGGGAAGGCAGAATAGCACAAGAGGAATTAGATATTTTTCTTCACTATCTGTGTTCTTCACTATCTGTGAATATTTTTCTGGTGGTGGTGTTCTTGAATTAAATAAAGCTTGTGCTATATTCAGTGCCTTGCTAGCTTGAATCTTTATATAGGAGCTGAGGATCCTTTTCTGTAGTGATCCAGACACAACTCAAATTCTAATGTTCTCAGGGGAAATCGTGGGAAGAGACATGGACCAGAATAAGAAATTGTACGAGAAGCCACCAAGCACCAGTTTGGTTCATTTAACTCCAGAGATTCAGAGTCTAGAATATGAGTTCCAGAATAACGGAGTCACTAACTAGCGTTGGAAGGGCATTAGAGACTATTGAGTCCTGTTTTCTCATTTTGAAGAGAAGGAAACTGATGACCAGAGGAGGAAAATTAATGTCCATGAGCTCCTAGAACATCTGGCAGAATTAAGCAGTCATTTAGCTCCCCAATCTGAGGGACCCCTTTTAGCATTTTAACCATTTAACTGATTGACCATGTTTGATTTACCTCTCTAATAACACTGTAAGCCTTTCCAAGGGAGGGGCGGTGTTTTATTTTTATATCTACTGTAGAACAAGACACAGGATTGAACTCACAATCAATCAACTACCAGTCAAAAAGCATTTTATAAGTGATGTGTCTGTTTAATTGATCACTCTTCCTTTTAAGTGATATCTCCCTTCAAAGTTCCTATTGTTTGCAAGGATTTACTCTGTAGGCTTCCACAATCCCAAACTACCCTATTTTTCACACCAAATTCTCATCCTTCAGCTGACAAGTTCTCAACTATCAAATAGGTAGGAAAGAAATTTAATCAAAGTAATTTTTACTGAAGTGTGAATCCTTGGTGGGTTGGGTATTTATATTTTTTAAAAGAAGTTTGGTGATCCAAGTTAACCTCAAATTGATGGAATTCCTCTGATATTCATATAATTAATACATGAATATGTAGATATCTTATAAATGTATATGTATGTATATATACACATGAGGGAAGAGGTAATCTCATTTCTTTACACATGCTTTTTATTTATTTAAATGCTTCTTTCATCCAGTGCCTAAACCTTAAAAATAAGGTCAGCATCTTAGGATTCCACTTCTGGAAGGTTACCAACCCTTGCTATAGATCACCAATCTGTTTCCATTTAGAACCAGCCTGCCAGGGGCCTGCTGTTTGGTTAGTGGCAGAGGTAGAAAGTTTGGAGGCCAAAGGAGCTCTGACTCTCTTTGAGAGATGCTGTTATTTGACAGGGATATCAGGATTTTCATGCTCATTAAAAATACTTCTCTACTGGGAGGTTTTAGAGTAACAAACAAAATTGGATGTAAAGGACAGAAAGATTTTTGGTTCTGGCTGAATGAGGTTTAGCATGACCAAGGGACTTTGGAGAGCTTGGGACCAGATTTTGTAATGAATTTATGTTCTGTTCTACTCTGAACACTTGTTGAAATATTGTTATTTCCTCTGTCTTCCAGTGCTGTGACAGACCAGGAAGATTTGGAGAAGAAAAAAAGTTCATATTTATACAATATATAGATTTGAAATGACTTTAAAAAATATCTGAAAACTGAAAAACTTCGATGCACTAGAAAAGGAGGAAGTAGAACATTTGCATTTTGGTCTATTAACTCATTCTGTGATCTTAGCCAAATCAGTTACCCTCTTTGAACCTCAATATCCTTTTCTGTAAAAAAAAAAAAAAAAAAGGTGGTTGGACTTTCAGCCTTCCTATTTTGGCATTATTTTGTCAACTTGTACTTGTGGGTTGGGTCCCCTGGAGAGATGTCTTACCTAGGTTGAATCTTTTCTTTGTATCCAAAGTTTATTCCTAAAACTATAGTCTGCAAGCCCCTATTAGTGCATTTATCTTTAATAATCTTCCAGGCACTTATTGAAATGGTACATAGTAAGAAAGCATTTTTCCCAAGGACAGAATTCTTTTAAAAAATTTTTCCAAATATATGTAAAGATAGTTTTTAACATTCACCTTTGTAAAACTTTGTGTTCCGAATTTTTCTCCCTTCCACCTTTCCTAGACAGCAAGCAATTCAATATAGGTTAGACATGTGCAGTTCTTCTAAACATATTTCCATAGTTATCATGCCACAAAAGAAAAATCAGATCAAAAAGAAAAAATACACTAGAAAGAAAAAAACAAGCAAACAACAACAAAAAGATGAAAAATGCTATGCTTTGATCCACATTCAGTCTCTCTGGATTCAGTTCTTTCTCTGGATATGGATGACACTTTCCATCACAAATCAACTGAAATTGCCTTGGATCACCTCATTGTTGAAAAGAATCAAGTCCATCACAGCTGATCACATAATCTTGTTGCTGTGCTCAGTGTTCTCTTGGTTCTGCTCACTTCATTTAGCATCATTTCATATAAGTCTGTCCAGGCTTTTCTAAAATCAACCTGCTCATCATTTCTTATAGAATAATAATATTACAAATAAAAACAGTATTAACAAAACCCTCTCCACCACCATCACTTAGAGGATATTTTCTGGCAAATCCATACATGACATCAATGGTAAGAGTGGGCCCACACACAGAGTAGAGCAGTAAAAAGGCATGTAAGTAGTCAAAATCACTCACTCCTTCTGTTGGGCTGGGTTGGGAAGGCCAATGGCCCTTCTCTTCTTATGATGCGCTCCTGCCACTTTTCTGCTGGAATCTTGCTTCAATAGATTCTCAGCTCTACTTCTCTCCATAACTCAACTCCACAAATAAATTCTCTGGACCTGATCTCTACTAGTACATCTCCTCCCCCAGATCTCATACCTCTGTTATATAATTCCATTTCCAATGGAAGGAAAGGAAGAGAAAGAAATCCCCTTCTTGCCTCCCCAGTTAAGATCCTTGATAGCTTACTGGATTTAGAATCAAGAACTGGGTTGAAATTCTGTTTCAGACACTTCTTAGCTGTGTGACCTTGGACAAGTAACTTGCTATTTTCCTCACTGATAAAATAGGGATAATAATAGGGTGATTGTGAGGGTCAGACGAGATAATTCATCTGGAGTGTTTTGTTTTGGGGATTTCTTGGCAAAGATACTGGAGTGATTTGCCATTTCCTTCTTCAGCTCATTTTTACAGATGAGGAAACTGAGGCAAACACAGTTAAATCACTTGCTCAGAGTCACACAGCTAGAAAGTGTCTGAGGTCACATTTAAACTCAAGTCTTCCTGACTACAGATCTAGCACTCTATCCACTGCACCACACAACTGTTCCTGTGATTATTAAAGGAAATCACCAATTTGGAATGTAGTTATTTGAAAAGCCTTTTCTAGCCCACTCATTTACTTCTCCTTTCCAGTTCTTCTGATACAATAGATAACAATATTCCCATGAGTTTCTTTAACAGCACAAGTATAATCCATAAATATAGGGTATTTGGTCTACTTTGGAATTTTGGATTTCCAAATTCCTTCTCAATCCATAGCCTATAGCCTTTGGGAAGAGAAATTTCAAAACAGAAATATTCTTATAATGCATATTAAGCTGTACCTGTTATCTGGAAAGCAGCAAAAACAAAGCACCTAAAATAACATACTGTTTCAGGTTCTGATCCCATTGGAGTGAGAACAATGGGTCTAAGAGGCAGCTGAGTGACACAGAGGATAATAATGATAATAACTAGCATTTGGATGACTAACTATTAAAGCCACTGAAGATTTCTATAGCCCTTTAAGGTTTGCAAAGCATTTTATAAAGGCGCTCTCATTTATCCTCACAACAACCCTAAAGCAAAGGCAAATAGAAATTAAATGACTTGTTCTGGGTCACACAGCTAGTAGAATTTGAACTCAGGTCTTTCCAACTGCAGTAAGTACCTATTTTGTGCCAAATGCTATATTAAATTATGGAGATGCAAAAAAGAGGCAAGAGACAATTCTTGCCCTCAAGGAGCTTACAATCTAATAGGGAAAACAATAAGCAAACACATGTGTATTAATAAACTACATACAAAATAAATAAGAAATCATTAAGAAAGAGATTAGAATTAAGAAAGGTTGGGTAATATTTCCTATTGAAAGTAGTTTTAGTTTAGACTTGAAGGAAGCCAGGGAAGTCTAGTGATAGAGAATACAGACATGGGGACAGACAGAGAAAATATTCAGAACAAAGTGATGGAATGTCTTGTTTATGGAACAACCAGGATGCCAGTATCACTGAATCAGAGTATATGGTAGGGTGTAAGGCATTAAAAAAAAAAAAAAAAAACAAAAACAGGAAAGGTAAAGAAGTCAGCTCATGAAGGCTTTTGAATGCAAAACAGAAGATTTTATATTTGATCCTAGAGGTGATAGGGAGCCACTAAAGATTATTTAGTATAGGAGTGACATCAGTGAACCTCTGCTTTAGGAAAATCTCTTAGGTGACTGAATGGAGAATGGATCGGAATGGAGAGAGACTTGATGCAGTCAGACCCCAGCAGGCTATCGCAAAAGTCCAGATAAGTTAATGGGACTTGCACCAGAGTAGTGGCGATATCAAAGAGAGAAGGGGGTATATTTGAGATGCAAAGATGAAATCAACAGATTTTGGCAACAGATTGGACATGAGGGATGAGCGATAGTGAGGAGTTGAAGGTGATACCCAAGTTACCATCCTGGGGGACTAGGAAGATGGTGGTGCACTTGACAGTAACAGGAAAGTTTGGAAGGGGGATAAGGAAAGATGAGTTCACTTTTGGATATGTTGAATCTAAGATACATAACCTGTTCAAGATATCTGAAAGGCATTTGAAAATGTTAGATATAAGTCAGCACTGAATAGGTAGATTTGAAATTTATCAGCATAGAAATGATAATTAAAACCATAGATGATGATGAGATCACTAAGTGAAGTATATAGAGGAAAAGGTGAAGAGGGCCCAGTAAGAGCAGAACCCAGTGGGAAAGGATTCAAATACAAATAAGAAAGGATCAAATATAAAATCCTCTGTCTTGCATTCAAAGCCTTCATAACTTCACAGTCCCTTATCCTCACTGTTTGTGACCTAGATGAAAAGCCAATAATGGAGCCTCTGAAGGAGTGATAAGGAGAACAAAGTGCTTGTAGTATCCCCAAAACCTAGAGAGAAGAGAGCATCAGGGAGAAGAAGGTGACCAATGTGGTTAAAGTCTGTAGAAAGTCAAGAACGATGAAGATAGAGAAAAGATCACTGGATTTGGCAATTAGGAGATGATTAGTAAATTTGGAGAGATCAGTTCTGATGGAATAGGGTTGGTAACAAGCTTGTATAGTATAATACATTGTATGTATGTATGTATATATATATATATATGTATATATATACATATATATATATGCATACTGCTTATTTATGTACATACATAGATATAGAATGTCACAAAATCACAGAATTTGAACATTGGAAAGGACCTTAGAAATCACTTAGCACAACCCAAACATCAAAGAAGGACTTCTGAATTTGGGATCCATAGATCCTTAAGGAGTTTATGGTTAAATCTCTCAGGAATCTAATTTAGTTTGATAGATCATATCTTTTTTTTCCTACTAAACTTAGCGATTCTAACAGTCAGCAACAAACCACAGCCATATTAGCAGCATCTGGCACCTTGTCACCAATAGAAATCACAAATATTTTTATGTCCCATTATAGTGTTATAGATATCTCAAAATATCATTTATACTTAACACTACAATTATTCTTTCCACATTGCAGGGGATAGGAGCATGGCACCCTTGTGATCTGGAAAATCCATGAAAAAAAATTTGGCCCTCCCTTAATATAAGAGAAGTTTGGATTATTATGGTATTAAAAGATAAAATAGATATTGATATTATGTAATACTATATATATATGTGTATATATATACATATATATATATATGGATGTTTTATGCATGTCTGAGCTTCTAAGCTTTCTGTGTGTGTCATCTGTTAGTTTTCACATATCATCTACTGCTTCTGCAGAACTCTTCCAAAATTCCCATTTAATTTCTTACGCCAACCTGTGATATATCAGAACCTTGGTAGGGACCGTCTTGATATAGAAAGGATAACTATACTTTAAAATTGCTGTAGGTTTTACACCTATGACTAGATCACAAGTGATGTAGTCTTCCTGTAAATAAACATTTGTTTGACTCTATATGGCAGCTTTTGGTCCAATATTCTCATATGGTTAACCCAAATATCTACATTGCTCTCTAGTATTCTCTTTCTACAATTGTTGGCTAATCAATATGTGAGAGGAAGTGAGTTATTTTCATTGTTTCTTCCAGTTTTGTAAAACTGGGTAGTTCAAATGAGAATTGTTAACTCTCCATTAGGCTGAGGTACCTTTTGTAAATGAAGAAGTATGTGGGCTCCATGTTTAAAACAGGCAAGTTCAAGAATGTATGACAGTAGAGATAATTGTTAAAGTATGCTATTTAAAGTGACTTATTAGTACAGTGATATAGGTCAATATGTGCAATGTGTGTAAGTTTTGTGACTGGAGAGGTTCTTTCTTTAATTTGTTTTTCTCTTCATGCTGCTCTTTTGTTCACTGTCTGGATTATGAAATAAAAGCACTCACATGCAGTATGTTATATAAGTAGCATTCACATCTTATTATTCAGTGAAAGCACTGTTCATTTAAAAAATCACTAAGAGAAAATTGCAAACAATATTAGAAATGAGAACTATTATTTCTAGGAAAGCATTGAAAGCTACACAACTCCAGGAGAAATAATAGACAAATTGTCCAAGAAGAACACAAATGCTGGGCTATTGCTATGATCCTCAAGTTTATCAAAGGGTTAATTTAATAATTAAAATTATTAAAACTTGAGATAAATTATGAAACCTGCCTTGTTCTACTCATCACAAATGTTTCTTGAATATCTTACTCTTTAGTTGGCATAAAAGTTACTTATCTCTATAGACTTATCAAATATCCTTAAACCATATGAAAATATTGTTCTAAAAATGTCAATTGAATAAAATATTTTATTTTTGCTTCATTTATTTTTTTTACTAATTTAGGTTGAAATGTGAGAAGGAAGTATGGTAAAGACCATGTGTAATATGGTTCAATTCAAAATAATGGGACACAAAAGCCACAATCCTCTTTGTATGGAAAAATTCTTGTGTTCAATGGAGCCACTATCAGAGAGGCTATTTGACCCCTTGTGGTAGAAACAGGTTGGTACCAGTTGCAGTCAGTCTTGTGACCTCTCTGGAAAGTCCCTGTGTTTGCTGCACCTGGAGTCCAGCAGTTCTGACCAAATGTCTGCCTCCTCAGCCTTCAACTATTGTATAAAATTCAATCCTCCCTGTTTATGGTGCCTTCCTAGCACTCCTTCCTGCTGCTGCCACTCCCAAGCACTCCTCCTTATTGAAGTGTTTTTAAACCTTGCCCTTTCTGCCCCTCCCAGGCACTTTTTGGTGCTGTTCAGTGGTCCAAATTGCCAATATCTTGTCTCAATTAAAGACTTGTTGCTGCTACTTTGGTAGTCATCTTTATTTCAGGTTGACACTTGCAAACAGTTGCATGAAGTCAGCAAACCTGAAATAGCACCTCACATCTTTCTGTTCTGATAGTGCATCTTAAGATGCATGTTCTTTTCAAGTGAAGAAAATTCAATTTTAATTGAATTTGAAATAAAATTTTATTGAAAACTTGAAGGTCCCATTACATGAACATTTTTTTCTTGAAGCATCCCATAAAGTTGCTTACTACTTTGTCAAATTAAAGATGCTCCTCCCACCTGGAGAGTCATTAGTAAAACCAAATATACCTATAGAGGTTGATCTGGTTATGAACTGAAACAAAGAGGAAAGAGGGAAATGGTTCCATTGTCAAATGATGTAATACTTTCAAGAAAAATAATCATATCTCTTAACACTTTGAATCAGGTCATAGGGGAATTGGGAGCCTCACCATTTCCCTTTATTATGCACCTGGATGGAACTATAGAGGTCCCTTAATAGCTAGCTGTTAGAATCCTAGTGATAACTCAATGGAATTGATACAATGCTTATTAGTTCACACATTAGAGCAAATCCTTACAAGGTGTTAAGTCACTAGTATTGATAGAAACAATGCTTAAGTTAACACCTTTGAGAGTTCACACATTAGCTCACACATTAGTTCACACATTTGGAAGATTTCAGGGTTCAGTATGAGATATCCAAATTCATACCTCCCATAATCCCACTCTCAGAGGAGCCAACCTTTGAGTTTACACCTCTAAAAGAGCATTAAAAACAGCTGAGCTCAGTCAGGAGAGTCAGTTGAAAAGATTGAGAGGGGAAGTCAGTTGGAGATTGAGAAGCCACAAGTTGGAGTTGAGCTAGAAGCAGAAGCTGGAAGAGCTAAAAGACAAACTGCAAGAGCTCTTGGAACCAAGGAGGGAGATAGGCCTCTAAGAAAGCTACCCGGGCCCAAGGAAAGAGACAAGACTTGGAAGGAGAAAATAAACGTTTAGATTTTATCAGCTGGCTGCATTTGGGGTGATTATTACTTGGAACTGAAACTAAGTCTGCCTCCAGAAACCTCCCCAAGAAACCTGTTCTCAGAGAGAACCATTATATTATACAAAAGAAGAGAACACTACAGTTAGTTTCTTATTTTTGTCTGTCCTGTGCATGCTGGTATCATTAAAGAAGAATTATTTTGTAGTTAAGTCCCTTTTGGAAAGTACAAAGACCACTGAAGTTTTGGAAATGGTGACATTGTTGAGTATCCTTTCCTCTTGGATAGTCTCTCCCCTCTGGGTTTCCAAGATACTGCTCTCTCTCTCTTGCATTCTTCCTTCCTGATTGACCACTGCTTCTTCTCAGTCTCCTTTACTCAATCATTATCCATGTTCTACTCACTTACTGTGGATATAATCCAATGCTCTACTTGGGTCCTTTTTTTTCCCTCATTCTATACTCATACGTGGTAACCTTATAAATATTCACAGAATCAATTACCATTGCTATACAGATGAATCCTCTGTAGGTAGGTAGGTAGGTAGGTAAATAGATAGATAGATAGATAGATAATTACAGCCCTAATCTTCTGTATCACTTTCCTTCGACATTTTTCATGCTCAAGCCCCTCATTATATTTATTTTATTTTTATAATTCTCTTTTCATTAAACATTAAATTAAACCTAGTTCCAATTATACATATGAAGTCATGAAAAATAAATTTCTATATTAACTATGTTCCAGGAAAAAATATGAAAAAAAGAAAAATACATGCTTCAATCTGCACTTTGATTCTATCAGTTCTCTTTCTGGAGTTGAAAACAACATTTTTCATGAAGAGCCTTTTGGTGTTGTGATAGATCATTTTATTGATCAGGGCTATTAAATTTTTCATTACTGATCATCTTTACAATGTTGGTGTTACTATGTACATTGTTCTCCTGCTTCTGCTCACTTCAGTTTGCATCCGTTCATATAAGTTTTCCTAGGTTTTTTTGAAACCATTCCCTTCATCCTTTCTTATAGAATAATAGCATGATGGCATATCCATATAATTTATTCAGTCATACCCTAATTGATGGATGTTTCTCAGTTTATGTTTCTTTGGCACCACAAAAAGCACTGCTATAAATGTTTTTGTACATGTGAGTCCTTTTTCTAACTGCTTCTGATCTCCTTGGGCCATGAACTTAGTAGTGGCATTGCCAGGTCAAAGGTTATTCACATTTTTATAGCCCTTTGAGCATAGTCCAAATTGTTTTCCAGAATGATTGGATTAGTTCATAGTTCCACCAATAGTGCAATTACTATATTTACTTTTCCACATTCCCTCCATAATTTGTCAATTTTTTTTCTGACATTTTAGCCAATCTGATTGGTATGAGGTGATATCTCAGAGTTGTTTAATTAGAAATTATCTAATTGAAATAGGTCATTTAATATGATTATTGATAGTTTTGATTTCTTCCTCTGAAAACTGCCTTTTCATATATTTTATTTTGGAAATGGCTTTTCTTTTTCTAAATTTGTCTTAGTTCCCTATATATTTTAGAAATGAAATCTTTATCAGAGAAACCTCAAGTTAAATTTTTTATTCCCAGTTTCCTGCTTGTCTTCTAATTTTTACTGCATTGGTTCTATTTGATATTTTAATTGACTATCTTGTAGGCCTCTCAAATTCAGAAAGTCCAAAACAGAACTCGCTGACTTTCCTCAGAAATCCACTCTTCTGAACTTTCTTATTACTGGTTGAGGTACCACCAACCTTCCAATCATTCAGATTCACAAACTCAGCATTATCTCAAACAAAAGAATCCATTCTCTTATTCCACATATCCAATCAATTGTCAAATCATGTAATTTATATCTCCACAGTACCTCTTGAATCCATCCCTTTCTCTCTACTCTTATGGCCACTACCCTAGTAAAGGATCTCATTAGCTCTTTCCTGGAATATTGGAATAGCTTTCTATTTAATGTTTCTATCTCAAGTCATTCCCTATTCTGAAACATTCTCCATTGGTGACAAAATAATTTTCCTAAAAGCATAGGCCAACAATGTTATCTCCATACTCAATAACCTTCGGTGGATCTCTGTGACTTCTAGGATCAAATGCAAACTTTTCTCAGGAGTAGCCATAATGGCCTGCTTCTTGATCTTCACAGGTGCTCTCTATCCCATTCTGTGCCTTTGCATCAGCTATGATGCAATGATCTTCATCTAACCTCTATATCTTAGAATCTCTGTTTGCCTTCAAGACTCAATTCAAGTTCCTTCTTCTGCATGAGACCCTTCTTGGTTCTGCCCCAGCTGTTTGTGTTTTGGTTTCTAAGGTCACATTCCACTGACTTTCTGTGTATTTTTTTATTTACCCATATGTATTTATGTATGTATACCCATATGTATGAAAAGAACTATTCCTCTGTAATGTGGATATTTTGGTATGAAAGGACTGGAAATGAACATATATTTTTGGAACTTTGATAAAAATGCTTTAAAAGAAATGCAAACTATTCTGAGAACTTGAGAGAAAATTGTCCCTCAAATAAATATATAAATTTACTTGAAAGCAGAACACTAATTAAATTAAGATACATGAAGAGAATTATTGTCCATCAGTTCATTTGCATATGATTATTTTCAAGTTTTTGAGAAATATTGTTAACTACAAATCAAATAATTCTTTGGGCAATATGCAACAATAGTAAGAACTCTTGGGTTCATATCTGATAGGAAGGTGAATTTTGTTGAGTTATAAGTACACCAAGGTGTGACTCTAGATTTCTGAATTAATAGAGAAAATGTTGATAATGCTGTGAAACTATATGAAAGGTGTAATTAATTTGAGAGCTCTGGGGAAATTCACATGTGGTTCCAGAGTATTTAAGGTCAACAGCCAGTAAATAGGCTTTTTGCTTTGAACCTATTTTGTTATGAATTTATTGTACCCTTAGATCAGCAATATAAAGAGGAGACAGATAAACATAATTTTAGTCCAATAAACCCCTCAAACACTGGAGAAAAGAAAGCTCAGTCTCATGGTCTTTTTCCTGCTCCTCTTAAAACAAGTATTGGACTATCCCTCAGGAAAGTATAGATGAGATTCCATAGATACCTATCAATGCCTCTCATGAGTTGCTTTTAAATACCATGTTGACATACATATCTCACATGGACACACACAATCTTATCTAGAATAGAGATGTGCCATAAAATACCAAGAGACTTTTATTTGAGGTATTAAAAGCTATAGGAGAGAGATAACAAAAAGAAGCAAGAAAAGAAACTAAGTATAAGAGAAGACAGAAGAAACAAGGATAGAAGTCAAAAAAGTGAGAAAAGAAGCTGCTTGCAGAAAAATGAAATATGTGGAAACTGGCAGGAGCCAAACAAAGCTGACAGGCAACTTTTGTATCTGAAGTGGATTGAATCTGAAGTTGATCAGAAGGAAACTCTGCAGCTGGAATCTGATTGTAAGAAAGTAGTAGCATCTGCTATTTGAAGACATTTCCTGTGCTTATAACCTTCTAGCACTATCTATAGCCCAAGTGAGGGAAACCTCTGTGGGGTACCTGTGTTGCCCTAACTTAAGAAACAGGAAAGGAGAGTTGAAAGAGAAACTTTATGGCTGTTTTTGATATACTTCTCCTAAAAGAGCATAACATTATCTTAGCACCTTGCCCAAAGTGGCAGTGTGATAAAAGCTTGAAACCACCTTAGAATCATGAGAACCATGAAAAGAGTTTTGCACAGCAGCTGATACATGGTACAAAGTGTTCTCTAAGAGAAAGTCATGAGCTATTTGGGGCAAATTGGTTTCTCTTTTTATATGCCTCCTTACTAGATTTCTCTAAGTGTATGCCAGCTTTCCCCTATGGACACTGCATTCATTGGTGAGAGATTATGATCTAAATTTATGACTGATTGTTTTATCTTGATTATTTTAGGTTTTGCTTTCCATTGAATAAATATAATTATTCTTCCATTTGTCTTATCATTTAGTAAATGTTTTCTGTTTAAGAACCAATGGTGTTACCTGTCAGATTGGCTAAGATGACAGGAAAAAATAATGATGAATGTTGGAGGGGATGCGGGAAAACTGGGACACTGATGCATTGTTGGTGGAGTTGTGAACGAATCCAGCCATTCCAGAGAGCAATCTGGAATTATGCCCAAAAAGTTATCAAACTGTGCATACCCTTTGATCCAGCAGCGCTACCACTGGGCTTATACCCCAAAGAGATACTAAAGAAGGGAAAGGGACCTGTATGTGCAAAAATGTTTGTGGCAGCCCTGTTTGTAGTGGCTAGAAACTGGAAAATGAATGGATGCCCATCAACTGGAGAATGGCTAAATAAATTGTGGTATATGAATATTATGGAATATTATTGTTCTATAAGAAATGACCAGCAGGATGAATACAGAGAGATTTGGAGAGACTTACATGAACTGATGCTAAGTGAAATGAGCAAAACCAGGAGATCATTATATACTTCAACAATGGTACTGTATGAAGGTGTATTCTGATGGAAGTGGGTTTCTTCGACAAAGAGAAGATCTAACTCAATTTCAATTGATCAATGATGGACAGAAGCAGCTACACCCAAAGAAAGAACACTGGGAAATGAATGTAAACTGCTTGCATTTTTGTTTTTCTTTCCCGGTTACTTTTACCTTCTGAATCCAATTTTTCCTGTGCAACAAGAGAACTGTTCAGTTCTGCACACATATATTGTATCTAGGATATACTGTAACCTATTTAACATGTATAGGACTACTTGCCATCTAGGGGAGGAGGTGGAGGGAGGAAGGGGAAAAGTCGGAACAGAAGTGAGTGCAAGAGATAATGTTGTAAAAAATTACCCTGGCATGGGTTCTGTCAATAAAGTTATAATTATTTAAAAAAAAAAAACCAATGGTGTTATGACTCATTATGTACAAGTAGGAAGTACTCCAGTAGGACTCAAAAGCGGCAATGGAAAGTAGGAGTATATTTTTCTTGTCCTTCCCCTGCTACACACACACACACACACACACACACACACACACACACACACACCAGAATTACCACTAGAACCTGGAAAAGTTGAATTGTATCTGAGTACTCATGCCCATGGCCAATTTATAGAACTGTCATTGTAAATATAGGTTAGGGGAAACAGAGCTAGAGTGAGAAGAGACAGTTTTCTCTCAGGTTCTCGGCACAGTTTGCATTTCTTTTTAAGCATTTTTATCTAAAGGATTATGTTTCTTTTCAAGCTGATTTTTATCAGAGTTCCAAACATAATGTTCATTTCCAGTCCTTTCATACATATGCCTCATTTGATATCATTCCTATGGCATACTTTGCCTTTATGATTATCTCCTCATTAAAATATGTGTCTAAAGGGCAGAAACTTTAAAATATTTGTCTTTGTATCCACAGAGAATAGTGTTTATAAATGCTTGCTTGTTTTATTGATTGATTGATAAGATACTGAATTTAAAGTGAAGAAGATTGGGTTCAGATCTTTCCTATGGGAATATGGGCAAGTCACTTAATCTTCTCAGCCTTAGTTTCCTGTCTTATATAATAAAAAGAATGGACTAGCTGGTATCTAAGGTCACTTCCAGGTCTAAAACTGTCTAGACCTTACTTTCCACAGTCTATTAAAGGGGAACAATAATCTCTAACACCTCTATAATACAGCATTGTGGGGATAAATATGTAATAATAAGCAACCAAGAAAGTATTGTGCTTTTCTCCAATGGATTAGTGGCCAAAGGATATGAAAAAGCAATTCTCAAAAAAGAATTCCAAACTATTAGCAACTGACTGAAATATGGCTCCAAATCACTCACAATGAGAGAAATTCAAATTCAGACTAGTCTGAGGTTCTATTTCACACCTAGCAAATTGGCAAAGGGGATAAAAAAAAATCAAAATCCTCCATATTGGAGGGACTATAGAAAGACAGGCATGCTAATATATTGTTGGCAGAACTGTGAATTGGTCTAACCATTCTCTAAAGCTATTTGGAATAATGTTTTTTTAGTGACAAAAATGTGACAAAAACTGGCATATTCTCTTACCTAGAGATTTTATACTAACTATATATACAGACATAAATGCAAATATATATGATGCATACAACCATGTATGGTGGGGAAAGCATGCATACATATATACATGTGCCTAGTAGGGTATTTATGTGTATACATATATACTATACACATACCCACACACATATATTTCTCCCAAGTTAAGTCAGAGACAGAAGAAAAAGTCCTATAATATACCAAAATATTCACTTACAGTAGCAAAAAACTGAAATAAAGTGTGCCCACTAATTGGTAAATGACTAAATAAACTGTTATGTGAATATAATTAAATATTACTATAAAATAAGACAGTTCAAAATTTGGAAAAGCCCATGAAAACAGAGTGAAGTAATCAGAAACAGGACAACTATATATACAATAAGCTATGATAATATAAGCAGGAAGAAAAACAACAAAAAGATTCTGAATGCTCTGTTAATGTTGTTATTGTTAATGATAATCACAACAATCATAATTTGGTTTTGAGATTGGGTTCTCAGTGTTGCCCAGGCAGAGCATGTAGTGGCCACTCATAGGCCTGATTCCAGTGCTGATCAGCACAGAATCTTTGGTTTGCTCTGTTTCTGTTTTTAGCTCCTCAGGCACATATTCTGAGGGTTTCCTTTTTACATCAGTTTTAGCTCTTTTATAGCTCAGAACTGCTTTCTCCAGTAGCATAGCAGACATTGAAGAGCTGTAAAGGACATACATGATTATATGTATGTATGTATGATTATAATGACCAAGAATCCTAGCCCTGGAGAAGAGTTGAGAAAATTCAAACTCCTTCTTCACTGGAAAAGTAAAGACTGTGGATATGAAATATTGCATATACTATTAGACATGGTTAATGTATTGGTGAATTTTGCTGAACTTCTTTTTCTCCCTCTATCTCTGGCAGGCTTGGGAAATATGGAAAGAAATAAGCATTACATATTGCCTATTATGTATCAAGCACTATGCGAAGTTACTTCATTACTTCCCAGATAGGTGCTGTTATTATTCCTAGTTTGCAATTAAAGAAATTGCCCAGAACCACCCAGGTGGTATGTATCTGAGGGTGGATTTGAACTCAGGTTTTCCTAACTCTAAGCCCAGTGCTCTATTCACTGTACCACCTAGCTGCCTCCAATCTTTATTACAAATGATGGCTTATTGAGAAGTAACATTCAGAAATGAATTATCATGGAAAATGATAAATAAAAATAATCCATAAAAATTAATCAATCAAATACAGCACAATTTTCAAAAGAAAAAAATATAGTTCTGGTAAATAGACTAAGCTATGTTACATCTGTTAAGTTAGAAAGGAGAGAAATAGCTCACATCTCTCTGTTATTAGTAAAGGTTTATACTCTCCTTATGACAACTCTTGCTTAACATCTCATTGTCTGTTTCCTCCCACAGAAGGAAAGCAGGAGAAACCAACAGACTCCCATCCTTAAGAATTTCTTGTCTTTTTGGGCTTCCACAATCAGGACCTCTGCCCCACTCCCACTAAACATCACATTTCCTAAATCCTGAGATCTCTAGCAGAGGGCACAAATAGTGAAGCAAAAATGGACCCCTGTCATGAAGAAATTCTTCTCCGCCCTACTCTCTTCCTATGACACTACTGTGCATGAAGAAGCTTCCAATTAGGCTGCCCATGGTCACGTCTGTTTTATCTTTCTTTTAAATGAAAACAAATGAGGAGTTTAATGGCTTCAAATTAGTTTTTTAATAAAACAAGGAAGTGAGGAAGCCAGCATGGCGGCACACAGCATGGGTGGGCACCCTGCAGACACAAATCACATTTGAGGGGGAACATTCTTGTTTCTCTCTGTAGCAAAGGAGTTATCAATAATCAACAAATATTTATTAAGCATCTACTATGTGCCAAGCACTGTGCTTGGATCTGGGGAGCCAAGTACAAAGAATGGAACAATCCCAATTCATACCTGAAAGATGATAGTATCTTCCCTAGCAGGGTTATAACTGTGCCTAGAAGGGAGGGAGAGAACGAGTGCTCGTAAGTGAGAAGTTACCTCCAGAGTCTCAGAGAAAGAACCCAAGACCCAGTACTATATCCCAGCCAAAGCCACTGGGATATTAGTTACATTCAGTTACCTCTTGTATGCATCTACCTGAAGTTAAAGGATCCTAGAGCACAAAAGAGAGATAGCTGCCCCAGCAACATTTCTTTGAGTAGAACATGTATTTCTCTAGACTTCCAAGTATTTACTGAATTCAATCCTTTTATTTTATAGGTGAGGGAACACTGCAACTCAGGGAGGAAAGAGGTTGGCCTGAACCTTGTTAGTGATAGGAGTGCTCCTAAAATATAGGTCTCTTTTTCCAGTGCCCTTCCACACTGAATGATAGGTTCATATAATGCCAAAAGATATCTTAGGAGAATACAACTCTTCATTTCACATTTGGGGAAACTGAGGTCTAAAAAGTAACTTTGCTGTGGCAACTGGTGATACAATGGATAGAGCACCAGTCCAGAAGTCAGGAGTACCTGAATTCAAATCTTACTTAAGTTACTTAACTCTAATTGCCTCAGAGAGGGAAAAAAAAAAGATTTACTAATATGAAGAGATCCAGGAATCAAAGGGAGTCTGGAACCATAGTAGAGAGTATTTGGGTAAAGATCAAGAAAGGGAGTAATTTTGTCATTGGAGTAAACTACAGACAGAAAGAGGAACTAGATAAAAATCGGTGAGAAAAAAAATCACAAATCTAGATTAAAGACATGATATAGTAGTTGCCAAGTACCTGGGTTTTATAAATCTTTGCTGAAAGTCTGTGGAATTGCAGCGGAATTGATAACTTCTTAATATTTTAATGACAGTTTCATCTTTGAAAAGTTGGAAGTACCAATAAAAAGAAATTCTGTGTTGGATATCATTTTCACTAAAGGAGTTGCTGGGTTGAAAATTATGGCTAACTTTGTGGGAAGGAAGTACTCCTTCCTTAAGCTTGTGTTAAAGGAAAGGAAAAGTCTATGTAATTTAGCATCTTAGAAAAGGGATAGGAAGGAGAATTATTGGGGAAATGGTGAAGGAGGTCAGAAAATTCCAAGTGCTTTAGATTTCCCCCTCAAATGAAACAAAATTGTGCCTCAGGGCAAACATAGACTAGTTAAAAAAAAAAAAAACAAATAAGATTTGGGGCAGAACAAGGATCCTCTTTGAACAACCTGAAAAGACCTCAAGAAAGAACTAAGGATGGAGGTTTTACCAGTGTGAAGTGCAAACATCTTAAAGCTAGCTCCAAGGAAACAGCAAGAAAAGAACCATGGGGCTAGCTGGATTAAAGGTAACCTCGGCCAGAACCATAGGAACTTTCACCTCCCAGATGGTCTGGAGAATAGGGGTCTGAGTTCTGAAAGATTGAGGAATCTTCTGCTCATACGGAAAACCAAGCCCAGATTTGCTGCTAAGACATGGCCCTAGATTAAAAAAAAAAAAAAACAAAAAAAACAACAACAACAACAAAAAAAAAAACAATCATACACAGTAAGTGCAGAATGGACAGGAAAGCTGCTGGTGGGGGGGCACTTACCGGAAGGTGAAGTTCTTGGTTTGGGGTCAGACCAAAGTGAAGTGAAGCCAGAGACATCATCCCCACAGGATTACTTTTTAGTAATTACACTAATAAATTTTCTCTCTCTCTTTTTTTAATGAGCAGGCAAAAGAGAAAGAACTCAACCATAGAAAGTTACTTTGGGAATAGTGAAAAGTGGGGTTCATCTTCAGAGGAGGACACTGAAGTTTAAAAAAGTCTTTTCTATCCCAGAAGAATGTTAAATGATCACCTGCCCAGAAAGAATTTATAGAACTCAAAAAAAGAACTCATTTAAAAGTTAAATGAAGGAGATTGAAAAGAAATTAATTTTTTTAAATGAGTCATCCAAGAAAAACAAGATTATGAAAAGCAAGTCAACCAATTAGAAAAAAAGATCCAAAGTTTTAAAGAAGATAATGACCTTGAAAATTAGAAATGAGCAAGGGGAAGCTAGTTGAAGCTTTAAGACACCAAGAAATAATAAAACAAAGTATAAGGAAAGAAAAAAATAGAAGAGAATGTGAAACATCTTATAAAAAAAAGCAGTTCTGGAAAATAGTTCAAGAAGAGAAAACATAAAAATAATTGAACTACCTGAAAGCTATGACCAAAAAAAAAAAGAGGCTTGACACAATAATACAAGAAATAATCAAATAAAATTGTCTTGAAGTGACAGAACAAGAGGGGAAAGTAGAAATAAAAAAAAAAATCACCAATCATCACCACCTCAAAGAGATTCTACAAGGAAAGCACATAGGAACATTACTGTTAAGTTTTGAAATCCCCAGATGAAAGAGAAAATTTTATAAGAAATAAAACAAGAAAAGATTCAAATATGCCAGAGCTGCATTTAGAATTGTATAGGATTTATCAAAAGCTATAACAAAAGACTTCAGGTCCTGGAATACCATATATCAACAATAAAAGAACTAGGGTTGTGGCCAAAAATACCATAGCTAACAAAAGTAAGTATAATATGAATGAAAAAAGTGGACATTCAATGAACTGTCAGATTTTCAGGATTTTGTCTCAAACAAATTTGAATTCAAAAGAAAATTTAACACATAAAAGTCAATATCAAAGACTAATTTCAAGGGCTCCAAAAGGGACAAACTGTTTATGTTTTATCCATGAAAATGTAAATATGTCTAAGATTGACATTAGTAATTGGGTAGTTCAAAGGAAAGACTTGAGTGGAGTTGAGTATGATGTCACTCTAAAAAGTAAAACCAATTAAGAAAAAGTAAAAATAATAATTATACTATACAAATAAGGTAAGAGCATGAACTGACATAGGAATTAGATGGGGGAGGAGAATTGATAGTTCTGAAAATGTATTCACATAAGGAATGGGTTAGAGAGGGAACATTATCTACCTACATACATAAATATATACATAACATGTACATACATGTGTATATGTATATATGTACATATATAATATATATAAATTTGCATATACCAAGAAGGGCATAGCACCCTCCAAAATCTATAAAGTAAGGGGGGGAAGAAATAGGATAAAGTCAAATATTAAAAGATGTGTAGATTAACAGGAGTGAAACAAGGTATGTAGATTAATGGGAAAGAGATAAAAAGAGAGAAATGGATGGCATAGGATAAGAAAGGATACAGAAGAGTGTTTATATAAATAGAAAAGGGGAGTGTATAGATTAATGGGAATGGGGAGAAAGAGGGAGGGAAAGAATGGGGGAAGAAGTTAAGTGACAGCAAAACAAGTTACAAAGTAGAACTAACATTGAAGAGGTACCAGAGATAGAAAATAAAAGATATATCCAAATATAATAACAATGATCAGGAGTAGAATTTTTTTTAAAAGTAGGGGTAGTAATCAACAAACTTAAAGTCAAACCTAAAGATTCTACATTGTATGTCAGCCATATTAATATTCTTTTTAGATGCATGTGTATGGATATGTGGGTATATTGTAGGTATATGTATATGTGTATAGGGAAAATATATGTGTATATGTATACATAATTTTATCTACACTTAACTGTATTCTATTTTGAGAAGGTAGGGAAGAGGAAAGGGGGAAAAGAATCAAGTTAAAAGTGCACAGCAGAAAACAAAAGAAAACCTACAAGGAAGCAAAGAAAAGATGTACAGTTATGAATACAATATATTCCTTATTATATATGTTTTCTTGAAATGAAATTTTATTGTTATATATCTTGAATTCTCCCCAATGTTCTAGTGGTCACATGTCAATTTTGTTTTGTTTTGTTTTTCTTTTTCTGTCATTCCCTTTTGTTTTTTCCCTTATTTTGTATTTAAGTTTTAAATAAATTACATTAAATGCATTATACTAAATAAATACATTTTTAAAAGAAAGAAAGACAAGGGATAGGATGAAAATAGCACTTTCTACAAAAGTAGCATTACAACTTAATACCACTTAAATAGAAAAAATGGATTTGGTAGGAGAAATAGTTTAAGGAGGATTATAGATTATACCTTTATCTAAGGAAAAGAAAAAACAAACAAAAAATTGCTAAATAATAATAAAATAGGTTCAAGAAGTTTTGGATTTTACAGATAACAGAGGAAGAATAAACTGGAGAGAGAAGACTGATTATATATATGTATATACACACACTTATATATGGTTAATATAAGAAAGCACAAGCCTAAGAGTCATCATCTAAAATGTGAATTAATTCTCTAATGAAAAGGAAAAGAATAGAGAATGAGGGAAAAAATTGCTACATATAAAAACATTTAAACAAAGAGTGAAAATAGGAAAATGAAAGAAAATTTATTATGCTTCAGGTTTTGCTATAAGAGCAGGAGCTACAATTATTGTCTCAGATAAAGTAACTATTAAAATTGATATAGTGGAAAGAAAAAGAGAAAAACTTACATTATACATAATGACTATAAAAAATGAAAAAAGAACTATTAAATGTGTATAAGTCAAGTAACATAGTATGGTTAAATTATTATTTAAAAAAAAAGCTAGGAGAATTGCAAAAAAAAAAAAAATGATAGTAGGAGACTTTGTGTTAAGAGTAGAAGACTGTCTTCTCTCAGATGTGTATAGCCAACAGAAATGTGTGTGTGTGTGTGTGTGTGTGTGTGTGTGTGTGTGTAAACTAGAAAAAACTATAGATTTGAACAACTGCTAGAAAAAATTAAAGTTTATGGACACATGTAGACTTCTTAATGGGATCATGGATGAGCATACTTATTTCTTCACATGCTGTGGTATATTTAGAAAAATTATTCATGTGTTAGGGCTTAAAGGAATCATAAATAGATGTAAAAAGGTACATATAATAAATGTACCCTTTATTTAAAAAAGCACAGTAAAAAACAATAAATAAATAATTGGTGAATAAAAGCCACAAATAGAATATAAATAATAATGTCCTGAATAAGTTGATCAAAGAACAAATCAGAAAATTATAAATAATTACTTTACCTGATTGTTTAAATTAGTTATGCTTTATAATAAATTGAATTCTGATCTTGGAGTCAGGAAAGCCTGAGTTCAAATTTAGCTTCACACACTTAGTAGTTGTTTGATTCTGTAAATTCTCTCAGTCTCAGTTTCCTCATTTCTAAAATAGAAACAATAGTAGCACTTTTGCTGTATGAAAGATACATCAATTTGCAAACTTTAAAACACCATATAAATATTAGTATTCTTCTTCTTAAAGGTAATGTTACCAAAATTTATGGGAAAAGAAGTTTTAAGGCAACTATATTTTTGAAAACTTTTTTTGAACAATTTTTTTTAAAAAAGAATCAATAAAATAAACATGGAATTAAAAAAGACTAGAAAATAAATAAAGTAGCAGCCCAAAACAATTATAAAAGAAGAAGTCTTGAAAATTAAAGGAGAAATAGAGAAGTTTAAAATGAAGAATATTGAACTGATAAGCAAAATCAAGATCTTTTTTTTAAATGACTAACAAAAATCAATAAACTATTTGTAAAGGGCTGAAACTCTGAGTTAATGCACTGAGGTCAGATAACCCAGCACTTAAGGCAAACTACCAATTGGACAATACTCTATTAGCATATGCTTAGAAAATGGCCCTTCCCACTATTCTGTGCTGGTTCAATCTTTTGATGTATACAGAGAATTGTGGGAAGGATTAGGCAGTGGAGTAAGACAAGCCAGGGTCACTTTGGTGGTAGAGGAAGAGAAGGAAGGTCCTGAGTCCATCCTGTTCACTTTTACCCCTAAAGACCAAGGATTTTTGCTTATCCTGACTCTGGCTGATTCTAAGGTATCCAGGATGCTAACTCGGTCTTCACAACTATTAGCTAATCTAATTAAAGAGAAAAATCAAATGGACAAAATAAAATATGAACAAGATGAATTCAAAACAGGGAGTCTATAAAAAGAATTGTCAGAAACTGCACATTATATACCATCAAAGTGTTGAATTCAAAGGAAGTTGATCAATAACTTCAAAAATATAAAAACCCAAACTAACAAAATAAGAAATGGAAATCTTAAAGCAATCTAATCTTAGAAAAAGAAATTGAATGCACCATAAGTGAATTGCCAAAAAAGAATTCACCTGTTGTATCTATATGAATCCAAGCTAACTGAACAATTCAAATCTTTAATTCATTTACTAACTGTGGATATACAGTCTTTGCATCCAATCTGACTTGCTCTCACTATAAGGAGTATATTCTAAGTTCCTCTAAGTTTACTTAGAAAACTACTTAAACAATGAGTACAATCATCTTCCCTTAGACTTAATAACTCTGTCTTTTCTTATCCTTGCCATATATCATTTCTTTCTATTCAATTCTATATCAGACAAAACCCTCTACTTCAATAACCAGTTTTTACTTTTTAAATAAATATTTCTTTGTTTATTTTTATTAATCTGAAAAGAAACATGATCAAATGTCCACTGAATGTTTTGAGTTGTCCTTGTTGGTCTCAGTCTTCTATCTTGGAGATATTACTGAAAATGCATTTGTTAAAACAAACACAGATAAGTTGGGAGATAGTCAGCATAAAAACCTACCATTCATAAAGGTTCCATCAGTCAATTCACATCAAGACCAAATCAGAACAAAGTAATCAACATATCAGATCAGCAGATCACAGGTGATAATTAATAGTGATACCTCCTGCTTGCTATGGATATTTGAGAAGGCAATGCTATTGCATTTAGGGGGATAGTCCAATGTAAGGATGTCTGGGTCCTGAATAGGTAGATTTTTATATTCTTTTTACTTTTGGGATAAAGAAAGATCATTATTACAAAATGCCGTTATAAAGCCTAGTGTGGATAAAAGTGAAATTGGATCAAATGAGACAGTATAGAATAGTAGAAAGGGGACTAAATTGTGAGTTAGGAGAGCTGGATAATCTTCCAGCCACTCTTTGCCACTGATTACATAATGCCTTGGATAAGTCACATCATCTTATTTTATTGTAACACTTGGAATATTCATGGGTGAGAATCTCTAGCACAACTGACCCAAATTCAAGGTCCTCTGTCAACCTTTATATGCAAAACCATAGCTCACAGACCCTTTTGTGGAATGTTTTTACTTTTCCTCTAGTCAGTCAGAGAACACAAATAGTTCAAAACAAAGATATTTATTAAAATAGCATATCAAGAAAAGTTGCAACATTCTTTCTATAAACCTAGGTTAAACCTTCCCATTCATGCATCTTTGGTGGGGAATATGGATGTGCATAGGAGAGATATACGAAAGATAAACATTATATATTCAGGATTTTTGGTGGCAACTCACCCACAAAGGATGCAGGATCACTCATGGCTTCTGGTCATGTTCTCATTCTGTTTTACGTGGGTCATTTCCTTGCTTGGGCATGGTATCTCTGCACTAGAGTTGTGATGATGGCTGAGAACATGGTCTTGATTGGGGTGGGGAGTGGGGAGGAATTGCTCCATAAGTCTTGAGGTAACCACTTTGCTTTTTGTCATTGTACTGATCCCATGGTAGCTGATGGTTTGGGGCATTGCTCCTTGCTACCAACTTTTGGATTCATCGCTTCAAGGCCAAACATCTGCTTTAGTCTACTAGTACAGAAATATAAAACTCATGACCCAGTAAAACTCCCAGTGAGGAGTTGGGAAAAACCTGGTTAAAATATAACAGGCAAATGTTTAACAAAGTAAGTAAAAATATATTACAATGCAAATAATATTAATTTGTGATTTTCTAAGTCAACATATAGCCCACGGGAATCCATTTCTATTTGAGTTTGATACTACTGTACTAGGGCAGCTAAGTGACAAAATGGATATTCTATTATGTTATAGAGATGAATGTTTTAATTCATAAATTAAAAATACGTTTTTAAAAATGGACTCCATACCTGGAGTCGGGAAGATTTAATTTCAAATGTGGCCTCAGACATTTACCAGCTCCTTGTTGACCTCAGTTTCCTCATCTACAAAATAAGCTGGGAGAAGAAATGGCAAACCACTTCAGTATCTTTTCCAAAAAGGACCCAAATTGGGGATCACAGAGTCAGACACTTGAATACAATTGAACAACATCAGCAACAGCTGGTATACTGGCATAGAGAGGCTAGAAGCTCTTGCTATTAGGGGCCGCTAAAAGCTCATCTGTCATAGTCCTTCCCATGCGACTAGCTGAAGCCAGGCAGGGGACCTGCAGATGAAGATTTTTTTTTTCTATTCAACCCTTTCATCTGGGGAGTCTAAGAAACTCTCTTAGAAAACTGCACAATTTAAGGTTAGACTGCTCTACCTTAGCTTGCAAATGAATGAAACAATGAAACAAAAGGTGAACCTCAGAATTACTTAGTCATAATTTCTTTCTTTACCACAAATCTTTGTCAACAGCATAATTGGTTGCTTTGGTTTGATATTTTGGGTATAAAAATCCTTTTTGTCTTCCCATGTTATTATTGTTGTTGGCAAAGCAATCTGAGTTAAGTAACTTGCCCACAGTCACACAGCTAGTATATGTCAAATGATCTGAAATCAGTTCCTCCTGATTCTAGGTCAGTACTCTATATCCACTGTGCCACCTAGCTAGTCTTTATTTTTGTTTTTGGGCTGACCCTGATTTTTCATTCAAAATTGCATGCTGAATTAGAGGATAATGAGATCTGGCTCATAGATCTCAAATTCAAATAACATATTTGCTCCACATTTCTTTCATTAATTTATATGCACAACCAGTTTAAATCCTTGTTTCTTAGTTATTTTCCCTGGTAAAATGAGCTAATTCATCATTGGCTAGATGAATTATAGGGCTAACTTTATTATAAGGCATAACTTTATAGATGAGGAAATTTTATAGTTAATTGAATTGTTAGGCAGCTAGGTTTTACAGTAAATATTCCCTGGTATCAGGAAGACCTAAATTCAAATCCAGCAAAAGACACTTAACTATTTGGGTGACATTGGGCAAGTCATTTAATCTCTTTGTATTTCAGTTTCCTCATATGTAAAATGGACAATAATAGCACCTCTATCCAAGGGTTGTTGTAAGGATTAAATGAGATAATATTTGTAAATTTTAAAATATCCTATAAATAGTAGGAGCAATAAGAGCAGCCACAGTATTAATGGTTATTAATAAATAAATATTTGTTGATTAATAATAGCGATAATGATAGTCATAGTAGTAGCAATAGTAAGTAATGATTGTAAAAATAGTTATAGTAATAATAGCAGTAGTAATAAGAGCAGCAGTGATATCAGTAGAAGTAGTCATAGTAAAAGTAGTAGCAGTGGCAGAAAAATGCACAGATCTGACCACCTCTGCTCAGTAAACTCCAACGGCTCCCTATGGCCTCGAAGACCAAATACAAGTTCCTCTGTTTTTTGTTTTTTTTTTTTTTAATTTAAAGCCCTTTCCTGCCTGGCCTCATATATTACTGCCCTTCAAATGACAATCCAGCCAACTGACCTTACTCTTCCTCCTCCATGTACCCTTGCAGAGTGTCCCCTACGCCTGGAATATTGTCTCTCTTCCAAGAATCCCTAGTTTTTCTTACAAACTCAAGTCAGTGGTCAATCTTTCCCTATTCCCCTCCCCCTACTGTTAACGCTTCTCCACCATTACCTTGTATTCTGTATGTGTGCGTGAGTGTGGATAGATACCTATCTATTGTACACATTGTCTCTCCTGATAGAATGTAAGCTCCCTGAGGGCAGTGTCTTTTTCATTTTTGCTTTTATATCTTCAGCACCTAGTACGATCCTGGCATGTCGGAAGCATTTAATAAATGCTTTTTGATTGAGCACCTAACCCACAGGGCTCTAAAGAAGACAACTTCGTAAACTCAAAGTGTTGCAGAAATTAAAACTATCATTATTGCCACGCTAAGGCATCATGCAGAGGGAGGGAGAGGGGAGTTCAAAAGTTTGAAAGGAAATAGAAGAGAAAAAGCAGAATTAAAGGGAGTTTATTTTTGTGCTTGAATAACATTGAGAGAGAAGCTGCATTCCCCATATTGTGAAAGCTAGTTGTTTTGGGCTGAGCTCACCAGAGCTTTTTATGAATGACGATGTGAGTGTGGGACATAAAAACAAAGTTGTTTAACGTCAGTCTTCCTGGTAAGGGTCAGGTAGAGAGAGATACTGGGTCTTGGTTTACAACATCGGCTCACAGGGTATTCTGGTGTGGGGAGTAGAGGTAGAGTTGCTCCTACTTTTGACAGGAGTAAAGTGTGCATGGTAAACAAATGATCCATTTGTCTGCTCTTGGGCAAAGAAATAATGTCTAAATTGCCAAATTACCAACAGAGGAGCAGATCTATGATTGGGGGATGGAGGGTGGAACCATGTTCTAAGATCAGTCAATAAACACTTATTAAGCACCTATTATGTGCCAGGCTAAGTTGTGAGTATACAAAGAAAGACCAAAAAAAAAAAAATTTAGTCCTCACCATCAAGAAGCTCACAGCTCAATAAGGCAGACAATCAAAGAACTTTGTAGAAACAAGAGACCCCTTTATAAATTAAGGGGTAATCTCAGAGGATAGACATTAAACTTGGCTTCTTGTAGGAGGTGGGGCTTAAACTAAGACTCAAAGGAAGCCGATCAAGTAAGATGGGGATAAGGAGGGAGAGGTATGGGGACAGTCAGTGAAAATGAAAGGATTCAGGAGACTGTTGTGGTCAAGGAAACAGTGAAGATGCCAGTGGCACTCAATCACAGAGCATGGGAAGGGAATAAGGTATAAGAAACCTGGAAAGGTCAGTTCCAGCTCTGGAAAACTGTCCTAGAATAATGATAATAGTGGTATTTTTAATTTTAAAATTTTTTCCGATTATAAGTAAAAATACTTTTTAACATTCATTTCTAAAGCTCTGATGAGCTGTGGAGGCATTCAAACAGATCTCACTTGCTCTTGGGGAATCTCAGTGACTCCTCCATCGGGTGACAGGAGTCTCAGTCATAGCCCTCTCTTCTGTGAAGGGAGTGTGAACCCTCCTGTCTGAGGTCACATGAATGCAAGATGTAGTTATTAGAGTCTGACCTTATTTGTTTCTCCCCTATTGCAGATGAAGGAAGTGGAGTCTCCAACTTTCAGAGTTTCAAAGATTGGAATAGCTAGCATAGGAATCCCAGAGTTGGAATCCAGGCAGGATCTTGCAACTAGCACAGCATCAACAACCCAAGGAGCAAAGTTTGGGATTGAACATCTGGATTCAGCAGAAGCTGAGAGGAGGGCTCATCTGATAGGCATGCCACATCTGGACATGAACTCAGTGGGACCAATGCTATGTAGAAACTGAGCTAAGTTTGGGCCAAGAGTATAGCTGGGACTTTTTCCATTTATGACCCCTTTTCTCCTGAGAAATTTTTACACGACCCTGGGGATAAAGGTACATAAAATTGGTATACAAATCTAACATTTACTGACAATAATTCATAATTTCATGGCCCTCCTCATATGAGCCCTCATCTGGGGCTGCAAATCACAGTTTAAGAAGCTGGGTCCTAGAGGTATTTGGTTTATAGTGGTTGTTCTTCCTACATCTGAATTAAAAAGCTACTTAGCAGATTCTCAATGAATGAACATCCAGTTTCTACTTGAAGATATCCATCAATAGAGAACCTATTGCTTCTTGAGCCATGCCATCTCATTTTTGGACAGGAAATAATTAAGAAATTTTTCTTTACATCAAATTGAAATATATCTCTGCAATCTTCCTCCTAGTTGTACCCTCCAAGACCCAGCAGAAAGTAATATCTCTTACAAATGATATATCACATTTGATCCCTACAACTAATCCACGAGGTAGGCAAGACAATTCTTTCTTTCTTTTTTTTTTTTTTTTGCAAGGAAATCAGGGTTAAGTGACTTTCCCAGGAGTCGTGCAGCTAGAAAGTGTCCGAGATTAGATTTGAACTCAGGTCCTCCTGATTTCAGCACCAGTGCTCTTTCCACTACACCACCTAGCTGGCCCAGGACGTGACCATTATCCCTATTTTAAAAATAAACTGACAGCGACCCAAAAAGGAAATAACATGCCCAGTGTCCCACAAGTAGAGGATAGCTGAGTTGGGACTACAAATTCAATTTCTCGATTCTTTTTTCAGATTTATAGCCCCTCCTGCAATAGCACAGAGCTCTCCAGGATACTTGTCATCTGAAAAAGAAACATTTTCCAAGGGAACAGGACCTAGACCCTGACTCCATCCTCTCACATTTTTGAACAGCAGGTTACTGCACAAACAGGACACCATCATTTGCATAAAAAAATACACACCTGCATCTTTTCCCATGCTACTCATGTGGAAAGTCACTGCTTCTTAGAAAAAGCATTAGAGATGCAGATTCTGTGCAGGTAGGCCACAGAAACAAGGATAACAAATACATATTTACACTTTTGCCTGTCCCCAACTTACAAATATGCCAGGAAATGCATAATAAAGAATTCACCAAACCAAATGAAGTCACACTTCTCCTCACCACGTTGATCCTCCCCATTAATTCTGTCTCTCTGAGGGCGAGATCCCACTGAATATATTCACAGTCCTCCTGGGGTTGGGCAGTGACTGGCAGCAGACCACTCAAGCAACCAAGCTTCGTGCTCCTGATGAGGAAGCCAACGGCTATGGCAGAGAAAGTGTTTGTCCTGGGGTCTCCTGACAACCCCCCTTTGACAGATGAGGAATCTGAAACTCTGAGTGGAAGCTACTTGTCCTAGTTCATAGGACTCCTTCTCCTCCTCCTCCTTCATGGTGGGGCTTAGATATGAAGATAATAGGAGGGATTTTCTTGACAAAGATACTATTTTGCTGTTTTGTTCTTTGGGTCATTTTACAGATGAAGAAATTGAAACAAATGGAGTTAAGTGATTGACCTATAATCACACAGCTAGTAAGTGTCTAAGGCTAGATTAGAACTCAGGTCCAGCCTGGAGTCAGCTATTCTAGATCAAATAGTCCAAGATACTATCTTCCTCTGGATCAATCATTTTTCAATATTATGATTTTTATATATGTGAGAAACCAAATATCCAAGGTAACTTTACCTATATTTATACTCATTTGGGTTATTTGTTGGGAAGGGGAAAAGTAAAAAATAAAATTAATGTATGTGTTGGTTGTGACCAGATTAGGTTCTCCAAATGAGACTTTCCTTTTGTAGTACCCCTTTATGCTTTATTAATTTTGGATTAGGCCCTCTCTTTCTCACCATGTTTGATTTTAGTTTCTGTTCCAAATCCCATTGTAATGTAGAAGTGACCCTAGCCAGGAATTACTCTATCCAAGACAAAAATCAAGGAGAGGGAAAGGGGAGAGCAGCCGGGCCTCGAAGACAGTCATCTGAGAAGCATGGGGTGAGCTCACAGAAATATCCAAATGCAGGTACAGCTGCCCTGAGAGAAAAGTCCAGCTGTTATTCTAGTCGGTTTAGAAAGGAAGATAAGCCCAGAATAAGGGCACCATAGGGAAGAGAGCTTAGAAGTGAGAACTAACAGAATTGTGAACTAGGCAAAGTATAGGAATGTCAGTCATAGATTAAAGATCTGGACCTAGAAGGGACTATGAGGAGTAGAGTCCAGTGCTTTTCCTTACAGTTGGGGAAACTGAGGAAAAAAGAGATTAAGGAAATCACTGTGGAGCATATACCTGGCAAGTATCTGAGATAAGATTTGAACCCAGACTTAACCTGACTCCAAATCAGGAAGTAATAAATCCCTGTGGAAAAAGTACACCCTACCATGTCAGCACCTTGGGGCATAGTCCCATTTGTCTTATACTAGTTACATCTTTGGCTCTGGGTTTTGGGGGACTATACTAGTATTGTTCAAGTTTTACATCTTGCCAAGCTAGAAAGACTTCAGGTATGAGCTCAGAGTTGGATGTCCCTCACCTGAAGAGCAGCAGGTGTTATTGAGATCACTGAGGCTCATCATCAGACAGGCCATTAATTAATAAATCTTTTGGCCATGATAGACTCATAAAAGCACTTTGTTCTCATGGTCTTAGTGAAGAAGATGCTGACACTGATGAAATTTAATTCAAGAAGCACTTTTTAAATTCCTGCTGTATAAAAAGCACTATACTGGGTGCTTGAGCTACAAAGGCACAGATGAAAATCAACCCCTGGCCACTAGAAACTCACATTCTATTGGGGGATACAATGTGCAAACAGACAAGTAAATACGGATGGTTAAAAGAATGGTGTTAGTATTCATGACTAAAAGAAGTCATATGTGGTAGTATCTAGCTGAGACCTGAAGAAAGCAAAGGGCATCTTTTAATAGGTGAGGAGGAAGAGCACTTCAGGGATGAATAGCAGCCTGTGCAGTAATGTGGAGATGAAAAGTTGAAGTTCAGTTGGAAGAACACCAAATAAACCTGTTTGACTAGAACATGGAGTATGGAGATGGAGATGATATGAATTAAGTCTGGAAGAGCAGGCTTTAAGGTTGTGAAAAGCCTTGAATGCTAGGGGCTTAATGTGTTTTATTTGGGGTCTCTTCTCTCAAGAATCAATTAATAAACATTTATTAAGCACCTACTACATGCAAGGCAGTGTACTAAGTAAGCTGTGGGGATAAAAACAGAGGCAAAAAAAAAGTTCCTGCCTTTAAAGAGTTCACAATCTAATGAAGACGCTTGTAATTTAAAAGTCTGCATTTTGTTAGGAATAAAACATGTGCATGGGTAAATGTAAAGGTATCAGAATCGCCCTATCTCATTTCATCCTGATATAATTATTAGGTAAGAATATGTTTTAATAAATCAACTAAAGCCTTTAGACTGAATTTGGGGAACGTTCTTGCTCAGGCTGAATGACATTACTAAGAAAATGTGTTCAAATTGTCTGAGGAAACTTGGTAATGTCCTGTGGATCATGAATGAAATCAGGGAATAAAGGAGGGTGACTCTTACATAAATATATGCAATAATGATGATGTTATTAGCTAGCATTTATATATCACATTAAGGTTTGCAAACCACTTTGCATATATTATCTCAATTTAATCCTCACAACAGACGTTCATCTACCTCCCAACCATCAGGGAAGTAGACTCTATTATTATCCCCACTTTACAGATTAAAAAAACTGAAGCAAACCATTGCTATTTTACCTATCCAGAGTGGCACAACTTAAAAGTATATGAGACAGAAGACAATCTAAAAAGACTAATGAAAAATAACAACCATTTCTAGAGAAAGAACTGATGATAACTAAATGAAGAAGCATACTATTTCCCCCTTCCTCTCTCCTTCCTTCCTTCTTTCCCCTTTCTTTCTTTCTCTTTCATTCTTTCTTCCTATCTTCCTCGATTCATGTTTACATAAGTTCTCTTCCACAAAATGACTAAGATGATGTATGTTTTATATGATGTACATATATAACTTATATTAGATTGTCAACTGTCCCAGGGGAGTGAGGTGAGAAGAAAAGAAGAGATATTGGCACTCAAAATTTTAAAAATATTTTTAAAATTATCTTTACATGTAATTGAGGAAAAAACTTTAAAAAGAAAAAGTATGAAGTAAAATTTGAACTCAGATCTTTGTGACTCCAGTTACAGTGTTGCATCTACTGTGCCATCTAGCTGTGAAATAATGTAATTCATCTCTTTCTTGGGAAGAGAATTAGCATCTGGATGGAGAGGGCAGAAAGGAAAAGTTTCATGTAGAAAGTAGTACTTAATTTGAATTTTGAAGGAAATAAGGAATTCTAATGAAAATATTAATATTCTCTATGAATATTAATAGAGAAGAGAATAGATGTGGACATAGAAACTATAGGATTTGGGAAGTGGTGGGAATAAAGGAGAAAATACATCAAGATTTACAAAACCTGGATGCCTGGAAGGATGATGGTACCCTGGACAGAAATAAGGAAGCATAAAAGTAAGGTAGGTTTGGAAGAGAAAGAAATTGAATTCTGTTTGGGGCATGGCTTAGTTTCAAATGCTGAGAGGATGCCCAATGGGAAATGTGCAATAGGTATTTGGTGAGACAGGCCTGCATATCAAAGAGAGAGAGAAGGGCTGGATCTATAGATCCAGGGTCATCTGCATAGAGCTGATTCTTAAAACTAAGAGAACAGATGAAATTACCAAGAGAGAAAGGGCCCAAGAAAGAGAAAAAGGGCCCAACTACCTGTGGGAAACTCCCACAAATAATAAATGTTATATAGATGATCAATACAGAAATATGTTGATTTTTAATATTGTAGCTACAGAAATATTTTATTAGGTTTGTGAAAGCTCTGCTTTTCAATTAAAAGTGGAACAATTCAGTTTTGTCTGAGTTTAAGAGCCCATGTTTCAAAATGGAAATGCAACTAAGAATAATTGTCAAGATCTGAGCACTGTGCTTCAAGGAAAGAGAACTATTAAACAGGTCACAGTGAAACAGCAAAAGAGCATTTCAAGTGCTATTACATAAAAGTGAATATTGAAGAAGTTGAGATTGAAAAGAAATTTGAGCATCTCCACAGTACTGTTTCATAACTTTATGGAAACTCTAGACTTCTTTACACCTGGCCTTAGAATTTGACCTCTCCAAGAATGGTCGCCAAAATCTATGAGAACTAGAGGGGATCTTTGACCCATCTGTCAGAGATAAGCTAACCACCTCTTTGTCTGTCTCTCTTTTCTCTCACTTTGTCTCTTTGTTTCTTTCTCATTCTTTTTTTCTGTATCTGTCTTTTTCTTTGTCTCTTTCTCCTCCTTCTCTTTCTTTGTTTCTCTGTTTTTATCTCTGTCTCTATTTCTCTGTCTCTGTCTGTCACTTTCTCTGTCTCTCTCTGTCTCTATCTTTGTTCTCTCTGTCTCTGTTTCTATGTCTCTCTCTCTTTCTGTCTCTCTCTCTCTCTCTCTCTCTCTCTCTCTCACACACACACACACACACACACACACACACACACACACACACACACTTACCAAATCCTGTAGTTTCTACATGCACAAATTTTTCCATTTATCCACTTTTCTAATTCCTCACAAATTTTGGTGATCATTCTTGGAGAAATTGAATTCTGAAGCCCGGTGTTAAGAAGTCTAGAGTTTCCTAGTTGATCAGTGGAATAGGTTAGGTTCAAAGGACAAAATAGTCAATAACTATAGCAATCTAGTGTTTGACAAACCCCAAAACCCAGCTTTGGGAATAAGAATTCACTATTTGACAAAAACTGCTGGGAAAATTGGAAATTAGTATGGCAGAAACTAGGCATTGACCTATATTTAACACTGTACACCAAGATAAGGTCAAAATGGGTTCATGATCTAGGCATAAAGGATGAGATTATAAATAAATTAGAAGAACATAGAATCATTTACCTCTCAGACCTGTGGAGGAGGAAGGAATTTGTGACCAAAGAAGAACTAGAGATCATCATTGATCAAAAAATAGAAAATTTTGATTATGTCAAATTGAAAAGCTTTTGTACAAACAAAACTAATGCAGACAAGATTAGAAGGGAAACAATAAAATGGGAAAACATTTTTACAGTCGAAGGTTCTGATAAAGGCCTCATTTCCAAAATATATAGAGAATTGACTCTACTTTATAAGAAATCAAGCCATTCTCCAATTGATAAATGGTCAAAGGATATGAACAGACAATTCTCAGATGAAGAAACTGAAACTATTTCTAGCCATATGAAAAGATGCTTCCAAGTCATTATTAATCAGAGAAATGAAAATTAAGACAACTCTGAGATAGCACTACATGCCTCTCAGATTGGCTAGAATGACAGGGAAAGATAATGTGGAACGTTGGAGGGTATGTGAGAAAACTGGGACACTTACGTATTGTTGGTAGAATTGTGGTGTAAATACATCCAGTCATTCTGAAGAGCAATTTGGAACTATGCTCAAAAAGTTATCAAACTGTGCATACCCTTTGATCCAGCAAGTGTTTCTACTGGGCCTATATCCCAAAGAGATCTTAAAGAAGGGAAAGGGACCTGTATGTGCAAAAATGTTTGAGGCAGCCCTCTTTCTAGTGGCCAGAAACTGGAAACTGAGTGGATGCTCATCAATTGAAGAATGAATAAATTGTGGTATATGAATGTTATGGAATATTGTTCTGTAAGAAATGACCAGCAGGATGATTTCAGAAAGGCCTGAAGAGACTTACAAGAACTGATGTTGAGTGAAATGAGCAGGACCAGGAGATCATTATATACTTCAACAACAATACTATATAATGATCAATTCTGATTCAATGAGATGAACCAAATCAGTTTCATTTGTTCAATAATGAATAGAACCAGCTATACCCAGTGAAAGAACTCTGGGAAATGAGTGTGAACCATTACATAGCATTTCCAATGCCTCTGTTTTTGTCCACTTGCATTTTTGATTTCCTTCACAGGTTAATTGTACATTATTTCAAAGTATGATTCTTAATTGTATGGATATATATACATATATCATATTTAACATATACTTTAACATATTTAACATGGATTAGTCATCCTGCCATCTGGGGGTGGGGGTGGAGGGAAGGAGGGAAAAATTGGAACAAAAGGTTTTGCAATTGTCAGTGCTGAAAAATTACCCATGCATATATCTTGTAAATAAAAAGCTATGATTAAAAAAAAATCTAGAGTTTCTTCATAGTTATGAAAGAATGCTATGGATATCCTCACATTCCCTTCCAATCCCAACTTCTTCAACATTCAAAACAAAATACATGTGTACATACACATATTTGTACATATAGTACATGTATGTGCAAATATACAAATATGTGTGTCTGCTATAATTGTCTATGTCAACTGTTATTTACATATTATCTCTGCTATTAGAAGGTAAGCTTCTTGAGGAGCAGAGATGTTTTTGCTTTTCTTTGTGTTGCCAACACTACTGTCAAATTATTGTTGCTTACTCATTTTTCAGTTGTGTCCTATACTTCATGACCCCATTTGGGGTTTTCTTGGCAAAGATATCAGAGTGGTTTGTCTTTTCCTTCTCCAGCTCATTTTACTGATGAGGAAACTGAGACAAACAGGATGAAGTGACTTTCCCAGAGTCACGCAATTAGTTTGTGTCTGAGGACAGATTTGAAATCAGCTCTTCCTGACTTCAGGTCTAGCACTCTAACCACTGTACCACCTACCTACCCTCAAATAGTCATATAGTAAGTACTTAATAAATACCTGCTGACTGACTGACCATTATCAGGGTGGAATGAAACAGAAATGCCCAGACCATAGTCTTATTATCAAATTAATGGTTAAACTTTAAAAATTACAATTACATCATTATTATGATGTCAATGGACACTCCCAGACTGCTTATACATTTTCTCATTTGAATCTCACAATAAAAGTCTTATGAAATAGGTATTATGGAGAAGGGGAATAAGCATTTAGGTGTTTGCTGTGAGCCAGGCCCTGTACTAAGAACTGAGGATACAAATACAAGTAAAAAAAAAAACAGTTTTGCTTTCAATGAACTTATGTTCTTTATGGGGAAAGACAACACACTCAAGGGAATTGAAACAAGGGGGAAGGAGATGAAGGTAGTCCACGTGGGTACTTTGTTTTGAAGTCCAGAATCAGGGCTGGGATTGGAATAAAGTCATTCTGGGACCCTCTACAAAATGGAGGTTCCAAAAGAACTCACCTATGCTGGATCTTAAAGAGGGATGTTCTACGATGATAAAGCCAAAAGAGTAGTTGAATGCTCCAAGGTAAAAAGTTCTCAGGTGCTAAGGAAGATACCAGGATGAAAGAGGCAAGGATATGATTTTGAAATGTGGGAATCAGGAATAAGGCCAGAAGGGAAAATCATTAGTACTATAAGTATTATTTTCTCCATTTTGCTGATAAGAAAATGGAGGCTTAAACAAGTTGTGATTTACCCGGGTAGAATAAGGATTTGAACCCCAGTTTTTCTAATCTCTAAGTCTAGGACTTTGTCCAGGATAGAACCCTTACCCACATTTCTTGAAGGTATCTTAGCCAATCTTTCATTTACAAGAATCAGTTCTAAATATTAAGCTCTGAATGATGCTGAGGAAATGCACAACCTTTCTGTATCTGATTCTACTTCAAGCTGCTCCTGTAAATATTTTCTTAGTGACCTAAGAAATCAAAAGGCAAATAGCCCTATTTCCAGGGAAGGAGCTCACCCAGTAAGTCTGAAGCCCTGACTGAGCCAATGTCCTCCTTTTTTGAATTTTGTATCTGCACTATGGAAAAAGAGAGAAAAGGACCATTACAATATGTTCCACATTAAAGATCATTTAGTCCAATGCATTCATTTTATGAAATAGAAAAGTGAGGTTCACAAACTTGTCCAATGTTACACAGCATGGTATAGGCAGGGTCAAGACTAAGAACCTAGGACTATCTTGCTACTAAACCTCTGTTCTTTCAGCTACCCCAGGAAGCCTAGAGCTAAGGGAAGTGAGAACCAGATATGAAACAACACATTAGCATGTGCTAATCAATGCAGTAAAAAAGCCAAGGAGAGGATGTTTCAAAAACCCACTCCTCTTCTGGTACACGGACTGAATTTAAAGACATCCACTATAAATTTTAAACATAAAAAAACATACAAAGCTTCTACCATTTGCCCACTTTTCTAGAAATAGGATAGTGTTGTGGTGGGAGAAAAACACATAAAACCAAGTAACTATATATTTAGATAAGAAAAATGATAAAATTATTAGGGGGAAAGTCAGCAAACTTGGGCCTGCAGGCCAAATTTGGCCCTCCCACCCAGTAAGCTAAGAATTGTCTTTTTACATTTCAAAATAAAACTTTAGGGACAGCTAAATGGAGTAGTGGATAAAGTGCTGGTCCTGAAATCAGGAAAATCTGATTTCAAATTTGATCCCAGATACTTACTAGCTGTGTGACCACCAAGCAAGTAATTTACCCTAATTACTCCCCCCCAAAAAAGCAAAATAAAATAGTTTTGCTGTATTTAACAAAGTTTAAGAGTCATTCTTAGCTCACTAGACTATATGAAAACAGGTGGGAGTGGAAGTGGGGAAGGGAACAATGGAATTTACTCAATTTTTGGATTAAAAGGTTAGTCTTGGAGACAGAAAGACTTGATTTCAGGTTTTGCTTCTGACATATGCTAGTCATGTGACCATGAGCAACTCAATGCCACTGACAAACCTCTAAAAGTTCTCACAGAATGATCCAGCAACTCTTTTTGAAGATTTATGAAATCAATTTTTTAAATGATATCAAAATGTTTTAATTTCTTTTTTTAAAAATTCAATAGTATTTTATTTTTCCAATTGCATATAAATATAGTTTTCAATATTGCTTTTTGTAAGATTTTTGAGTTCCAATTTTTTTTTACCTCCCTCCTTTACATTTCCCTCTTTCTAAGACAGGAAGCAATCTGATATTGGTTTTATACATACACACACACACACACACACACACACACACACACAATCATTTTAAACATATTTCTATATTAGTCATATTGTGAAAGAAAAATCAGAACAAAGTGGAAAATCACTAAAAAACCAAAATGTTTTCATTTTTAATATAGTAAATATCAAAAGATAGAACTCATTAACAGAAGTGTTTGGGACAGGGTCCCACAATTCTTAAGAGGGTAAAGGAATCCTGAGACCAAAAGTTTGAGGGTCATTGCTTTAAAACTATATAATTAACTGGCTTATCTGCTTTGGTGGAGGGTGTTGGTGGAGGGTGTTTCCACGCCAAGAGTTCCTTATACTCTTGAACTCATAGGTTTGGACCTTCTTGCCAAGATTTTATACTCCCAAATATGTATGTGTAAGACTCAGGAGGGCAAAAGGCAACACACTTATTAGATGAAGCCACAAGCATTCATTAAACATTTATTATGTTCCAGTACTATTAAAAATAACATATATATATATATTATATATATATATATATATATATATATATACACACACACATACACAAATATATGTTCATTATATATCTATACATATATACTTATATATTATATAACATTTGCAATACAAATATATTTATATACATGTATAAACATACACTATATATATGTATAGCTCTATATCTCTATCTATATAATATATATGTATGTATATATATATATATATACATACATATATATATATATATATATATATATATATATATATATATATATATATATATATATATATATATATATATATATATATTGTGTGTGTGTGTGTGTGTGTGTGTTTGAACCAGTCAACTGATCCATTTCAGGTAAAGATCTACATTTACTAATTAATCTTTCCAAGAAGAAATTAATTTGGAAAGTGTGATGAATTGGTTTGGTAATGGGTAGCAAATGAAAATAATGCAGAGCTTATTATGACTTGTCAATTTGCTTAATGCTTTTCCTGCTAAAAGAGTTTTACCTTGATTGACAGCCAGCCATTTCAGTGACCTAGGGAAGATTCAGAGTGACTGGGCAGATAAAAACACTAGAAATAATGACATGTTTATAACACTTTAGGATTTACAAAGCACTTTACATATTTTATCTCATTTGATCTTTATAACAACCTTATGAAGTAAGTGCTATGTCATTTGACAGGTAAGAAAATTGAGGCAGAAAAGTTAGATGATTTGCCCAGTCACACAGTTAACAATAATAATAGATAACATTTACTATATACAAATCACTGCATGAAGCATCATACAATTATTATCTTACTTGATCTTCATAACAATCCTGGGAGGTAAAAGATATTATTATCTTCACTTTACAGATGAAGAAACTAAGGCAGAGTGGTTAAGTTACTTGGACAAAGTCATACAATTATTAAGTGTTTAAGACAGAATTTGAATTCAGGTCTTCCTAGCTCCAATTCCAATAATCCTACTCCATGTGCAACTTTGTTGCCTTTATAGAAAATTATCCCCCTGCCCTGCCCCACACATTACTTGTGATTTTTTTAATTTTTAACACACATTGCTTTATGAATCATGTTGGGAGAGAAAAATCAGAGCAAGGAAAGACAAAAAAAAAAAAAAAAACAGAAAAAAGAAGCGAACATAGCATGTCTTGATTTATATTTATTTAATACTGAGCCCAGTATTAAAATTGTTTAATTCTTTTTCTAGATGCAGATGGCATTTTCTTACAGTCTATTGGGATTGCTTTGAATCACTGAATCATTGAGAAGAACCAAGTCTTTCATAGCTGGTCATTGACTATTCTTGCTGTTTTTGTGTATAATGTATTCCTGGTTCTGCTTGCTCCTCTAGCATCAATTCATGTAAGTCTTTCTTGGCCTTTCTAAAATGAGCTTGTTCATTGTTTTTTATAGAATAATAATATTTCATTACCTTCATATACCACAACTTTTTCAGCCATTGCCCAATTGATGGGCATCTACTCATTTTCCAGTTCTTTGCTACTACAAAAAGAGCTGCTACAAACATTTTTGCACATGTGAATCCTTTTCTCTCCTTTATGATTTCCTTGGAATACAGACTCAGTAATGGCACTGCTGGGTCAAAAGGTGTGCACAGTTTTATTTTGGATGTAGTTCCAGATTGATTCAATCATTTCCACTGGTGCTCTTTCAACTAGTGGTTGTACTATTTTCTCATCTGAAGAGCCCTGTATTCTTCTTTTTTCCCCTCTCATAAACTCAGAGCACCTTGTCCCAGAAGGAATGGGGGAAATCTAATTAGCCTTCATGATGAGTTCCTCATAAAACACAGGAAGAAGGAAACTTACTTAGCAACTAATGGCTTAATTCATTCTAGAAGCCAAGATGATACACAGTAGACATTAAACAAAAGCTTGTTCAAACTGTTGTTTCTGGAGAGGATTTTAGAGATGACCTAGAACATTACTCTTATTTGATAAATTTGGTAAGTCATTGGGCATCCATTTCCTCACCTTCTACAATCAGGATAATAACCTCTTCCCTACCTAGTATACAGGATTCTCTGTAAATCTTAAAGGAGATAATGGATGGGAAGAAGCTTTGTAATATAGAAATCACTATTTTAAAGAAAGTTGTTAGTATTAAGGGAAAAAATGGTTGTACTAGTGATAAAGCATTTGGTTATCTTGTTGATAGAAATTCTAAAATAAAGAGATGGGGCAAAGACAAGTAACCTTCTCACATTTGGTTAATTAAAGGAGCAGAGTCAAGATGGTGGACAGTATTCACATCTTTGTCTGAGCTCTTCCTGATATCCCTCTGATCAACAAACAGAGCAAGCCTTTGAACTAATTTTGGAGTGACAAAACACACAAATATTTGGAGTGTAACAAATTTGCAGCAAAAGATATTTTGGAAGAAAATTTTGAAAAGATCTGTTTCAATGTGGAGTGGGGGAGAGAAGGTACAGCTGAGTACAGGCAAAGCACAGACCAGGAGGGGTGGGAAATCTACCAGGATTCTTAGCCTGGTAGCCAAAATACAACAGAAGCCAGTGGATCAGAAGTCTAGCTGTGAGACATCCAATGCAATTACAAAGGGTAAATACTGAGCCCAGGAACCCGAGAATAACATGAGACTTGGCCATGCCTACCCAGAACTGGAAGGAAGTCAACAGCATTAACCTCAGAGCAGCATGAAGCTACTGTCACCTGGAGAGGAAGCGTGGGACAATCTCACCTTTGCCCTAAGGACAGATCTTAATCATTAAAAATGAGCAAAAAAGCAAAAAGTGCTCTGACCATAGCTAGCTTTTATAGGGACAGAGAAGAAAGACCTCAAATACTGAAGACACTAAAGGTAAATTGTCTCCAGATGAAGCCCCAAAGGGTGAAATGAGTTGGTCTCCATCCCACAGGGCTCTCTTGGAAGAATTCAAAAAGGATATTAAAAGAAAGAAGAAAATGAGGAAAAGAAACAAGAACTTTGCAGGAGAGTTTGGAAAAGGAAACACAGAAATTATCTCAAGAAAACTCCTTAAAAGTAGATTTAGTAAAATGTAAAAAGCATATAACTCCTTTTTTAAGAGCTTTTTATTTTCAAAACATAACATGGATAATTTTTCAATATTGACCCTCACATAGCCTTGTATTTGAAATTTTCCCCTCCTTCATCCCACTCCCTCCCCTAGATAGCAAGTAATCCAATATATGTTATACATGTTAAAATAGCTTATAACTCCTTACAAAATAGATTTAACAAAATAGAAAAAAAAACAACTCATTGAAAAATGGAATTTGTGAAATGAAAAAAACTCAAAAAAAAAAAACTCATTTAAAAGCTCAATTGGCCAAATACAAAAGGAGATTTTAAAAAGTTAACTGAAGAAAATAATTCAGTAAAAATTAGAATTGAATAAATGGAAGTAAATGACTCAATGAGACATCAGGAATCAGTCAAACAAAACAAAGAAAAATGAAAAAATAGAAGGAAATGAAAATACTTCATTGGAAAAACAACTAACCTGGAAAATAGATCCAGGAGAGACAAACTAAGAATTATTAGACTACCTGAAAACAATGATGAAAAAAAGAGCCTAGACAGCATCTTTCAGGAAATCATCAAAGAAAACTGCCCCCATTGCTAAAACAAAAGGGTAAAATAGCCATTAAAGAATCACCTACCACCTCCTGAAAGAGACCCCAAAATGAAAACTCCAAGGGACATTGTAGCTAAATTTCATAATGTTCAGATCAAGGAGAAAACATTGCAAGTAGCCAGAAACAAACAATTCAAAAATCGAGGAGCCACAATGAAGAACAAGTAGTTTCCTCTTCAAAGGATGGAATATGATATTCTGAAGGGCAAATTAACTTGGATTGCAGCCAAGAAACAACTATCCAGCAAAATTAAGCATTACCTTCCAGGGTAAAAGATGGTGAATTTCATTTGTTTTTGATAAAAAGAAAGGGGGATGCTAATAGAAGAAAGAACAGAAGTAGAAATGGAAAGGAACAAAAAAGGAGGAGCATCAAAAGGAAAACACTGGGGAGAAGAGAAAGAGGAAAAGGAAAGAAAAATAAGATGTCAGGAAATACAGAGTTAGTAATTTTAACTGTGAATGTGAATGGGATGAATTTTCTCATAAAACAGAAGTGGATAAACAGACTATATTAAAAGCCAGAATCCTACAATACATTGTTTACAAGAAACATTTAAAGTAGAGTGATACAGACAGAGTAAAATTAAAAGATTGAAGCAGAATCTATTATGCTTCAGCTGAAGTTAAAAAAAAAAAAAGCAGGACTAGCAATCCTGTTCTCAGATCAAGAAAAAGCAAAACTAGATCTAATTAAAAGAGATAAGGAAAGAAACTACATTTTGCTTAAGAATACCATAGATAATGAAGTAATACCAATACTAAACATATATGCCCCAAGTAGTATAGCATCCAAATTCTTAGAGGAGAAGTTAGGAGAGCTTCAAGATAAATTAGAAACAAAATTATACTAGTAAAAAATATATACTTGACCTTATCCTATCATAATTAGATAAATCAAACCACAAAATAAATAAGAAAGAAGTTAAGGAGTTAAATAGAGTTTGATGACAGACCTTTGGAGAAAATTAAATGGAGACAGAAAGGAATATATTTTTTTCTTGATAGTATATGAAACCCTACATAAAAATTGACCATATATTAGGGCATAAAAACTTCAAAATCAAATGCAGAAAGGCAAAAATGCATCTTTTTCAGATGATGATGAAATAATTGAAACAACAAATCATAGACACAGTCAATAATTTCATTCAAGAGAATGACAATAATTAGACCATATACCAAAATTTATGGGATGCAGCCAAAGCAATTCTTAGAAGTTTTATATCTCTAGATGTTTAGTTGCATAAAATAGAGAAAGAGAAGATCGATGAATGAAGCATTCAACTAAAAAAGCTAGAAAAAGAACAAATTAAAAATCTCCAACTAAATTTCCAATTTGAAATTCTGAAAATAAAAGGAGAGATTAATAAATTTGAAAGTAAGAAAACTATTGAAGCAATAAACAGAAATGAGACTTGATTTTTTGAAAAAAGCAACAAAATAAACTTTTAATTAATTTGATAGTAAAAAGGAAAGAAGAAAATCCAATTGTTAATATCAAAAATGAAAAGGGTGAACTTTCCACCAATGAAGAGGAAATTAGAGCAATAATTAGTAGTTATTTTGTCCAACTATATGCCAATAAGTCTGATAATCTAAGTGAAATGCATGAATACTTACAAAAATAAAGATTGCCCAGATTAAGAGAAGGATATAAATTACTTAAATAGTCCCATTTTAGAAAAAGAAATCAAATAAGCTATTAATCAATTTCCTAAGAAAAAAAATCTCCACAATCAGGTGGATTTACATATGAATTCTAGCAAATATTTAAACAATTAATTCTAATACTATGCAAAGTATTTGGGAAAATAGGGAAAGAAGGAGTCCTACCAAATTCTTTTTATAATACAGATATGGTGTTGATACCTAACCAGATAGGGTCAAAACAGAAAAAAAAATTATGGACCAATTTCCCTAATGAATAGTGATTCAAAATTCATAAATAAATTAATAGCAAAGAGATTATAGCAAGTTATCACCACGATAACATGCCAAATAGGATTTATACTAGGAATGTAGGGCTGCTTCAATATTAAAAAAAAAACTATTAGCATAATTGACTATATCAATAACCAAACTAATAGAAATCATATGATTATCTCAATAGATACCGAAAAAGCATTTGACAAAGGCAAACACCCATTCCTATTATAAACACTAGAAAATAAAGAAATAAATGGATTTTTCCTTAAAATGACCAGTAGCATCTATTTAAAATCATCAGCAAGCATCATATGTAATGGGGATAAACTAGAACCATTCCCAATAAGATTAGGAATTAAACAAGGTTGTCTATTATCCCCATTACTAATCAACATTGTATAAAAAAAAGTTAGCTTTAGTAATAAGAGAAGAAAAAGAAATTAAAGGAATTAAAGGTAATGAAGAAACCAAATTATTACTTTTTGCAGATGATATGATTGTACTCTTAGAGAATCCTAGTGAATCAATTAAAAAAACTACTAGGAACAATTCACAACTTTAGTTAAGATGCAGAATGCAAAATAAATCCATAGAAACCATCAGCATTTTTATATATTACCAATAAAATCCAACAGCAAGAGATACAAAGAGAAATTCCATTTAAAATAACTGTATATAATATAAAATATTTGGGAGTCTGCCTGCCAAGGTAAAGTCAGGAACTATATGAACACAATTACAAAATACTTTCTATACAAATAAATTCAGATCTAATCAACTGGAAAAATATCAAGTGCTCATGGATAGGCCAAGCTATCCCATCATGGATAGGCGAAATATAATAAAAATGACAATACTACCTAAATTAATCTAATTATTTAGTGCCATATCAATCAAACTCCCAAGAAATTATTTTACAAAGCTAGAAAAAAACAATAATAAAGTTCATCTGGAAGAACAAAACGTCAAGGATTTCAAGGGAATCAGTGGAGAAAAAAAAGCAAATGAATATGGCCTAAGACCTTCCCAAACCTAAAACTGTATTATAAAGCAGCAGTCATCAAAACCATTTGATACAGGATAAGAAATAGAGTAGTCAATCAGTGGAATGGGTTAGGTTCATAAGACACAGTAGTGAATGACTATAATAATCTAGCATTTGATAAACCCAAAGACCCCAGCTTCTGGGATAAGAACTCACTATTTGACAAAAATTGCTGGGAAAATCAGAATTGTTATGGCAGAAACTAAGCATTGATCCACAACCAACATCCTTTATCGAGATAAGGTCAAAATGGGTTCTTGATTTAGACATAAAAAGTGATACTATAAGAAATTAGAAGAACAAAGAACAGTCTGCTTCTCAGATCTGTGGAAAATGAAGGAATTTGTGACCAAAGAAGAACTAGAGTATATTTATAGAATGAAAAATGGATAATTTTGGTTATATTAAGTTAAAAGATTTTTGTACAAGCAAACCCAATGCAGATAAGATTAGAAGGGAAACAATAAACTGGGAAAAAAATTTTACACTCAATTTTTTACACACATCAATCCTGATAAAGGCCTCATTTCTAAAATATGTAGAGAATTGATTCAAATTTATAAGAATTCAAGCCATTCTCCAATGGTCAAGGGATATGAATAGGCAACTTCCAGATGAAAAAATTAAAACCATTTCTAGTCATATGAAAAAATTCTTTTAATCACTATTGATTAGAGAAATGCAAATTAAGACAACTCTGAGGTACCACTACATACCTGTCAGTTGGCTAAGATGATAGCAAAAGATAATGATGAATGTTGGAGGGGATATGGGAAAACTGGGACACTAATATATTGGTGGTGGATTTGTGAATTGATCCCACCATTCTGGAGAGCAATTTGGAACTATGCTCAAAGGGCTATCAAACTATGCATACCCTTTGATCCAGCAGTGTCTCTACTGGCTTTATCCCAAAGAGATTACAAAAGGGGAAAAGACCCACATGTGCAAAAATTTTTGTAGCAGCCCTTTTTATAGTGGCAAGAAACTGGAAAGTGAGTAGATGTCCATCAGTTGGAGTATGGTTGAACAAGTTATGGTATATGAATATTATGGAATATTATTATTTTATAAGAAATTGGCAGGATGATTTCAGAGAGGTCTGGAGATACTTACATGAACTGATGCAAAATGAAGTGAGTAGAACCAGGAGAACATTGTACATGGTAATAGCAAAATTATACAATAATCAGTTCTGATGGATATGGCTGTTTTCAATAGCAAAGTGATTCAGGCCAGTTCTAATGATCTTGTGATGATTTGCACTCGGAGAGATGATTGTGGGGACTGAGAGTGGATCACAACATAGTATTTTCACTTTTTTGTTATTATTTGCTTGCATTTTGTTTACTTTCTCTCTTTTTTTTCTTTTTGATTTGATTTTTCTTGTGCATCATGATAATTGTGGAAATATGTATAGAAGAATTGCACATGTTTAATATATATTGGATTACTTGCCATGTAGGGAAGAGGATGGGAGGAAGGGAAGGAAAAAATTTTGAACACAAGATTTTGCAAGAGTGAATGTTGAAAATTATCTCTGTATATGTTTTGAAAATAAAAGGCTTCAATTTAAAAAAAAACAACAAATTGGTGAATTGAGGAAGACTTCCTGTAGAGGAGAGTCCTTCCTGACAAAGACTACAGAGTATTTGAAACCTATTCAAATGTAGCAATGAGCCTGGGCTTTCTTGTCAGTTTTGGAGATAACAATTATATTCCTGACAAATTTTGCTTGTGGAAAGTATGTTAAAGGATGGTAAACAGCTTCACAACCTGCTGGGAAAATGATTGATTGGTACAGTTGAGTGACTCACCATTATTATTTAAATGTATACACATGCCCATCAGCTGAAGACTCTGGACATATTTACAATCTAAATGCATAGAATTCAATTTTTACCTCTTTCCTGTTTCTAAAAACTGGAGGCACAAGAAAGTCTAGAAATGAGTAGAAGGCTGGAAATAGACCCAAATTCAGCATTTCTTGGTAGGGTATAAAGCTCCAGATTCACTGTTAGGAAGACTAAGCTCATCTCTCCAAACCTCAATTTTTTCTTTTGTAAAATGATGGGATTGAGCTAGAATCACAGCATTATAGATTCGGAAGGAATCTTCAAGATCAGCTAATCCAAGTCCCCATTCCATTTTGTAAATGAGGAAATTGAGACCTCAAGAGGTATATGACTTTATCAAAGTCATCCAGAAGGTATTAGAGCCAGGATTCACATTCTGGTCTTTGGTTGAAATCATATCCTTTTCACTATACACGATGTTAAGAGTGGTTATTCTCCCTTATTCTGGTGACTGCCTCTGCTGTCTTTACCTACTCCCTAAGTTAATCAGCAAACACTGAGTACTTCCTACACACAGCACTATGGAGGGTACAAAAAAATTTCAAATAGTCCTTCCCTTTACAAGTCTAATAGGAAAGGAAGGGAGAGAAGCCACTAATATTTAGCAATCAGTGAATGACAATTTTTTATATCAGTTGCTAATGCTAGAGATATAGTGACCCAAATGGAACAGTCTCTCAGCCCAAGGAGTTTGTATTCTGTCAGGTGAGTTAACATATTCCCAGATAAGTATATATTTTTTTTAAATTTGGGGTAATTTCAGAGGGGAGAAAGTAGCACTTTACAGGAACCAGGAAAAGCCTTGTGTAGGGAGGCAGTACTTGGGCTGAGCTTTGCATTCTAGGCATGAGGGACAGCACATGAAAAGGCACAGAGATGGGAAACAGAGTTTTGTTTGTGAGAAATTGTGAGAAAGCAAATTTGGTTGGACTATCAGACATGTACATGAATTGAAAAGATGATGGAACCCGATTGCAAAGGAATTTAAATGCCAAACACTGAAGTATGAGTTGATTCTAGAGGTAATAGGGAGCTATAGATGTTTATTGAATAGGTGGGTGATATGGTCATACTTTTGGAATGTCACTTTGGCAGCTGTGTGGAGGATAGACTGGAGTTTGGGAGACAAATAGGAGGTTATTGCAATCATCAGAATGAGACATAATGAAGACCTTAACTAGACTAGTTGCTATAGGAGTGGAAAGAAGGAGACAGGTGATAGATGCTGTGGAGATAGCATCAAAATGATTGAACAGCTGATTGGATTCATGGATTGAGGGAAAGTGAAGAGCTGAGTTAATTCCAAGGTAACAACCCTGGGTAACTGGAAGGATGGTGGTGCCTTTAATCAACAGAGAGGTGCCAAATGAACACTACATGCCTCAGGCTTTTCAGGGGAGGGAAAGTTGAATGTGGGATGGGGTCATCAACACAGGAGACACTGGCTCTTGAAGGATGAGAAAAATAATAGAATTATTGGCTTTTAAATTGAAAAGAACCTTAGGGAACTGCCAGTTCAGTTTTCTAATTTTTACTAATAAGAAAACTGAGGCTTGTAGAGGGGAAACATTCATCCAAGCTCAAATAAGTCATGAGTGACAGAGAAGGGATTTAAACCAGGGCTAAGTGGTGCAATGGATAGAGTGTTGGGTCTGGAGTCAAAAAGACTCATCTTTATAAGTTCAAATCTGACTCCAGACACTAGCTGTGTGACTCCAGGAAAGTCACTTAACCCTGTTTGTCTCCATTTTCTCATCTGTACAATAAGTTGTAGAAGGAAATAGCAAACCACAAATCTGGCATCTTTGCCAAGACAAGCCCAGACGTAGGCTTGAAGACAGGGACATGAAGAGTCAGACATGACTGAAAACTGAACAAACAAAAAACCAAACCCCCTAACTCCAGCACCCTTGTTCTTTTCACTATATTACTCAGGCCACAATCTACTCCCAGGCTAACTTTGTAGTCTTCTCTCTCACACTCACTTCCTGATCCAATTCAGACTAACACTTTTCAACACCATCCACAGACAACATAGTCTGCATCTCTCTAGCTGGTTAAGATTAGAGAGGACAAATTATAAAAGAATTAACTAACAGAAAAATGTTTTTTTTTTTTAAGCACCAGGTCCTTGGGAAACAAATACAAAAGTGTGGTGGCCTTTTCCCTCGAGGATTTATTTTGCATTCTAAACTGAGGGAGAACACATGTAGTCCTTGAAAAGGACTTTGCTCAAGCTATTAAGAGAAAGGTGCTGCACTGGGAGGCACCTACAAAAGCAAGTGAAGACTTGGCTGTGGGATGAGCAATCCTGGGGAATTGTGAGAAACCTGGGAGCTTTAGAGTCATCTGTAATTTATAGACAAGATGCCAAGGAGAGAGAAGAAAGGTGAGACACAAACCATGTTAGAAAGAAATGTAATGTTTTCTCTCTCCCGCTGTAAATTATCAAGCCGTCTGCAATAAGCACCCAGAAGAAAATGCAGGATGCCAGCATTGTTATTAAAAGCGACATTTTGCTGACGTACTAGAGGCAGGTCTTACATAATCAAAGCCAGGCAAAAGTGATGGAGTGGGGGAAAGGGGCATGGATCTGCGCTGCTGCCTTTGTTTCTAAGAAATATTTACAGTCCTGAATCCTAAACTCCCCAGAGGTAGAAGGCTTAGAAGGGGTAGATTCCTGAGTTCTTTGGACTCTAGAAATCTACATGCTGATCGGATTCCCATTGTCTGCCTTCAATGCATGCATCCAAGGCCCACAGATCCATATGGGAAGGAAGACACCAAATCTCTAGACATCCATATGATTCTTTGTTACTTGGAATTTAAAATCATAGGATTTAGAGATAGAAATGACTTTAGTGACTCTCTCAGTGACAGCATGAATAGTGGCTAGCACTTTGGATTTGTAGGCAGGAAAACATACATCAAAATCCTGCCTCAAACATTTATTGTGTCATTTTGAGCAGATCACTAGAACTCTTTAAATTTCTGGTTCTTTTAATATCAAATGGGTATAATAATGGTACTTGCTTCACAGGGTTGTTGTGAGAATTAAGTAGGTATGTATACACACATACATGCACATGCATATACATATATGCATATTGTATTGTGCATATATGTATTTGTGTGTACATGTTTGTGTGTATGTGTATATACATATGTATGCTGAAAGAAATCATCATTAATAATCAATTACTAATGTGAGAGGATCCAGGTTTTTTCCCCCTTTCTATTTCCTCTTTTATTTACTAAGTCAAGGTAGCCTCTGAAGGAAGAAGCTGATGATAAGACTGAATTCCAGGCAACTGGGAAAGCTTAGTTATGACTAGGATATAGACTATCTTATCTCATCCTTGTTCTACTCAGGTAAGACTGGGTACAGAAGAGATCCTTTTATTTAGATTATTGAGATAGGAGGAGTGGTTTGGATAGAGATGAGTTTCTCTGTCCAAGAGTGACATAATCCCAGTCAAATATCCCTCATTAGAATAAGCCCATTTCTCATTATAATATTCAGTTTTTGTTAACTGATCAGAATTAATTTCTGCCTCCCATAAATACCCACTCTTGCAAAGGCATTTATTTTATATATATGTGTGTGTGTGTGTGTGTGTGTGTGTGTATATATATATATATATATATATACACACACACACACACACACACACATACACACACACACACACACACACACACACACACACACACATATATATATATATATAAAAGCTTTATTTTCAAAACATATGCAAGGGTAATTTTTCACCATTGACCCTCGCAATACCTTGTGTTCCAATTTCTCCTCTTTTCACCCACCCCCTCTCCTAGATGGCAAGCAATCCAATATATATATTAAATATGATAAAAATATATGTAAATCCAATATAGGCATACATATTTATACAATTTTCTTGCTGTACAAGAAGAATCAGATCAAAAAGGGAAAAAATGAGAAAGAAAATAAAATTCAGACAACAACAAAGTTGTTTACAAAAGAAGTGAAAATGCTATGTTGTGACCCACAGTTTTCTCTCCGAGTGTAGATAGCTCTCATCATCATAAAATCATTGGAACTGGCCTGAATCGTCTCATTGTTGAGAAGAGCCACATCCATCAGAATTGATCATCATATAATTTTGTCATTTGCAAGGGTATTTAAATGTCCAACAGCTCCCAAAATTTGTCTTTGGCTTCCAAGAGTTACTAATCTAATTTTTTAAATTATTTGTTAGCCATAATTAATAAATTTATTATGAATTACCCCAGAAATTATGCCTCTTGGACTTTTCATTCATCACAATGCATACACACATATAATACTGCATAAATACCAGCTAGCAATATTACCCAGTTCAGCTTCCTCATTTTACAAATTTGACATTTTAATATCTATTAAGCACTATTATATAAAAGACATCATTCTAGAGATTGAGAGTATAAAGCCTTTTTTCTTCAGTGATCTCATCCCTGACCTCAAGAAACACATCCTAATGATAGGGAAATTGAGGCCATGAGATTATGTGACTTCCCCAAGATCACACAGCCAAAATTCCAACTGAGATCTCTTGACTTCACATCCAATGTTCTTTTTGCTACTCCCACACTTTCTCTAACTAAGTGATTATCAGAGGAATTCTATCCAGTCTTATAGATTGTAGAATTTTAGAGAAAATGAGTTGGACCCTAGAGCTAGTCCATCTACTCCTGCCTCCTCATTTTATAGAACAAAAAGGCTGAAATACAGCGAAGGAAAGAAATTTGCTCAAAGTTACCCAGCCCTGCAACTGTATATTCCCAACCTCACTAACCACTGTTGTGACCATTTTTCTCACTGGCAGTCTGCCAGCCTATTGGGTCAGGGAATGAGACCGCTCCATTGAAAACCCCTGGTTGGCATTTCAGACACTCATTTCTGCTGTGGAATGGCTCTGGGCCTGTTTCTTCCTTTGTGAAATGAAAAGGCTGGACTAGATGACCTGAAGACCTTTGCTGTTAGGGGCTCTATCATCTCCAAGGTCTCTAGAACCACTCTACATGATAGTGTCTATTGTGGCAATGTACCGTGTCAGCCGTGGAGACTCTGAATAGCATCTTTGGCTCTCTCCCCTATCCTCTCTCTAGAGGCTAAGGAAATAGCATATGTCTGCTAAGGTGATGGAAACTTTTTTCTTTAGCTATTACCACTGCCACTCCCCACCTCCAGTGTTGAAGGGAAGGAAGAATTTGTCTATTCTAGGCCAGGCACTATGCTAATTGGTTTACAAATATCTCATTTGATCCTCACTTAACAACCTCTGGGACATAGGTGCTTTCTGTTTTACAGTTGAGGAAACTGAGGTAGATAGAATTTAAGTGACTTACTCAGGATCACTTACTAGTAAGTATCCTGAGGACAGAGTTGAACTCAAGGCTTCTTGATTCCAGTTCCATTCTCTGTCCACACACCACCTAATCATTGATTACTAATGCCATAAATGTTAATGCCGTTTCTAAGATGTAGATCAGATAGTTTGCTGATTGCATTTCTGGGGCAGGCATTCAGTGAAGTACAAGAAAGGGAGACCTCCAATTAGCCCAGTCTTCAAAAATTAAATTGAATTTTAAAAATTTTAGAAAAGAAAACACTGCTTTCTCACATCCAGAAAAGAAAACTTGACATTGTGCTATTTACAAAGTAAATAAGGGGCTTAAACCCAGCTTTGCCAATAAATTTGTTGAATGACTAAAATATAAATAAGCTATTTTATGCTGATAATTTACTTGGTATTAGTACATTAGAATTCCCCAGGAATATTTTAACAAATCCTAAAAAAGGGCTTAAAGTATCAAAATGTCTCCAGGAGTCTGTTCCATCAAACAGTGTATTGATCTGGCTGTTATTCATAAGATCATAGGTCTTGAGCTAGAAGGAATTTTAGACAGGATAACCAAATGGGGAAACACAAATTCACTGTTTCTTTTTTTTTTTTTTTGCCTCTTTCAACTGTGATTTCCCAGTGAAGAGATTCCCTCCAGCAGGAGGAGAGCAGATAGTCCAGTTGTAAGAGCAACTGGGAGCCTCTTGTTCCAGTCTTACAGCATATGAGTTATAGATTTACAGATTTTTAATTCAAAGCTGGAAGGAATCTTGGAGATCAGTTGATCCACTTTCCTAATTTTACAAACTAAGGTCCATAAAGGTTAAGTAATTTGTGCAATGTCAGTCATATAAAGTAGTAGAGAGAACCAAGAATGAAACTCTAGTCTTGTGACTACAGGTCCAATGCTCTTATCATTAAATCATAGAAATTTAAAGTTGCTTTAATCTATATTTCTCTAATTATTAGTGATTTGGAGCATTTATATGATTATTGATAATTTTAATTTCTTCTTTAGAAACAGCTTATTCATATCCTTTGGCCATTCATCTACTGGGGAATGGCTCTTAGTCTTATAAATTTAAATCAATTCCTTATGTATCTTGGATGTGAGATCTTTACTAGAGAGAGCTTCATTGCAAAGATTTTTTCCCAATGCCTATTCTCTTTCTAATTTCACCACATTAGATTTGTTTCTGCAAAATTTTTTTTAATTTATATAATTAAAATCATTTTGTGTTCATTTTATCTAACATTCATTTAGTCATAAATATGAATAGATATAAAGGTATTTTTATGATGTGACCTTTCTAGGTCACGTATCTAATTGGAATTGACATACAGCATGAAGTACTACTCTAAACGTATTCTCTGTTAGGCTGCTCTTCAGTTTGTTAAATCGTTAGTCCTTCCTCTAGTCATTAAGATCTTGGGATTTATGAAGCACTAGGGCTATTGTGTTTGCCCATTGTATATTTAATCTGTTTCACTGCTCAATCTCTTTTTTCCCCTCAGTAACAAATTACTTTAAGGATTACTGCTTTGTAGTATAGTTGGAGATCTAGTTGTCTGAGCAAAAGCTTTTCAATTTGAAGTAATCCAAGTTATGTATTTTATCTTTTGCAATTTATCTCTTATTTGGTAAATGATTTATGTCCTAATCATATCTGTGAGAGATATATGATCTATTTCTCTTCTAATTTTCTACAGCATTGTCTTTAATATTAAAGTAATATATCCATTTAGAATGTATCATGGAGTATAGTATAGGATGTTGTTTTAAATCTAATTTCTACCAGACTATTTTCCAGGGTTTCCCAACAGTTCTTGTTTTTGTTTTATTTTTATCAAATAGGAACTTCCCCCCAGGTAATTTATGTTTTCTGATTTGGAAGCTTATATTTTCTTCTGTCAAAAAAACAGGTTTATTTCAAGTTTAAATTTTTCCCCTCTTCTGTTGTAAACACAGTATTATGTTCTTCCAGTCATTTTATTTTAATCTTCTTTTAAAATGGCTCTGTTTCCACACATTCTTTTCCCCTCACCCCTGATTCCTTCTTTCCATGTGTACCTTTTCTCCTTTAGAAATTATTAGTTCCTCTATCTTAGTTTTATTTGCTTACATTATTTCTTTGCCATCTTTTTTCCTCTCAGACAAGTAGATTTTCCCTTCCCCTCCTCTCCTTCCACTGGTCCTGTTCATCAGGTTTTAAAATTTCATTTTTTGTGTCCTGTTCCAAAAAAGATTTCTCTTGCTCTCTTCATTATCCCTCTTCGTTTTTTATTTAATCTAGATCCTTACTTTCTGCTTCATGACCTCATGATCATCTGATATCTCTTTTTTCTGTATTCTTCACGGACCACTAGGAAGTACAAAGGAATAAAAAAAGAGTCATTTTCCTGAATTCAAATCTGGCCTCCTATATTGTATGACCCTACATAAGCCTTTGTGGTTTTTTGCCTTAGTTTTTTCATCTATAAAATGTATGGGGGAAGGAAATGGCAAACTACTCTAGTATCTTTGCCAAGAAAACCTCAAATAGAGTCACAAAGAGTTGGACATAACTGAAAATGACTAATATACTGGTGGTGGTGGTACGGTGTTTTCTAAGAGCACCAATGGTATCAGGATGATGATTCTCTTGATTTTTAAATGAATTGGATTTAAGTGAGGCAGAGCTGTGCAAAGTCATCAGCCCCACTCTTTCCTCCAGAATCGTTGGAATCCAATGGCAAAGATATAGGTCAGGATGATTAGCAATACCTGCAGATTCAATGGGAGACTTTGGCCTTTTAAAATTAAGGTCTTTTCCAGGTTCCACTTTGTTGAGGCAACATCTATTCAGTAATTTAAAATTAAGTAAGAATTGAGGTAAAATATAGTTTGGTTATCTTCCCCAGAGAATCAGGATTGGAGGAGAAGACCCTCAGAGTTTCTGGCCAGAATAGAAGGGGGAAAAAATTACACATTCTGTATATTGGAGATAGAAGACTACAATATAAATGTGTCTCTCTTCTCTCTGTATTTTTTGTGTGGTCAAAGCTCCCAAGATACTCATTCTAGGCTCTGCTTTCTAGGCCCTTTCTGTCACTGTCTTGTAGAACTTATCCCTTGGGTTCCCCTTTTCTATTGTGCTTCATTCCCAGAGCAAAGTCACTGAAGAAGCATTAACAAAGGACTCTGACCTTTAGTAGGGTTCTTCCACCACTACTAATCTATAACCTCTCTGGCTATCTTTTTTCCCCTTTTACACTTGCCTGAAAATCTCCCTGTGTCTTTGCTCTTCCACTGCTCTAGATGCTAATTGCCTCCAGGGGTTCCAACTCTCCCTACCACACTCCTTCCCAGGACAAGCAGACTTTTCAAGCTCCAAATCCCCCAGGTCTCAGCTAATGTAAGGTCCTCATTTCTCTCATAAGCCATCTCCATCCATAGGACTATTCATCAATAGAACCCCTCCCATCTCCTAAGTAAAGTCTTTTTTTCTCTCTCCCTCTTTCAATCTTCCTATTCTCCTCCTCACACTCTCCTTTAGGCTCTTCTCTTCCTGAGGTAGGAGAGGTCACCTTCCTTTCATTGCTTCCTTTCATAGACTGTGCTAATCAGATATTCTTTCTTTTGTATATAAAAGCCATTTTTCTGATGGGAAGAAGAATTTGTTCTTTTGAATTGTAAAATTTAGCCACTATCTCTCTTGCAGTTTGCAGCCATGGATTATTTTGTTGTGTTGTTCTTACAATTGTTGTTTCTAGAGGGGATCTATCAGTTCTTTCCAATGCAATTTCATTTTCTATATTTATAAATTCTGGGCATTTCTCTTCTATTATTTTTTTATTGTGGTATAAAGTTTTTTTTTGTTCTGTCATGTTCTTCTGGGAGACCTGTAATCCTTAGATTTCTTTATATTTTATTTTCAAGAGCAATATGTTTTGCTTGCATAGTGAAGATATTTTCTTTAAATGTTCTTTTTTTTTTTTAGGTTGTACTTTACTTCAGTATATTTGTCTTCCAAATCTATTTTTCTTTCTTTTGTTTCTTTGGTAAGACTTGTCATTGCAGATTCAAATTTTTCTATTCTGCTCCTTATTTTTTCAGCACAGGCCATAAATTCTGTTCTCATGATTCTCATTTCTCTCATAAACCACTCAAGAAAAGCATGTTGTAGTTCCATGGTCTCCACAAACTCCACAGGATCCTCTGTCTCATCAAGTATTGGATCATATTCCTTTATTTTACAGTATTTATTCTTTGATGACTGAACTCATTTACTAGATTTAGAAGCCACATATCTTTCAGTTACTGTTTTTCACTTCAGTTTATCATTGTTGTTCAAGATCCTTTGAGTTTTCTTCCCGAAATCTTTGGTCTTTTCCCTCCTTATTCCCTTATCATTCACTTCTTGACTCCTTCCCCTTTGAGTATGGTTTTTGAGGAGTTAATCTCAAAGCACTTCCACCTCCTCCCATGATTCCCCAGCCCACATCTATGCCCTAAATGATTTTGGGGTGGTCAGAACTAGCTCTAGCTAGACATTGCACTCTTTCCCTCAGGCTTGGTGGAGTGCCGCACAGTCCTTCACAGGCACAGCATCCTGTCCAATGTCCTGTCCCAGCCCCTCCAGTCCCCAGTTCTGGGGTCCCAGCAGTTCAGTATTTTGTAACACTGATGCTTCGGGTCTGCAGCTCTGGTAGACTTTGGTTCCTAAAGTGCTATGGTCAAACTAGCTGTCGAGCTTCAAACAGTCAGGATCTCCGTGATATAGCAAAGAGAGAGGAGGGACCAGGATTTAAGGATGAGTTTCAATGTAAGCTTGCCTTGTTTCCTTGGGGCCGTTGCTGCAGCTTTGCTGCCAGAGTGTGGAAAGTGGGGACAGGGTGCCTAGTGAGGTCAGTGAACGTCAGTCAGTTCCTGGCTTGCTGTTTTTAACCTTTTTTTGGATTCTGGGTGTTAGAGACCTGGAGACAGCTGATGTTGCTTTATCTTTAATACAATATTTCTGTTTGGGAAGGGTCATGGAGATGGGATAAAAAACAAGACGATTCCATTGTCTTGTTGCTCATATAACTGGGAAAAGTTTAAATATCTCCTGTTTAAACCCTTAGTTTTATACTTGCATCCCATGTGTACCATCCTTCATAAAAAAGTACTGTAAGCTATGAAAATGTTCTTTCTCAGATGATTCAAGCAAATTTCTCATTCTGGATCAAGTCATGGCAAGATTGTAGCCATTTATTTCCTTCTTCCTCCCAGTGCTAAGGTGCTGAGCCTTCTTAAGTCAATTCCTCTCAATTGGGTCTTTGGGTTCAGAGAAATATTCTCTCCCCTGCCCATTTCTTACCTTCCTTCCTCTCTTCTTGGTCTGAGGCCACTAGACTGGATTATGCAAATTATTCTAGGCTATTTCTCTTTTTTTGTTTTGTTTTGTTTTGTTTTAATTTAATTTTATAATAACTTTATATTGACAGAATCCATGCCAGGGTAATTTTTTTTACAACATTATCCTTTGAACTCGCTAGGCTATTTCTCAAAAGATTTCCTAAAGGGAGTGGGGGGGGGGGGAGTTAACAACCAATTCCTCCAGACTGGCACAGTCACTAAAGAAGAGGAACCTAGACCAAAGGAAAAGGAGACGGTTGTAGCCCCCTAAACTGTACCTCCCGATTTCTGATGACACCATCATGATTATGCCGGTAACCCACTTCAAAATGAAACAGAATTCTTCCTTCTCCCCTTACATCTAATCAGACTGGCATGTCTTGTAGGTTCTGCCTTTGGGTAACATCTGTCTCTCAGCTTCTCTCAGCTGACACAGACAACTCCAGTTCAAGTTACTACCTCTTGTCTCAATTAATGTTTTTGTTGTTGTTCAATTATGTCCAACTCTTCTTGCCCTATTGGGGGTCCTCTTGGCAGAGATACTGAGTGGTTAGCCATTTCCTTCTCCAGCTCATTTTACAGGGTGAAGGGACTTGCCCAGACCATAGCTAGTAAGTGCCTGAGCTTGAATTCAGAAAGCTGTGTTTTCCCGATTCTAAGCCCAGTGAGTGTCTCTCCCCTGCACCATCTAGCTACAAGGTGATTGGTGTTAACAGTTTAACTGTTCATTTTGTTTTTAGTCCCTTCCCTTCTCAATTCATCCTTCAGAAAACTTCCAAAATCATTTTCTTAAGGTGCATGTTTCATAAACCTTCAGTCGTTTCCCATTGTCTATAGGAAAAAATATAAACTGCTCAATCTGGTATTTTAAGACTTCAAGAATTCCTGTCTGCAAACCACCTTTCAATTTAGCCTTAGCTCATATTACTCCCTTTACTGCACTCTACATTCTAGCTGAATCAGACCATCAGCCAATGCCCATCCTCAAATTTGACAGGTACTCCCTCCTCATTTCTGCCTCTTGAATTCCTTATCTTCATTCAAGGCCTAGTTTTCTCCATGAAGCCTTTCCTCTACTCTCTCTCTCTCTCTCTCTCTCTCTCTCTCTCTCTCTCTCTCTCTCTCTCTCTCTCTCTCTCTCTCTCTCTCTCTGACTCTCTCTCTCTCTCCTCTCTCTCTCTCTCTCTCCTCTCTGTATGTCTCTCCGCTTCTGTCTCTGACTTTCTGTCTCTCTCCTCTCTCTTCTCTGTTTCTCTCTGATTCTGTCTTTTTGTCTCTCTGCTTCCCTGTCTATCTCTCCTCTCTGTCTCTGTAACTCTGTATCTCCTCTCTCTGTATCTCTGTCTCTCCTCACTCTGTATCTCTGTTTCTCTCTGTCTCTGTCTCTGTGTCTGTCTCTCTCTGACTCTCTCTCTCTCCATCTCTCTCTCTCTCTCTCTCTCTCCTCTCTCTCTCTCTCTCTCCATCTCTTTCTCTCTCTCTTTCTCTCTGTCTCTGTCTCTGTGTCTCTCACTCTGTCTCTGTCTCTGTGTCTGTCTCTCTCTCTCTCTCTCTCCTCTCTCTCCTTCTCTCTCTCTCTCCTTTCTGTATGTCTCTCCGCTTCTGTCTCTGACTTTCTGTCTCTCTCCTCTCTCTTCTCTGTTTCTCTCTGTCTCTGTCTTTTTGTCTCTCTGCTTCCCTGTCTATCTCTCCTCTCTGTCTCTGTAACTCTGTATCTCCTCTCTGTGTATCTCTGTCTCTCCTCGCTCTGTATCTCTGTTTCTCTCTGTCTCTGTCTCTGTGTCTGTCTCTCTCTGACTCTCTCCTCTCTCTCTGTCTCTCCATCTCTCTCTCTGTGTGTCTCTGTCTCTGTCTCTGTCTCTGTCTCTCTCTCTCTCTCCCTCTCTCTCCTTCTCTCTCTCTCTCCTTTCTGTATGTCTCTCCGCTTCTGTCTCTGACTTTCTGTCTCTCTCCTCTCTCTTCTCTGTTTCTCTCTGATTCTGTTTTTTTGTCTCTCTGTTTCCCTGTCTATCTCTCTTCTCTGTCTCTGTAACTCTGTATCTCCTCTCTCTGTATCTCTGTCTCTCCTCGCTCTGTATCTCTGTTTCTCTCTGTCTCTGTCTCTGTGTCTGTCTCTCTCTGATTCTCTCTCTCTCTCTCTCCTCTCTCTCTCTCTCTCTCTCTGTCTCTGTCTTTCCCTGTCTATATGTGTGTCTCTCACTGTGCTTCTCTTCCGTCTCTCTGTTTCTCTCATTTTCTATTTCTCCATTTCTGTTGCTCTCTGTCTCTGTGTCTATGTCTCTATCTCTCCATTGTTCTCTCATTCTGTCACTTTCTCTCCTTCCTCAGTTTACCTTGTGTTTGCTTATCTCTGTAAATGTTGAACTTCCCCAGTGGAATATAATCTCCTCGTGGCAAGGACTCTCAATCTTTGGTTTCACACTCCCTAGCGCAGTACCTATACACAATAAGTGCTTTTTTGAAAGTTTGTTAAATGACATTGTCTGCTTTTGCAACCCCTGCTTTTGAAGGAGGATCTTTCATGTTTCGGTTTCAGGTCCCCCTGGTTTAGGTAGAAATCAGGGGAGAAAGGAAGGAATGATTTGCCCATGATAACATCACCGATATTGCTCTCCAGAGGCTGGAAACAAACAAAATGCAAAGGAACAATTCACCTGCCCCAAAAAGGGTTATGATTGTACAACAGAAATCAGAGCTGAGCGCATTATTACTGTTGTTGATTCTCATAACGGCCCTGTACAGAAACAGGGCCATGATTATCCTATTGCTGAAAGAGGCCAGTGGGAAGCCTCTGTGCTGGCACTAAGTTAGAAATCAGGGGTGGCCTAAGGCAAAATTGTGGAGCAAGTCCTTTTGTGTAGAGAAAAATCATTTCACGTTTGCAGATGACCAGCCTCTAATTCATCTCAATCAGCTTTTCATGTATCGAGTTTTCTTCAAATAGGAACCCACATAGCAGCAGCATTAATGTACTTGAAAACACAATGTTGGACATAGAATGTGTAACAAAGACAATTCTCCCTGGTAGCTCGGAGGCCAGAGCAGAGGCTGGAATCTTCCCTCCAGGTGCTTCTGCAAGAGATTCTGGGTCCTCCTCTAGCATGGGGTCTGGAGTAAAGGGCTGCTGGGGAAAGCAGGATCTGGGGACTGGTTTCTCTCTGCAGCTCTAGAGGGAACACTCCAGGGAAGCTGGAACAGAGCTAGACATGTTGTGTTTACATTTTTTAAAAAATGTTTTATTGATGATTTTTGTTTTTACAGTACTTTCCAGTATCATTACACACACACACACACACACATACACACACACACACACACACACACACACACACCTCTTTCTTATAACAAAGAAACACAGTTCAGTCAAACCAACCCTCCAACAGCCTCTGATAGTGTGTGTGCCTGTGTGCCTGAATTTTGCTAAGAGTTATTGTATCTTTCTGTACCCCTTATTGACATTCAGAGTAACTCAAACATCAGGGATCTAACCTTCTATCTCTTCCAAAACAGAAATGTCTGTCGCTATCATTATCTGTCTCTCCTCCTCTCTCTCAGTCTCTCTCCATCTCTGTCTCTCCTCTTCTCTCTCAGTCTCTCTCCATCTCTGTCTCTGTCTCTCTGTCTCTATTTGTCTTTGTCTCTGTCTCTTTCTCTCTCTTTTCTCCCCCCCCCACTCCCTTTTTGAGTTTGGGATGGATTTTAAGTTATTCACTCACTCTTGTGATAAAACATAAATTCAGGGAAACAGAGAGAAAATAATGAATGATTCTTAAAAGGAAAAAAAATATGCTTCTTAACTTGGAAGTGGTGAGGGAGATAAGTTGTTGGGGCTGTAGGATAAACGCCATACCTGAATTGTTAGGATTCAGAAATCTCAGACACAGATCTACTCACAAGCTTAAAAAAGGGGTCAAAAGGGTTGTCAAGGAGTCAATCAAGCATCACTAAGCAAACCCGGACTCTAGAGGTCCTAGATTCAAAGTCTGACTCTGGTGCTTGTCCTTTCTGGGTCTCATTCCCTCAATCTATAACATGTGACATTCAACTGAGTGGCCTCTGAAGTCCCTTTCATTTCTAGATCTATGGCCCTGTGATCTCCAGACACTTTTTAGTATAGGCCACTATATGAGACCTTCCCCAGGGACACACACAGTTCAAAGGAACACAAACACACAGGAAAACACAGGCAGGCAGCACAGTGCATGGCGAAGAACAGTAGCTTGGGAGTCAGATGATGTCAGTCCTGGTTTTGCTGCTTACAACCTGATCGAGATAGAGCAAGTCACTTAAACTTCCTGTGCCTTAGTTTCCTTGTCTGTAAAGTCAAAGGATTGGATTAGATTAGATGTCCTCTGAGGTCCTCTTCAGCTCTAGGCGGGTCATCCTGTGATTCTCTGAGCCAGACTCCCCAGAAATGTACTGCTCAATCTCGTGGAAATCTGTAACAGAGGCAGAGACAGGGAGAGACAGAGGCAGAAATAGAGACCGACAGAGACAGAGAGGAATAAAGACAGAGACGGGGACAGAGAGAAACAGATGGAAAGAGATAGAGACAAAGAGAGACACAAAAACACAGAGAGAAACAGAGGGAAAAAGGAGGAAAGAGAGAATAGAGAGACAGAGATAGAGAGACTATCGTGGTTATTAACAAAAACCACTGCCTTCTGGCTCCCACTCTCCTCTGAGCTGTCCAGCTTTTCTGATTTCTCTTACACCCAGACTGAAACCTGATGCACTTGCTGGGCCAGCTCCTGCCCAAGTGGTCTCAGAAATAAAGAGTTTGGAACCAGAGACCATAAATGTGATTTTATTTCCCCCAAGTGAAACGGGGGCATTATTTTCTTTTCTACATTTTCATATTTTCCTGGTTTATAAGAGCTGTAATAACTTTGCCTCGGGCCCTGCTGTCCTGCAGCAGATCATTAGCTCCCAGGAGATGCACCTCTGTTGATGATTCCGACTTAACTGCCTGTGACAAGTGGTCCTGGGCAGAAAGGAGGAAAAACAACGCCCGGCCGTCCTCACCTGCAGACAGGGCCAAGTTTGCCAGCTGACTCATTAGAGCTTTTTGTGAGCGCCCTTGCTTTGTGTAACAGAAGTGCTCCTGAAAGATTTGCCTCTAAAGAGAAGGCACAGAGAAGGAGACGGGCTGGGGAGCCAGAGGACCCAAATTCAGATATTGGCGCTACTGCTCACTAACCCTGTGAGTGCAGAGGACTCGGACAGCATCTCTTAGTCATCAAGGAAAGAAGGGGGTTAGGTTAGAAAACAATAGATCGTGTTTACATAGAACAGGAAGATTCACAAATCGCCATACATGTATGTATATGTGTATATGTATGTATACATAGTTGTATACAGCGGGTCCCAAAAGTCTTATTGCAGCTGTAAGCTACTAAAACTGTGTAGGTGTATGTGTAACCTCACTGGATCCTCATGAAATAAGTACTACATTTTACAGATGAGACAACTGAGTCTTAGAGATAAAGTGACTTATTCAGGATCAAAATGTCTTCTACTTCTCCTTTCTTCTCCTCCTCTCCTTCCTCTTCTTCCTCCTCCTCCTCCTCTTTCTCTTTTTCCTCCTCCTCCCCCTTTCTCTTCCTCATCCTCCTCCCCTTCTTCCTCCTCCTTCCCCTTCTCTTCCCCCTCTTCCTTCTCTTCCTCCTCCTCCTACTCCTCCTCCTTCTTCCTCTCTAATATGAAGAAGATGAGCCTAAATGATTTCTAAGATAACTTCCAGCTCTCAATTTCATGAAATGAATGGCAAACTAAGAATAAACACTTTAATATGCTGGGATGAAGCTCTATTAAATGAGATCCCTTTGTAAAAGAAGGCATTGTCTTGTTTATAAATGTTTGTTATGTAGGGAAGTGTTCCTAAAAGCCCTTCATAACTTAGCCTCTTTGTGTCTTTCCAGTCTTCTTATTCCTTACTCCCCAACACTAGACTCTTCAATCCAGTGACAAAGACTGTTTCTAAAACAAGGTGCTCCCTCTCTCTACCCCAGGCACTTTCCCTGAATGTCCCCCAAGCCTGAAGTGCTCTCTCTCCTCAGGAAATATCCTGTCTAATAGACTAAGGAAGGGGCCCACTTTAGAAATGGTACAGGTCAAAGCTTCCATGCCAGTTAGCCCTGGGCTTTACTAGTCACTTGGAAGAGGTAGGGAGACCCAGTCTGGGATAAAAAAGGGGAACTGGAATGAATTGCCTTGAAAGATAGTGAAATTTTCTATATTGGAAGTCTTTGAACAGAAGCTGGTTGACTACTGGGGAACTAGTAAGGATCTTTCTTGTCAAATATGGTTTGAACTACATGAGTCTCCATTTCTGTGATACTATGATTCAGTGAACCTAGGCATTTAATCTCCCTAGGTCTCAATTTTCCTATTTTTACAATGACAGAATGCTGCTAGGTGATTTCTCAAGTACTTTGTGACTCAGTTTTATTTCACTTTTAGCTTGTTAATAACTTGACTACTTTGGACACACACAAACACACACACACACACACACACACACACACACACACACCCCTTAAATTAGAACCCTTTTGTGATAAAGTCTGGTCAGCAGTTTGGGGGAATTTTACTCTATTTGAAAACCCTACCAACCAAACTCCCTCACCCGACACTCTAGTTCTTTGCTAAGGGACTGTATTCCTCAGAGCTACAAGGGGGACTTTTGTTTCAAGAGGAAAATTTCCAAGAATCACTTGTCAGTCATTTTCTTATTGAGATTTTAAAATCCATTCTTTCCTAATAGTCCCTGAAAAAGCCTGCCCATGCCAGTTTGGGGGAGGTTGAATGTGCTTACTCAAATATAACTTTCTAAGGGCTCACATTTTTTTCTGTATAATTTGACGTTTTCTCATGCCCCCGCATAATTTTGGATTGTTTGCTGCATTTTAAGTAAATCCCTTCATTGAGATTCAGGAGAACATCTGGGCCAGGTTGCTATTCTACAGAAAAGCTGTGCCTCAAGGCAATGGGAAATCAACTTCTCTGATCAGTGGTGATATTCCAACATTCAAATTGGGGACATGGGGGTGGCCTCAAGTGCAAAAAATCTTGCTAGAGATTGGAGTCAATTGATGAGTTTCTTGACCAAGAATGTGTATATATTTTCTCCTCTCCCAAAGATAGTGTATAAGACCTGAGGGCCTATGGACACTGCCTTGCAATCAATCAACCAATATTTCTTGAGGGAGGACAGTGAAAAGGGTGCTGGAACAGAACAAGAGACCTGAGTTTAAATTCTCACATTAACTCCTTATGTGAAAAGAGCACTGACTCTGAAATCAGAGAAACTGAGTTCAGATCCCACCTCTAACCTCTACTATCTGTAGAGGTTTAAGCAAGTGACATGGGATTGAGGTTCCTTATCTTTAAATGAGGAGGTTGCATCTGATGTCCTGCTTGCTCTATGATTTCTTGACCCTGAGTCTCAGTTTCTACAAGATGAAGTAGCTAAGCTATGATAAATTCATGACAGCTCACACTACTTTCCAGTATTTAGGTCATCCTATGTATGCATTTGTGTCCCACAAATAATGGAACTTCTTTCATCAGAAGCATGAGAATTCCGAAGTCATGACAATCTGAGAGAATAGAATCAATCAGAACTGGAGGAATCCTTTCCTTTTCAAGATGGTAGAGAGGTATTTGTGAGCTCTCTTCCATCTCCCGGTTCTCTGAGCCCAGGATTGTAAGTGAGCCTAGATGCTGGCCAATCATGCATTAGGGAGGATGAAGAGAAGGACGAAGGATCTTACAACATCCTCTGGTCCAACTACCAACCTCCAAGAAGCCGTAGATTCCATAACTTCAATAACCCCTTCCAGAGCTCTTGTTCAACTTTCTGCCAAGAAGTTCTTTTTGAAAATAATAAGTGTATATTTACAAAACTAAAATTTAAAAGTGCTTTGTGCATGTTCCCTTCACACAAACCCAATACAGTCTTATTGTTATCGTTGTTCAATTGTTTCAGTCATGTCTGATTCCTCGTGATATCATTTAGTGTTTTCTCAACAAAGATACTGGAGTAGTTTGCCATTTTTTTCTCCAATGCATTTTACAGATGAGGAAACTGAAGTTTAGAGAAATTCAGGATCACACAGCTAGTAATTAGCCAGGGCAGCATTTGGATAATAATGATAACAATAATAATAAATAATAGCTAACATTTATAGAGCACCTTAGGATTTGTCTCATTTGATATTTTTATATTGTCTCATTTTTATATATTTTAATATATTATATATATATTTAATATATTGTCTCATTTGATTCTCACATTAATCCTTCAAGGTTGTTGCTATTTATTATAGCCATTTATAAATGAGGAAAACAAGACTAAGAGAAATTCATTCACTTGTCTGGGTCAGCTAATAAGCATGTGAGTCAGGATGTGAACTTAAATCTTTTCTGACTCTGAGACCAGCACTCTATTCACTACTATACTGTTCTGTTATGATGACTCAACCACACTCTCCCATCTTGCAATTTATATGAGTTTTCTCTTGCTTACACTTTCAGAGAAACGGTCTCTGATTTAAAAATCTACAGGTAGTGATCTCAATAGTTAAAGGTGAATAAAGGTTCTTAAAATACCAGAAGGAAGAAGAAAGAAGAGTTTGAATCTGTGGGTCTAGGAAGATAATCTGGAGATTTCCAGTTCAGCTCCTTCACCTGTGCCCCTGTTCCCTGTAGGGGGAATGTATTGTTTTGGAGAGTCTCCCTTTCTCTCTATTCAGGGGTTACTACTTGATCATTTTTCAGGGTTCCAGTTCTAAAAATTTCTCTTGCTTGCTCAAATATCATATATGATGAGCTAAGGCCAGAATGAAGCTAGAGAGTTTCTAATTCCAATTTAATTTGTTTTCCTTCTTAAATCAGATGTGCTCTGGTCTCCCTGAGGTTGGGGAGTTGGGCCGCACCCCACTCTTTTACTTCTCAGGCAACCACATCCACATAACATCTGTACAAAAGCTGAAGCTCTGGCTCTCCTTAAACCCCACAACTGCAGCAATATGATTGTCTGAAGAATTACCTATCGATTTTTTTTCTTGTAATTATTACAAACTTAATGGAACACAGGGAAAGGAAATGAGTCCTCTGTAATTTTTCACTGCAGAAAATCCAGTCTAGTATAAAGAATTGATGGGATTCCAGGCCTGGAAAGGTCCTTAGAGAGAAGCTAGTTCACCCCGCCTTATATGACAGAGAAAGAAACTGAGGCAAGTGAAGGGATGCGACTCATCCAATGTGACCAAAGATGAAAACCCAGTCTCCTTCACAAAAATATTTGAAAGAAAATGGAACTAGGTAAGAACAATTGGCACTTTGTCCCAGGACTCTTTGTTACTCTAGCCTCCTTTCCTTATTCCTCAGTCTTTTTTCTATGCTCCATGGTTCAATGGCCCCTGTTTCTTACCTTGTCCCAAGCTTCCAGAGTGCTGAATCTGGACTAAGAGAACCTGTATTCCTATCTTGGCTCTGCTATTTATTCCTTAGGAGACTTTAAGTGAGTCATTTAATTGCTTTGTGCCTCAGTTTTCTCTTATAAAATGAAGAGGTTGAACTACAAAGTCTTCCAATTCTAATTCTATGGTCCTGGGATGCCCAGGGAGCCTATCACTATGTGGATCTCTGCTGGGCTTCTTCTTTCTCCATCCTCACATGGGAACAAACTAAACTCTCTAAGAGAAAATTCTTTCCCTCTCCTTCTGGGACTCTGGTTAGGGCAGACTGACTTCTCCACTGCCCCCTCCACTTTTACTCTATTGATTTTGGATCATTGCATCAGATTCACAAGCAGTGAATTTCATTCAATCCCTTCAGACTCAGTTAGCTATATCACTTGTCCAAGATCACACGAATCACAAGTGGTAGAAGAAGGTTTTAACCTACCTCTCAATCCAGGATTCCTTCTGAGAAACCATGCTATCCTTCTGAGCAGTGGGGATCATGTCCATAAGCCCTAAAGGACATTATCCATTGATTGCTAAAGTCAGCCTAAGGTTTAGAGGGAGGGAAGGAGAATGGGAAGGAAGGAATGAACAAACAATTGAACAGAGGGAAGGTGGAAATGAGGAAAGAAGGAAAGAACAAAAGAATGGATGTACCCTGGCACAAGAACAATTATCACTGTCCCCCTAGCCCATCTATTCGGCAAAATCTGGTAGATGGCTCTCTTCCTTCTTTTGGCACCACTGTACCCTGGGTGGACCAACTTCTCCATTTCCCTTACTCCAATCCCTTGACTTACAGTAAATCACAATCTTTTTCTGTGTCTTAATTCTCTCAGTAACCAAAAGGGGAAAATAATTATTTTTTCCTGTCAACTGAAAGCTAACTATTCTCTGGAGCACCTGGGCTTTATATTGAAAGCTAAAGTTCGCAGATAAGTTAGAAGGAGATGGAGAGGGAGGTATATTTTTTGTTTTAGCATGTTTGTGTTTCCATGGCAGGGTAATGTGTAAAGGAGAATTTGTTTTGATAGATCCATGAGAGGCATATTGAATTATTAGGTATGAGGAACTTTTCAGAATGGATAAGATCTTAGGGAAATTTTTAAGAGAGATTCTTCCTGCTGCCACTCTGAATGGCTCCATCTATTAGACAGGCTATTTATGGTTTTGTTTTGATAAGATAACATTTCTTTACTCCATTTTTCTTTCAAAAAGCAATCAGAGAGTATCTCAGCTCCACCATAACTCTTTTGGAGTTGACATTTATCTCTAGCCATCAAAGGATGTCTCCCTTAAGTCTCTGACCAGTATTCTAGAGCAGTGGGGATCATGTCCATAATCCCTAAAGGATGTTAGCCACTGTCCCCACATAGAGCTTGCTAAAGGAGAATGGGAAAGAAGAAATGAACAAACTAATGAAAAGAGGGAAGAGGAAAGGAAGGAAGGAAGGAAGGAAGGAAGGAAGGAAGGAAGGAAGGAAGGAAGGAAGGAAAAGAGGGAAGGAGAGAGGGAGAAAGGAATAAGTGAACAAAGGGAAGAAAGAAAGGAGAGAGAGAAGAAAGGAAGCAGGGAAGAAGGAAGGGAGGGAGGGGAAAAGGAAGGAAGGAAATTAATCTCTTGGCTCTGTTCCATTCACTCTTCACCAGTTCATACAAGTTTTCCACCAATACCAAGTTTCTTTAATATCTTCATCATTTAAACACAATAATATTCATCACATTTATGTAATATAACTTGTTCAGTCATTCCCCATTCAGAAAGGAAGGAAGGAAGGAAAGGAGGAAAAAAGGAGGGAAGAAAGAAAAGGAAGGGAATGAGGGAGAAAAGAAGAAAGTGAGGGAAGGAGGGGAAAAGGGATGAATTAATGAATAAGCAAATGAACAAAGGAAAAAGAAAGGAACAAATGAATAAAAGAAAAAAAGGAAACTGGATATCATTTGAAATCAGAAACCGCTGGATTCCCATGCTATCACAGACACCAGCTGTGCTGAGTCTGGGCAAGATATTAGAATGCAAGCCTCTCAAGGACAGGGACTGTCTTTTGCCTTTCTTTGTATCTTCAGGGCTTAAAGTGCTAGGCACTTACTAGGTATTTAACAAATGTTTTTTGACTAACATCCTTTCTGGGTCTCAGTTTTCTTATCTGTAAAGGAAGGGTACTGGACTTAATGGCTTCCCAGGTCCCAGCTAGCTCTATCCAATGATCCTTTCTATGATTCTATGGCATAAGAGGAGTACAAACAAATGGCTCTGGAAGGAGCCATCACTGTGGGCTGGGTTTTATGAAGTGACTTTTGAGATGAAGCTTGGAGCAGGATTTTGACAGGTGAGAGGGGGAGGGGGAGAGGGGGCTGCTGGCAGAGAAATGAATGTGCTAGAGCCTCTTGTGACTAATTGAGAGAAAATTTATACACTTTTGGAGAGTTGAAAATGAAAATTTCCAATTTACTGTCAAAAGCTATTTCCCCAGTCAGAGATAAATGAAAATTTGAGTCAGTCTTATCAGTGACTAATTCATTATGATGAACAGCCTCCTTTAGTTGTTGCACCCCATTCCTACGTTTAGGAAGCCAGTCATGTCTGGCCTCATTAACAATCTAGTCATAGCCTGACCATGGTGGCAACATTGTTAGAAAAAACATACATATAAATGCTTATGAATACACACATAAATATCTATGTATGGGGATTTATCTCCTATCTAAGAAGCATTTATTAAGTATCTAGGACTTATCAACTACATGGAAGGCACTAACCAATGCATTGGGAGTAGAAAAGATAGAACAAAAAAATGGGCTCCTGCCCTCTAAGAGCTTACATTCTACAAGAGAACACAAAAGATATAGAGATAAGCATATATGTGATAATGTGAGAAGAATGAGAACACTTGCAACAAGAGGAACAGAAAAGACTTAGTGGGTGACTCATGGTCTGATTCTTGAAGAGATTCAGGCATTCTAAGAGGTAGAGATGAAGAAAAAGTATTTTTTAGTATAAGGGACATCAGGGCAAAGTCAGGGAAACAGGGCTAAAATCAAGGAATGATTAACAGGTCACTCTGGCTGGAAAGGTTAGGCTGAAACCAAATTAATAAAAAGAGGTTTTAATAAATGCTACACTGAACAGTATGTTTATGGTTTCCCATCTCATCAAAACTAAAATGGCTCACTCTAAATGGGCCCTCAACTGTCAAACCTAACAACAATTTCCCAGCTTCCCTTCAACTTTTGATGCTATGGATCACCTGATTTTTCTCTATTCCCTGGGGTTGGTTGGTTTGTTTGTTTCCTTCAGAATCCCTAAGTTTTTCAAAGTTATCTGTCTTTATAATATTATTGTAATTATCTAAATTGATCTCCTGGCTCACTTCAATTCACTCTTCACTATTTCATACAAGTTCTCACCCTTACTCGTGGCCAGTTTTCTTTAAAATCTTCATCATTTCAACACAATAATATTCCAACACATTTATGTAACATAACTTGTTTAGCCATTCTCCATTCAGGCACCCCCTCAGATTCCAATTTTTGTCACCTCAAAAAGTCTATAAATATTTTTGTACATTCTTAGTTAGAGGTTGTTTTTCTTATGACTTAATCTCTCCACAAAGTGGAAATGAAAAGGATGCAATGATCAACTCCTGAGAGAGATCTCAAAATGAAAACTTCCAGGAATGTTATAGCCAAATTTCAGACCTCCCAGATCAAGGAGAAAAGATCGCAAGCAGTTAGAAAGAAATAATTCAAACATTGTAGAATCAATCAGCTTCACACAAGATTTACCAGCTACCATAATAATAGAGATCTTAGAACATGATATTTCAGAAAGTAAAAAAGTTAGGATTTCAACCAAGAATAACCTATTCAGAAAAACTTTGTAATCCTATAGAGAGGGGAGGTAGTGAGGGTGGGAATGGATACTTGATGAAATAGAGGATTTTCAAGCATTTCTGATGAAAAGAGCGGCGTGAATAGAAAATTTGACATTCAAACACAAGAGAAACATAAAAAGATAAACATAAATGAGAAATTATGTGGTACTTAAAAAGGTTAAACTGTTTATATACCTTTATGGAAATTTGATACGTGGAACTTTATCATCATTAGGGCAGTAAGAAGGAGTCTACTTAGAGGGCATAGGTATGAGTCTGTTATGTTGGAATGATATCAAAAGAAAAATGAAAAGGTGAGAAAGAGGGATTCATGTGAGAAGGGGGCAGGGAGAGGAAGAAGAAAGAAAACTATCTCACATAACAGAGATATTCAAGGAAGAGTTTTTACAATTGATGAAAGGGGAAATGAGGGAAGGGCAACACTTGAAACTTATTCTAATCTGAACAGATTCAAAGAGGAAAGAATATATATATAGATAGATAGATAGATATAGATATAGATATATAGATATAGATATAGATATGTATATATGTGTGTGTGTCACACACACAAACAGTGGGATATAAAAATTTATCTACCCAACAAGAGACAAAGGGGCTAAGAGAAAGAGGGAGTGCAGATTAAGGTAATAAATGGTCAGAAGCAAAACAGAAGGACACAGATATTCTTAAAGGATAAATAGAAGAGAAAATATGGAGGTTAAATAGTTAGCAATATAATTGTTAATGTGAATGGGATGAATTTACCCATAAAACAACAGATAGCAGAATGTATTAGAAATCCAAATCCAACAATATATTATTTACAAGAGACACATTTGAAACAGAAAAACATGCACAGTTAAAACAAATTCTGGAGCAGAATCTGTCATGTTTCAGCTAAAGTCAAAAAGGTAAGAGTAACCATTATCATCTTAGAAAAAAGCAAAAGCAAAAATAGACTTATCGTATATACTCGAGTATAAGCCGAGTTTTTCTGCCCAATTTTTGGGCAGAAAATCCCCTCCTCGGCTTATACTCAAGTCACTAGATAAAACATGTGTAAATATCCCTTTGAACGCCCCCTGCTGTGTAGTATATAGCGCGAGTGCCAACTGTGATACTACAGGGCCGGCCGTTGCTATGGTGATGCGGCTGTTCCTGTAGTATCACAGTCGGTAACTGGACTGTATACTAATGCTGGCAACTGCTCTACATACATATACCGGCACCCGCTCTCCTCCTCTGCGGGCACTGGTGCGCTACCTAAACCTACTGATATAATAAGTTTTCCCAGATTTTGGGGTTAAAATTAGGGGCCTCAGCTTATATTCGGGTCGGCTTACTCGAGTATATATGGTAATTAAAAGAGAAAATCAAGGGAACTATATTTTGCTAAAAAGTACCATAAACAATGAATTAATATAAATGATGAATATACATCTACCAAATGGCATAATATTCAAACTACTGAAGGAAAAGTTAAAAGAGTTCTAGGAGGAATTAGACAGTAAAAATTTACTATACTACTGAGCAACCTCAATTTATATCTTTCTCAGACATAGATAAATCTAACCATTAAGAAGAAGAAGTAGTAGTAGTAGTAGTAGTAGTAGTAGTAGTAGTAGTAGTAGTAGTTAGGGAGATGAATATGATTTTTTTAGAAAAGTTACATATGATAAATCTCTGGTAATATTGAATGGGAATAGAAAGTAATGTACCATTTTTTTCAATTGTAAATAGTAACTTCAAAAATTTGACTGTATTAGCATATAAAAATCTTATAAATAAGTGTATAAAATCAAAAATATTAAGTCCATTCTTTCCAGACCATATTTCAATGGAAATTATATTCAATAATGAGCCTTTAAAGCACAGACTAAAAATAATTGGAAACTAAATAATCTGATCCTAAGAATAAGTAAGTCAAAGAACAAATCATAGAAACAATAATTTTGTTAAAGATAATGACAACAATGAGGTAACATGTCAAAATTTATGAGATAAAGTCACTTCTTAGGGAAAATTTTACATCTCCAAACACTTCAATCAATAAAAGAGCAGATTAATAAACTGAATTAATTCCTCCCTTAATCTGCCCTCCCTCTAATTCCCCATTCTCCCTTTTTCTCTTTTTCTCCCATTGAGTGAAATATAATTCTGTACTAACATATCTGTACTGTGTATGTAATTATATGCTTATTCTTCCCTCCTTTGACCAATTTATATGATGGTGAGGTTACTTGTCAATTACTCTTCTTAATCCTTTCAAACTTATACTTGTGTGACCTTATTATTTTACCTAACTTTCCTTTCCCTTCCCCCCTCTTGCTCATGTATATCTCTTTCTCTCTTTAAAATGATTAAGACATGAGAAAAACTTTCTCAAACCTTCTAATTAGATTCTCTCTATGAGAGAATCCATTCATGTTTTATTTTTCATTTCTCTCTTGATTCCTGTTTTTGTTTTACAAAATTTCTACTTAGTTCTGGTCTTTTCATTAGAAATACTTAGAAGTATACTGTTCATTTAAAGATACATCCCCACTCCGCATAGTTGGTTTTGCTCAGTGATGTATTGTTGGCTGTAAACCAACATTCTTTACCCTCTGGGATATCATTTTATCATGGTCCCTTCTTCTCTAAATTAGTGGCTGCTAAATCCTGCATGATTCTGACTATGGTGCCCCAATTCTTTATTTCTGACTGTTTGAGGTATGCTTTCTTTGATCTAGAAGCTCTGAAATTTTCATTGGGGGTTTCTTTGAGAAGTACCCGGTGGATTCCTTCTGCTTCTGTTTTGCCCTATGGTTCTAACTAATCCAACCAGTTTATTTTTAAGATTTTATAAAATATGATATTGAGGCTCTTTTTCTGGTTATAGCATTTAGATAATCATATGATTATTAATTTTTTTCTTTAACTTGTTTTCCTAGCCAATTGTTTTTATATGATGCCTTATATTTTCTTTTGTTATTTTTTTCAGTCTAAAAGACAGGTCAAAACCTTGTTTTATATTTCTTATTGACTCATGAAGTCATTGACTTCAATTTGGTGCATACTAAATTTCAAGGAGTTTGTTGCTTGGCCTTAGCAACCTTAGTTTTATGCCTTTTGTGGCAAACTGCTAATCCCCTACCCAATTCTTTCTTCTCTAATTCTCATTTCTTTTCTAATTTTTTCCTCCAGTGCTTCCATTTAATTTATTAAAAATGTATTTAACCTCCAAGGAAATTCCAATAAACTTTGGTTAGAAAATATCATCTGCATCCAGAATAAGAACTATGGAGAGTGAATGTAAATCAACACATGCTGTGTTCACTTCTTTTTTTCTGTTTTTTTCCTTCTCCCATGGTTTTTCCTTTTGTTCTGATTTTTCTCTCCCAACATGATTCATAAGGTGTATTTTAAAAAATTAAAAAATATATGTGTATGTATGTATTTAACCATTTTTGAGCTTTTTGCTTCATTTCTTCCAGAGATTCTAGTTGAATTTAGATCCATGCTGTCTTTTTCTTTGAAGCTTTGCTTATAGATGTTTTGAAATCATTCTCTTCTGATTGATGCCTTTTGCATCCCTGTCACCATAATAACTTTTTGTGGCAGACTTCTTTTTTTCCTTGATCATTCTTCCAGTCTACATTCTAAATTTGGACTTTACTTTAAGGCTAGGATCTGTGTACTTCTGAGAGGAAGGCATGGGCTGGTCCTTCAGCTGCTTTCTTGGAGTACTGAGTGTCAGGTTATTCCAGGCTCCTGGGGACATCGTTGGGGACATGAAAATGTTCCCAGAGTGGTCTGAGTCACTGTCCCTGGGTTTGAGCTCTACAAGTTTCTAACCTGGGTCTGGGTCTGAGCAACTATAATCGGTTGCTGACCTCATCCACTGTCAATCAGCTGGGAACCTCTATTGGTTCAGTGACAAAACCATTGCTTCCTCTTTGGTCTGTGGTTCCTGTTATGATTTCTTATTTGCTGGTTTCATAATGGGTTAGAAGCTGGAACAGAGATCCCCAATGCTCCTGGAGTCAGGCCCACCATTGCTGCTGGCTTCTGAACTTTCTCTAGGCTCAGGACACAGGATAGGGCCTGAGGCCATTCCTCGCCTATACAACTCAATTTCTTCTTCCCCCTGTCCTGGAGCATAGAGGATAAAGCTGCCAGTTAGCACCTGCTCCTGTAGCCTCCAAGAGGCTGAGCACCATATCAGTCTGGGACCTTGCTTTGCCATTGGACACAGTGCCAAGTGCTGGAATGCTCCGTGTGTTGCACTCCTGGCTAGGCCCTATCTCCAGTGTGTCCCACTGACTCGTAAGCATCACCCAGTGTTCTCCCTTCTCATTCCTCTCTCCTAGATTCCTGGCTTCCTTCTTATCTCAGCTAAAGTCCAATCTTCTGCACGAAGTTTTTCCTAGTCCTGCTTAATCTTAATGCCTTTGCTCTGAGACTATTCCAGTTTATCCTGTATATATTGTGTTGGAACAGTTTTTGCCTCTTGTCTCCCTGTTAGACTGTAAGCTCCTTGAGGGCAAGGGGTTTTCTTTTATGGCTCTTTGTAACCTCATGGTGACTCCACAGGCGTACAGTGCCTGGTACATTGTTGTTGAGCGGCCATCCGAGTCCTGAGTCCTCGCAATCCCATTTGAGGTTTTCTTGGCAGAGATATTGGAGTGATCTGCCATTCCTTCTTCAGCTCAGGAGTAGGTTACTGGCCTGGGGTCCCACAGCTAATAAGTGTCTAAGGTCATATTTGAATTTAGATCTTTCTGACTCTAGGGAGGTGGTCTGCTGTGCCACCTTGCTGCTTCTGGCCACGTTGACCATGTTAGTTGACTGACAGAGAAAGGGACAAATATGACAAATCCTTTCTAGATAAAAATAAATCATTAAAACTTAACAACTGATTGAATGGCAGAGGATTGTTGTGAGGGCTCAATGGCCTACTGATTGGGAAGTACTTCGCACAGTTCCTGGCACATAAAGGTGCTTCATAAATGCCAGCCAGATTTGTGAATTGAGGGAAAGGGAAGCGTTGATATGATTCCAAAATTGTGAACCTGGCTGAATAAAAGGATAGTAGTACAATCAATAGAAATAGAAAACTATAGAAGAAGGATGGATTCCAGAGGAAAAGAGAATGAATTCTGTTTTGGACCTATCAAGTTGAAGGGATGTGGAATATCCAGTTTGCCATGGTGATGCAGGTTCAGGAAAGAGACAAAGATTGGATAACATGGATGATAATTGAACTATGTGTAGTTTTCAAGGCAGAGATTTGCAAACTATTTTCCATGGACTTGTTTTACTTTAACATTTTAATAACTACTTTAATATAATTGGTTTTCTTTGTGATTCTAAGGATTTTATTAAATGCATTTAAAAACATTATTCTGAGAGGAGGTTTCTAGACATTACCACAGTGTCAAAGTTGTCCAGAATACAAAAAATAAGTGAAGAATCTCAGTTTTAAGAGAAGCTTCTCTGTAAAGGAGGAGTTCATTGGCATGGACTGCTCAGACTCTAGAATCAGGGTCTGGGATTTCCCTATCATTTCGAAAACCGTTGTCAAAAATCCTAGACAAGTCATTTAACTCTGTTTGCCTTCATTTCTTCATCTGGAAAATGAATTGGAGAAGGAGATGGCAAGCCACTTCACTATCTTTGCCAAGAAAACCCCAAATGGGGTCACAAAGAGTCCAATGTGATTGAAAAATAACAGGAAAAGACCAGTCATCACAAACCCTCTTCTTCCTGGTCTCAGAGACTGAAGACTCTACCTATCCATGTGCATTAGAGGCATGAGATGGAGTGGGCAGAAGGTGTCTGCATTCTCCTCTTAGCTTCATAACCAACAAGCTTCAAAACTTTGGGTAAATACATTCTTCTAAGATTCAGTGTCTTTCTCTGTAAGATGGAAGGAAAAGGAAAGATATTGGACAAAATGTCCCTTCTGGCATTAAGTCTGTGTATTTTTTCCCTCCTTTCTTTGCAGAAATGAGGGACTATCAGTGCAGATCATTACCTATACTGCTAGACTCAGTTAATGTATTGGTTGGCTTTACTGAATTGCTTTTTTTCCCTCTATCTTCCTTATTCTTTAGCATAGGGGATGGCTTTCTGTGAAGGAGAAAGATATATATGGAAATGAAGGTGATTTAAAAACAAAAAATATCAATAAAAATTTTTAATAGTCTATGCTCTATTTGTTTTATAGGAATTTCCACTCTCTTATTTTCCTCCAGTATGTGAAAGAGAATATTTATTCCCCTCATTCTTCCAGATTTTCATGTTGGGCATGCATTATGTGTGCTTCCTTTAATAGGGCCTCTTTGAAGTTACTTTGCTTTAAAATAAAGGCCTGCTTTTATAGAATTTCAAAATCGACAAGAGGCCCCATTGTTGTGCCACTGGCTATTGGTTTAGCTCCCTTTTCCTTCTCTCTTTGATATTTACCAAACCTGATTTCAAGGATGGGTCCGCCTGAGGAAGCACCTAGTGGGACTGATAGAAGGCAATACTGCAGTCAGATATGCGGATCTCCCGATGAGGGCTGGGAGGCTTCTCCTAGGAGCCAGGGGATTCTGCTCAGCATCCTCCAGGGTGCCAGTGTGCAGGCTGGAAGCACTATCCAAAGGCAGCTTACCAGTTTTCTTTTGGCTTCAGGCTCTCCTGATGCCCTGAGGCTTTCTGTAACCCAAACAGGTCTCTATTAAATGTGGCAGAGAAAGACAAACAGGGCACTCTGGAGAGCTCCATCTGAGCTATTTTCTGAAGATTATCTCTTGCCTTTCCCCAACTTTCTCCCCTCCAACTTCCTTAAGGTCATCTGAGATCACCCGGTCCAACTGCCTCGTTTTAGAAATGGAACTGACCCTCAGAAAGGATAAATGATCTACCCAAGATCATACATTCAGTAAAATGACAGAGAGAAGTTGCCCTTGAACCCAGGTCCTTTAATTAAAAAAAAAAACTGAAATGACACCACAGGTGAGTTGTAGGAACAGTACTAAATCATGGGGTCCACAATTTCCTATCCAAGGGGCTTTTCCAGTTATCTCCCACATCCCTCACCCCCACTTCTAATGATAAGGTATTATTATAATATCTAGATATTAAACACATACCTACACAAAGGGAAAATTCAGTTCTTTGAGGTTATTCAGGATATGAGGGAAGCACTTCACTGTTTCAAAGGAGGAAAATACAGAAAAAAATGCAAAATTACAAGAAATGTGCTCCTTCCCCCACCAGTCACAAAATAGAGGAAGGGCAAAGAAGGGGAAGGTGTAAGGGGCAGGTCAGGGAGCTTTAGGAGCAAGCAAAAGGAGTGTGGAGGAGTGGAAGCTGGAAGGGCAGAGTCTTTACCTTCCTACCCGGCTGGCCCTCCTCTCCTGCCACTTACAAGGTCTTGGTTCAGTTCTGCATCCCTTGCAGGAGAAATTGGGAGGGAGTATTGAAATAGCTGATTCTACTGTTTCCAAACCTATAATATTCAGCATAAAAACACATTGCACTGTTCTACTTTAGAAACATTCTCCAATTATACACCCTGAAAACTGGCAGAAAAAGGAGCCCACCTTCTCACACCTCCTCTCTCCCTTCTCCCCCTCCCACTCTCCTCCTAACCTTACCTCCCTTTCTCATCTATCTTAACTCCTCCCTCCCTCTCCTACCCCCTTATACCTTCCCTTCCCACCCTCTCCTACTCCCTCCCTCCATTTTCCTCCATCCCTGCTGGTTTGCACAGGAGACAGGGAACCAGAGAAGTGGGATACATGGATATCAGAAAAGCTGCCATGAGAGGGGATGGAGGAACAGGCTACTAAACACCAGCAGCCCGTTATTTCCCAAGCAGTGATTAACAATGACTTTAAATGACATCTGTAGCTTTGTCCCATTCTTCTACCCACTACCCGCTCTTCCAGGCCCCCTACCAACTCACTTCAAAAAAAAAATTTCTAGGCAATAGGGAAAAGCAAGGGATCAAAAACTCAATTAATAAAATATATTTCAAATTATAGGGGAGAGGAACTGAAGACCATTTGGTCTACTCTTCACATTTTACGAATAAGAAAACTGAAGCTCAGAGAGCAGTAATGTTTTTAACCCAAATCTCCTGTGCTCTTCTCCCACCCCAAAATACTTTCCCTTACAAAGTGAGTGAAAACTCATTCTTCTATGTGAATTCATTTCCTTTGCAGGAAACGTGCTTGGGGCCCACTGACATGTTAGTGCAGTTGCAGAAATGGCCATCCTTGTAGCCATGAGGCCTAGAAAGCTCACAGTCTCACATTCATTAAGCAAACAGCAGAACTGAGACTTGAACCCACATGCTTTGACACCAGACGCAACATTCTTTTCAGGACACCATGCTGCCTCTTTGCTGAGGAAATTGGAAAAGTCTCTGTCTTGGTGAGTCAGTACACAGAGAGGGGTGGATCTGCTAACACACAGAGAGGAGTAAAGGATTGGACTAATAATATTTTAGAAGTGGAAGGAACGTTATTCAGTCATTTCAATCATATCCAACACTAGCTCATTTTATAGATGAGGAAACACTTAAGAGAGTTAAGTTCAACCCTTCATTTTTAACAAATTTTAAGAAAGCAAGAGAGGGAAAATAATTGCTTGAGTATTAAGTGGATGAGCTGGGATTCGAACTCTGATCATCTGACTATAACCAGTGCTTTTTTCAGAATGGCATGCTGCATTCCTCTACTGAGCAGACAATAGAAGGAATATTCTGTGTGAGAGGTTGAAGCAGAGGCTCTCAGTCACTTCCAACTCTGTGACTCTGTGACATTGCTTTATTTATATCTTCTTTCCAGGAAAGGCTAGACAAGTGTATTTTTAAATTTTGTCTATCTATTTTATTTTTTCAATAGAATTTTACTTTCTCAAATACTTGTAAAAGATAGTTTTCAATATTCACTTTTGTAATACTTCAAATTCCAAATTTTTCTTCCTCCCTCCTCTCCTTTCCTCTCTCCAAGACAGCAAGCAATCTAATCTAGGTCAAATATGTGCAATTCTTTTAATTAATTCTTTTAAATTTCCATATTTGTCATGTTGTACAAGAAAAATCAGATCAAGAGGGGAAAAAACCATGAAAGAGAGAAGAAAAAAAACCAAGCAAACAACAACAATAAAAAGGTGAGAATACTATTCTTTGATCCACAGTGAGTCTCCATAATACTCTCTCTGGATAGGATATTTTCCATCTTAAATTTGTTGGATCTGCTTTCAATCACCATATTGTTGAAAAGAGCCAAATCCATCACAATTGAGAATCACACTATCTTGCTGTTGCTGTGTACAATGATCTCCTGCTTCTGCTCACTTATCTCAGCATCAGTTCATGTAAGTCTTTCCAGGCTCTTCTGAAATCAGCTTTAAGCAAGCGAATTTTTAAGAGTATTAATTTTTGTTATTTGGGATCATGGGATTTCAAGTCAGAAGGCAAATGGCAGGTTTTAACAATAACAGTAATTTCTTTCCTAACTTCTTTCAAAGGTCAGATGACCCCTTCTTTGGGGAGAGTTTCTTCACACCTCTCATAGTGTTCAGTCCCTCCTCAAATTACACTTTATTAATCTTACAGGATTATAAAGAGCTGGAAAAGATCTTAGAAACTCTCCTGTCCGACCCTCCTCATTTTACAGAGGGAAATCAGGAATACATAAGCTATGACTCATCCAAGATCTACCAAAGGAATTAAGCAGCAGATTCAGCATTTGAATCCAAGACGTCTCCATTCCAAAACCACCAGTCTTCCCACTACACTGCGGAAAACACACTGTGCTGTTGCCTTACGTGGAAGTGTGTTGCTTCCTCTTGCCCCAGGAGAATGTAGTGAACTTTTTTGCCTTTTTATTGCAGGTATCTAGCACCATACCTTGTAAATAGCAGGGACTTAAAAAGTGCTTATTGAATTGAATCAAGCTACTTAGTGGAGGACTTGGGAAGCTGCATAAGACACATGCTCTTTCCACTTAGGCCTTAGAGGTCACCTCTATATCCCACTAAGGGCATCACAGGGATGGAGGTGGCAAGAATACCCTCCTCCTCAGTTGTGGTAGCAAAGGCAGAGACAGACTCAGAACGAGATCAGGTTTTAATTTCTCCAAAGCAGAAACTCTCTTCACTTTTTCCTAAACTGCTTCTTGGATATTTTATGCCTTTATAAATTTTTATGCCTGACATTCATTCTGCTTATGAAAAGATCATACTTGTAAATGGTAGTATTGTGCATGATTGGAGTTGTAAATGGAAATGGATGGTTATTTTTAAATTCTAGGGGCTGTTTTTGGCAACATAATCCAACCCCCCTCATTATACAGAGGAGGAAACTGGGGACCAGAAAATATGTTCAAGGTCACATAGAGTGTTAGGAGCATAACCAGGATTAGAACACAGGCCTCTTGCGTTCCTGCCCACACACTAGCCTCTGTCCCGGGGTAATGGGAACAATAACCCAACTTAGAGCATGTTCTCAGGAGAAGAACTGATTTTCTCCCCTTGCTATTGAGGCAGTAGAGTAAGCAGGAAGCTAGGCAGTAGGATAGGTTTGGAGTCAGGAAGACAGGATTCAAATCCTGCTTGTTACACTGGCCAAGTCACTTAATTCCTTATAGTTTTAGACAACTCCCTAGGAGTCTACCGAGTCATAGGCCCTTCTGGATCTGTCTCTGGGGCAGTCCTTCCCAAACCAGAAGGTAAACACATTCACCTCTCAACATGTTGCTTTCAACCATCCCGGCAAAGGATCTAGGACAGAAGGGACTTTTCAGATTGTGAAAAGAACACCGATTCTGGAGACAAAGGACTTGGGTCCAGTCCCATCTTTGATCCTTATTACCAGTGAGAGTTTAAAGAAGTTGCTTAATCTCTCTGGCGTCAGTTCTTCATCTATAAAATGAGGGTCTTGGAACAGATGCCCTGTGAGGCCTGTTTGGCTTGAAATCTGTGATCCCATCAACTCACTTTACAAGGAAGCCCGAGGCCCATAAAAGTGGAGCAGCCTGCTCAAGGCTGACCAGGTATTTTAGCACAGAGTCAGAATTTGAACAGGCCATGGAGTCAGACCCCACAGCAAACTCTTTAAGCCACAGCCCTTTCAAAGTGGAGGGAGATGGAGACCCCCCCCCTAAATGAGATTGAAACTTTTTTTTTTTTTTTTTTTGCAATTTCAGCACCTGTAGAAAAAGCATCCCTCTGGAATTCAGGAGACATGGATTCTCAGGTATGCCTTTGAGCAAAGTCATTCTTTTCTAGCCCTATTTTCCCTTCTGTAAAATGAAGGTACTTGTTTATATTATCTCCCAGGTTCCTCTTTTACTTTAAAAAGGGAGGGGGACACCAGAAGGGCACTAACCTTTATCGCATCCCCAATGTCATACTTCAGAAACAGTTCCTCAGATAGCTGAACAATTTATAAACTGTTTTTGTTTCCAGGGGAAAAGGCAGACATTCCTAAGTAAATACAGTAGCATTATTTTCCCCTCCAGGTCACAGTGTCCGGTCCACTGGGGTTTGTGAGGGAAGTATGACCCTAAAGAATGGCTGTAATGATAGTGGAAGTCCCACAGTTCTGCTTTATCATGTACATCTGCTCAGAGCTGCAATGCTAAGCCAGATGTGTCATTTTTCTATCGTTAATTAGCACATAGCAATTATCAGTAAAAAGGGTAAGTGCAGAATGCATTAATTGAAAAAAAATTGGAGGAAAAAGGAACACGGATTGGATACAGTTTCTTTCTCTCTGTTAACAAGACCTTGATAATTTGAGGGTGAGGAATGGAAATCATGCATGCATTCATTCAAGAAACCTCCATTAAGCACCTGCTATATACGTGTAAGGCAAGAGAGACTGACTCATTGGATAGAGGGAGGGCCGGCTTTGGAGTCAGAAAGGCCGGCTTTCAGTCTGTTTGTGTGACCTGGGCAAGCCATTCAGCCTCTCAGACTTCAAACAACTTTCTAAGACTTTAATGTTACGGAGGAATTGCTAATTGGCGCAAGAGGTGGGAATTTCTTCACTGGGAATTCTTTACACTCATCAAATCACAGGTCCAGATCCATCTCAACCATCTTGTTGTTCAGTCACGTCCAACTCTTCATGATTCCTCCTGGACTTTTCTTGGCAAAGAAACGGGAGTGGATTGCCATTTTCTCAGCTCATTTTACAGATGAGGAAACAGATGAGGCAAACAGGGTTTAAGTGACTTTCCCAGGGTCACACAGCTACTAAGTGTCTGAAGCTGGATTTGAACTCAGGGAATGGAGCCTTCCTGACTCCAATCTACGCGCTCTATCCACTGTACCACCTAGATACCCATGCTAATCATGTCTCCCTGAAAATGTGCAAAATACATTAGTATGCCTTACTCAGATTTGGAGATCATCACTGGGATGAGTCAGCTGAGTTCAGAAAATCATTAAACATTAGAGCTAAGAGGGACCTTAAAACATGAGATGGTATGAGTGGAAAGGTCCATCCAGTCCAACTGGTCTCATTTCATAAATAAATAAAAAATCTTTAGAAATAAGATGACATCCCCAAAAGCACACAATGAAGCTAGCAACAAAGCCAGGATAGAGCCCCAGCAGCTAGCCACACAGTCTCTTACCTAAATCCTGACTGTCTGTGCCTTCCATCCTTGGTTGAAATGGAAAAGATTGGCTGGCCTGTAGGTCCCTCTACGTGTCCTACACTTGGCTAAAGCAGATGGTGGATTCAATTACTCTGGTGAGCCAAAATTGGCCCCACTGGTTGCTTGTGATGACATGAAGCAATACAAAGCGAGTTGATTGGTTGAATTTCTTACATTTTGAAGTTCTCAGTGGCTATTGCACTTGTTTTCACATCTAAAGTTGGGAGGAGAACTGAGACAGAATGAAAATCAACACATGCTCTGTTCAAGTCATTTTTTCTGTTTTTTTAAATCTTCCCTATTTTTTTTCCCTTTTGTTCTGATTTCTCTCTTCCAACATGATTCATAAAGCAATGTGTATTAAAAATACATAAACTTCCAACAATAAAAAAAATAAATCAAATCAAAAATAAATAAAATAAAGTTGGGAGGAATTTTTAAATTCATCCAGGTCAGATTCCTCATCTTACATGTAAATGAGGGAATAGAGACCAAGAGAAAGGATATTATCTGCTCAAGGTGACACAGTGACAAAGCCAGAATTTTCACCTAAATCCTGGAGACAGCAAATCCAATTCTCATTCCCCTACACCAAGTTACTTATCTTGTCATTTGGTCCAAGTCCCTGAAAGCAATCTTAGTGCTTCAAGTATTCAGCATTTAGAAAATTCAGGTATTTAGAAACTAATATCCTCTCTTTAAGCCAAGTCCTTGGAGTAGAGCAGGAAGCCCTTGTCTGGACCAGGTAGGGTGTTCTTTGTCTTGGACCCACTGGTATGGCTCTTGTTCAGGCAGGGAAGGGGGACTGGGGAGCTGATGGCACATAAAGGACCAAGTTGTCATCCTTGAGCCAGTCCTTAGATTTGGCCCTTACATAGGGGACAAAGTGTACAGGGCACACCCCCCAAAGGAGACACAGAGACAAAGACACACACCCCAAGCAGAAAGACAAATGGGGGGAGTCTATGCATCCTTGCAACTTTTATAGAGGCCCTCGGGAACCCTGGGCTGGTGTCAGAAAGGACAACAGGAGGACACAGCCTCAGGGAGGAAAAGGATTTGCCCGTTCAGCAACAGAAGGGGAAGGAGGAGCCTTCTGTGGACCCACAGACCACACATTTACAAGGTACCAAGGGGAAGAAAAATAAACCACCCCAGGGACGGTCCTCGAGGAGCTCACGTGCTGGTGGAGACCATGCGGAGAGAAGGTTTCAGCTGCAAATGGAAGGGGCCATAGACTTTAGGGTATAAGTAGCGAAGATGGTGCAGTGTATTTTCTCGAAGACCATTTGCATTGATGACATTATTTCAATTCCTGATGTTGACCCATATGACCATTAATTGCAAGGACTCTTGGCTACAACTTTCCTTTCTCAGCCCTTGGCAGCTGTGGCTGAAGCACCACCCCCCCAGTAGGTACCAGGACCTGCTCATAAATTTGCTCTCCAGGAAGAGCTTGAGGACCGGATTGGAAGCAGTTCGTCCAAGTGTGGGCGAGGGCACTGTGATTCCCCCGGTTCTTGGGTGGGGGATCTTGGACTGTCTCACTGGGGATGGCCACGCTGATAAAGGGGGCTGGACTCGATTAATTCATTTCCCTCCCTCAGAGCCCTTGCTACCATCCTGAGATGAGAGACATTTCTATCGCCCTCTCTCTAGTGTCAGAGCACCTGAGAGGCAGCAGGGTGGGATGGGAAGGGCACTGGGCTTGGGATAAGAAGGAGAAAAGCACTGAGCACTTTTGTAGGGCCTACCATGTGCCAGGCACTGTGCCAAGCACAGATATTTTCTCCTTTGATCCTCACAACAACCATAAGAGTCAGAAGGTCCTGAGTCCTTCTATGACATCATTAGCTTTGTCCCCTTGGGCAAGTCACTTAAACCTCTCAGAGGTTCAGAGTCTTCATCTGTAAAATACCACTTGGTGATCCTTGGAGTACCTTTCCCACAAGGCCATTCTGAGGCCCAAATGAGATGATACACGTAATAAACTTCCATGTACTATATGATGCTAGGTATTATTAGTATTATTTTTTGTCTGTGATTACAGTCCTGGTCAGGTAACCTCCTATCCCGTGCAGATAATCTCTTCTACAAAACCCAGTCTTGGTTTGGAAATCTTCACCGACAAGGTGTTCACAACCGTGTAAGGCAGCCATTTTAATGAAGGGAAGCTCTGATAATTGGGTAATTCTTCCTGATACAGGGTGTCCCAAAAGTTTTGGTGCCATTTTAAGCTCCAATAGTTTAGATTATTTAGAACTTTTGGAATCCCCTGTATTGAGTTTATAATTTGCCCACCTAAACTTTTTAAAATTTCATTGAAATTATTTATTTCATACACATTGCTTTATGAATCATGTTGAGAGAAAAAAAAATGGGACAAAAGGGAAAAACCATAGGAAAGGGGGAAAAAAAACAGAAAAAAGAAGTAAACATAGCAAGTGTTGATTTACATTCAATATCCATAGTTTGTTTGGTTTTTGGGGGGGATGCAGATGGCATTTTCTAGTCAAAGTTTATTGGGATTGTCTTGGATCATTGAATCACTGAGAAGAACCAAGTTTTTCATAATTGATCATCACACTCTCTTGTTGTTATTGTGTACAATGTATTCCTGGTTCTGCTTGTTTAGCTCAACATCAGTTAGTGTAAATCTTTCCAGGCCTTTCTAAAATCAGCTTGTTCATCATTTTTATAGAATAATAATATTCCCTTATCTTCATATACCAGAACTTATTCAGCCATTCCCCAGAATTCCCTAATTCAGCCCTCAATTTAAGTTTTTCTTAACATCCTTTCAAAAACTACTCTTCCAGCCTTCTCTTCTTCATGAAAAGGGATCCCATTTCACTTATATTTTCCTCAGATTTGCCCTGAATTCCTTCAACTGTTAGAGTCCCAGATTAAATACAAGCTTCCTCAAAGTCCTGTTTAGTGTTGAGAAGGAAAAGAAGATTGCCTTGTACCTGTCTGCTATTTTGTTCAGCCTTGTCTCTCTCAGGATTCCTAGACAATACTTAAAGAGCAGGCAGAGGTATCCAAATCCAGAGGAGTCTCATTACATCCATGAAATCTAATGGGACTGGACAAGTTGGGTAGCACCAATACTCTGCACTGCTGTCCTAAAATGTAAAAATGCAAGTGGCAGCTGGTTCAGAGATTCAAAAATGGTCACAATATTCTGAAGTTGTCTAAAATATAAACAAGTCACCATCAAAGTGAATTAAGATCAAAGGCTGTAAATATTCCCCTAAGTTAACTCAGATTTCTATCAATATCATTTAATGGATGGACCATATCTGAACAAAATTATCTGTTCAGTAGGCAAATTCTTTCTCTGAACACCCTCTGTGAACAACGAATGCCCTTTTTTACTGCTGCAGACAAAATACCAACATATTGTGCCCAAACATCAAATTAAATTAAAATCAAAATATATAAACATCGGAATGAATTAGAATATAACTGAATTATCTCTAATGGCTCCTAACCTTCTGCTTTGCTTGTTCTTTCAAAAATAGCCTCAGACTGGAGGATGTAGCAAGGGATTAGGGAACTTTTTAAAACTCTACTTCTCTTAATTTCATATAATATACAAAGCATTCTATATATTTCAGTTCTTGGCCATGAACTCGAGTCCTTTCCAACTTAGAAACTATTATTCACAAAAGCCCTCACTCCTTATCATCTACAGAATTAAGTCTGGACTCTTTAGTCTGGCATTCAAGTACATCCACAATCTGGTCTGAGAAGAATAGTAAATAGCACAAAGTCATTTCTTTGCCTAGGTTGCTTGTCCTCAGGTGGGCCTTAGGGTGTGTTTTGTACCTAGGAATGTTATTTGTTTTACAGCTGGGCTCCTACTCCTGGGGTACCATTGTCATAGCATCCTTCTCTCCAGGACTGCCTTCCTCTAGAATCCCTAGAAATTCCCTAGAAAGCACCAGAGTTCTTGAAGAATGGGCCACCCAGAATTACTGTTTCTGCAGGGTTGAATTATGCAAAGATGAATTGGCACTAGTTCAGGTACCCTCCTCCTCTCCACCAGGGAACCCACCCTTAGCTCCAGAGCAAGTGTCAGAGCTCCTCTGGCAACTACTGTGGACATGGAGCTCAATACTGGAAAGAATATGACAACTGAAGGTGACAAAACAACCCCCTTATTATCCCACTGAGCAAGAAATTCCAATGACCCATTGTACATTTAAAAGAACACGGTGGCTCTTCATCTTTTTCTCTTACCACTGTCTTTCTATTTTTTTTTCTCTCTGGCATCTTAGCTCTCACCCTCTCTTTACTTCCCTATTCTCTCCTCTCTGTCTCTGTCTGTCGGTCTGTCTGTCTGTCTCTCTCTCTCTGTCTCTGTGTGTGTGTCTCTGTCTATCTCTCTGTCTCTCTTTCTTTCTCAGTCTCTCCTCTATTTGTCAATCTATCCATCCATCTATCTACCTATCCACCCATTTATTCATCCATCTATCTATCCACCTACCTCTCAATTTGTCAGTTCCTCTATCTACTATCAAGCTTTCCCTCCTTGGCTTTTCCCCAACCCAGCAGAAATGAATTTTTTCATGTTAATTTATTTTATTTTTAATTTATAGAATAAAACAGTGTAATAAAATGATAATTGGACATGAAACTGAAAATTTATATATAATAGCAAAATAACTGTTTGGGCATGTATACTAATATTGTATTTAATTTATATTTTAACATGTATTGGTCAACTCACCATCTGGGGGAGGGAGTGAGGGGAAGGAGGGTAAAAATTGGAACAAAAGGTTTGGCAATTGTCAATGCTGTAAAATTACCCATGCATATGACTTGTAAATAAAAAGTTATAATAAAAAAAGAAAATCTATGTACAACTTGCTATTCCTTTTAAATATATAATAAAATTACCATGTAAATTTGTTTTTTTTCTTCCCTCCCAACTTTCCTGACCTAGAGCTGGCCACCATTAGACAAATATATATATGTAAAATTATTCCATGCATACTTCTTTTTATCAGTTCTTTCTCTGGATGCAGATGGCATATTTCTTCATATGTCCTTTATAGCTAATTTGGATATTTATAATAGTCAAAATAATTTATTCATTCAAAGTTATTCTTAAAACAATATTGTTGTTATTATATACAATGTTCTCTTATTTCTCTTCATTTAGCTCTTCATCATTTCATGCAAGTGTTTCTGTGTTTTTTTAAGATCATAGAATTATGAGAACATGAAGCAGAAATGCACATCTCCTAGGTAAGCCTGAAATCTGGGTCTTGGAGTCTTAACAACTTCATGCTTTTTTCTTTCCCTGAACACAAATGACCTCACATCAATTCTAGGATGGGCATTTCTAGACCTGGAGGCACACTTATGGGAGTGAGAAATATGGAATTCTTCAATTTTCAGTCAGTTCTGGGTGCCCTTTGAGAGGAGATCCTGGAAACTACTCCAGTGCTTCTTGGAGGAGATAATCACTAGTAGGAGGATGCTGACCTGGTCACCTAAAGATATGGACCTTAAAAGGTCAAAGATGAAAATGTGAAATGACAACTTAGCAATCTGACAAGTGACTTAAGATTTTCCCAGCTTCCTAGGATATCATAGCAGTAGTTATTGTTTTTAAAAAGCACACTTGTCAGTCTCTTGTGGGTTAAGCATTTCTTTTATATGGAGGAAATAAATAGCTATCCCACACCTGATTTACACTGAACATTGAGCAACTTACAGGCTCACACACTAACAATTTAGAACAAGAAGGAACCTTAATTACCAAATAATCCAAGCTAAGGAGGAGAAACGGGGACCGAGAGTGGGGAAGTGATTTATTGTACAAGAAGTTAATGTTACCAGTGGGATTTCAATCCATGCTCTAATTCCAGACCTGCTGCTCTTTCCACTCTACCCTGACCCTCTTCTATTGCTCCCATTAGAGAGATACCCCAGACATTAACCAAACCAAAGGTTAAGGACACCAGTGTGGGGATATAAAGAACCAAAGAGAGAAAGAAGGATCCTAACTTTTCTCATTAGAGGCCAGGCTCCTCTAATACTGAACCTGGTCCTTCAAGGGACCGAGGTGATAGGGGCCCCTCAATGGAGGGGAGAGAGCAAACACCAGCCCCTTAGTTCCAGCAGCAACAGTTGAGTTTTGATATAATAATGTTTATACAACTTATTACATTTGGTTATTATAGAAAAAGACCTCGTAAATCTTAAAGCATTATAGAAAAATGACTAACTACTAAAGATTGTCACCCCTCATGGAAGGCAGAAAGTTTCAGGTGTGGTGAGAGGGAACAAGAGTTTAACCTAAAATTACTCAACTGCATGATTTCCAGTCTTTTTTATTATAAATAGGACTTATTATTATTACATTTTGCACTCCCTCTCCAACAGAATAGAAGTTCCTTAAAGTTAGGTATTTTGTTGTCTTTCTTCATTGGATCTCCATCAATCCAATCCTTATTAAGTGTTTGTAAACTATTTATTAAATAGGGAAGAGGGTTTCAGGGAACACTCACGGGAAAAAAATAGAACATTTTCCTCTCACCCTACAGGAGACTTTTGTTTTTAGTTCTAAAACTCCAGGGAAATTATCAGGGTCATTCTTGATGTTGTTGCAATACTGTGGATGATTTTATAATAAAATTTTCAAATATTTTGGTGGCAGAAGATGAAAGTCTCAAATCTACAGTGAGAACAGATGGTATTTGAAGGCTTCTGTTTTCACTTTCACAAACCTTATTCATTTCACCTTAACATTTCTGCATTTGCCAGGAAGTCAGTGTTGGAAGATTTCTGGAGGAATTGGGAAGAGGGAAGTGTGTGTGTGCATGTGTGTGTGTTTGCTATGTGATTAAAAACTCTGCAGGGAAACCTCATTAATTCTGAGGGTCGTCTAAATTGTTAAAAAGTCTGATTTATCATTTTTTTAAAAGCAATGTTATTTTACTTTCAAGTATACACAATCACTCAACCTGATAAGTGTTTCCAGTAGATGTCACAGGATTTGTGGGACTGTAGATTTAAAGGTGGAAGAGATTTCAGAAGGTTTCAAATTCAACTCCTGATTTTATAAATGAAGAAACTAGGGTACAAAAAGCTTAAGAGACTAGCCCAAGATCACACAGATTTGAAGTGGGATTTGAACCCAAATATTCCACAGAGCTGAGTGGTGCACAGAGTGCCAGGCCTCAGGAACACCTGAATTCAAATATGATCTCAGACACTTACTAGCTGTGTGATCTTGGGTAAGTCAATTAATCCTGTTGCCTCAGTTTCCTCATCTGTAAAATTAATTGGAGAAGAAAATGGCAAACTATCCCAGTATCTTCATTAAGATAACCTCACATGGGGTCATGAAGAGTTGGGATACAACTGAAAAACAAAAACAATAATAACAATAACAACAACAAAAATATTTTGCAATCCGTGACACACTAGAAAAATTGGTCAGTCAACAAACACTTGGGAGCTGTACTGCTATTTGGAGATATAATGTGTAATCCTTATGAAGTTCTGAGAATCAGTTATTCTGACTAACATTTGCACAGAGAGTCAAGTCTCCAAAAGACACTTCCCCGATACCCTTGAGGGGTCAGAGTGATTCTTCTCTAATGCTATTGACATGAGCTGCAGTTCTAGTATTTTGCAATATGAGTCACATATTAGTACCCTAGTATCACTCAACTAATTTACATTGATCAGCTTTTACAAAGGAGGATCTAATGAGAAGAAAAGCAAAAACAGAAATATAAACATTTTCATCCAACGCATGGTGGACCCGCGCTTCCTCCTGCCATTTCTGAGGACAGTGGATTCTAACTGAATGCAGTTGCTACAAAGATGTGCCCCATCAAGTTCTTTCCACAGAAAAAATTGCCATCAATCCCTCTTGGCTTCTTTCAACCCATTTCTGTGACAGTCTTTCATAATCGATCATGTTTCTACAAGGCTTTAAGATTCACAAAGCCTTTTTCAACAATAACCAAGTGAAATAGGTTGTATAAAAAACATTATTTCACTCCTCAACTATTGCTACTAGAACTAAGAGGATGGTGCTTGTTCTCTCCCCCTCCTCTGAGGGGCCCCTGTCAGTTCTGCCCCTTGAAGGTTCAGTACTAGAGGAGCCTGGCCTCTGATGAGAGAAGTTAGGTTCCTTCTTTCTCTGGGGTCAAGCAAGTCATTTCTTAGCATAAAGTGTGATATGTAACTAGGTGATGTTGGTCACCTCAGAATATTGGAAGTGTGAACTGTGCTCTGGAACTGTACTTCCGATGGTTATACCTTCCATACATGTGTCCTGACCATGCGTGTTCCCTATGTATCTGTCCCTCCATGCATGTATGTATGTTCCCTGCCACATGTGAACCCTACATGTGATCCTTTATATGTGTGCCCTGACCAGTGGTGAGACAGCCAAGTGACAAAGGGTAGAACACTAGACTTACAGTCAAGAATGTAAGCAACCTATAGATTTGGATTTCAATATAGGGACAAAGACTTAGAGAAAGGCCATATCAGCTGACCTGGTTAGTTGTACAAAAAAAGATATAGAGTCACTGAACTTTAAAAGCAACTAAAAACAAGAAATGGGTGAAAGGAAATCGTAAGCACTGAGTGTATGTTTAATGAGTTAATTAATATCAACTTCTTCCCAAAGGAGGAATTTTCTGCCATTTTTTTGAACACAAGTTATAGGACATGGGACAGAGAACAATAAAAATAGATGGACCAGTGTTAAGGGACAGGTCAATTCCCCAAGAGCTTCCACAGCTGTGGATCACAGCATCTGAAGAAGGTACAAGACAGCCTTTGCTGACACAAATGTTGAGGACTGGGAATGAGATAAATTGGAGGCAGAGGGAGGAGGAGAGAGATCAAACGACACAACAGCCTCTCAGTCAGAGAGGTCAGAGAACAGCAACTGCCTCTTGGTCTCCTTGTATCATCCTCCCACAGGAGGAGATCCATTCAGCAGGTCTGGGTTGGATCTCCAGCAGCTGTCAGGTGGCTCCTGTGCATTCCGACAGACCAGGAAGTCAGTTTATCTTCATCATCCCCAGAAAATGGGGTGAAGAGAAAGATACCTAACACTTCAGGATAGGAATCAAAAGGCTCATTCTTATATTTGTAAGGGTGTATCCGCTCAGGGCACTGCCCCTTGGACCGATCCCTAGCTTCTTACAAGAATTGTAAATAAACTTACTTTATATACTCCTGAGTCCTTTTTATCCTTGTAGCACATTTCTCACAAGAAGACCTGAAGACAAATCTTGCAAGTCAATCAATTAAGTATCTACTGTGGGCTTGATGTGGTATTAAGCTCTGGGGATACCAAAAGAGGCAAGACAGCCCCTACTCCCAAGAAACTCATTATCTAATGAGGGAAACAATATACAAATAACTATGTACAAAGAGGGTAGGTATAGAATAAATGGGAAATAATTGAGAGAGAAGGTACTAGTATTGAGGTATTGGGAAAGACTTCCTGTGGAAGATGGAACTTAGAGGAAGCCAGGAAGTGAGTACGTGGAGATGAAGAGAAGGAACAGAATTCCAGAACTATAGGAGAGGAAGAGAAAATGACCAGAATTGAGAGATGAAATACATAGAGATGGCAATTAAATCCATGGGAGTTGATGAAATCACCAAGTAAAATTGGGATAGTGAGGAAAGACAAGAAAGTCTCTAACAGAACCTTATAAGATACCTATTATTAAAGTCCATAATCTGGATGGGGATCCAGCATAGGAGACTGAGAAGGAGCAGTCAGGTTGGAAGAGATCAGGACAAAGAGTGGTGTCCTAAAAATCTAGAGAGAAGAAAGCATCGAGGAGAGAGTGAACAGAAGTGTCAAAGGTAGCAAAGAAGTCAAGGAAAATGAGGACTGAGAAAAGGCCAATGAGAACTGATTCAAGCCTATTTCAATAGACCTGGGATGGACAGTGCCATCTGCATCTAGAGAAAGACTATGGAGACTGAATGTGGATCAAAACATAGTATTTTCCCTTTTTGTTGTTGTTATTGTTTGCTTATTTTTTCTTTCTCATATTTTCCTCTTTTGATTTGATTTTTCTAACATGGCATGATGAATATGGAAATATATTTAAAAGAACTGCAAGTTTAACCTATATCAGATTGCTTACTGTCTAGGGTAGGAGAGCGGAAGAGAGGAAGAAAAATTTGGAACACAAGGTTTTGCAAAGGTGAATGTTGAAAACTATCTTTATATGTATTTGGAAAAATAAAATACTATTAAAATTGAGAGAGAGAAGGGAAAAGACAAACGAGAGAGACAGAGAGAGAAAGAGAGAGAGAGAGACAGAGACAGAAAGAGACAGAGACAGAGACACACACACAGAGCAGAGAGACAGAGAGAGACAGAGACAGAGACACACAGAGAGAGCAGAGAGACAGAGAGACAGAGACACACACAGAGCAGAGACAGAGACAGAGACACACACGCAGCAGAGAGAGACAGCGAGAGAGAGACAGAGAGAGAAAGCGAGAGAGACAGAGACAGAGAGAGAAAGAGAGACAGAGACAGAGAGACACACACAGAGGGGAGAGAGAGAAAGTGAAAGAGACAGAGACAGAGAGAGAAAGAGAAAGAGAGATAGGGAAAGAGACAGAGAGAAAAAGAGAGCGAGAGAAAGAGAGAGAGAGACAGAGACAGAGAGAGACAGAGACAGAAAGAGACAAAGAGACAAAGAGAGACAGCGGCACACACACAGAGCAGAAAGAGAGACAGAGAGAGACACACAGAGAGAGCAGAGAGACAGAAAGAGAGAGACAGAAAGACAGAGACACACACAGAGTAGAGATAGAGACAGACACACACAGAGCAGAGACAGAGACAGAGACAGAGACACACACAGAGGAGAGAGAGAGAGAAAGCGAGAGAGACAGAGACAGAGAGAGAAGGAAAGAGAGAAAGCGAGAGAAAGAGACAGAGACAGAGACAGAGAGAGAGAAAGAGAGAGAGAGACAGAGAGAGACAGAGACAGAAAGAGACAGAGAGACAAAGAGAGACAGTGGCACACACACAGAGCAGAAAGAGAGACAGAGAGAGACACACAGAGAGAGCAGAGAGACAGAAAGAGAGAGACAGAAAGACAGAGACACACACAGAGCAGAGATAGAGACAGACACACACAGAGCAGAGACAGAGACAGAGACACACACAGAGGAGAGAGAGAGAGAGAGAAAGCGAGAGAGCCAGAGACAGAGGGAAAGAGAGAGAGAAAGCGAGAGAGACAGAGACAGAGAGAGGGAAAGAGAGAGAGAAAGCGAGAGAAAGAGACAGAGACAGAGAGAGAGAAAGAGAGAGAGACAGAGACAGACAGAGACAGAGAGAGAGAGACAAAGAGAGACAGTGGCGCACACACACAGAGCAGAAAGAGAGACAGAGACACACACAGAGCAGAGACACACACATAGCAGAGAGACAGAGAGAGACAGAGACAGAGACATACACAGAGCAGAGAGACAGAGAGAGACAGAGACACATAGAGAGAGCAGAGAGACAGAAACAGAGAGAGACAGCGACAGAGACACACAGAGGGGGGGAGAGAGAGAGAGAGAGACAGAGACAGAGACAGAGACAGAGAGAAAAAGAGAGACAGGGGGAGAGAGAGAGAGACAGAGAGAGACAGAGAGAGAAAAAGAGACAGAGAGAGACAGAGAGAGAGAGACAGAGAGACAGAGACAGAAAGAGACAGAGAGAGAGACAAAGAGAGACAGCGGCACACACACAGAGCAGAAAGAGAGACAGAGACAGAGACATACAGAGAGAGCAGAGAGACAGACAGAGAGAGACAGAGAGACAGAGACACACACAGAGCAGAGACAGAGACACACACAGAGCAGAGAGAGAGAGAAAGCGAGAGAGAGAGAGACAGAGACAGAAAGAGACAGAAACACACACAGAGCAGAGAGACAGAGACACATAGAGAGAGCAGAGAGACAGAGACACACACAGAGCAGAGACAGAGACAGAGACACACACAGAGGAGAGAGAGATTCAGAGACAGAGACAGAGACAGAGAGACAGAGACAGAGAAAGAGAGAGAGAGACAGAGACAGAGAGAGAAAGAGAGACAGAGACATACACAGAGCAGAGAGAGAGAGAGAGAAAGAAAGCGAGAGAGACAGAGACAGAAAGAGAGAGACAGAGACAGAAAGAGACAGAGAGAGAGACAGAAAGAGACAGAGAGAGAGAGACAGAGAGAGAGAGAGAAAGAGAGAGAGACAGAGAGACAGAGACAGAGAGAGAGACAGACAGACACAGAGAGAGAGACAGAGAGACAGAGACAGAGAGATAAAGAGAGACAGAGAGAGAGAGAGAGAGAGAGAGAGAGAGAGAAAGAGAGAGAGAGAGGAACAGAGACAGACAGACAGACAGCTAGAGAGAAGGAGGGAAGGAGTGAGGGAGAGGGAAAGGGGAGAGAGAAGAGAGAGAGGAAAAGGGAGAGAGAGAGGGAGAAGGAAAGGAGAGAGACAGAGACAGAAACAGAGACAGAGACAGACAGAGACAGAGAGACAAAGAGACAGAGAAAGATGCAGAGAGACAGAGAGAGAAAGAGAGAGAGAGACAGAAAAAGTGGGGACATAGGATTTGGTAGCTAAGAAGTCATTGATAACTTTGAAGAAATAGAATGATAAGGTCAGAAGCCAGATGATAAGCAATTAAGAAGAGAGTAACAAGAGAAAAAGTTTGTTGTAGATGGTCTTTTCCAAGAGTTTAGCCACAAAATGCAGAAGGCCTTTCAGATGACATCAGAGATGGAAGGATCATGTGAGAGGCACTTAACTTCAGTGCACCTCATTCTCCCCATTTGGAAAATAGGGGTGATTATAAAAGCATCTAACAGGATTGTTGTGAAGATAAAATGAGATATATGTAATTTACATTGTAAACCTTAAAACACTAGATAAATGTTACCTAACGTCATTATTAGTGAACCTTTCACATGTATGACTGACCACCTGTGTTCCTAAGGCAGTCTCCCTACTGTGTGAGTGTATATTTATACAAGTATGCCCCTAGTCAAAGGGGAAAGGGGAGATGGTCTATTGTTCCTTTTCTTGGTGCTATATCATCAAATGCCTTTGCTTTGAACCCACCGTCTGCCGTAGTTTACAAGGACAATTAGACATGTCAGGGGTGCTTGTGAGTTATGGTTTGTGAGAGGCTCCAGCTATTCTTTTCTACAGGACTCACATCCTAGAAGGGTATCCCTAGGAGATGCAGTAATAAAGTTACAAAGGCTCACAATGGGCGGACTTGGAACAATGAGATGTTTGCCTAAGTTTCTTACTTCCCTTTGCATATGGCATGAAACTTCCATAGACCTCAAAAGCATTTATGTGGGTGAACTCTTTGTGCCATTAAGGTGGTTACCAGAGGAAACAAGTTGAGGGTTATGAAAAAAGCTTTGGAATAAATAGATATATTATTTTGGAATAAAAAGTTATTATTTTCATCACTGATACAATCTATCAGTGGCATATAGGCCTAATTGCCAAAGTGATTGTCCCAGAGTATCTATCTGACCACATGACTCGACTACTCAATAAACTCCAATTCTCCTGTTGCTTCTGAGATAAAATATCACTTTGTTTGGCATCTAAAGCTCTTCCTAAACTGCCCTATTTTCTTAGCATCTTACAGTTCCCCATAAAGTGTGCCATTCTGCCGTATTGGTCTGCTTTCTGTCCTTTCCCCACAACATTCCACTTCCAGTCTCTGACTGCACAGACTGGATCCTGGGCTTGGAATGCTCTCTCTCCTATTCTGACTCAGAATCCCTGACTTACTTTAAAACTTAGCTCAAGATCTACCTCCTCTAGGACTCATTTCCTGATCTGCCCAGCTAAATGTACACTCCAGAACCAGGAGAGCAATTTATGCACTGACAACAATACTATAAAGGAAAACAGCTTTGAAAAACTCAGACCCACCGTAACAGGCACAATTCCAGGGGTCTCCTGATGAAAGAAGATACTCATCTCCAGTTAGAGAAGTGACTGCTCAGTGTTCCAGGGCTAGCTCCGAGGGATCAGAGATATTCCAAAAGTATCTGAGGCCAGATTTGAACTCAGGTCTTCCTTGTTGGGTTTCAAGCCCAGTATTCTATCCACTGCATTACCCAGCTGCCTCAACTCCCCTGGAAGTACATCTCCTTAATAAATCCACTTGACCTCTTTAGGCTCTTTTTCCTCCCTGCTTACTATTCAAATCATTTGATGGTTTGGGACTTCTAACACTCCAAAATGAAAAGCCAGAACAACAAATGGTAGAAAGTTTGGAGATATAGATGGAGGTAAATCACCCCATTTAGGAGCACAGATGCCATTTTCCTTTCATTTTGGCTAAGTTAAATAAGCCGTGTGGTTATTGTAGATTGATTGCCCGTGTCTATGAATGAGGGAGCTTATTCAGATTGAGATTTCATGTGGTGTAGGGGTAGAGTCATATATTTTCCTGTTTTTTAAACAATTCTTTGCCTTATTTCATACTTTTCATATCACATTATTCATATTTTAAATTTAGAATCCAGCCAGCACCTGGGGGAGGGAGAGGAGGCTGAAAATTGTAGGTGACCACCCTCTGGTATCCTGGAGGGAAGTTGCCTCTTTTTAAAAAGGCAGTTCCTCACAGGGGCCCAAATATCTTTGGGGAGACCAGTTGGCTTATGGCTAGAATAGGGTGCCATATGGTGAACAATAACTCAGATCTCGCATGCCTTCTTTGGATAATTAATACAGTGACACACTGCCTTTCTACAAGCTAAAGAAAGGCAGCACAGGTCGTAATATATAGAGCTCTCTGCATGACTGCAGTATTCCAAGCAACCTACATAGCCGACATTTATGTCACCATAATAATTCCCATTTCTATTACAAACAATGAAAATGATAATTAGGCTATATGATAACTGGCGATGCTCTTGCTTCTCTACAATTGTATCCTGCTTCCTGCTGATTAGTCCAGGGTTATCCCAGAATCCTGCTCATCTCTTTGCTTCTATTTATTTGCTTCCTTAACTGTCAAAGCTCAGTCCAAGCACTAACCTTCTGCATGAAGCATTTCCTTTACCACCCTCTAGCTACTAGGGCCTTCCCTCCCTGTCCAACTCCAAACTGCATTATAATTTATTTTTCACATATTTGGGGTATATTTATCTGTGTTCCTGTTGTCTCTCTTTATAGTTTGTAAGTTCCTCAAAGGCAGAGACTTTCATTTCTCTATTGTCTCTGTATGTGACCTGGTGCCGAGCTCACAGATATTTAACACTTGCCTAATGACTGGCTAATGAATGCTAAGTCTCCTCACTCCCCTGGCAATCCTGGAATGACAGGTTCAGCTGACTTGGGCTCCTTGACAGTAACCCTGTTCCACATCTGGAATCCAGGTGTCTATACCTCTGGTTTTATATGATTTAAAGCTAAAAGGACTTTAGAGATCGCTTAATGAAAGTATCCCTCATTTTACAGGGGAGATTAACTGCCTGGTTCCACATTTCAAAACTAAATAAAAGCATCCCACCCTTTTAAAGCCTTTTATAACCAGACTAGCTTTCTGGTCTTCTTACACCTTACACTCCACCACATACTCTGTGAACCAGTGAGGCTGCCTGACTTGCTATTCCTCACACATAGCATCCTGATGCTAAGGATTTTCCCTTACTTGGAACTCTTTGTTTTTCCTCCTCTCCATCTCCTGGCTTCCCCAGTTTCTTTTGAGTCTCAGCAAAAGTTTCACACCCTTCTTCAAGGAGCCTTTCCCAGTCCTCCTTAATTGTCAAGCCTTCCCTCTGAGACTACCTCCAATACATCCTGTAAATACCTTGTTTGTATATAGCCATGCTCATCCAAAGCTGTTTACATATTCTCTCTCTCATTATACTGTGAGTTTCTTTAAAAGCCTTTTGATTTTTTCTGTCTCTCAGTGCTTACACAGGACCTAGCACATAGTAGGTGCTTAATAAAAAATTATTGACTAGACATGATTTGACTCTAAGAGACAGGAAACCATAGCCTGGGTTTGAAGAGTGATCATTAGTTCCCTGCTCTGATGATCTATATTTTTAAAAAAGAATTAATTCTTAGGCATGTTTTTTAAATCCATCTTGAGGGACATTTCAATGTGTATTGTAATTAGCCAGAAAGAGCTTCTGCAAGGGGATGTTTTGTTGTCTGGAGCTTTCCACTTGTTTATATTTAATAGAACATAACAAGGTCGTGCGTGCCCTAGAAAACAGATGGAGGAGAACAGAGGACGAAGAGAGCTCGCGGATCGAGTAATTGCTCTATAGATGAGTTTGCGCATTGGGGAAGAGTAGGATGTCATCTGAAATAATCTTTCTTCTCCCTTCCTTTCTATATTTTGCACACTAATCATTTCTTCCGGGCTGTGTTTTCCCTTTATTTTACAACCTTAATAATGCTCAGCATTTAGATGGAGACCCGAGATTCAACATGGCCACTTGAGCCCTAATTAATTGATTTCCGCCCTACTTGAGGCCTCTGCTCACTCTGCTGATTCATGTTAGCAAACCACAGACCCAGCATGAGCAGTAATACAGGCCTCCGCATCACAGGACAGCTTTTTGATGCTTAATAGAAAATATTTCTATAGGAAAGATAACACCTCCTTTTTACTTAACACCTGTCCCCCAAGTCCTGCAGTCAGATCTTCCCAAAATTCAAACCAACACCCAGGAGGAAGTCAGGCACTTTGGAAAGCCCCAGTAACTATCAGATCATACAGGTGATCCCAGGAACTGACTCAGCCATCTCACTTTCAAGTAGGAAAATGTGAGCCAGCCAACAATTGTGGTTCCCATTTTATAGGAAACTAAACTGATCACAGAAAGGTAGAGTGACTTCACATAGTGAGTAGATGTCTGAGCTGGAATTTGGAAGGTTTCTTTCTATTCCATACTGATGCTTCTTTATTAGACCTGGAATGTAACAGCAAGGTGCCCAGAAGATAGAGCCAGTCAGGAAGATTTGAGTTCAAATATGATTTCAGAACATGTCCTAACTGTGTGAACTTGGTCAAGTCACTTAACCCCATTTGCCTCAATTTCCCCATGTGTAAAATGAGTTGGAGAAGAAAATGGCAAGCCACTCTAGTATCTTTGCCCAAAAAAAAGCCCCAAATGGGGGTCATAAAGACCTGGACATGACAACTGAACAACAGCAACAGAAACTGTGATACAGACTACCGAGGCTTTCAGAGGTCAGTCCACAAGTCCAAAGGCTTGGACCTGATGATGCACACTTCATATACTCTCTTTTAACATTTTTCAAGGAAATCTGTCAGTTCACCAACATTCTGAGGCAAGGAACAAGCAAGATTCCAAACCAGCCAATAGATTACATGGAGAACTGGAGCAGAGTCAGAGAGAGGCCTTGTCCTAACTCTGCCATGAACCATATGTAATAAGTTCCCCTCTACAGGCCTCATTCCACACACCCCAAACTTCATGTTAAATAATAGGGTTGGACTAGTTGGTCTCCCAGGTCCTTTCCAGATCTAACATTTTGTTTTTCAACATTACTTCTCTTTTTCCATTTAACCAATTCTGTTTTTTAGGGAGTTTTAAAGAGTTGTTTTCTTTTTTCCCATTTCATCAGTTCTATTTTTAAAGAGTTGCTCTCTTTTTCCATTTCACTAATTCTATTTTTTAAGGAGTTGTTCTCTTTTTTTCATTTCACCAGTTCTATTTTTCAAGAAATTGTTTTCTTTTTCCACTTTATCAAATCTATGCTTTAAGAAGTGGTTTTCTTCAGTACATTTTTTTCTATTTTATCAAATGTATTTTTAAGAGTTGTTTTTTTCAGTTAATTTCTGTGTTTCCTTTTCCAAACTCTCCTGAAAAGCTCTCATTTCCTTTCCCCACTTTTCTTCTAACTCTCTCTTAAGGTTCTTTTTTAATTTTAATTTTAATGTCCTCAGGATTTGAGTTCTGATCTTCCTTGACTTCATAATAGCTTCTACAGTTAGAGCTTTTTTTGCTTTTTTTGCTCATTTTAAATATTGAGATCTGATCCTAGGGCACAGAGGAGATTGTCCCGAGCTTCCTCTACAGGGGGATAGCAGCTTCATGTTGCACTGGAACCGGTGTTGCAGACTTTCCCACTGTACTGGGTGGGTACATCTCTTAAGCTGGAGGTCAGGGGCTCAGTATTTGCCTTGTGTAGTTATGTTGGAGGTCTCACAGCTAGTCTGCTGATCCACTGTCCCTCTAAGCCAGGACAGAGTAGCCAATGTTGCTGTATTTTGGCTAAAAGTGTCCCACTAGATTCCCTGCAAGGGCCACTCTACACTGGACCCTGCGCTGGGTCGTGTCCCCCCCTGCCCAATTGAGACAGACCTTTCCTGAAGTCCTTCCAAGATATCTTCTGCTGGAAATGTGTTACACTCCAAGTATTTGTAGGTTCTGTCACTCCAAAATCCATTCAGAGGCTTGATCTAGCATTGATTCTGAGGGAAGCCAGAAAGAGTTCAGGCTAAATCCTGTCTACTCTCCATCTTAGTTTCACCCCTTAAGATTACTTTTCAAGGAAGCCTTCAATGATTTCTCTTCACCCCTAGTTGGTCATGACCTCCTTTTATATCATGTGGCATTCTGAGTCTTTCATATAAACATATTATTATTACTATTTTGCTGAGACAATTGGGGTTAAGTGACTTGCTCAGGGTCACAGAGCCAGGAAGTATTAAATTTGTCTGAGGCCAAATTTGAACTCAGGTCTTCTTGACTTCAGGGCTGGTGCTCTATCCACTGCACCAACTAGCTACCCCCATATATTATTTTATACTAAGTACACCCTCCAAGGCCTTGCCCAGTGAGCTTCATATAGTAACTCCCACATTCCATGTTTCTATGTGAAGACTATCATCTCCCTGAAATGGTCATTCTTGTGAATTATGAAAAATTCTTTGCTAATTTCCTTTTTAAAATCTATGTTCTGAGGGGTGAAAAATGTATTTCTGGATGTTCAAATTTGGGTAGAGGATTATATAAGACAAGGCTGAGTATAGCGCTCCATCTATAATTAATTATTGTCCACACTTAATATAGTTAGATAATGTGGTCACATACTTTCCATTAATTTATGTGATGACTCCTGAATGCCACCTATTCATTTTCCCACAGGTAGAGTTAGATGGCTTCTCAAGTTATTAAAAATTGAAATTCATATTAGAGAATTAAGTAGCCTAAAGCACAAGAACCTTTTAGATTTCAGTTCAAGTGGGCAGTTCCCAAGTCTAACTCACAGCCATGGCCTGTTTAGAATTTACCTGTAAAATGACGGCTTTGAACCAGGTTGTCCCTAAGGGCCTGTCCCATTTTGGATTCCTATGTTCTAAATACTCTTCCAGCTCTACTGTTCAATGTTCTAAAGTTCCTTCCAGCTCCATTTTCAGAGTTCTCTTTTTAGGCCTGATGTTCTTTGTTCTAAAATATCTCTGCGCTTAGAATGTCCTTGTTCTAACATTCTATGTTATTAGCCAGTCCTGTCCAGCTCTAACCATCTGTGTCCTATGTTCTGATGTTTTATGTTCCTCAGTTTCTGTCAGTTCTAGTACTCTAAAAGAATTCTATGCTTTTAGATTTGATGAACAGTCATTGCTAGCATCCCTCTGAGATCACCTTCACCATAAAATAAAGTGAGGAATTGACTGGAACAAGAGAGAAGATACGTGTCAGGGAGCAGGAGATGGTAAATTGGAATAAGGCTGCCCGGGTTAGATTACAAAGGGGCTTGAATGCCAGCAAAAGGATGTGGGATTTATAATATCTGCACATAACAGGATATTTAAGTCAAGTCAATAAACATTTATTAAGAGCCTATGATGTGCCAGGCACTATGCTAAGCTTTGGGGCTACAAATAAAAAAGACCATTCCTGCATTCAGGGAGCTTACAATCTAATTGGGGGGAAGATAACACTCCAAAGGAAAAAGGGCAAGGGAGGCACCAGAGGCCTCCAGTTTAGGGGTATGAGAATGATGAAAAGGGGCTGAGAATCCAAGTTACCTTCGTCTCCATACTGAGACTTATCCAAGGAAAGGCATAATGAGGTCAAAATCAAGCAAAGTGAGTGATGGAGAATTAACTGGAAAGTTCTAAGGCCTCTAAAAGGAAGGATATTCAATCCATGAAGATTATAGCAGTGAGCAGTGAAGTTACTTTACCTCAATTTTTTCATCTGTCCAATAGTGACAAAATATCTGCACTACATCCTCCTCCTCTTCTCTGCCTCCTGGCGACTCTGGCTTCCTGCCTTCTACAGGAAGTCTTGCTTGCTCTCTCTTAATTCTAATACCCTCCCTTTGTTGATTATTTCCAATTTATGCTACATCTTAGTACCTAGTTATTTACATGCTGTTTCCCCCAAGTGATTCTAAGCTCCTTGAGGGTAAGGACTGTCTATTACTTCTTTTTGTATCCCAAGCCCTTAGCACACAGTAGGTGCCATTGATTGACTGATCTACTATTTCTGTGGGGCTAAAACAGATCAGAGATCACAGTCACAGAGCTGGAGGGGGCCTAAGAGATTTACTGTTGAAGAAACTTACGCCAAGGTTGTTCGGTGAGTATGGTGAAGGATAGGTCTGGGTCTAGAACACAGCTTCTCAATTGGTCCATGTAGGTGAATAAACATGGTACCAGCCATGAATGCATCTCTGTTTTGCAGGCCTGCACTTGAATCAAGTTCTGGGCATTCCTGAAGTTGGCAGCCAGGGCCACTTGGAGCCACAAAACTCCATTCAATTGGCCTTGTGCTTCTCACAATCCCACATCCTTATTTACTGTTTCGGATTTTAAACACCGTGGCCTTGGCATGAACTGCCTCAGGATGCAAGTGCAATTAAGGCAGCACTAATTAAAGCCACCAAACACATTAATTAAAAATATACCCAGCCACAAGAATAGCGCAGCACGAGCATCAGTGTGGCCCAGGGAGAGCAACTACAGATTCAACTTCTGAGTGAGGTCAGTTACAGATGCCCAGGATGTCACAGCAGAAGGATACTCAGAAGACAGGCAGCGTGGTACAATCGAAAGATCAGAGAGTGGGTTCAGAATCCAGCTCTTCTATAGCTACCCGTGTGACCCAGAGCAAGTCACAATCTCTCTGGTATTTGATTTCCCCATGTGTAAAACAAAGAAGTTGAATTAGATGATCTCTGAGATCTTATGTCAGTCAACAAGCATTTATTAAGTGGCTATCATGAGTCAGGTCCTGTGCCATGTGCTGGGATGCAATGAAAGGTAGTTCCTGTGAAAAGGAACAAAACTGTTTATAGGTGGCAAAGAACGGAAAGTTGAGTAGATGTCCATCCATTTGGAAATGGCTGAACAAGTTATAGTATAAGAATGTAATGGAATACTATTGTATAAGAAATGATGAGCAGATTGATTTCAGAAAAACCTAGAATGATTTCCATGCACTGATGCTGAGTAAAGTGAGCAGAACAAAGAGAATATTGTACACAATAACAGCAACATTGTGTGGTGATTAAATGTGTCACACTTAACTCTTCTCAGCAATACAATGATCCAAGATAATTTCAAAAGATTCATGACAGAAAATGCTGTTCACATCCTAAGAAAGAACTATGGGATCTGAATGCAGATCAAAACATACTATTTTCACTTTTTTTATTTGTTTTTTCTTGTGGTTTTCCCTTTTCTTTTTTTATAACATGACTAATGTGGAAATGTTTATGTTCAATATGATTGTGCATATATAAACTATATCAAATTACTTGCTGTCTTAGAGAGGAGGAAAGAGTGCTAGGGAAGAAGAAAAAAACTGGAAATCAAAATCTTAGAAAAGTAAATGTTGAAAACCAGAAATCTTTTCACGTAATTGGGGGAAAAAATACTATTAACTGTATGTTGGGAATGGAGAAGACAATCCCTACTCTCAAGGATCTCAGTGAGTAATAGGGAAGACAACATGCAGACAGCTACATACAAACAAGATGTACCCAGTTAAACTGGAGTAGCCACAAAGGGAAAGCACTACAATTAAACAGAATTGGAATAGGCTTCTGGCAGAAGCATTTTAGTTGAGATTAGGAGAGTATTTCAGGGGTGAGGGACAACCAGTTCTAGATGCATAATTCTACATATCTAAAATGTTAGACCTAGAAGAGAAATGTTATGTTATGAAACAGAATGTTAGATCTAAAAGAGGCCTTGGAATGGAGAACATCAAATTTAAGTGACATAATAGATCTTAGAACAAAAGATGTTGGAAGGGATCCTAGACATAGAATGTTGGAGCTGAACCTTAGGATATAGAATATCAAAGTTTGATGAATTCTTAGAACGTAGAATTTCAGAACTGGAACTTCAGAACAGGCCATTAAAGCTAAAAAGGACCTTAGAACATAGAATGTCAAAACTGGAAGGGACCTTAGAATATAAAATGTAATAGCTGGAAGAGATCTTAGAATACAGAACACTAGAACCAAAAGGAACTTTTCAAATCATCTAGTCTACTTCTACCATTTTTAAGATGATGGGAAACAATGCTTTGAATTGCCAAACGACTTCTCAACAGTCAAGATTAAAATCGGGGTCCCTCACTTCCAAGCCAGTGTTCTTTCCCCATTATTTACCCTTATACATTTAAAGCTCCATAGAGGCTCAGCAATACCCTTTTCCCATAATCAAACTGGCACCATAACTAGGAATTGTAGCACCCTGGAAAAACTCAGCTAAGGTTGAAAGTACAGGGAGAAGAGGAGCTCGATGGCATAGCCTCAGGATCCTACTCTAGCAAGAAGCTCCCCCACACACACACTATTGCCTGGGCATCTCCCGTGCAGCATAGATACCCAGGCCCACAATGTGGCTCTGGGCAAGTACATGAGATTAGGAGAGGGGCAACATGTCTGTTGTCCAGGGTGTATGGTACATATCCCAGGCACTAATTCCCAGTCCACAGCACACTGGAAGTGGAGCAGGGGGAGAATGATGAGATAGGTTAAAACGGGAAAGAGGACAGTTTCACAAAACCGTAAAAAGGAGAGGAGGCTGAAGACGGCATCTTGGGTCAGATGAGAAAGGAGGAACATTGTACTTTACATAATGCTTAGCATGGGGTCAGCAGAAGTCCAAGAAACACAAAGACAGCAGCCTCCCTCACTGATGTGTTAATGGTTAGTAATAGATTGGTTTGTTTCTCCTTTAAGTTGAATTTGTGTGACCCTTGGCTAATCATTTAACTTCTCAGAAGCCCAAATATTCTAAGACTATCATAAGCTGGAGAGTTTATATAATGGTAGAAGGACTTATCTTACCAGAAATCCTCTGTCAGTGAAATCACAGATGTGACTAATAAAACTCATGAAGACTTTACGTTTTAACCCAAAGAATGAATCTAATGTTGGAATTTTAGCAGGCCAAAAGTGAATTTGAGATGGAATAGGGGACTTTGGTCTCAAAATCAAGATTACAGATCTCAAAAAATTTCCTCGTCAGGGGAATTAGTCCTCCCCCAGTAACCACTTTAAGAAAGACCATCCATGAGGAAAGAATAAAAGGTACCACAGTTTATAACATATTCAGGGACACTTGAAATTTGCATATTTTACATAAATTTGCATGCTGCATTTGCAAGTCCCTAACTCTAAATATGTAAAATAAAATTAATTAGAGAAACCTCTTGCCATGATAATAAAACTCAATATTTGTGAGGTAGGGAGGGGGAAAGGAGGGATTTGATTGGGATAGTGGAAAGGACTCTGAAGGCAGCAGACCTTGTCTATCTCCCAATATCAGTTTCCCTGAATGTAAAAAGAGAAATTCAACTCTGTGTTTATTGTCCATACCTTGTAGATCTCGCAAGATTTGAGCACAAGGTTGTGGAAACAAACATGCCTATTGAATGTTTATTTAATTGAATTGCCCATCCCATAGCACAATTTCTGGATTTAGAGGTAATAGGATATTCTCCAAATAAGGTTCATTCACCAAAAAGATGAGGAGGAAATTTAGGTGCATCCTGTGCCTTCTGGATTGCCAAATGGATAGTCATTACCATTTGTTCTCTTTGAAGCATCATTTTCACCCTAAGCAGAGAGGAAAATGACAATAATTCAACAGACAGAAGGCATGGGATACACAGGCCTCCAAGTGGAATATCATGACATCAAATGAAGACTCTGCTCTGAAAGTTTTCTCATTAGGAGTTTCTACACCAGTAAAATCACAGGTCCAATTCAGTAAAACAAAATCCTCTTGAGTCTCAGGCCTTAGACCAAAAGAAGAACCTAATGGTGGAATTTCAGTGAGCCAGTACAGAATTTTAGCAAATATTTAAGATTCCCCACTCTTTTCATTTTGTATTCCCTCCAAAAATCAATGAATCCTAGAATATCACTGTTAAGAGAGTAGGAAAAAAAGAATCCTAGACTACTCAAATTAGAAGAAACCTGTGCTACAGTAAATAGCATATTGGACCTGAATTTAAATCCTGCCTTCAAGTTTTTCCTTCACTTAACCTCTCTGGATTTTTTACAAAATGAAGGATATGCTCAGTGACTTCTCTCAGAATCCTTCCAGCTCCAAATCTGTGATCACTTCTTTCTCTCTTTCTCTCTCTTTCTTTTGTTCTTCCTTCCTTCCTTTGTCCCTTCCTTATTTCTTTGCTTCCTTTTCTTTCTTTCTTTCCTTCCTCCTCTTACTTTCTTCCTCCTTTCTCTTTCTTACTTTGCTTCTTTATTTCATTTTCTTTTTCCTTTGTCACTTTCTTTCTCTCATTTTCTTTCTTTTCTTCCTTCCTTCCTTTTTGAGTTTTTTCAGTAGTAGAGAAAAACTAAGATCCAGAGAGAGGAAATGACAACCAAAAATTTATGACAAAGTAAAAAATTTAAATCAAAACTTCTCATTTCCAGTCGTTCATTTGGCCTTCAAAATCATCCATTATGTAGAGGTTTTGTTGGGGAGGGGGGAGGGGTGACCCTCAAGAATTCCAGTCTGAATCGATGAATCCTTGAAAAGTTTTGTAAAAATCATTGCCTGGTTCTAATATTGTTTCCCTGCTGTATGTTCACGACATATTTTCACAAGTAATAATTAGTGACAGAAATACCTGACCTACTTACAACTCTGCAAATCCCACGCATTTGGCGGCTCCAGAATCGGCTCTGAGGCCGCCAGAGCAGCCCTATTGGGGAATCGCTTTTTTTTTTTTTTTAACCCAGTTAAATGATGCGACTTTGGAAGGTATGGGAGGTACAACTTTGTGCCCTTTGGCAAAACCCCAGCCTTTTTGCCTGGTCCATCTCCTACTGCCCTGGACTCTGGGGGTTCAAATTGCAAAGCCTTCTGCCACCCCCCTATCTGCTTCTATTTTCCCAGAAAGGCCAACGTTCTGTATTTGGAAGATAGATTATATATGCACAATTTCTGGTTAATTATTTAAATTATAAAAAGAAGGGGAAATGATAATGGTCTTGGAATCAGAACACCTGGAGTTGTGTAGATTTGCCGCTTAGTAGCTGGATGAACAGAGTCGGAGCATTTGGTCTTAGAATCTCTTTTAGACCCCTGCTTTGCCATCACCACGCAGATGGGACCAGGGTTTAGGCATCCTGATGTGCAATCTCCGACTCTCTCCACTATCCTACACTGGTCTCCTTAGGTCCAGATTCTCTTGCTTTTCCTCCAAGGAAGTTAATTCTCTTTCACTCACTCGTATAGACATTCTTTGGAGTTTTAAAATGCTTTTAAATGACAATTGAACTAACGACCATAAAATTCTACATTTTCCCTTGGGACTAGGGGGCTTAAAAAGGGTGGGCCAGACAAGGGAGAGACTGGCCTTACCACTGGAACCAGGGAGCTTGGGAACGTTTTAGTCTATGATTCCCTGAGCCCATTGAGATACATGGACCCCCGCCCCTCTGCCTTCTCCCCAAGTTCCATTCTAAAGGTGACCAGAGCTGTCCAGGCTGCCCTCTAGTGGAGAAATCCAGCAGCGCGGCTCAAAAATCTCCAGGCTTGAGCTCAACCAGAGAAGGAAGTAGAAAAACAAGGGTGATAGAGGGAACCCCTGATTTTTTAGACCGGTACGTTCCATAGATATGCACATGCACCATGGTCCCTCCCTGAAAGACCTATACATTGCTAGATTTGAATCCAAGTCAAGAAAACCTGAGTTCAAATACTGCCTTAAACTAACTATAATCCTGGGAACTTAAACCTCTTTCAGGCTGTTTCCTCATCTGTAACACGGGGATAATCTACTTTTAATTCCTAAGGCTATCGTGAGGAACAAGTGAGATTGAACATATATAAAATGTATTGCAAACCTTAATAGACTTTATATAAATATATTGTTGTTATTATTTTATTTATTATTATAATTGATAGTATTATATTCGTTTCCAGTGAGTGGGAATTGCTCAAAAAATGACTGAGCTCTGAGAGACAGAGCACCTGGACTTCTGTTGAGGAATAGTGCTCTACTGGCATCTTTTAAGAGGAGCTGAAAAAAATATTCCCTGATGTTTTTTATCTAGAATTTTCTCTTCCCTGGACTTAGGAGGGGAGAAAAGTGGGAGAAGGGAAAGAAAGAGAATTTCTGTCTTTAGGCTCTGCCTGAGTCTGTCAAGCTGGAGAGACACTAAGTACAGACTCAGCAATGGACAATGTGAATGAACACTGTCCAAGGAAAAGGGGGAAGAGAAATTCCTGACCATGACAGCTTATGAAACCATCTCCTGATGTGGGAGCAGGAAGATAGGGATGGTGCTTTAATGTGTGAAATCATAAGTTTTTTGAAGTTCTGGAATAATAATACTTTGATAGTCATGAGAGCGCTCTCTTTATATTCTCCCTTCACAACTCTTGTGCATGTCTTGTCATTAAAAAAATAACAACAGCAATAATTATACAATAAAAATATTATTATATAATATTCTCTATGACCTTATTTTGGTAGAAGGTAATTCAAGAGAAAGAAATAAAGATCATAGTTGTTGTTCAGTCACGACCCCATTTGGGGTTTTCTTAGCAAAGATACAGGAACATTTGCCATTTCCTTCTCCAGCTTATTTTACAAGTAAGGAAACTAAGGCAAACAAGGCTAAGTGACTTGCCCAGAGTCACACGGATTGCAAGTGTGGGGGCCAAAACTGAACTCGGGAAAATGAGTCCAGTTTCAGCACCCAGCAAAGCACCGCCTAATATAACAACTTGGGAACAAGTGAGAAAGTAAGTCTGTCAGGCAGCTAGGACTAGACAGAGGGGGAAGAAGGGTAGGAAGAGAAATCCCAGGAGGAGGAATCATCCATTTCCCCTCCCCGGTAATGTTGGGCACTTCTCCAGACCTCTCGGGCCAGATATCTGGCTTTAACTCCACATTTGTAAGAAGAGAATATTATACTAGAAGCAGAGGATGTGAATTTTAATTTATATATATGTGCACATATACAATACATACATACACTGTACATAGAAGCAGGGGGTGTGAATTTTAATTTATATATATGTGCACATATACAATACATACATACACTGTACATAGAAGCAGGGGGTGTGAATTTTAATTTATATATATGTGCACATATACAATACATACATACACTGTACATAGAAGCAGGGGGTGTGAATTTTAATTTATAAATATGTGCACATATACAATACATACATACACTGTACATAGAAGCAGGGGGTGTGAATTTTAATTTATATATATGTGCACATATACAATACACACATACGTTATACATAGAAGCAGGGGGTGTGAATTTTAATTTATATATATATGTGCACATATACAATCCATATATACGCTGTACATAGAAGCAGGGGGTGTGAATTTTAATTTATATATATGTGCACATATACAATACACACATACGTTATACATAGAAACAGGGGGTGTGAATTTTAATTTATATATATGTGCACATATACAATACACACATACGTTATACATAGAAGCAGGGGGTGTGAATTTTAATTTATATATATGTGCACATATACAATACACACATACGTTATACATAGAAGCAGGGGGTGTGAATTTTAATTTATATATATGTGCACATATACAATACATGCATACACTGTACATAGAAGCAGGAGGTGTGAATTTTAATTTATATATATGTGCACATATACAATACATACATACACTGTACATAGAAGCAGGGGATGTGAATTTTAATTTATATATATGTGCACATATACAATACACACATACGTTATACATAGAAGCAGGAGGTGTGAATTTTAATTTATATATATGTGCACATATACAATACACACATACGTTATACATAGAAGCAGGGGGTGTGAATTTTAATTTATATATATGTGCACATATACAATACATACATACACTGTACATAGAAGCAGGGGATGTGAATTTTAATTTATATATATATATGTGTGTGTGTGTGTGTGTGTGTGTGTGTGTGTGTGTGTGTGCACATATACAATACATACATACGTTATACATAGAAGCAGGGGGTGTGAATTTTAATTTATATATATGTGCACATATACAATACACACATACGTTATACATAGAAGCAGGGGGTGTGAATTTTAATTTATATATATGTGCACATATACAATACATACATACATTATACATAGAAGCAGGGGGTGTGAATTTTAATTTATATATATATGTGCACATATACAATCCATATATACGCTGTACATAGAAGCAGGGGGTGTGAATTTTAATTTATATATATGTGCACATATACAATACATACATACGTTATACATAGAAGCAGGAGGTGTGAATTTTAATTTATATATATATGTGCACATATACAATCCATATATACGCTGTACATAGAAGCAGGGGGTGTGAATTTTAATTTATATATATATGCACATATACAATACACACATACGTTATACATAGAAGCAGGGGGTGTGAATTTTAATTTTTATATATGTGCACATATACAATACATACATACACTGTACATAGAAGCAGGGGGTGTGAATTTTAATTTATATATATGTGCACATATACAATACATGCATACACTGTACATAGAAGCAGGAGGTGTGAATTTTAATTTATATATATGTGCACATATACAATACACACATACGTTATACATAGAAGCAGGGGGTGTGAATTTTAATTTATATATATGTGCACATATACAATCCATATATACGCTGTACATAGAAGCAGGGGGTGTGAATTTTAATTTATATATATGTGCACATATACAATACATACATACGTTATACATAGAAGCAGGGGGTGTGAATTTTAATTTCTATATATGTGCACATATACAATACACATACGTTATACATAGAAGCAGGGGGTGTGAATTTTAATGTATATATATGTGCACATATACAATACACACATACGTTATACATAGAAGCAGGGGGTGTGAATTTTAATTTATATATATGTGCACATATACAATACACATACGTTATACATAGAAGCAGGGGGTGTGAATTTTAATGTATATATATGTGCACATATACAATACATACATACACTGTACATAGAAGCAGGGGGTGTGAATTTTAATTTATATATATGTGCACATATACAATACACAACATACGTTATACATAGAAGCAGGAGGTGTGAATTTTAATGTATATATATGTGCACATATACAATACACATACGTTATACATAGAAGCAGGGGGTGTGAATTTTAATGTATATATATGTGCACATATACAATACACACATATGTTATACATAGAAGCAGGGGGTGTGAATTTTAATTTATATATATGTGCACATATACAATACACACATACGTTATACATAGAAGCAGGGGGTGTGAATTTTAATTTATATATATGTGCACATATACAATACACACATACGTTGTACATAGAAGCAGGGGGTGTGAATTTTAATTTATATATATGTGCACATATACAATACACACATACGTTATACATAGAAGCAGGGGGTGTGAATTTTAATGTATATATATGTGCACATATACAATACACATACGTTATACATAGAAGCAGGGGGTGTGAATTTTAATGTATATATATATATGTGCACATATACAATACATACATACACTGTACATAGAAGCAGGGGGTGTGAATTTTAATTTATATATATGTGCACATATACAATACACACATACGTTATACATAGAAGCAGGGGGTGTGAATTTTAATTTATATATATGTGCACATATACAATACACACATACGTTATACATAGAAGCAGGGGGTGTGAATTTTAATTTATATATATGTGCACATATACAATACACACATACGTTATACATAGAAGCAGGGGGTGTGAATTTTAATTTATATATATATATGTGCACATATACAATACACACATACGTTATACATAGAAGCAGGGGGTGTGAATTTTAATTATATATATGTGCACATATACAATACACACATACGTTATACATAGAAGCAGGAGGTGTGAATTTTAATTTATATATATGTGCACATATACAATACACACATACGTTATACATAGAAGCAGGGGGTGTGAATTTTAATTTATATATATGTGCACATATACAATACACACATACGTTGTACATAGAAGCAGGGGGTGTGAATTTTAATTTATATATATGTGCACATATACAATACACACATACGTTATACATAGAAGCAGGGGGTGTGAATTTTAATGTATATATATGTGCACATATACAATACACACATACGTTGTACATAGAAGCAGGGGGTGTGAATTTTAATTTATATATATGTGCACATATACAATACACACATACGTTATACATAGAAGCAGGGGGTGTGAATTTTAATTTATATATATGTGCACATATACAATACACATACGTTATACATAGAAGCAGGGGGTGTGAATTTTAATTATATATATGTGCACATATACAATACACACATACACTGTACATAGAAGCAGGGGGTGTGAATTTTAATTTATATATATGTGCACATATACAATACACACATACGTTATACATAGAAGCAGGGGGTGTGAATTTTAATTTATATATATGTGCACATATACAATACACATACGTTGTACATAGAAGCAGGGGGTGTGAATTTTAATTTATATATATGTGCACATATACAATACACACATACGTTATACATAGAAGCAGGGGGTGTGAATTTTAATTTATATATATGTGCACATATACAATACACATACGTTATACATAGAAGCAGGGGGTGTGAATTTTAATGTATATATATGTGCACATATACAATACATACATACACTGTACATAGAAGCAGGGGGTGTGAATTTTAATTTATATATATGTGCACATATACAATACACACATACGTTATACATAGAAGCAGGGGGTGTGAATTTTAATTTATATATATGTGCACATATACAATACATACATACACTGTACATAGAAGCAGGGGGTGTGAATTTTAATTTATATATATGTGCACATATACAATACACACATACGTTATACATAGAAGCAGGGGGTGTGAATTTTAATTTATATATATGTGCACATATACAATACATACATACACTGTACATAGAAGCAGGGGGTGTGAATTTTAATTTATATATATATGTGCACATATACAATACACACATACGTTATACATAGAAGCAGGGGGTGTGAATTTTAATTTATATATATGTGCACATATACAATACACATACGTTATACATAGAAGCAGGGGGTGTGAATTTTAATTATATATATGTGCACATATACAATACATACATACACTGTACATAGAAGCAGGGGGTGTGAATTTTAATTTATATATATGTGCACATATACAATACACACATACGTTATACATAGAAGCAGGGGGTGTGAATTTTAATTTATATATATGTGCACATATACAATACATACATACACTGTACATAGAAGCAGGGGGTGTGAATTTTAATGTATATATATGTGCACATATACAATACACACATACGTTATACATAGAAGCAGGGGGTGTGAATTTTAATTTATATATATGTGCACATATACAATACACATACGTTGTACATAGAAGCAGGGGGTGTGAATTTTAATTTATATATATGTGCACATATACAATACACATACGTTATACATAGAAGCAGGGGGTGTGAATTTTAATGTATATATATGTGCACATATACAATACATACATACACTGTACATAGAAGCAGGGGGTGTGAATTTTAATTTATATATATGTGCACATATACAATACACACATACGTTATACATAGAAGCAGGGGGTGTGAATTTTAATTTATATATATGTGCACATATACAATACATACATACACTGTACATAGAAGCAGGGGGTGTGAATTTTAATTTATATATATGTGCACATATACAATACACACATACGTTATACATAGAAGCAGGGGGTGTGAATTTTAATTTATATATATGTGCACATATACAATACACACATATGTTATACATAGAAGCAGGGGGTGTGAATTTTAGTTCATATTTACATATATTTATATGCATGTATTATATTGCACATATATGTGTAGCTGTGTGCATATAGTATACAGATACGTAAGTACATAGACCGCATTGCGCATGCTCCCTGTGTGCCTCACAGGAACCCAGTTTTTACATCTATAAACTGAGCGGACAGGACAAATTTAGAAAGCCCCTTCCATCTCGAAAATCCTTAAAAAACAAACAAAAAAAAAAAAAAAAAAAAAAAAAAACACCCGGAATCAAACTTTTTTCTTTTTCAAAAATCCCTAATTCCTATTCTTGTAAATTGTGGCTCCCTGTGCAAAAGAAGCGGCAACGCTTACAGGAGAAAAGATGAATGACTCCATTGAATTTAGTGACAACAAAAGGAAAACTTCGCGAGCAGAGCCGCTCCGGATTACGCCGCTCTCGCGGTCGGGACCACCCACGGGGAGGGGAGGGGGAGGGGAGGCTGGCGGTCTCCGAGACCCCAGAAGTCTCCCTTAGATTCGGACGTCAGAGAGGGGACGGGGACTTGGCCCGGGCTCGGGACAGAGGCGGAGGGGGCTCCTTTACAGTCGGCGCTCTCCCACTGGATCTGAGCCTCCGTTTTCTCAGCTAGAAAGCTTAACACCACGGCCTTGCTAATATCGCAGGGGCTGCGAGGGTCGCATGAAATAACGGGGGTGAGGGACTTGACAAACTTTAATCCCTCGGTAAACGTCAGCGTGGATGATGGACTCCGCCTTCCGTGAGCCTGTCCCGGAAGTGGGCGCAGTGCCGGGTGCGGGCACAAGGTGGCAGCAGAGGATTGGCCGCTCGCTCTCCTACCTGGGCAGGCCGCATTTGTCAGGATCGCGCTTTAGCGGAGTCCGTCTGCTTGGGTCCCTCGTTTTGCCTTCGGACGAGGAAACTGGCTCCCAGAAAGATTAAACGCAAAGTCAGAATTTGAACTCAGGTCCCTGCTCCCCGAGCCTTTCCCTGCTCACACTGCCGCTCCCCTCGTGCCCGCGGCGGGCCCGCCGCGTCTCTTGGTTTCCTGGGGTTCAGGTGCTTCAGCCAATCCTTCACGGTGACTTTGCTTAATTGCACTGAAGGGAGGATCCACTCAGTGTCCTGAGAGGGAGTCCTTCCTGTTTTCTCAGTTTCTCATGGACGGCGGGCCGCACCTGCGATCCCTCCGTCTTCCTCCCTGACTTTGCCTGCTCCCACCCACCTGGTCTTGTTCGGCAAACAAAGGGCCCCGAACCTGGGGCGTCCGCTGACTGTGGGGTCCGCCCCTTTGCGGGGGGCTGGGTACTGTTAGAGGGGAGTCAGACCCCTACGGTTCTCAGAGAGCGGCTGGCCTCTTCACCCTGCTCCTGGCTGGGCCTGCGGACTCACAGATTAGGCCAAGTGTAAAATGAGAAAGCCGGACCAATCGTCGTTAGTGTCCCTTCTAGCTGGAGCATTGTGATTCCATCACTCGGTACCGCGGGGCGCGGCCTATGACCTCTGGAGTCAGCGGGGTGCAGCGCCCTGCCTTCTCATACAGTTTCTTTTGCGGGCCATTCCTCTACCTTGGAAACATTGAAATTTGAATAGTGTCTGGATCACTACAAAAAAGTAAAGGGCTCTCAGTTCCCATGTAAGCATTCAGGCTCGCAAAGCACTGCATTCATTCACCAAACTAATTCCACAACAAATCCAAAAGGTTCCTAAATAGTGAAGACAGCTCCCTTCCTTCCCTGGTGTCCCTCTGCCGTCCCCAGAGTTTTCTACAGCAGTCCCACCCTAGAGACCTTCCCACAAGAGGAAAGCACTTGAGCTTGCTAGAGAATCAAGCACCTTTTCCTCTGGTGATGGCCTTCACCAGGAACCAAGAGAGTCCTCTCCTCCGATTGTCTGGTTCTTCCCAGAAGGTCCATTATAGGAAAATGTCCAGGCCAGCCATGTCTCATCTGCCCTGGGCCTAGGAGCTATTAACTTTATTACAACAATTATCACTATGAAGCCTCCTGCAATATCCCAATATCAATATCCCCTCTGGAGTCTTCATCTTCCTTCATCATTTCAGATATTTTTCTCCATCCCTCCTTCCCTTTTCAGTTTCTTATCACTTCTGTTGTTGGCCATTAGAATATAATCTTTTTGAGACCAAGGACTGAATTCCTGCTTATATTCTCTGCATTCTGCTTTCTTTCTGTTTTCCTAGCCCTTAGCACAGTGCCTGGCACATTTTAAGCACTTAATAAATGCTTGTTAACTTGATTCCTTGGCTCTCAATCCCTCTTGGCTCAGCAACTGCTTTGCTGGGTTCAGGGGACTTAGTCCAATAATTCTTCTGCTTGGTTCAGAAATTTGGCATGGTCTGGGGGCTCCTCCACTAGGTCCAGGAGGATTATTCTAGGAATCATGCCATCAATCTGCCCCTGACACTCCACTGTTGCCAGCTTGTGTTCCTTCAGCCCAAGCCTTGCATAAGAGGTCCTGCTATGACCTCTCTTCTGGGCCTTCTCTGGGGTCAGGTGGTTTTCTGGAGGGACTTTGTGGACTTGCAGGCTTCCTCTCCTTGAGCCAAGTTCAAGATGTTTATAACCCCTTTCCTCTCTCCAATTCTGACTCTCTCCTTCTAACTCCTATAGCAACCCATGTTCATAAGCTCAGAATTATGTTTGACTTTCCCCTCTTCCTCACCCCTCATATCCTATTAACTTCCAAGTCCATCAATTCTACCTTCACTAAGTCTTACTGTCTACCCATATCTTTCTACTCATATAGTCACTAACTTAATTCAAGTCATCATTATTTCTTACTTATACTATTATTATAGCCTACTAATTGGTCTCCTTCCTTCTATTCTTTCCCCTCCCCAGCCCATCCTCCATATACCTGCCAAAATAACCTTTGTAACATATAGGTCTAACCTATGTCTCTTATGTCTAATCCTACTTGGGAAATTACACTGGTTCCCTATTGTCCCTCAGATAAAACACAAACACTTCATCCTGACTCACATCTCCCATTCACACCGTCCATGTTCAAGCCAAACCTGCACACAAGAGTTCCCCTAATTTGACATTCTATATTCTGTCACTATGTTTCATGTTCTGGCTATTCCCTGGGTCTGCAAAAAACTCTCTCCAAATTTCTAGCTTTAAGTTTCTCTAGATTTGCTCATGTGCTTTCTTCTGGACAAAGTCCTTCCTATTTCTGTTCTTCCCTTTTCAAAAATTAACTTCATTTTACTTATTATCTATGTACATATTGTATCCCCTCCCCCAACCGAATGGAAGTTCCTTAAAGGAAAATACTTTTTTTGTTTTCTCTTCAAGATCCCAATGCTTGAAACAATGCCTAGTGTCAAGCAGGTGCTTAATAAGTGCTTGTTTAATTTAATCATATGGAATCCTGGAGAGGACCAAATCATATGCAAGATTGTTCAATTTGGACTATGGAGGTTATAGTAGGTGTAAGGGAGCAATTAGATTGCTCAGGGAAAGTTTTATGGACAAAGCAGAATTTTCCAGCTTGAAGAACATGCAGGATTGAAATCTGTAATAAGGGGACAATGTGTTCTTTTTTTATTATTATTATTAAATAACTTTTTATTAACAGCACCCATGTCAAGGTAATTTTTTACAGCATTATCCCTTGCACTCACTTCTGTTCCGATTTTTCCTCTCCCTCCTCCACCCCCTCCCTCAGATGGCAAGCAGTCCTTTACATGTTGAATAGGTTACAGTATATCCTAGATACAATATATGTGTGCAGAACCAAACAGTTCTCTTGTTGCACAGGAAGAATTGGATTCAGAAGATATAAATAACCCGGGAAGAAAAACAAAAATGCAAGCAGTTTATATTCATTTCCCAGTGTTCTTTCTTTGGGTGTAGCTGCTTCTGTCCATCCTTGATCAATTAAAACTGAGTTAGATCTTCTCTTTGTTGAAGAAACCCACTTCCATCAGAATACATCCTCAAACAGTATGGTTGTTGAGGTATATAATGATCTCCTGGTTCTGCTCATTTCCCTCAGCATCAATTCAGGTAAGTCTCTCCAAGCCTCTCTGTATTCATCCCGCTGGTCATTTCTTACAGAACAATAATATTCCATAACATTCATATACTACAATTTACCCAACCATTCTCCAGTTGATGGGCATACTTTCATTTTCCAGCTTCTACCACTACAAACAGGGCCGCCATAAACATTTTGGCACATACAGGTCCTTTTCCCTTCTTTAGTATCTCTTTGGGATATAAGCCCAGTAGAAACACTGCTGGATCAAAGGGTATGCATAGTTTGATAACTTTTTGAGCATAGTTGGGACAACGTGTTCTTAAAGATGACCACAAGATGGTAGAATAGAGTCATTTCAATCAGGCTGACATTAACACATCCCAAAATATAAGTGATGGATGGGATTTTAGACACCCTCCCTCCTCCCACCCCTTAGTAGTTCAGAGGCTCTTAACCCACATTGTGTCATGGTCTACTTTGGCAGCATGGGGAAGCCAGATCCCTTCTCAGAGGAAAGTTTTTAGATCCATAAAATAAAATACATGGGATGACAAAGGAAGCCAATTCTATGGAAATAAAGATGTAACTTTTATTCCTATTTAAGTTTCCAAGCTTCCTAAAAATCTATCCATGGACCACAAGCTAAGAACTCTTTTTCCAGTACAATCTCTTCATTTCACAAATGGAGAACTTGAAATCCAGGCCAGAGAAGCTTCTTGCCTAAGGTTGCACATTGAGTGAAAGGCAAGTAGGTAGTCAGTCAATGGACACTTATTGAACAATTATTCTGTGCAGGCACTGTGCAAAGCTAATATAAATACAATCAAAAAGAAGGGCAGTCTCTGCCCTCGAGGAGGTTGCATTCCAAGAGGGAAGATAACTCATGAAAGGAATTTAAAAATGGGACAGGAGAAAAAAAAACCAGTGTGAAGGAGCATGGGAGAGTTCTTCCAAGATGGTGAATTCCAGGGCTGAAGTGATCTTCCAGGATGAAATGGCTTTTGGAGCACAATGGAAGAGTTCAGTTTGCAGCCTGTTGAGTATTGAATAGTTGACTTTTTATTGTAGCAAAGAATTGGAAATTGATGGGATGCCCATCAATTGGAGAATGGCTGAATAAGTTGTGTTATTTGAATGTAATGGAATACTATTGTGCTGTAAAAAAAAAAAAAAAAAAAAATGATGAGCAGGCAGATTTCAGGGGAAATCTGGAAAGACTGATGCTGGGTGAAGTGAGTGGGAACAGAAGAATGGAGTGCACAATAACAGCAACATTGTGTGATAATCAACTATGACAGACTTAGCTTTCTCAGCAGTACAGTGATCCAAGACAATTGCAATAGACTTGGGATGGAAAATGCCATCCACATGCAGAGAGAGAACTAAGGAACCTGAATGTGGATCCAAGCATAGTATTCTCACTCTTTTATTGTTTTTCTTTCTCATGTTTTTTCCCTTTTGTTCTGATTCTTCTTTCACAACATGACTAACATGAAAATATGTTTAATATACTTGTATATGTATAACTTTAAAAAAAAAAAGAAAGAAAGAAAGCACATAGAGTGGATAGAACACTTGGCTGGGACTTAGGAAAGCCTGAGTTTTTAACCTGCCTCAAACATTTGCTAATTGTATGATCCTAGGCAAGTGATTTAACTTCTTTAACATCTGTAAAATAAGACTAGGAATAGTATTTATCTCAAGGTCTTTGTGACCATCAAATGAAATAGCGTGGAAAATGCCAAGTATAGAATAAATAGAGCCCACATATGTCAGAGCTGTCCTTGAATGTAGCTCAAAGGGAAGCAGAGTAGGTATCTCCAGCCTCCTCTCTCTTCACTCTTCTGCAAGGGAGCCTTCATTCCCACCAGAAGGGGAGTCAGGAGGCTGGCCAGAAGTCACTACTCTCCCTCCTCACAGCACTTACACTGGACTGGGTTAGATCTGCTCCCTTACATCTTATTCATCTTTGGGATATGACTGGGTTCCATCTAACTTCTGATCCTTTTGTCATTGGGGAGGGGAGGAATTGGGAGAGAGAAAAACTTCAAGCTCTAGATCTAGATCTAAAGCTTGATCCCATTCCCACCTAATATCAGTTCACAGTGAACACACATAGAGAATAATAAAGCAGCCCATTTATCTAAATCATACCAAAACAAAGAAGCCATACACAGAAAAATATATATCAGACGATATGGAATGAAAGCGCTCTCTGGGGGAGAGAGATAACTTTGCTCAGCTGGGAAAGGCTCCTGGATTCCCCCAAGGGAAAACTCCCCCAAGATTCTAAAGTAGCAAACAGGGAGGTGATGGAGATGACCTGCTCCACTCATGTCTTCCCAGAGTATTTTCCTTCAGTAATCTGAAGTGGGTTTGGCTTCTTTCACTTTCTCTCTTGAATCTGGAAGCCAACTCAATGCTTGAAAAGCCCCCAATGGAGAGGACCATTGAGATCTCTCACCAGCTCCTCCCCATTCCATACATAGGGTAGAGCTTCCAGCTCCACCAATAAGGAGAGAACTTCATACCAATGGATTGTAGGACAGAGGTTACCCAGGTGCTCTCTAAATGTGAGTTATCATGTCCAGGCCTCCAAACTCTCAGCCCGGTGCTCTTTCTTCTACATCACTTTCTGGCTAAAGAGACCCCATTTCCAATCATAGGCACAGTAACAGGAGGGGGAGAAACTTGTTGGCATACACAGCCTGCCAAGCTGCCAGCCTCACCCCTTTGGACATAGCAAGTGATAAGAGATTTTCCTTCTGATGCCAAGTTTTTGCACCAGTTCATAAGTGCCACGAATCATACCCCAAGAAAGTGACCCAACGGCTGGAGTTCTCCTCCGGAATTAGGTGTGAGGATACACACCTGTCCATGTCAAAGATGGAGACCTGAGGAGTCTTGCAGAAGAGGAGCAGAGTGGGACGGGGAAATAACCCACCCAAATTGTCATTGCCAAGCGAGGGCTAAACTGTTATTGCCACACAGCAAAAGAACTGTGAGTGCTGCCAGCACCCTCTCCCTTCGGCACTGGGGCAAAAGCCCTGTTGTGCCCCCGAATTTGAGGTCTGTTAACCCAAGACCTGCTTGTAAGGTGGTTAATGAGGTGGATAGGGGGCATATTTGGGAAGGGTTAGGGTTAGGGTTAGAGTTAGGGTTTGGAAAGGGTTAGTGTTGTTACCCTCTCTGTGGTGATATTTCTTGGTTCTTTCTTGCATTTGGCAGTGTAACTGTGGCAATTACCCAAGGCAGGGCATAGTCCCTCCTGTCTCACAATGGGCTTCTAAGGCTAATTACAGGCTAAGGGCTTCTAAGAGACTTAGGCCATTTAACTCCGGGGTTTTGGACAGGTACAACAGAGATGTGGCCCTTCTTGGCTGGGGATCCATTTTTTAGCTGAATATAATAGCAAGTCTTGTCCTGAGAGCAAAACCCCATGAAACTCCCAATTACATGGAATTTGGTTTCTCCTTGCTCTCACTTTTAGGAGAAAGAGGCCATACTAATCATCAAATAAGCAGACAGGCAGCTTGACTTCATGGATAGAAATCAGGCTTAGAATCAGACCAGAGTTCGAGTGCTGCTTCTGATTAATCCTGGGCATGGGATTCTGGCCAAGTTACTTTTGTCTCGGTGCCCACGGCATCTCTAAGACCAAGCTGCAGAGTAGCTGCCTGTTTGCTTTATTAGGGGGAATTGGCCCTGGAAGGTTCCTGCACCAAAGCTCAGTCTATGCAGTGCTTTACAAAAGTCACCAAGGAACTGGCGATTGATATATCTTATCCACAATGACAACACCTCGAGTTGTAAAGAACTAGGATTTTTAGGCTAGCAGTGACTTGCCTAAGCCCACAGATAAACAGAACGAGTAGCCAGGTCTCTGGTCCCCCATCCTGGTATATTTCCCCTCTCCACAAGCTACGTAAAATGACGTTCAGATGCTGGAAAGGTGGAGGTCCTGCTGCTCTGGAAATCCCATTTTACCTTTTCAGGATAAAGGGCCTCTTTTCAGTAGGGAGCCAGGAGCGATCCTTTCCTTAGCTGGTAGGGGACGTGTTTCCTCCATGCTACATCCTTGGCAAACAGTCACGTTCCCAGGCTGGGGGGAAGGGGAGGAGAGCCGACAGGGATGCCGGGGAGGAGCAGGGAGTGTAGGGTTAGCAGTGCTTAGACTTGTAACACAGTTAAGTATATTCTTGTCAGCAGATGCCTCCGTGTATCTTGTCAGGGGTGACTCACTGGAGATGTGTCCTGAAGGCAAAAGAAAAAAATAAGTCTTGGCTTCTATTAGTGCAAGAGGCCGGAAGCAAACATTCTGTCATTAGGAAAACTAAGCAAGGATAACTTCAGCTCTTAAACCCGGCCCATTCTAGGGCTAGTCAGAGTAACATCTCCTCAAATGCTGATCTGCTTCCAGATGCAAAAGCATTTCCATTAACTCCGTCCAGATGCTGCCTCCACACATCTGTTTAAGTACAGCCTTCTCCATCCTTTACTCCACAGAGTGTTGAGTAAACAGCCTAGTTTATGCTCATCTGTGCCTGGGGAAATGGGCCAATTCGGAAAACATGTTCCCAATTAAGTGGAAAGACAAAAGCTTTTTATAGGGGACATGTTAACAAACATGCTGCATTCTCTCTAGACAAACCGTTAAGAAGCAGCGGGCCGGCAGACTCCCAAGATTCCAAACAGCCTTATTCTCATGCAGGCCTGGGAGGACCAGCAGCACACGTTAGGACCCGTCCTCTTGGCCTCGGAAGGCTGAGAACTTTTAAGGGGGCCAAATTATTTGCAGAGAATAACAAATGTGGATGGAACAGCCAGATAGGAATCACACATGATGGCCCAGGTTCCCATACTTTGTCCTATGCCTCTAAGGCTGTGAGTAGAGAAATTGGTGAGCAAAAACAATTAATAATAATAATAAAAAGACAGAGGGACATCTAGATGGTGTCGTGGATAGAACACCGGTTTTGGAGTCAAGAGGACCTGAGTTCAAAGATGCCCTCATACACTTAACAATTCCTGGCTGTGTGACCCTAGGACAAACCCCAATTGCCTTACCAAAATAATAATAACAATAAAACAGAGACTTGGAGATGAACAACTAGCCGACAGCTCTGAGCATTGCTACATATGACTTGGATGACCCTAAGAAATTTTTTTTCCCTCTCAGAGACTTGGTTTCCTCATTTGTAAAATTAAGAGTTTAGGTGAAGTAAGTTCTAAGATCCAATCTGGATCTAATTATCAAATACTATTATCAAATATTTTTTTATCTCTAAGAAACATCCCTCTATTGCCAAGAAACTGGTGGGATAAAGGGAACATCTGCTTCAGGGCAACTTGGTAACAAACTGTTAATAAACACATGTCGCTGCCAATACACACAGACACACACATACATTCTAAACTTGGGAGGAGGGAAAAGGTAAAATAACCAAGTCAGAATTATTCTGTATATTTTATGTGTATCTAAATAGGTATGTGTTATCTTCCTTCCACTGGAATATAAATTCCTTGAGGACAGGAACTGTTTCGTTAGGTACCTCATAAGTGCTTATTGATTGAGTAATGGAACTGGCAGTTCTGGTACCTGGAGTAATAGTGATGGAATTAATAATAAAAACAGTAATAGTAGTAATAATACTAACTAATAATCATTAAGTGGTTTAGGTTTACAAAGCATTTACAAACTATCTCATTTGACCTTCACAATAGCCCTATGAGAGCTACAGGTATTATTATCTTCATTTTATAAATGAATAAACTGAGGTTCATAGAGGTGAACTGATGGTCCAGGGTTACAAAGTTAGTAAACATCCAAATCAAGAGTCCAACTTAGGTTTTCCAAACTGCTCAGGCTGCTCTAATCAAAGATCTGGTAATCCTCATTTTTAAAAATTCAATTGAAGGGGATAGAAAGATGCCTTAGACATGGAACATAGGATCCCATGGTGGGAGAGACCCCAAGATACTGGTCTATAACAAGGGGACAAGATCACCAAGCTCTGACCTGGCTACAGTTGAAGAAGTCACTGTTGGGAAAGGAAACAGCATAGGATAGGTCTACCTGTGGGTTGTAATCCCAGATGGGTAATGTAATTGAAAGTGGGGAAGCATCACAAAAATTTGGCAACAGGTAGAAATATCAAATATTCCACCAAAATTTAATTCTTTATATAAAAATAAATGAGCATATCCATCTCATTAGTATGCAAATCTGCTTTAGAAAGTTCTATGTATACCAAAGAATTATTTTATTTTATTAAATCTTCCTTTTTTAAATGAACCAAAAATCTGTTTTCTTTCCCTTTTACTTCCCTTTCCCCACTGGGGAAAAAGAATAAAGATTTGATTTAAAATAAATTTCTTTATGATTTATTATCAGTAAATGTTTGATCTGTATACCTATTTTATATATTTATATACCCAAGGTCACGTAAAAATTTCTTGGGCAAAAAGATCACAAGTGGAAAAATGTTTAAGAAGCCCTGACTCAAAGTACAGATAAAAGGCTAAGTAGATGCCAATTATAATAGTGACTACCTTGTCCCCACTAGTTGCAGGCCAGGTATGTTACATTTCACAGCTTCCCCAGGGGTTTTTTTGAGTACCCTCAAAAGAACTATTAGATATCTAATCTCTGTTATCAGTTCAAGTTTCAAGAAACTGTGTTCCCTCAATTTAAGGGAGTCCCCAGCCTCCCAGTTCCATTTAATTATTTAACATTCAGATCAATTTTTACAAAGGAATATTCACTTCAATAGTATAACAAAAACAAACATACAACCATTCCCTCCACCCCAACTTGAGAAAATAGCAAGGTAGTCATAATTATACCCCTTTCCTCCCCCTCTTACACCACCTAAGTTTTGTAGACAGAAGGGTATTTGGGTTCACAGTTTAGCTTGGTTCCTATATAGATGATCAGAACCACCATGTTCAAAATGGGCTCGTGTCTCAGGAACTCCGCTTCCAAGGACTTTCCTAATGCTCAATAGCAGCATCAGGACTGGAATCCTGCCTCCAAGCTTGCCAAGGTCTCAGGCCTGGGGAATGCCTTCCCTGTGTCTAGAACTAAGGACAGATGGAACAGATCCAAATCTGACCCTGTTTCTTGATGACCACAGAAAAGGGAGAGGGGAAGGTAACTCTTCACCACCCGCCCCCTCATACCCAAGCTCTGAGTGGAGAAAACCTTTATCCCCATGTATACTTCTGAAAACTGTCCCAATCCACAGCTATTCCAGTTATGAAGTCAATGGAAAGAGGCTCCTCATACACACAAGGAAGGGGAAATAGGGATGTCTTCTTTCAACAATGGCGCCCTGATGTCTCTCCTCCATGGTTCCTTCCATCATAGGTGATCTGGGGAAGTTCCAAAGTCCAATTACAGAAGCTTCATCATTTCCACCTTCTAAAAAACTATAAGCAATGGGGGCACTATTGTGCACTGGGACAAAACCCCAGGTACTCTACTCTAGTTACATTTTTTTCAAAATCAATACTAATAGAGACCATATGGTATTAACTGAAGGTACCCAGAAATCCAGATTTTACTCCTGGTTCTAATGTGTGGATTAACCAGTGGACTCTTCAGATTTCATTTGCACAATGTCAGAGTAGATGGTCAGGTTCTTGGTTAGACCTCAATCCCTTCTGCAAAGATGATCTTCAAACCTTTTTTTCCAGCTCTGACATCCTCTGCTGCCTATAGGATACTGAACTCCCTGACCATAGCCATTTTTAATGGCTACAATTCAAGGAGTTTTTTGTTCATTTTAAGAGAAAGGAGGGACTGAGGAGCTCTTCAGGGCCCAGCTGGAAATGCTCTTGCAGTGACAATGGGCTGGTCCCAAGAGCTATGTTTATTTTTGGCTTTTCTTAGACCTCTGCTCAAAAAGGAACAGAAGGAAACACTGTTGGAGTATAACATGTGTATGTTTGTTGGAGGAGAGGAGAAAGACAATCCCTGGAGATTCCAATCAGCCCAGATGCTTCAAATCTGACAGCAGCTTCACTTTGCTGGTTCAGAGTGAAGAACTCATTATTTTCCAGCCAGATGATCTCTTAAAGGCCTTCTCTCCTGAAAGGCAAGCCAGGCTTCCCTCCCCAGACTGCTAAACCCTTTGGTGAACAGGCCCTTCCTTTTACTTCCCTTCACCAGAAAGATGATGGCAGGCAGTTTCAAGGAGTATAGGATGGAGAGGAGGGAAGAGAAAGGGGGAGAGATGAGAGGATGGAATGTCCAGCCACTTTTTTTTCTAAGATAGCTCGGAATTATAAAGGCTACCTTCTGGGTGGTGGTGCAGTGGTTAGAGCACTGGGCTCTAAAATTCAAATCCTGCCTCAGATACTTACTAGCTATGTGACTGGGTAAGTCATTTAATCCTGTTTCCCTAAGCTTCCTCATCTGTGGAAAGAGTGGAGAAGGAAATGACAAACCACTCCACTATCTTTGTCAAGAAAACCCCAAATGGGATTGTGAAGAGTTGGACACAACTCAACAATCTTCAGATGGGCTTCACTTTACAATGACTAGTCATGAGTCAAAGTGTTCAGTGCAATCATCAAAGTCTAGCTTAGAAAAAGGGGTTTTGTTTTTCTGGGATCCAGTAAATATCAAAGGCCAACCAAAAATCATCCTCATCTTTTTTATGAGTATAAGCCTTCATCTTTTTGTTTTCATTATCTCATTTATTTCATAAGGTCAAGGGGTCTAGAACAGCACAAGAAATGAGACAGAAACCCAAGAATTAATAGGACATCCCTGTCCTACTGTCTTGGGGTAATCTTCCAGAGCAACTGAGAACTTCCAGAAATATGTGTAGTCTATGAGGTTCTGGGTCCAGAGGCAAAGAGTGTGGAGGTCCCCCCTTGAGAAATTCTCGAGGTTTTGAAAGTCCCAAGGTGGGAATCTTCAGAACGCCAAGCATTAGCATTGGGCAATGGAAACAATCCCAGTCCGTATTCAAAGAGAAACAAGACTGAGATACCCCAGTCCCACCAGCTCTGAAATCTCTAGCACTCTGAAATGCTAGAGATGGTCCTAAAGATCCAGCACTGTGAACCTCAAAGATCCAGGGGGTGCCTAACTTCAAAGGTGGAGGTCACCAAGGACCCAAAGGAAAGACCAAGTAAGACAAACCACCTTAACAAAAGCCCAACAGAGAAGGAAATCTGGCTCTAGCCCAAAGCCTCAGTTCAGGAGCTGAAGCTAATAAGATGTGTAAATTAAAGAAAATAACTGAGTAGCATAAAAAATTATTGCAAATTTAAAGATCCCCAAAAGAAAGAGAAAGTGAATCCAAAACAACTACAAGTGGAGATTCAAGGGGAAAAATAGATATAGATAAAGATATAGATATAGATATAGATATAGATATAGATATAGATATAGATATAGATATAGATAGGACTAAATAAATACCTAAAAGAAAGGAAGCAAGATATTTTTTAATGAAATAAAAATTTTGGAGGGAAAAAAATCAGAAAGAGAGTAAATAGCTTAGAAGAGAAAGTAGTAGTAAATCTTATCCAAGAAATGGACTCCCTGAAAATTAGGATTAGCCAATAGAAATCTATGACTTCATGAGACAATAAGGAATACTAGAACAAAATGAAAAGAATGAAAAACTATAAAAAAGTAAGCTATTTTATATCTCAAACAATTAACTTGGGAAAAGAGATAATTCAAGAAAAAGCCTGAATTTTTTTAAAAAATTTTTCTTTAAATATAAGTATTTTCTTTTTTCAAATACATATTAAGACAATTTTTAACATTCTTTTTTTTATAAAATTTTGAATTACAGATTCTCTCTCTTCCCTCCTCCTTCCTTAAGATGGTAAACAATGTAATATAAGTTTTATATGTACAACATGTAAGACCTACTTCCATGTTAGTCATGTTGTCAAAGAAGAAACAGTTTGCCAAAAAATTATAGTTTGCAAAAGGAAAAAAAAAAGTTAAAAAAAAAAAAGTGAAAATAGTATGCTTCAATCTGCATTCAGACTCCCTCAGTTCTTTTTCTAAATGTGGATAGCATTTTCCATCAAGAGTCTTTTGGTTCACTGTATTTGTGAGAACAAAGTAAATTATAGTTGATCATCGCACAATATTGCTGTTACTATGTACAGTGTTCTCTTGGTTCTTCTCACTTCACTTTGCCTCAGCTCATGTAAGTCTTAGCAGATTTTTCTGAAATTTGTCAGGCTATATTTCAAATAGATATTGCCCATATTTATTAGAACCAGAGGGCAAAGTCAGTATAGAAAGAATCCACTAATTATTTCCTGAAGAAGCCCCAAATGTAAAAGCCTCAAGAATTCCAGAACTCAAAACCAGAGATCCTGCATCAAAAGAAAAACACTGTAAGCCTCCAGAAAGAAGGAATTCAAAGGAAAAGATTTTCAATCAGGAAGGCAGGCAGGAAGGCAGGAAGGCAGGAAGGCAGGAAGGAAGGAAGGAAGGAAGGAAGGAAGGAAGGAAGGAAGGAAGGAAGGAAGGACGGAAGGAAGGAAGGAAGGAAGGAAGGAAAGAAGGAAGGAAGGAAAGCAGGCAGGCAGGAAGGAAGGAAGAAAAATATTGGAATACACTATTTGAAAAGGCAATACACACTTGCAATCAAGAATAACTCAACCTTCAAAAGTGTATAATCTGATTAGAGGAGTGGCAAGGATAGTTTTTATAGGAACAAAGGACTTTCAAGCATTTCTAATGAAAAGACTGAGACTGAATAGGAACTTTGAAATACTCGACAATCATCAAAAGAAATCTACAAAGGAAATAGGGAGTAACAAAAGATTCATGAACAAAAGAGGGACACAAAGAAAGCTAGCTTTAGGGAAAGTGAGCATCATACCATTCTCTTTCTGAGGAATGTCCTGAGCATGAAGTTTCCTTCACCTCTCCAGAGAGAAAAAAGCTGTGAATTTTTAGGTTTCAGAAATGAACCTAGAACCCAGTTGTAATAACAAGATGCCAAATCTTGTTTTCTACTAGTCAACCAATCAATAAGCATTTATTAAGTGCCTACTGGCTGCCAAGCATTGTGTTAAACATTGAGCATGCAAAAAAATGCAAAAGATGGTCCCTGATCTCAAAGAGATCACATGATGCAAGGGGAAGAAAACTGTAATAATTATGTACAAACTATACATAGAATAAATTGCTTATAACTAAAAGAGAGAAGGCATTAGCATTAAGGGGGATCAGAAACATGACATTTTAGCTGGGACTTTCAGGAAGCCAGAGAGGCTAAGATGAGAATGGGGGACAGCCAGAAAAAATGCTGGAGTTAGGAGATGTCATGAGATGGAGCATCTTCTACAAAGAACAATATCTCTCACATGTGAACCCTCCTCTCTACTCACCCAGTCCCTTAGCACTTCTATCCTATGTTCCCCATGTGTCTGGGTCTCTTGTCCATCCCCATTGCATTTCAGCATATAATCAGCTACCTTGGAGTGTTCAGAGAACTCATATTTTGTTCCCTTACACAAGTAACTATAGTCATTTCCTATTACCTTCAGGCCAGGCACTCCATCCACCCAGATGTCCAGAATATCTGGCTTCAAATCCTCCTGAAAATCCAGCCTATCTCTTCAGCCACATTAGTGGCTGAGATGTTTTCTCTGAAACGGTCATGATTTCATGACATCTAATAGAAGATATTTTTCTTCTTTTATCAGTAGGCTGTTGGTGGGCCAGCAGTAGAAACCAGAGTCACGCTACCCTGGTCTCATTCTGTCTCAGTGACTATAAATTCCCCACCAATGTCCGTCTGTTCCTATCATTGTCAGACCCCAGTGGCTTCGGGGATTGGAGTAACTTCTGCTGAATCTGTTCTCTGTTTTATAGAAAAATATTTCACCAAGAGAATACTCATACTCACCAAATATTTTCCAGATTTAAGCCCTGAAAAAAAGACTTGGAAATGAAAATTTCCTTCTTAGAACTGACATTCAAGGCCTCAGAGAATCCAGAAATGGTATGCATAACAGGGAGGGAAACCTTGCCCAAAACGGATGGGCACAGTTCCCTGAGCCCCCAGAGATGAGACTTTCATCGATGTATGGATCAAAACAAAGATCTTTCCCTCGCTGAGCAGCCTTTTATTATTCAGGTATTAAAGGATGGGCAGAACTATTCTCAGAGTCACCCCAAGTCCCAGGCTTTGTGAGGAAGAAGAAAAATGGGAGATTTATGCAATTACTCTGGGGGGAACTGCTGATGAAGAGAAGCTTCTGGAATCTAGAACAATGGACACCATCAGACCACATAGCCCGCAGCCTCACGAGCAAGGCAAATCTCTGAGCACCGGCCCTTGTCCCATCCTCATATGCCCTTTCTCCCCTCAAGGTTGCCCTTGATGTTTATTCTAACCTGAAGGAAATTGGACTGGGAGTGAGAAGGTAATACTTCCCCACTGCCCGAGCCATAGTGACAGCTCTCATTCATAGGATGCCTTAAAGTTTACAAAGGGTTTTCCTCTCAGTACAGGTTAACATTGGACTCCTTTTACAATTTAAGAAACTGAGACCCCGAGAGGAAGTGACTTGTCTAAGACCACACAGTGAGGAAGTGTCAGAGCCCGGGACACCCACCTACAAAGATCCAGTGCTTGTTCCGAGAACCGCCTGGAGCTTGTGTTCCCCTGGGGCAGCTTTCAAGCACCGGGATTACCCTCTCCATCACCACGAGGTACCAGAGTAGGATGTGAATCTGTGTAATCATACGCTGCCACCTAAGAGTTTGAGGGATATATATAGACCGACACAGACACATAAATACATGCACATATCCATACGCTCCTGCACAATCCCAGAGTCCCTATAATTTGTGCAAGTGCTGACCCTTTGTTCCTCTCCCGGCGCAGCCCGGTCCCCACGTGAATCAGGACTGCCCTCTCATCTGCTCCGAGAAAGCTATATGTAGTGGCTTGTGTTGACAAGGCGTCTTGCGTGCCAGACAAGCAGGATAATTATCCTCCCTGCTTGGCAGAGCGGTCCTGGGCAACGTGGGAAAGGAGATGCGGACCTTGGGCATCTTCCACTCTGCCCTGTCCCTCACAATGCTCGGCGTTCTTCAGCTGCTTCTTGGCCATGAAGAAAAACTGCGAAGGAAAACTTTCAGCAATCCGAGGGCAGCCGTCGGACCTTCTGCAGAGAGATTTTGCGTATGTCACCTTGTCCGATCTTCATAAGGTTCCCTGGGAGGCGGCGGGCAGAGGGATTGTTATCTTCAGCGTACAGAAAAGGGGACCTAAGCCCAGGAAGAGGAAGTTATACAGAGAGAAGCAGATTTCAAGCCAGAGAATCCGGATTCATAGCCAGTCTCTGTCACTACTGCTCGTGTGACCTTGGAGAGTGCCATTTGAAATTGAATTTGAACCCAGACCTTCCTGACTGAGAGTAGCTCTCTACTATATCACAACTGTCTCCTAAAAGCATCACTGCCTCCAAAATGAAAAAGTAGGACTAGATCAATGGTCCTCAAAGGGGGTGTCCTCCCAAGGTATACCTGGAATTAGAGGAAACTTGTGATTAGGAATTACAAATGCATGCGTGTGGATCTCTCAGCTCTCTGTGGTGCACTCCTTGATTCCTCATCACTGAAAACTAATCCTGTCCACATAATTAGAAAGAAAAACAATTTTGAAAGACTTTAGAGCTCTGAGGCAGTATGGCAAACCAAGATTCTAGTGGACTGAAACTGAAGCTTTCTCTGACCTCCTGTCAGAGCTGAGGGGCTCCAAAAGGACAGTGCAATGAGATACATCATTTTGAATGCAGCCAGTATATGAATTTGCTGGGCTTGGCTCTGCAGATCTGTTAGAATGGTTTTTGTTTTTCTTTGTTGCTGTTGTTCAATGGAGGAAAGAAAGGGAGAAGAAGTATGAAGGAGAGAACATAAACATATTAAGTGGGGAAAATATTAAAGTTAAATTTTAAAAAATAATTGAAAACAAACAGACCTGAGAACAAAAGGAAAAAAAAGTTTGAAAACCAATGGACTAGATTATCTCGAAAGTTCCTCCATTTCCAGATCCTATGACTCCCATTTTAAAAATAATGAAAGAAATTCAAAGAGTTCAGTGATTTGTCATGTACCTAATGAGTTTGAAAAGTAAGATTTGAACTTAGGTCATAATAATAGCTAGTATTTACATAGAATTTTAAGTTTTGCAAAGCACCTCACAAATATCTCATTTTGTTTACATCAATTCCAGGAGACAGGTGCTATTATTATGCCCATTATATAGAACAATCTGAGGCATGAAGAAGTTTAAGTGATTTGCCTAGAAACATACAGCTAATAACTGTCTGAGACTGAATTTGAACTCAAGACTTTCTTTATTCCCAGTCCAATATGCTTCAACCTCATAGCCACAGGGCTGCTGATACTGAGTCTGGTATCTATTTCATGTTGCATCATATATACAGGTTAGGAGTACAAAATATGGGTCGTTTCCATAAATAACCCAGAAGAGTCTAGTTTTCTACCTCACAGCCAATGTGGATATGCAGACACTGGACTAGAGGCAGCTAAGCGGTGTCTGTCCCAGAGCCCTCTCAGCTCCCTGCCAGCTTGAACATTCCAGGATTCTGTATAGATTGAAGAGGCTGTTGCAAGAATAACAACGGACTCTTCAAGCCACAAGATTTCATTATGTACTGATAATGTCCCATTATCTTTCTGCCCAGGTACAAGCAATTCCAGGGCTATAGAGTCACTGTGCACCAGAGCACCAGGACACATAATTAATAGAACACAAGCCTTAGTTCTTGGTGGCCTGAGACCAAGGCATCAGGAACCCAAACAGAGAGCTATTTTAAGGATATCAGGCAGTCTTGGTGTCCTTAGCCTTCTGAGAGCAATTAGAAACATACTATTCAAACAGATAAAAAGGAAAGTATTGTAGATGAAATTCTCTCCTATCTTCTCTTTGTACTCTAGTTGCTGAAGGGCCCCACGCTGGATTCCAGCCATATTATTGCCAAAAATAATGAGGGGAGGCGTTCCTTCTTCCTCCAGATTCATGACTTCCTTAGCAGATGCTGCCTGCTCTTCACTCCATGGCTGACTCCTGTCTATTCCAGTGTCTCCTTTGTGGGGACCGATCCTGGGCCCAGAGCAACTCTCTAAAAAAACCAGGAAAACAAAGAAATTCTAAGAATTTCTAAGAACCTGGTTCTAGGAACCTGAAGAAGCCTGCCTTCCTATTTGTTTCCTCCCATGTTCCTTGGAAACGATCCCTCCCGCCTTCCTCCCAAGCCCCTTGTATAGAGGATCTTGGTCTCCAGGCCCTAAGTTTTAGGAGCCTCTCAGGTGGTGGGGAGCCCAGGAATTCAGTTATAAAATGAATCAGGGACTCACAGGGTGGAGATGATGGAGGCAGCTTGATCAGTGGGTATTAAAAAAATAAGTATTAGGCTGACATACATCAACTGGCTCATGATAAGCTCCCTTAAAGCCTCCATCACTACCCCCAGCCACCACATCACCAAGACAAAAGAGGTAAGTTAAAGCTGACTTCTGTTGACAATACCACCTGTCTCCTTCCATCAATACTCTTCAATTCAACAAGAATTCAAGTCAGCAATTATTGGTGCTCAGATGTGAAACCTTATGTTAGACACAGGAAGGGTATTTAAAGTTGAAAAGAAAGGCAGCATGAGGCAGTGGAAAGACTGTTAGATTTGCATTGAAAGGGCATAGGTTCAAATCTTACTTCTATCACTACCTGTGTGATTTGGAACTTAAATCTCTTAAGACCAGGTTGTCTAATTTGTAAAGAGCTCTAGATAACCTCTAAGGTTCCTTCCAATTCTAAATTCATTTCTTTGATCCCATAACAAAGACCTACTACCCTCCCTTGAAGAGCTCAGAATAGAGGGGAAGAGATAGAACATGTATCCAAATAGTCATAACATAAAGAAAAATTCAGTAGGTGCCTAAGAAAGAATGTGGCCAAAATAAGGAAACAGTCATTCTCTTATCCTCTTCCTCCTCCTCCTCCTCTTCTCCTTTTCCTTCCCTCCCCACTCCTCTTCTGTGTATGTCAGGTCAGGATGAACTCAGCAAGACACCACTCATTTTTGTTTCTTCTTCTTCCAGAAAAATTCTCCTGAGGCAATGAGTCAAGCTCACTCAGAAGACTAAGATGGGGGTGGGGAACAATATGGAAATAAGGGAGGCTCCCTCTTCTCCCAGGATCCTGCGCAGAAATTTCTGAAGCTCAGTGGGCACCAAGATGCTACCTGGAGTCCTGGAGTCCCATGGGAAGGAAGGACATTGTCTGACGGCTCAGTCTTCAAGGAGTATAGAATAGCCGCCCCTTGTTGGCCAGGTTGAGGACTAAACAACTGATTTCTTCCATAAAACCACTGAGCAGTTTCCTGTCTCAAGAAAACACCAACAACATCACTGTCAGCCCCCTCCCCAGTGCCTAGAGGAAGAATTCCAAACTCCTTAATCTGACATTCAAGACTGAATGATCACAGCATCAAAGGATTTTAGTGTGATTTGACTCTGTCCCACTTTTCCAGATCTCTTACTAATCTGGTACAAGAATCCTTTATTTCTAATCCCCTCTACTCTCCTCAACTATACCCTCTTATTCCTAACAATAAATATGACACAGACCCAGTATTCAAATAGCTTGTGGTAGCAGCAAGATATGGAGGAAAGAGCAAAGAGTCAAAAGATCCGGATTAGGGCAAAATCATTTGATCTTGAGCAAGTAATTTAATCTCTCTGGGCCTATTACCATTAATTATAAAATTAGTTGTTTGAATTAGGTAATCTTAAAGTTTCCTTTCAATTTCAAATTCAGTAAAATATATGCATCTAACTATTTTAGGTTCTAGGAATACCAATATGCAACAGGAAGATAATTTGGCAGTTGGTGAAGAATAGCTATTTTTCATCTACCTGGTCTTTCTGATGTGAATGGCTGGGTTAAACTCTTTTGAGTGGCTATGAATTTCTTCCAGGAGGCTCTGAAATGTTTCAGGGCTTGATGCCACTGGTGTGATGCCATCCACAAACTGGAACATCTGCAAAACCTCATAGGGAATCCTTCTTCAAATTGTTTTCCTTCCTTGATCTCTTGCATCCCAAAAGCAAATACATCTGGCAAGCATGTGTGTCTATTTACCTTACCTCTCTCCTGATATTTATGATCAAGAGGATCATTGTATAAAGTTATTTTATTGTTATATATTTTGAGAGGTCTTGAATGATTTTAACTTTTGGATGAGAGATGCCATGTCAGAAAAATGAGTCTTTAAAATATGCTTTGTTCCACAGAATTATACTGTTTCTACAGAAACAAATTTTTTTTTAAATAGTCAACCAACTCTAAGTACAGTGGGATACTCTGTTCTTTGCATCTTTTAGTCAATTGTCAAATGATTAAAATGTAGCATACTAGTATAGACCATCATTTGGGAAAAGTTGCCTGAGCGTTACTCCTACTCACAGCATGGGTATGAACAGATGGCAGAAGATTGTCAATAAAGAATTTCAAAGATGAGCAGGAGTAAAAGTCATCACCAAGAAAAAGTATGATAGAAAAATTCCTTCCCTGTTCCTTTAAATAGATTCAATTTCTTGTGCCTCAATCTACTCAGTTCCCACGATCTACTCCTCCAATCCATCTCAGTCACGAGAGACATGGTCATAACTTTAATCTTATTATTACGCACAAATGTTCTACTCCCCTGTTCATTATAAGAGGGAAAGGAGGAAGTATTTCTATAGCTGCCTATGTGCCAAGCACTGCACTAAATGCATTTAATGAAGATTATCTCATTTGGTCCTTAAACCAATCCTGTGACACAGATGCTATTATTATCCTCATTTTATAGTTGAAGTTAAGGAAGAAGTGACTGACTCAGGGTCATACAGCTGATAAGTGCCCAAGCTGGATTTAACTTATGTATTCCCTGATTCCAGCCCACAGTACTATCCACTACACCAACAGCTGCCACTGATCTCTGAAATTCCTTTATCTGATTATAATTTTATTCACTTTTCTCTATACTCTAAGATGGCTGGTACTTTTCTTTGTACTTACCATGACTTTAAATCTCTCTCTCCTTCAGTTCTTTTCTAGTCTAATCACTTTACACTATCTACACTCTCCTCCCTTCCCATCTCTTCCCTTTCCTTAATCAACTTAACTCTATGCTATCTCCTGCACTTGAGCTCCTTGCCCCATCCCTTGGTCCCCTTGATGATCACGCCTTGTCATATTCCATATCTAGATTTCTCCCATCATTTATCCTTCTCTATCATTCCAAGTCACATGCTACTGAATGGAATCGGACAAAATCATAAAACTGATGATTTGGTCAACTATTAATCTATAATATCTGGGTCCTCTCCTCCTGAATTAATTCACTATTCCAGCAGTGGAAGCAGCTATTCCAAACCTATATGTCTCTCTTCAGACTTCCTGTCACTATCTTGCCTCACTTCACTGAAAAATTTGAGACCATTTGCTGAAAGCTGCCTTTTCTCCCCTTTTCCTTATCTCATATCACTCAAACATCTTCTCCAACTATCTTCTCCTTGACTTTACCACTCATTATCCTCACTCTCTCTTAGCTTCAATCCTCACTCCTGGCTGCTTCTCTACTGATTACAAACACATTCCTAACTTTCCATCCTTTAAAAACCATCACCTGATCCTACCATTCCCATTGGACATATGCCTCTGCTCCTCTCCTCAGCTAAACTCCTTGAGAAAACCATCCACAGTGGTGCTTCTACTTCCCTTTTCTTCATTTGATGCAAATCTCTCTGCAATTTATCATCATTAACCTGGAACTTTCCCCCCACCCCAAAGCTAACACTGAGCTTTTAATTGTAAAAAACAAACCAAAAAACTGATGATCTTTTTTCTCAATTCTCATCCTTTTTGATGATTCTTCTGCCTTTGACACTGTTGAGAATAATAGCTAATATTTATATTGTGTTTACTAAGTGCTTTCCAATTATCATCTTACTTGATCGTCACAGTATTCCTGGTAGTCAGATGCCATTATTGCCCCAAGTTTTTCTGACTCCAGGTCCAGCATTCTATCCATGAAGCAATTCATCTAGTTCTTCTATCTGATTGCTCCTCTCAGTCTGCTTTACTGAGTTTTTCCTCAAAGCCCTGTCTGGACTCTTTCTGTTTGGTGATCTCTTCCACTTCTACGGGTTCATTTCTATCTCTATGCAGAGAATTCTCAAGTCTATCTGTCTTTCCATCTATCTATATCTATTTACTCATCTATCTATATCTATATGTATCTATCTATCCAATTCTATCTACCTATATTTATCTACCCATCTATATATTTATCTCTATATCTATCTATTCATTTTATTTATCTCTATCTACCTATACATCTACCTATCTCTATCTATTGATCTCTAGCCATCTCCCTATATTTATCTATATATATCTATCTATTCATTTTACTTATCTCTGTATCTACCTATATATCTACCTATCTCTATCTATTGACTACCTTTATCTCTATCTATTTATCTCTATATCTATCTATCGATCTGAATCTGTCTGAATTTATCCATTCTATCTCAATCTATCTATCCATCTATCTGTTTATATCTAGATCCACCTCCTGATCAACTGTGCCACATCATCAGCTTCCCTTTTGGAAATTCAATGTCCTGGAGTAATCTCAAATTGTCCACATCCAGAAAAAAGCACATCATCTTCTCCCTTCCTAATTTTTCTGTGACTGTCAAGGACATCATCATTCTCTTGTTTCCTGGGTTCACAGCCTACTTTATCCTCAGCTCCTTACTCTCACTCCATGCATTTAGTTTATTGCCAGATCTTATTGTTTCTATCCTCACAATAACTCTGATCTTCTCTACATTCACACAGCTACCATCCTACTTCAGACTGTTTTCTCCTCTGATAGGGACTATTTAAATAACCTTCTAATTGCTCTTCCTTCCTCAAGTCTCTTCCAATCTTCACTCATCTGCTATAAAATCCCTCCACAATTCAATATTCCACAGTGGTTCTCTTCTTGTAGCATCAATTATAAACTCCCAAGTTTGCTATTAAAGTTTGCTATAAACTCTAGTTCCCTAGAGAACTGACATGGCATGGGTTTGAGCACACAGGAATAGTGCTTCTCTTGTTTCAGGTGTAAATGACTAGGTTGATAAGGGCGCCATCTAGGAAAAACTAAAAAAAAACTAAAAACTAAAAACTAAAAACTAAGAAAATTAAGAGGTCAGACAAGTTTCAAAGAAACAATGAGTCCAGTTTTGTACAAGTTGAATTTGAGGTACATGACAGATGCAAATGGAGCTATGGGAGTAGAATTCATGAAGAAGCTTAGAGGTGGGATATGCAGACCTGGCAGTCATCTAAATAGAGATGCATTAATGTAATTCCTGGAAGCAGATGAGATCGCCAGGAGGAAAAGCATAGAGGTCCTAGGATGGAGTTTCGGGGGACAACCATACTTTGAACAGGAGAAGAAAGATGATCAGTGATAGAGACTGAAGAGAAGGAAGAGAACCAGGACAAAGCAGTTGACCCTCTTTACTGGTGATATGGAGAGAGAGATTTCTTAGAGTCAAATTATAAGAGGTTGAGGTGGGTGAACAAAAGAATAAATGAATGTGTGCATGTGTGCATAAATGAATGTATATATGAATGAATGAATAGATTAAAAAGCCTTTATTAAATGCTATTTAATAAGAAATACAATAAAAATCTTGGGATACAAGTAAAAATGAGGTTGTCTCTGATTTTAAGGAGCTCACATTTTAATAGGAGGAAACAACACATTGGGGAGGGGTTCAGCCACAGGACAGATGGCAAATCCCAGAGGACCTTAGGGTACAGAGGCAGAGCTGTTAGGAGTGACAACAATGAGTGAGACGACCCTCTATGGGCTGCATAGACTGAAGGAGGAAATGATAATTTATGACCAGGGGAATTGGGAAGGGCTAAGTAGAGGAAATGACATGTAACCTAGGACTTAAAATGGGGAGAAATTGATTAAGCGTGGGGGAGGGCATTCTTGGAGAAGGGAATAGCTTTAGAAAATGGGCACATGTGTCTGGAAGACTGTGAAGAGCCCTAAGTGGATTCAAGTAGATGAAATAATTAGGGACAAGATTAGAAGCTCTAGGACTCTCAGATTAGTTGGCTCAGTTTGTAATAAGAAGCACCTAAGTATGTTCAGACATTTTGAGCTGAGCACTCAGCCTCCCAGGAAGAAAAGCCACTGTTGGTCCTATCCAGCTAAGGACCTAGGTGTTTTTACATAGAAGATATGGGCAGCTAGATGGTGCAATAGAGTGCCAGATTCTAGTCAGGAAGATCTGGATTCCAATCTGCCCTCACTTACCAACTAGGCAAGCCACTTAACTCTGGTTGTCTCAGTTTCCTCATCTGTATAATAAACTGGAGAAGGAAATGGCAAGTCACTCCAGTATTTTTGCCAAGAAATCCCCAAATGGGTCCCAGAGATTCATGACTGAATAACAAAAAAAATAACAGCAATATAATGTTCGGTCATTTTAAGCTGAGCACAGTGGCCCACAAGGAGAAAAATGACTGTCAGCCCCACAAAGAAAAGTACCCAATTTTCCTTTACATAAAAATTATGCAGAGAAAAAAAAAATCGAGTGCCAAGTGAGATGCTCACCTCCACAGGAATGAATCTCTAGCTTCCAGGATGGAGAAGAAAGGAGAACCCAGGGGAAAAACTCTTAGTCATAGAAGCTCATAGGAGGTTAGAGCTGGAAGCATCTTAGACTGAATTGGAAGAGACGTTAAAGCATAATACAGGAGACCTAGAGAGGGTCTTGGAACATAGAATGTTAACACTAAGAATACTTTCGGACGTGGAAGGTTGGGGGCAGTGTGGTTCAGTGGTAAGCTAAATTTGAAGTCAAAGAACCTGGGTTCAAATCCCACTTACGTTCTATGGCCAGCTCATTTAATTTTCCTAAGTCTCATTTTCTTTACCTTTAAAATAACAGTGTGGGCTAGACAGCTAAGAGGCATAGTGTGTAGTGGGCATGGCCTGGAGTGAGGATGACTCATCTTCCTAAGTCAAATCTGGCCTCAGGTACTTACTAGCTGTATGACTTTGGGCAAGTCACTTCATCCTGCTTGCCTCAGTTTCCTCATCTGTAAAATGAGCTGAAGAGGGAAATGGCAAACCACATCAGTATCTTTGTCAAGAAAACCTTGAATGGGCGACTGAAACTGCTGAACAATAACCAAAGAATTCCTTTCTAAAAGTTATTTTAAGTTTATAATCCTATGCAGCCCAGAACATAGAATGTCACAACTGGATCCCCAGAGCTTAGCACAGTACCTGACATACTCAGTAAATATTTTATTGACTAACTGGATAGATCATATGACCTTATAGGAAACCGAGATCCTTCCCAGTGAGGGAAGGTCAGAAGGAGAGTCGGGTCAATAGCCTGGGCATCCTTTCCTCTCCAGCATCCGGCCTCCTTAGGATTCTGCCACAAGCCCCGGGAAGCAGGATCTTTCTGAATAGGAGAACTGTACATCCCAATTAGCCATGCTGTGTTAATGGTAACATAGCACATTATGGAAAGCTAAATACCATTCCTTTCAGACGAGTGCCCATAAAACCCAGAGCTGCAGGAAACAGTGAGATGCGGCGACTATAAATAGTAACCAGATGCCTGCTGGGCTCCTTGATTAATCTGGGGCCAGCCCCTACCTTGGCAATGGCAGCTCTCCATGGGCTGAAAGGGAAGACAAGCAGCTGTGTTACTCTGGAAGCAAAGCTTTTGCAAGGTGGGAGGGGAGTCCTTGCAGAACCTCTGCCCTGGCTGCTTTATCAGAAAAAGAGCGGGTTTGTGGGGTCAGCACCTAAAAGGTTTGAGCCACATATTGGGGCTCAACTGATAGACCAAACCAGACTCCAGGTCTGGGGCTCTTTTCAACCATTGGCAATAGGGCAGAGGAGAGCATTTTCACATGCCCTACCATTAGTTCTCAGTGGCTCTCCCTTGCCTCACTCTAAGGCTTGCATCTCTAGCCGGGCAGTCCAAGGGCCTTGGTCCAGGTCCAGTTTAACCCTCCAGATTCCCCGAGTGGAACCCATCACTACAATGAGGCCAGATGAAGATTCCTAACTTATATTGGGGTTGGGACAAATGAAAGGCAGCCAGCGTGGCAACGAGGGCACTGACTTCCACGAGACTGAAGGTGACCTCGATGACACCTTTGAGATTCACCGTCTTTACTGAAACCATGCCCACCACGTAGCGCAAAGGAACACAGCAGGGTAGAGGGAGGCAAGTGGGACTGGGGCTGGTTACTGTGCAACCAGCAGTGATTCATTCCCTCCCTCTCAATCCCTAATGCAGCAGAGGGTGGATAATTTCCACCCTCAACAGGGAGACCCATTAGGGAGGCTCTAATTAAGCCTGGCACATTAGCAGGTTTGCCAACAAATGTGACGCATATCAAGGACCCCCACATCACTCAGTCTCATCCTGGCTTTTAAAGAATGTGTTTGCATGGTGGGGGATTAATGCTTGGGGGAGAAGGGGCAGCAAGCCTAGGGATTAGACCAATTGAACTGGTTTTAAATTGACCTAGATTCTCTTCCAGGCTGCTCTTAATAGCTTCCAGTAAAATTGGGTAGTGATGCACTTAACCTCCCTCTGCCCAGCCTAGTGGCACATGGAATCAAGGAATATCTGAGCTGAAAAGTTCTTAACAATACAGATTGTTAGAACTGGCTGCCAGTTTATAGCATGGAGGATCAGAATTCAAAGATCCTTAAAATGTCAGAGCTGGAAGGGAGCTTAGAACAAAGAATGTCAGATCATAGAACATAGATGTCAGAGCTGAATGGGACCTTGGAACATAGAATTTCAGAGTTCGAATGGAGCTTAGAACCTAGAATGTCAGATCATAGAACATAGACATCAGAGCTGGAAGGGACCTTGGAACATAGAATGTCAGAGCTGGAATGGAGCTTAGAACAAAGAATGTCAGACCTAAAAGGGAGCTTAGAACAAAGAATGCCAACTGGAAGGGAGTTCGCAATATAGACTATCAGAGCTGGGAGAGGCCATAGAACATAGATTGTCAGAGCTGGAAGGGAGCTTATAATACAGAATGTCAGAACTGGAAATGAGCTTCGAACAAAAAATGTCAGAGCTGAAAGGGAGCTTAGACAGACCACCAATACTGGAAGATACCACAGATGATATAACATAGAAGGAACTCTAGAACTAAGAATGTAGAGGTCCTTAGAATACTGAATATCAGAGGTGGAAGACCCTTTTAAAACATTAGAGCAAAAAGGAGTTTGAAACAGAACATAGAGGCCAGGGGGACCCCAACACAATCCCTCACCCTCTTCAGGAATCTCCCTTATAACATCACTGACAAGGGGCCAACCCTTCTCTATTCTAACCCTTCCAACCTCTCACAGCTTCTAGTGTCATTGCTGGGCAGGCACTAGAGGGTTTTCTTTATATTATTGAGGGAAGAGTTTTCTTTATGTTGAGAATATTTATATATCCTCCCTGCAACTTTCTTCCATTGGTGCTGATCTCACCCTCTAAAACCCCATAGAATCACTCACTCACCTGTCTCATGGCCCAGGGTGGGGCAGCCCACCCATTCTCCACAAGGTGGGGACTGAGGAAGCTGCTCTGAATCTCAGGCTGCCCAAACTATTTGCAAGCACCATCTCCCACCAACCCCCCCCCCCCAGAGGTTTCAGAGAAACAGGAGAGTTCTAGATAGAAGAGCTCTTCCTGATCATTCATTCCTCACCCTTCATTTTATAGAGCATCAGAGGGGCCACAGCATCATAATCATAAATCAAAAGCTAGAAAGGACCTTAGAGGCTGTGTAACCCTTCATTTTACAGGAAAAAAAGAAAAAAATGGAGGCCTCATAGCAGATGCAGGTAGACTCCCGCCCTCTGACTCCAAATCCAATGCTTTTTTCCAAATTCTAGGCTACCTTTGCTCAAGGTCACAGTAAATAGGAGAGTTGGATTAGAATTCAGCCCTGTCCTCCCACCCCTTTCCAGTCCCAAGACTCTTGGGTCCCTGACCAGCTGCATGATGTTGAGTCCCATCCTCAATCATCCACTGCCCCAGAGCACCCAGAAGCAGTTGGCCAGAGCTCTTTATTACAAGCTCCTTCTCAGCATTCTCATTCTCAGCAGCCCCAAAACTGGGTGTGAAAGGGGTGTGTGAATGTGGTCACTGTGCTCTGGCCAGCACTGCTCTAATAAGTAAAACCTCTCAGCCTTAATCACTTAATATTTCCTGTCTCATCAAATTCACATTTCTTTGTGTGACCTTCAAACCCTCCAGGACTTACAACCACACTACAAGAGCTGGAAGACACCTTAGAAAACACTTTGCCTGACCTCTTCATTTTATTGTTTTTTAAGTTTTAAATTGGTATTGATACTGTTAGTTGTCAGTCACTTTCATATTCTTTACCCTTCTTTACCCAGGAAACGATTCCCTACAACAAAAGGAGGGGAGGGGAAGGGAAGGGAAGGGAAGGGAGGAAGAAAGAGAAGTAAGAAAAGAGGGGAGGGGGGAAGTGAGAGGAAAGGAGAGAAGAGGGAAGAGACAGAAGGATTTAGGATATCATATATAGTGTTCCATACCTGGAACTTCCTAACCTGTGCAAAGAAATCTGTGGGATGGGTACTAGACTCCCTTTCCCAAATTAACTCATCAGAGACATCTTCAAGTACAAAGAGAAAGCATTTATTTAGTCCTTAGGCACAGACACACACCTGGGAGCCATCCCAACTCCCACCATGTGCTCATGGAATCTGGCCAGCTTCAGGCTTGTCAGGATTTAAATAGCAAAAGACCCAAACCTTTTCATTGGATAGACTAAAAGGACTTAACCATCCTTGACCAGTGGTCACCAATGTTGGCTGCTTCCCACAGGTCACCTCTAACTTCCTGAGGAGCTGACCTTTAGAGACCATGTGGCTGCCTGCAACCCAAAGTCCAAGACCTGATCTTCTGGCTCTGGGAATAGGAATTATGTGACAATCTCAAACTGAAAAAACTTCATCTAATCAGTCCCATTCAGAAAGAAAGAGATTTTGCTGTTCTTTCATTTACATGATTTTAATGACTTCATTTTAAAAATAAGGACAATGAACCCCATAGAAGTGAAATGATCCATCTAAGTCATATTGAAAGTTAACATTTCTGCCTTTGAGCATTTCTAGAGAAGTAGACATGGATAAAAGACCCTAGTTTTCCTGCACCAACACTAATGAACTGCTTGAGAGGTTAGACCTGTGAATGGATTCTCTCCTCAGGAGACAGTAGAGTATGTTCCCATTTCCCTTACTCCCCCATAACATACCTGCATAGTGGTTCCAATACCTGGCATGGGTATTGTTCCCATCACTCCATCTACTAATTATCCCATCTTTTTTGTGTTAAATATGGTAAAAATGTGTTAGATCCAAAATATATATATGTATGTATATATATATATATACATATTTATACAATTATCTTGCTGAACAAGAAAAATCAGATCAAGAAGGGAAAAAATGAGAAAGAAAATAAAATGCAAACAAACAACAACAAAAAGAGTGAGAACGCTATGTTGTGACCACCCTCAGTGCCCACAGTCTCTCTCCGATGTAGATGGCTCTCATCATCACAAGATCATTGGAACTGGTCTGAATCGTCTCGTTGTTGAGAAGTGCCACGTTCATTAAAATCAATTATCCTAGCTTTTAGCTTTAAATTGCATTACTTTACTTCTTTAGTAGTAAATTCAAGTATGCTGGAATGGGGAATTTCATCTAGGACTCTTGGGAGAGAAATCACTGATGCTTCTAGAGTCTGACTTTGCCAGCAGCACAAGGGCCCTTCCCAAGGCCAATTCCTCCTCCGCAGACCCCAGCCTTGGGTCTGATTATCTCTAGGCTGGATATTCTAGGCCAGCACTATTCAAAGCCAAAACCCCCACCCTCGTCCTCAACTATTTTTAGAAAGGAGGCTAAGTAGGAAGTTAGTATAAACTGTCCCAGAAGAAAGAAAGCAAGGTCAGCCTCTGGGGCACTCCACCCCATCATCTCAAACACTCTCCAGGCTGAGTGGCCTCCCTCCCCTAGAGAAGGGAAAAAGGAACAGATCAGCAAAATTAACCAAAATCTCAACCAACTCCTACAGTATAGATAGTGTTTCACATCCATAGTGTCCTATCTCCAAAAGGAAAGGGGGGTGGGAGGGACTAGTGCTTTTTCTCCACTCCAGGGTCAAACTTTGTCAATTTAATTACAATGTTTGGTTTCTTGGGTGGTTGTTTCCAATATATCATTGGAATTACATTGTTAATTCCTTCATTTTAAAGATAAGATAACTGAGGCTCAAAGAGGCAAAATGGCCCAAGCAAAGTCATACAGGTCGTTTCTGGCAGAGCCAATATCTCAAATCTTTGAACATCTGCTATCCTTGCTTTGTCCTTGGATGTAGACAAAAGCCCTAGTTTTCCTTCACCATCTCTGTTAAGCTCGTGGAAAGGTGAGGCCTCTGACTGGATCGTACTCCTTTGTTGGCAGAGGATAGGAAAATTTGTCTCCGTCACCCCAACTTTTCTATACCATACCTCCTTGGCAGTAGCTACGTGACATAGGTGACACAGTGCATCAGATATCATACTTTAGAGTCAAGAAGACTTAAATTTGAATATTACTTCAGACACTAACAAATGGGTGATCCTGGGCACATTATAATCTCTCTCAGCCTCAGTTTTTTCATCTGTAAAATAAACATGATAAAAGCACCTTTCTCAGAATTAAGAGGATTAAAATGAAATTACATGTATTAAGTACTTTGTAAACTTTAAAATGCTATACAAATTCTAATTATTATAATTAAGGGAAAGGGAATAAGTAATTATATAGAACCTACTAGGTGCCAGGTAGCTAGATGCTACACTAGATACAAATTCTAGTTGTTATTATTATAATTAGGGAGAAGGAAATAAGTCATTATATAATACCTACTATGTGCCAGGTAGCTAGAGGGCACAATAGGTAATGCACTTTCTAGGGGAGGGAGGCTTAGAATCAGGAAGGCTAATCTTCCTGAGTTCAAATTTGGCCTTCAGCAATTACTATTTGACTCTGGGCAAGTGACTTCACCCTGTTTGTCTCAGTTTCCTCAATGATAAAATGATCTGGAGAGGCAAATGACACATCACTCTAGTATCTTTCCCAAAATAACCCTAAATGGGGTTACAGAGTCAGATACGAGTGAAAAAAAACTCAACAAAATGTGCATAGGCTGTGCCAAATAATATTATTTTATTATAATTTTATTGCAACATAATTTTTTTTATCACCTCACCCTAGTGGGGATAGGGTGCCATTCTCTTAGATGGGAATAGGGATCCTTTGGCCAAGACACATAATCCTGGACATTTGTCTCCCAGGCTTCAGAGAGTCTTTTCCACCTTCTTGTTGTTGCTGCTGTTGTTACTTGTCATTCATTCTTGAAGAGGACCATGGCATCAGGGAAGAGATGCCATGACATGCAAGTAAAGGAGACTGGGGAAGGTCACCTGCCTCAGTTTCCCATACAGAGAATCTCAGTCCAGTGCCCAGACATAGATCAGGACAACTGGGGATGGCCCTGGAGGCAGTGGGAGACCTTGCCCTTTTTAAGCTAAGGTCTTCAGCAGGTCTCAGCTTGACTTGGCAGGGCCAAGTCATTTCATTCCTCTGGACCTGTTTCCTCATCTATAAAATGAAGATGATAGTACTTACCATGTCTACCTCATGGGGATGTGAGAATCAAGCGTGGGTTGTGTGTGTCTGTAGGTACTGGCCATCTAGCAATGTCACTGGAGCAAGCCTGATCTGAGTTTTCTTTCACAGGATCTTTGAGTTGAAAGGGATTTTGTCATTATTCAGCTGTTTCCTCATGTCCAACTCTTCATTATGCCTTATTATGAGGTTTTCTTGGCAAAGATATTGAAGGCAAAGATATCAATTTGAGACAGAAGGTAAGTGATTCAGGGTCACACAGCTGGTGAATGTCAAAGGTCAGATTTGAACTCAAATCCTCCTAATAACAGGGGCGACTAGGTAGTACAGGGAATAGAGTGCTGGATCTGAAACCAGTTTGGCAGCCTGAGTTCAAATCCAGTCTCAGACATTAGCTGTGTGACTCAGAACAAGTCATTTAACCTTATTTGCTTCAGTTCCTCAGTTATAAAATGAGCTAGAGAAGGAACTGGCAAACCTTTCTAGTGTCTTCACTAAGAAAACCCCAAATTGGAAGAATTGGTCACGACTGAACAACAATTTCCTGACTTCATGCCCAGCATTCCATCTACTAAGCCACCTAGATGCCTCAGAAAAAGGGACTAAAAAAAGACTAAAGGACTAATAATTTGATCTATTCCTGTACAATTTTTAACAAATGGAAGGGAGGAGGGAATAAAGTTCAATGTAGTACCTATTATATGCTAGGCACTGTGCCAAGCACCTAAAAAAATAAATAAATATGATCTCATTCAATCTTCACAACAACCTGAGAGGTAGGTGCTATTATTATCCCCATTTTGCAGTTGAGGAAAATGACACAGGCAGAGGTTAAGCAATTCTTCCCAGCGTCACATAATAAATGTCTAGGAAGAAGGAAGTATTTGAACCAAGTATAGGACTTTATATTTAGCTGCATTGAATTCCAAATTATTAGATTTAGCCCATAGTTGTAACCTATCAACAGCATTTTGGGCCCTGATTCTATCATTCAATGAGGAAAAAAATGAGAGAGGGAGGAAGGGAAGGAATAAGAGAGGGAGGAAGAGAGTGAAGAAGGGAGAGATGGAGGGAAGGAAGAAGAGAGGGAGGGAAGAAGGGACAAAAGGAGGGAGGGAGAAAGGGAAGGAAGGAGAGAGGGAGAAAGGGAGGGAAGGAGAGAGGAAATGAGGAAGGGAGGAGGGAAACAGGGAAGAAAGATGGGAGGGAGGGAAAGGGGAAAGGGGGAGGGAGAAAAAGGAGAAAGGGGAAAGGGGGAGGGAGGGAGGGAGGAAGAAAGGGAGGTGGGAGGGAAGAAATGAGGAAAGAAAGGAGGGAAACAGTGAAGAGAGGTGGGAGCAAGGGAAAAGGGAAAGGGGGAAGGAAGGGAGGAAAAGAGAGAAGAAGGAAAGAGGGGAGGGAGTGTTTACTATGTACAGTGCTTAGCACAGCATTAACCTCTAGGGATATAAATAGAAAAGCAATTGAGTTCCTATTCTGAATGAGCTGACATTCTAATGGGCAAGACCACACAAATGAAAAGTTCCAGCAGTGTGTTAGATGGAAAAGTCTCATGGTCCTTAAGATAGAGCAGCAAAGTGGATAGTAATGCTTCTTCTACTGATAAACTCATATAATCTTGTAATATTCTTCTCTAAAATGTAATATTCTCTTGCTGGGATTTTCTTGGGGTCTCTGGAGGCAGCCTTAGTTTCAGTTCAGTAATCACCACAAGTACAGCCAGTGTTAAAGTCCAAATCCTTTATTGTCTCTTTCCAAGTCTTGTCTCCTTTCCTGGGGCCCTGTTAGCTTTCTTAGAGGCCTCTCTCTCCCCTTGGTTCAAAGAGTTTGAGCTCCCACCTGCCTTTTCTGGCTTCTGAACCTCACTGACTTCCAAAGGTTTGTGCTTCAGCCTCCAGCCACCACAAAGGTGGGTGATGGAATGAATCTGTCTCAGGCTCCGAGAGCTTCTAGTGCACTTGTCCTTCTGGCCCTGAGAACTTCTCCTTATATGCCCCCACTAAGTATACACCCATCATTATATCACTAGGAAACCATTATTTGTTGTAGGATTAAATCAGTGCTAAACTAGATTTAACCATTGTCTCCTCAATTCCACTTAGTACCTTGTTTCAAGTTCTGGCCCATAACATCTCCTTGTAGGAGTAAATCAATCATACTGAACCATTCTAAATTAGATAATTATTGTCTCTATCAATTCCACTGACTTAGTACCTTGTAAGAATCCTTTGTTTCAAATTCAGAGTTCTGGCCCATAACATAATCTGATCTGATATGAGTTTATCCAGTGAACCATTTGGCAGAGCCAAGAACTTTGGTGGCAAGGCTGCATCTCCATAAGGGTTGCTTCCTGGAAAGATGCCCATAGGCACAAGGCTGGAAGATTCTTTTACCCAGGCTTCTAGGTTCTAGACTATCTCCATCAAGATCTTAAAGGTGATGGTGACGGTGATAGTTCAACATTCTAGGCACATGTTATCTCTAGTCTCTCCCTCAGGGTGCCTTGCTACTTCAGCAAGGCTGGCTTGCCTCACCTGTGAGTGGCGTTAGTATGAATGGTTGGATTTTTCTGGATCTTTTTCCCAATGGCAATGTTGAGAACAAGTTTTTGATTAATTAAAACTAATCCATTCCCTCTTTCCCATGAAAGTTCATCCTCGCATCTTATATACTCCATCCTCATATAGCATAAATAAGATTTTAGAAATGATATGGAAAAGTGGAAGCACATTTAGAGGCAAGTGAGTAGAAGGACCCATCTTATCCACATCATTTCTGACATATGATGTCTAGAACTCCAAGCAATTTTCCAGATGTGATCTATTGAAGGCAGAAAACCTGCAAATCAATACAATGGGAAATGGAACAGGGTTCAAGAAAGAGTTTGGGTCCACTCCAACACTTATTAGCCCTGTAACCATCGACCAAGCATTAATTTCCCTCAACTTCATTTTTTTCTTTAAACACACACACAAACACATACACACACAGGGACACACATGGACACACACACCAACATTTATTTACTTATAAAATTTATTTAGAAATGTTTTTATTTCTAAATTCTCTCCCTCCCTCTAGTCCCTTCCTCTACCTCATTGAGAAAGCAAGCCTCTTCAGTTTTCTTAACTGAAAAATCAAGAACATAATAGCTAGACTATCTATCTCATAGTATTGTTGTCTAGATCAAATGAAATACCGTAGCTAAAGAACTTCTTGGGGCAATTAAGTGGCACAGTGGATAGAATGACAGCACTGGAGTAAGAAGGACCGGAGTTCAAATCCAGTCTAATACTAACTTTGTGACTCTGGGCAAGTCACTTAACCCGATTTGCCTGTTCATCATCTATAAAATGAGTTGGAAAAGGAAATGGCAAACATTCCAGTTTCTTTGCCAAGAAAACCCCAAATGGTGTCACAAAAACTCAGACATGAATGGAATGACTGAATAACCACAAAGTGCTTCTCAAATCTTGAAATCATACGTAAATGAGAGTTATTAGTCTAAGATCCAGTTAGATGCTTTTGTTTGCCATGACATACTGCTGACACATATCATGCTCACCATCAACTCAGTTCCTTTTTTCCCTTTCTTTAATCATGTGAACTCTTGTCTCCATGTTCCTCAATCTTGCATTCATGCAGTTGAATTTTTGAACCAAGTATAGTCTTTATATTTAGCTTTATTAAATTCCAAATTATTAGATTTAGCCTATCAACCGTTTTTTGGGCCCTGATTCTGTCATCCAACGAGTAAGGTATCCCTCCCCTCTTTTTATCATATGTAAATTTGAGAAGCAAATAATCTAAGCCTTTATTCAAATCATTAATTAAAATGTCAAACCATAGAAGGTCATAGGCGGAGTTATTGCAGTACTCTTCTAGATACCTCCCTCCATGTTGACAACCATCTGTTAGCAAGTCTGAGTCACATTCAATCATATAGCCATTTTTTAATCCATCTTGGCCCATATTTCTCTACCTTGGTTACAAGCATAGCATAAAAAGCTACAACTATGTCATTTCTAATTTAAAGTCATCTTGAGAAAAATCACAAAATCCCAGCTAGCATTATACTTGAATCCTGGCTAACAAGCCCATCATTCCAACATTTTAAATCATAGTTAAGGAATTCAAATCCATTTTTTAGCTCTTCACATCCTCAATTTGTCTTATTGTTTTGAGTCCCTACCTTCAAGCAGAAGCAAAAATGAAAATAGTATCTGTAGTACTAAGCACCGAATAGTACTTGCCCAGGACTTCACAATTCCTAATCATACTTACTCAAGGTTCCTTCTGGGGCAATGTAATTTACCTCCACATCAATCCTAGGAATGTGCAATATTTATTGAATACCATAAATCTTGAGAGGCTACTAGTATTTACTTATGCTAATCTCTGGAAGAGAAGAGACCTATTTATTTTATGTCAAATCAACATATAGCTGCATTGTACTCCTCAATAGAGTTACCAATTCTACCATCTCTTTTCCCTTTGATCATTACTACTGGTGTTTATAGACCCAAGCCATCATTCTTTGAAGCATGAATTGCTGCTTAGTTTCACTCATTATGCCTGTGTCCCCTCTAACACATAGCATAGGGATCTGTGGGAGGTGCAAAAAAAACAGGAATTCCCTTCTTTATTTATCTTGCTACCATGTTTATTTAAATGTCTTTTGCTCTGAGCAAAATTTAATTGTTCTAGTAAAAAAGAAACACTTATGGGACTCAAAAGTAAATGTTGACCCAATGTGTACATTGTTGATGTTTATTATTCAGTTCTGTCTGATTTTTTGTGACCCCATTGGAGGTTTTCTTGGCAAAAATACTGGAGAGATTTGCCATTTTCTTCTCCAGTTCATTTTTACAGAAGAGGAAACTGAGGCAAACAGAGTTAAATGACTTGCCTAGAATCACATGACTAGTAAGTGGCTGAAAACAGATTTGAACTCGAGAAAATGAGTCTTTTTGACTCCAGACATGGCACTCCATCCACTGTGCCACCTAGCTGCCTAAGTATGCCTTTAATCTGTATTAATTTTCAGAGGATTCACATGCAAAGCAGAGCCCATATACTACTTACGTAGTTTCAAGAATTCAGTTTTTTTTCCTTCTTCCCGTCCTTCTCCTTGCTATATTCTTCCACTCTCTACTCTTCTGATTTAAATTAGGATTTCTTCAGACTCTTGTCTGTTTTTTTTTTCTTTTATTTCCTAGGATATAAGGGGATGAGGAAATCAAGGAGCAAGAAAGGAAACTGCTTTTGGAACCAGTCCAAGGGTGTTAGATACTATAGAAGCCAAGAGATCAAAGAGTAGATTAAATAGATTTCTCTGACTCTGAAAGTAGCATAGCTATAGATGACTTGGAGGAATATGGGGATAGAGGAAGAGTTTTCACAGAAAAGGTATGAGAGGCCTGAATAATTAGTAGATGATAATTTTGGCTTACAGATAACTGAAACTGGCCCATTGCTCCTCCTGTTTTGTTCTGTAACCCATGCTTTTTAAATACTTCTCTGCAAGGATGGTATAGCCATAGCTTTTAGTGAAAGGAAGGAGAGCTGGCACAGCACGTCCCCAAAATTGGCTCCTTGACATCTCCCCTCCCCCCAGCTCCTCCCTCCATAGTCCCTAGGGTCCCAGGAGAGAGACGGTGAAAGTAACTCTGTGGTGGAGCTGGAGACAGATTAGATTAGAGAATGAAGCAGTGTAACTATGGTTTAGGAATCTTATAATTTGTGGGAGAGAAAGAGAGACGTGGTTTCTTCCCTGTGTTTATGTTGCTCCCAGCCCAGGGAAGGGAAACTGGATCCCAGCATGGCTGGTGCCAGACTCTGGTTTAATGCCTGGCTCTGCTTCTGAATTGGAGACAGTTTCACAGAAACTTGAATTGTTAAGAGTTTAAATGGTCATGAGATCATCCTACTCATTCTACAGATGGTAAAACTGAGTCCCAAAGAAGGGAGATGGCCTGCCCCATGGAGGTAATGGCAGAACTGGAGCTAGAATAGTCATCTGACTCCTAGGCCAAGCTTCTTCCCACTATAGACTCCACACTGTTTTTCCTGCTCAAACAAACTGCTTTGGGGATCAAAGCTTTCCACACAATTCATAGTCTAGTTTTAAGAGAACAGTAGCCAAGAATGCTGATTGGTGAGAATGGGTCTCCAACATTGCAGGGGGCTGAGCCATTAGTCTCACTCAGCAGTCCCTTAGATTAAGGCTTCTTAAACTTTTTCTACTCGTGACCCTTTTTTGTCCAAGAAATTTTTACATATAGATATAGATATATAAAGTAGGTATACAAATCAAACATTTACTGATAATAAATCATAATTTCGCAACCCCCACATTCAATTATATGACCTATGTGGGGTCATGACCCACAGTTTAAGAAGCTCTACTCTAGACAGAACACATGGGTCACCCACATAGGGGCTTCTGAATCAGTTCCATAGAGTTCAATTCAAATTTCTTTTAAGTGTCTACTATAATTCAAGTTCTCTGCTTGACACTAGACATACAATATAATCATGAGCAGTCCCTGCTTTCAAGCAGCTTACCTTCTACCACTACATACAGCATCATAGTAAATAGTATGCAAGACTTGGAATCAACAAGTTATTGTTCAGTCATTTCAGTCATGCCAGATTCTTTGTGAGCCCATTTGGGGTTTTCTTGGCAGAGATACTAGAGTGGTATGCCATTTTCTTCTCTAGCTCATTTTACAGATGAAGAAACTGAGGCAAACAGAGTGAAGTGACTTGACCAAGATCACATAGGTAGCTGGTAAGTGTGTAAGGCCAGATTTGAATTCAAGAAAGTGAGTTTTCCTGACTCTAGACCAGGCATTCTATCCAGTGAACCATCTAATTGCTCAGCAAATCAGTAAGACCTAAACCAAATGCTGCCTGAGACACTTACTAGCTGTATAACCCTGAGCAAGTCTCATCTCTAAAATGGGAATAATAATAGCATTTTCCTCAGAAGATTGTTCATAATACAGGAAAAACACTTTCCAAACTTTAAAGTACCATATATACCAGTTGCTGCTGCTGCTGCTGCTGCTGTCATAGCTGTAACTCCTCAACTCCAGTCTTTCATACTCAGGAAGTTTGTCTTAGCTTCAGCATTGCCTCCCAGGGTCACTATCATGTTGTTTCTATTCCTGCTTCAGCACCCAAGGACATGGTTTGGAACTACTTCTAGGCATCATCTGAAAAAGACAGATATGTCCATGTTTGCCAAATTGTACCTATCCTTCAAGGGTCAAACTCAAGTCAACTTTTCCCAGAAAGCCTTCCCTGACTCCCCTATGCATATTGGCTTTTCCCTTCTCAAGATTCTATAGTATTTGCTGCCTGAACCAATCTTATGTCCCTCAATACCAATTGGCTTGTCCTGTTCTCTAATTAGCTCTTATCTCCCCAGGAATGGGAATTCTACATATTCTTTATATGTCTTCTGTGGCACCCAGCACTGTTCTGGGTATACAGTTGATACTCAATGAATAGCATCTTAACTCTTCTTAATACCTTTCCGTTCATCGTTCCCCAAACCGAGCTCTTCATAGTACACTTTCTAGTTTTAAATATATCATAAGGCTCAAAATATTGTCCCAGGAGCTAGGAGAATGAAATTAATGTCTTAGTGATAGGAAGAAGGCTGGGCTTCACCTTGGGAGGCAAGGATTTAAAATCAGGGCTCTGCTGCTTACTGTATGACCTTGGATAAATCAGTCTCTCTAAGGCTTTAGTTCCTGAATATCTAATATGAGAGTGTAGATCTTTCTTATCTCTAAGTCCTATTCCTATTTGAAATCCTAAATCCAATTCAACTCTAAATCCTATTTATATCCTCATGATTAAGAGGAAGATGGAATTAAGGACATTTTAAAGGAAAATAGAAGAAATTGAATCTTTTAATACCAAAAAAAAAAAAATCAGCACACATAATAAGTACTTTGAGTACATATATAATTTCATATTTCATATTTGACAGGGGAAAATATTACATTCATAGGAATGTTCTTACACAGCCTCTCTGCACACCACGGAGGAAGCTAGTGTTCCACAGAACAGTCTCAGAAATCCTATTCAATCAGTACACTCCTCCATCCCCCCAGGAAAGAAGGGGCCCCACATATTTCCAGTCTCTAGGTCATCTCCTGTGGAACCCCACTACTCTTTCATATTGTCTATACAGTCCAGTGCCTTTCACTCAGTGTCTAGGGAGGACAAGGTGGAAAACAGCTGCTTTCTGGCCCCTGTGAACTCACGCTTCCTAGATAGGAGGAAAAGCATTGAGGGGAGGGCAGAGGGGGAAACCCCGTTGGCTAATTGTTGCCTGAAATTATTTTATTTCAGCTAGTGCTTGTTACATGCCCATTTAGGGACATGGTCTTACAGCCCCACCCAGCTTGGAGAATTTCCAGGGCCTGAAGTCAGCTGAACCTCTAGATTCCTCCACCTCTGCAAACTGCCATCACCTTGGCTACTGTTGAACTGAGATCTAGAGGCCCACAGTGGTTAAAATGACTCAGGCTCATAGACAGAGCTAGAAGGGACCTTAAAAATCACATAATCCAACTCCTTCGATCAAATAACAAGTATTTAAGCATCCACTACGTGCCAAGAATGGTGTACGTGCTGAAGATACAAAGACACAGTTGAAACAGTCTCTACCCTCAAGGATGTTACATTTTATCAGGGGAGACAACTCATATAAATAGAAAGAAATACAAAGTCACTGAGAGTAGGTGGAAGGGGACTTGCAAGGATTAGGAAAAGCTTCTAGAGATGAGCTTGAAGGGCTACAGATTCCAGAGTTGAGGCTTGAGGGGAAGAAGGGACTCTCAAGGACAGAAGGAAGAAGGGAGGGGGCATCCTGGGCATGGGGGACAACCGTGGGTGCTTAGTCAGTGAGTGCTTAAACAGCCAGGGGATGGTACGTTATAGACGTTTGTTTGGTGGGAACATGGGGATAGGTGAAGGGGAGGAACATATCAAAGCTAGAAGGGGAAGTTGGGGTCAGGTTTTAAAGAGCTTTAAATGCCAATGGAACTTGGTCCTCAAAAAAACAGTTTGTTTAAAAGGGAGGGGGCCCTGGAAGATCAGGGGTGGGGTTCCATGGAGAGGGAAAAGGGTGAATCACTTTGGCAGCTGTGTAGAAGATGGATTGGAGAAGAGAAAGACTTGATTTAGGAGATCAATTGGAAGGTTGTTGCAAGAGTCCAGAGAAGTCATGAAGGCCTGAACTAGCACATAAGAGTTTTGAAGCAAGAGGTATTGTGGAGATTGAAATAACAAGATTTGGCAAATGGCTGGTGGGTGAGGAATTGGGGATAACCTAGGAGTTGCAACCTGGGTGAATAGAGAATTGGTGATGCTCTGAATATTTTCTACATAAGGATGCTGGATCTCACAATGTGCCCCAAGGAGGGGACATAACACAACTGTTGGTAGGATTAAGTGTAAAGGCCAGATCTCCTGAGTTCTCCATCCAATCATCTTGGTATATTAAGTTGCCTAACTCAGGTTTGAAACACGGAATATGTTCTGCACTTCTCTTACCTCTGGATATACCTTCTAGCTTCCATCTTTCTTGAGGTCGGCAACTTATAGAGACTGACCAGCCAGAACAATCCCAAGTAAGCCAAACCAGGCCCCTGGACAGACTATTAACGGCTCTGACACTACTTACTGCTCTCCTCATCATCCCCCTTTGTAAGGGAAAGAGTTAATGCCCACATTCTTCCTTACTCCCCTTCACCTCCACCCCTCCCCCAGGTCCTGAGCCATCTGTTCTTTTATTCTCTGGGGGAAATGAAACATTAGTCCCAGGCCTGAAAGGACCTTTTGAATAGTCTGGGATCCCCCTTTTCCAATGTCTCTAGATCTTCCTTGCTAGCAGCCCTTGACCATTTCCTTTCATGGGAGTCTACAAATTGTTCCTTTGTCATCAGCTACATGAGCTCAGTTCCTGAGAGCTCTGTTACCAGCTTCTGGACAGGAGTGAGGGTGGAAAGAGAGACCCAGCAGAGAGGTTTAGAAAAGCAAAAGGTGCAAAGTTCCCATAAGGACCCAACAGAGGAAGGGTTCAATTGATGAAAAAAGAGCTGCTAAGAACACAGAAGGGAAACAATACTAGACAAATCACTCTCCTCAGTTGGTTTGCCTAAGTACTCTGAGAAGAGACCAACTCTCACCCATGAACCTCTAGGGAATTTAGTTCCAGATAAACGTAGAGCTGTGGAAGCTACTGGTTTTTGAGGGGAAATTTCAGCCATATATTGTTGATCCTTCCTAATAAAGGCACCCCTTGGTGAAGGCTGTGTCCTAGCCCAGGAGACTGCCAGAGACATAATCAATCAAAGGAATCAAAGGAAAAGATAACAATATCCCATCAACAGCAAATCAAATTCAACAGTTCACCCCATCTTTGGGATTTATTTCTGAATCCCTTCCAGATGTTGACCCAGCTAACAATGGTCCAACCTACTCTTCTCCCAGGGGAACTCAAAAACTATTTGAACTTGAGTGGGGAGAGATAGGATGGGAGGGAGGGAAGGAGGATAGAATGAGCCAAGACAACTAATAAGTGACCTTCAGAGAGAAACATCAAGTAAATGATTTAGGGCATGAAGCCAGAAGATGAAGACTAAGGATGTTCATGTCAGTCTAAGGAGAACTCAGTTTCCAGAGTGCTGGTGAGGTCAGGAATACCCATTAGTAGGTCACATTGATGAAATTCTTCTTCTTCTTGTCTTAATGACTCACTTTCAAGCCATCAGATCAATCTAGTTAAGACACATAAATCATATGCTTTTGGCTCTAGTTTCCTTCATCATTATGAGCCAATCAGAGGGAGCATGAGACACCAGCTCCAGCCAAAGCAAAGGGCCCAAAGCATGCTTGGCTCTCTCTGTTGAGTGAGCCACTGAACTCCTTAAGTCTCGATTTCCCCCTCTGTAAAATGAAGAGTTTGAGTGAGCTTGATAACCTCCAAGGTGCCTTCTTGTCCTGATAGCTCATGCACAGACCTCAGACCTGGGTAATCCAGGCTTAAACATTTCCTATAAATGTAGAGCGTCTTTCAGAGAGGGGCTGGGAAGAGGAAATAGGATTTTGGTGGTTCAGCAACTCAGTTTTTGCTACCTGCTTGGTTGGAGAGGGGGAGCAACTAAGGGGAATACTGGGAGAACCACAGTGCTGAAGAGAATCACAGACATTTCTGTCCTGTCTTGGAGACACAGAATCCCAAAAGCAGGATCACAGAATCGCAACACTCAAATGGACCTCTGAGGCAATCTAATTCTGTAAAACACAGCTAGAAGGGACATCTAGATTCTCATTTTTACACATGAAGTGGAGGCCCAGGAAATTGTGGCCTGCCCAAGGTCACACAGATTATAAATGCCAGGGATGGAATTTGAATACAGTTTTCTTTTTCCAAAGAATTGTTAATTGAATCACTTCTTTTCAGATTGGGGAGCTTGTTCCATTGGGTGAGATCACAGAGGATGCGACCAATGAGAGCAGAACATGGTGACAGTGTTTTGAGTCATACTTACTCAATCCTGGCCCAGTCTCCCTGCAGTCTAAAGAAGCCCTGATCCCATTAGCAATAGTGTGCACTAAAATACCAGTTGAAGGAAATCAACCTCCTCCCCTAAACCAGGACAAGAGAGCTACCTTCCTGCAGGGGTCACTATGATTCAGACAATTCTTTTGCTTGTTAATGAGCCAAAAAATACTCATCCATTAGGACAACTTATATCTGGTTTCAAAGAACTAATTTCACAAGGCAAAATGGAGAAAAAACTTAGGGAGTTTTAGCAAACTATATTTTCAACTACAGCCAACAATATGATATAGAAGCCAAAAATTAGGTTGCATTAAGGTATGGGAGCCAAAATGAGGATATCCTCTGAACCCCACTATGTAGACTATATTTAGAGCACTGTATGTTTGGACATATTTAAGAAAGAACACATGTGCTGGAGAGCATTCAGAGGAGAGCAACTAAGATTCATGTCAAATGAGGTTCATTTGAGGGAACAAGGGGTCTTGGCCCTGAGAAAGAGAAAATTGGGGGGAGGACATTTTAGCTCTCTTCAACAGAGGGCATAATAATAGCTTTCTTCAAGTATTTGAAAGTCTGTCCTATAGAAGAAGCCTTAGATTTATTTTGCTCAACCCCAGAGGGCAAAACCAGGGACATTGGGGCAAAGTTGCAAAGAAGCAATTTTAGATCTGTAAGGGAAAACAACTATCCAAAAAGAGACTGGATTCCAGTGAAGAGTGTCACTTTTTTTTTTAACAAAGTTTTTTATTTTCAAAACATATGCATAGATAGTTTGACAACATTGACCCTTGCATAACCTTGTGTTTCAGATTTTCTTTTCCTTGCCCTCTCCCTCACCCCTAGATAGCAAGCAATTCAATATATGTTAAACATGTTGAAATATATGTTAAATCCAATATGTATAAACATATTTATACCATTCTCTTGCTGCACAAGAGAAATCGGATCAAAAAAAAAAAAAAGAAAGAAAGAAAGAAATGAGTAAGAAAACAAAATGCAAGTGAACAACAAAAAGAGTGAGAATGCTATGTTGTGATCCATATTCAGTTCCCACAGTCCTCTCTCTGGGTGTAGATGGCTCTCTTCATCACAAGATCATTGGGACTAGCATCAATCATCTCATTGTTAGAAAGAGTCACATTCATCCGTATGATATTGATGCTGTCATGTACAATAATCTCCTGGTTCTGCTCATTTCACTTAGTATCAGTGCATGTAAGTCTCTCCAGATCTTTCTAAAATCATCCTCCTGACATTTCTTATAGAACAATAATATTCCGTAACATCCATAAACCATAACTTATTGAGCCATTCTCCAACTGAAGGGCATCTACTCATTTCCAGTTTCTTGACACTACAAACATTTTTTGCACATGTGGGTCCCTTTCTTTCCTTTAAGATCTCTTTGGGATATAGGCCCAGTGGAAACAGTGCTGGGCCAAAGGGTATGCACAGTTTGATAACTTTTTGAACATAGTTCCAAATTGTTCTCCAGAATGGATGGATCTGATCACAACTCCACCAACAAGATATTAGTGTCCCAGTTTTCCCATATCCCCTCCAACATTTGTCCTTGTCTTTACTCATCATCTTAGCCAATTTGAGAGGTGTGTAGTGGCATCTCAGATTTGTCTTAATTTGCATTTCTCTGATCAATAGTGATTTAGAACACCTTCTCATATGATTAGAAATAGTTTTAATTTCTTCATCTGAAAATTATGTGTTCATATTCTTTCACCATTTATCAGTTGAAGAATGGCTTGGATTCTTATAAATTTGAGTTAATTATATATTTTTAAAATGGGGCCTTTATCAGAACCCTTAAATGTAAAAATGATTTTCCAATTTATTGTTTCCCTTCTGATCTTGTCTACATTAGTTTTGTTTGTACAAAAACTTTTTAATTTAATATAATCAAAATTGTCTATCTAGTGTTCCAGTATGTTCAGTGTTAGGTGTTCCATAGTATTCTATGAATTTCAGTTCTTCTTTGGACACAAATTCCTTTCTTCTCACAGATCTGAGAGGTAAACTATCCTATGTTCCTCTAATTTGCTTATAATATCACTCTTTATGTCTAAATCATGAACCCATTTACATCTTATTTTGATATGTGGTCTTAAGTATGAGTCAAGCCCTGATTTTTTTCCATACTAGTTTCCAATTTTCCTGTGCAGATTTCAGCTCAATATAAGGCGAAACTTGCAAACATTTAGAGTTAAAAATGGAATGGATATCTTGGAAGATAGGGAGTTCTTTACTGTGGGAAAGGGGATTCTGTGTCCAAGCAGAAGCTTAATGATGACTTGTTGGGGATGTGAAAGATAGGATTCCTAGGCACACATAGTTTGGATAAGTTGGCCTCTAAGAGATTCTGTGTTTTTTGTTTTTGTGTTATTTGTTGTTTGTTCTTAGTTCTTAGTAAGAGGACCAATGACATCAAGAAGATGAAATCTTGACTTAACAATGAACTGTATTCAAGTGAGACCAAGCTTTGCAATCATCAGCCTCACTGTCACCTCTAGAGTTATCTTAAGTCCAGTAGCAAGACAAAGATCAAGATGACTGGTGATAGTCCAGGATGAGATTCTGTGATTCTGGTTTTGTTTATAGTGAAGTCATCAATTTATGTGGATTTTTTATTTTAATTTTTTTATGTCTTGTTTTTACATTCTCTTCTTTTCCCAGTATGCCTCTCCCTTTTCCCTCACTTAAAGTGTCATCCCAAACAAAGAATAAAACGAAAGCGTAAAAGAGCAGTTCAGCAAAACTAGCCAACCAAACCTAAGTGGACATATAGTGATCTCCATTCATAGTCCCCCACTTCTATAAGTGAGAGTTTATAAAGAATATCAATATAAATATGGTTCAGTTCTTCCAATAGCAGACAGACTCATTAATCAATTAATAGACTAAGATCTCATGAGAAACAATTAAATTTAACATTTACCACCAAACAACTATATATTTCTCAATTCTGTTGGAGCCCATTTCTGCCATGTCCCTAACATTACTGTAATGGTGGCAGAACTCCCCATACAACTGAATGTTGTTTTTTTGTTTGTTTGTTTCATGAGTTACTGTAATCCAAGAATTTACTACCTTAAGTCCCACCTACTGGTAATGAGCATCCCCACATTCAGTTGATCTGGTTTTCAGGTATCTACTCTCATAATAGTGTGTCATATAGCATAGTATACATGAGACAGCCTGGAGTAGTGGATGGAGAGTTGGCTTCTAAGCCATGAAAATTTGGGTTCAAGGCCTGCCTTCAACACAGCCTGGCAGTGTGACTCTGGGCAAATCACTTAGATTCTCAGTGTTCTAGGCCAATGATGTCATACTCAAATAGAAATCCATAGGTAACTCTCTAAGACTATAAATTACAGAGAAGGCATCCTGCTTACTTTGGTAGAGGGAGTTTCCTTATCCAAGAGTTCTTCTACCAATGAAATCACAGTTCCCAGCATCAACCTCCAATTGTATATGTTCTTCCATTTGTTACTTGAAACAACTCTCTGAGGTAGATAGTTTAAGTATTATTACTCCTATTTTACAGATGAGGAAACTGAGGCTCAGAGAGAGTAAGTGGTTTATCATTAGTTTGCAAACTCTTCCTTGAGGAAAGGGAGTATTTTTTGTCTCTTTTTTTGTTTCCCCAGCACTTAGCACATTGTCTGATATATAGCAGGAACTTAATAAATATTGATTGATTGATTATCTCAGTTATACAAATAAAAAGTGGCTAAAACAAATCTGAAGCCCTGGTTTTCTTTCTCCAAACACAGCACCCTTCCCACTTTAGCACAGCCAACAGAGCATGTTTTATTCCAGAATATTACTTGTTCTAGCACAAATTCATGCTATGGACCATATCATATCACCATAAAAGCAAAACAGCTTAGTGTTGAGAAAGTCATTAAGAATCAAAGCTGCCTCTAGGGCTAGTGAGTTTGAGATCTTTTCTGGAATATCAGCATGAACATAGAAGGTCAGAGATGGCAGGGAATTTGGCCACTATCATGGTTCACCCATTCCAACAACAGATGAGGAGTGCAAGGTCTGTGGAGGATGAAGGGCAGAATATGCCCAAGGTCACACTAAGTTTATTTGCAAAACCAGGCCATGAACCTAACTCTTAGATCTGTCCTTTTTCTCTTAGCCTCTATTCTTGACAGCTTCTATTGAGCAATTGGGGTATTGGAGTTTTATCAGGTATGGCCCTTCTCACAAAAACAAATGGATGAAGTACTGAGAAAGCAAAACATGAACAAAACAAGTGTATCCAACTTTGGTGACCTTCAAAAAACAAGCTCTGCTCTAAAGAACTTTCGAATGTCCTATTGTTGTATCCAAACTTTCCTGATGAGGTTATCTCATCATTCCAATACTATCATTCCAATAAACCATGTTTACAACCATAATGTCATCCTCTACTCTTTATTCCACCAGGAGTGATCATCCCCTCTACCCATGTCCAAACAATTTCCAAGGATTGTTGATTTTACTTCCATAGTCTCTCTGATACCTGCCTCCTTCTCTTTACTCTCATGGTTATCATCCTACTTCAAAAGCCTTATTACTTCTATTTGGACTATTGAACTATTGCAATAACTTCCTAATTAATCTCCCTGCCTCAAATCTTTCTGCTGCCCTATCCCTTCTTCGCACAGGTGCCAGAGTAATATTCTGAACACCCCATCACTCCTCTACTCAATAAATCCCAATGACTCCCTATTACCTCTAGAATCAAATACAAACTAATCTGTGTGCCATGATAGACTCTTTTGCCACTGGGGAATAATCTACTTTTCCAGCCTGATTACTCATTACTTCCCTTCATACACATCCAACCAAAATGGCTTTCTTTTTGTCTTCCATGTATGACACTCCATCTCCCTTTCATCTCTGTGTCTTTTCACTAGCTCTCTCCCAGGAGGACATCTCCACCTTCCCCTCTGCCTTTTAGAACCTACAGTTTCCTTTAAAATTCTGCTTAAGCTCTATCTTTTATGTGTGGTTTTTTTTTAATACTTCATGCTACCATTTTCTTCCAAAATTTACCTTGTGTTTATTTTGTGTGTAATTATATGTGTCATTTCCTCAACAAAATATAAGCTTCTTTGGCCAATTGCTCAACAAACATTTATTAATCACCTACTATGTGCTCAGTATTGTGCTAGATACTGTACAAAGAAAAGTAAAAGACAATCAGTCCCAGCTCTCTTGGAGCTCACAATCTAGAGGGGTCACATGCAAATGACTAAATACAAATAAGCTACATACAGGATAAGTTAGAAATAATAAACAGATGAAAAGCACTAGAGGTAAGCAGAATGAAGAAAGACATTTGTGTTCCTGGTGCCTAGTGATGAGGTTGGGGTAGCAATCCTAGTTTAAAATAAACACATGACAAATTCACAATAGTCATTCTCTTTGCCAAAAGGAAGGTTTATTTAGGGAAAAAGTTTAAAAAGAAAATAAGAAATAAAATAGGCACCAGGAGTGGGAAAACATATAGTTAGAAAGGAAAGGAATTTGAGAGAATCCATTAAAGGAATATGCCATGGGACCTGGGTAGGTCATTGACTGGCAGCCTAAATTCATAGAGGAGTTTAGTTATTAACTAGAGTTAGTTAGAGTAAGGAGAAAGGTGCCATTAAAGGGAAGACACTATGAGGGAGAGAAAGAGAGAAGCTCATAGTGGGCCTACTCTTAAAAAGAACTTAATAAAGATCCTTTATAAGGGAAATACAGCCTTGGTTTTTCCCAGGCAAGAACTCAGGGGAAGGATCAACGAGAGAGGAAGGCCAGGGAGCTCAAAGGTAGGGGAATCAAGGAATCAGATGGAATGTACCTGACAGACCAGATACCAGACCTATCTAAAGATATGCTAATCAATATCTCAAAGGTTGTTAAAAGATGCACTGAGGTTGGGGAATAGATAAGAGTTCCATTCTCACAATCAGAGTAAATCTAGGAATTAGTTATATCTGATAATAGCCAGATGGGCTTCTTTGAGAAGAGGGAAAGATAGTCATTTCTCATTTCACATCACCTAATACTGTGAATGGTGCTAGAAACATCTGCATCCACTAGCTGTGGTCAAATAATGATTGAATGTGAAGAGAGAAAAAATCACATAGGCCAGGTGGGAGATGTGAAGAACAAGCTCCATTTATTAATATGAAGGTATGGGGTAGCTAGATGGTGCAGTGGATAGACCACCAGCCCTGCAGTCAGTAGGACCAGAGTTCAAATCTGGTCTCAGACACTTAACATTTCCTAGCTGTGTGACCCCAGGCAAGCCACTTAACTCCAATTGCCTTAATGTAAAAAAAAAAAAAAAAAAAAAAAAAATCCGAGTGTAAAGATTTATATATCTTTAGCTAAAGTAACAACAAACATTTTTCCCATGAGAACCTTAACCACATTGCTTAGCTTGTACCTTCCATGCACCTTAGCTGTTTCCTAAATTTCCTAAATTTTCCCTAAACAGATAATGCTGTTCTCAAGAGACAGAACAGAGAAGTGGTGAGCCAATATCCTGAGTTTACACAGCCATCAGGCTCAGGACAAGCTACAGAGAAAGCTTATCTGGGCTGGCCTGAATCCTCTGACTCCTCAGAGGTGGCCCTCGACATTTCCCCCTTTTTTTCTTTGCTAATTTGAGTTAATGAAGGGATGCATAAAGCTCACCTAAAATGTGGCCAGCATATCTTAAGAAACAGGGAAGAAGGAAATATAAAATAAATACAAAACATTTCCAAGGTACAAAGTGCAATAGCAAGCTTAATACATTTTAAAAGATTTGAGTTGATTTAGCCAATTTCACAGTTTGTTTGCAATTTCTTGATAGTCAATATCATTAATATGAGAATCAGTTATTTCATGTTGTATCTTAGACAAGCGACTAATTTCCCATGTAATATTTCAGAAGGCCATTGCATCCTGAAGCTTGTTTAATATTTGTTCTATAGTCACATTAGTGAAATTTGAATATACATAGGGAGTTACACAGATAAAAGAATAATGATAATCACATTTCAAATTGAAGTGCATTTCTAATTGTTGTATATGTCTTCCTAATGCTAACACCAACTGCTCTAACACATCCAGCTTGCTAAAAGCTGCATAGATACAATCTTATTTATATTTATAATATATGGGTTACGTGCTTTTCCTCCCAGACTCTCAGTATCATTTACATTTATTGGGGCCAAGTTATCATATCAAATGACAGGTTTAATCCAAGGGAGATAAGGTCTATAAGTCTAATGTAATCATTCTTCCATCCTCTAGGCACCCATAATAGACATCACCATGAGGAGACAAATCAGTGTTTTAGTACCCCTTCTCCTTCATCTGTTCTCCTCCAGCATGGTCTTACTTTCCTCTTCTGTCTGTCCCACTGATACTCCAGGTCATCATCCTTGCAATTAGTGTGTTGACACATATAGATGTTTCTCAGAACTCAGATCCATTCTCCTGAATGTTCTGGAAGAACACAAGCATAACTTTGATCAAAGATTAGAAATTTTACTAGACCAGACCAATTATTCATTTTTGGATCTTTCCACATGATCATGACAACTGGTTGTCTATCTGACAACCTGTTCTTTTTTCCTGCAAAGTGTCTTTGCACAGGAGTATATCCCTGATCATCTGGTGTCAAAAAAAAAAAAAAATTTGATGGTATATGTCACCTGACCCAATCTTCTTCTTGCCCTATTTTCTATTCTCCCTTTTTTCTGTTTGTCAAGGAGGATTTTCATATCTTTGTTGCATTTTTCAACAATGACTTGCCCAGTAGGATTATATGGAATGCCTATAGAATAATATTACAGGTGAGACAGAATTGTGTAAAATTCCTACTAGTATAAGCAAGACCATTATCAGTCTTAGGAATGCCAAGAATACTAAAGCTCAAAAAAAAAAAAAAATGATCAATGACATGGATGGTAGCTTCCCTGGCTTGAGGGGTAGCCATACTAAACCCAGAGAAGATATCCACAGTTATACGTATATAGCGAAGATACCTGAAAGATGGATAATGAGTGACATTCATCTGCCATATGTCTATTGGATGAAGACCTCTTGGATTAATGAAGGGAATATGCCAAGAGGGAAGATAGGGGATACATTTTGCACATGATTTAACAATATTCCATGCTTGTTCAAGATTTTTGTGCCTGTGGCTGACTAATGGGGGTTTTGCAATGTTTTTTCATGTGTTCCTGTTTTCCACAATTATAACAATGGTGATCTTTGCTATCTCTGGGTGAGGTTAATGCCACAGCAAAGGATTCAGCTACAAAGGCCATTGTCCCTACATTCTGACATCTTTTTATCATTTCTACAATAGATATGTCATCCCGTTCCAGTTAAGCACTTTTTACAGTCAGTGTTAGCATTTTCCTTAGCTAATCTTTGTAACAGAATTGAAGCTGCCTCAGAGTTGCTGACACTTCATTGAATAGCTAGTGTCAGACAAGCAACAAAGTTGGAAAAAGGTTCTTGAGGACCTTGAACAAGCTTTGTATAGGAAGCAGAATGACAGGTTTTCCCTGCGACCTTATCATAATTTAGTTGGTCTCTTAATTCCAAGTAGTTCCCAGTGCCAGTTTACACCCTGTTGATGATTCTATGTAGCCTTCTCCTGACAATTCCCAAAACTCTGATTTCTATAACTAAATAATCACCTCCCTCCATGACCTTACATGTCAAAGTCTGCCAATCCTGAGGGATGAAAGCATTTGGGAAATGCTCTCCACTAGGAAAAGCACATATGGATTGTTAGCTCCCTATTCATGTGTCCCATGTTTTAATTCTTTTAGCAATTTTAGATCAAAAAATTGATATTCTTTAATGACCTCTCCTAGTCCTGCTGCTTGAGCCTGTCTTACAGCTCTAGTCACAATGTCTTCTTCCTCCTTACAAAGATTTAATTGAAATGAATACTATGGAGGAGCAATTGGATATAGAGAGTGTGGAAAGGACCTTAAAACTTCTGGTACCTCATCACTTACTTAATTCTTAATTTCTGTTTTCATTAACAGATCTCTTCTTCTGTAGTGCCACAGGAGGCTTCTACTTTAATTACTTTCGTGGCCATAGGTACCTCTTCTGCTTTTGGAGACATATCTTCAGTCCATTCCGAATTGAAAAAGTGGATACCAGAAAAGCACCAGGTCCGCATCCTCAATAATATTCACTTAACTGTCTACCTATTATTTCCCATTTTTCCACATCTGTTGTCCCTTCTTTGGGACACTGGGTCTAAGAATTCAACAACTGTCCAGAAGTGATCAACAACCCCTTGTCTCTTATTAATGATTTTAACACTTTCAGATAATGTTCTCTCTTTTTCTGTTGAGAGCTTTGCCTCATATTAGCTAACCATTCTTTGGGGATGCTGCTCAGCATACATAGTTAACTTTCACTTTGAATTGAAGAGGCCAAAAAGTGGCAGGCTTTTATCTTTTAATCCATGCTTAACCTGGTGAATAAAACTATATGTGGAAAATTATCGCCCTACTTTGTTAGCCATTTTCTTTCGATGCCCAGAGCTCCTTTTCATTTAGGGCCACTCAGCCAGGGGAAGCCTTCCTTTCAGGTCCCTGTTTGGGAATCTACATCCTCTGGCCGTGGTCAAAAGCCAACTGAGTGCAAAGAAAGAAAGAATCACATGGGCCAGGTGGGAAATGTGAAGAACAAGCTCTTTATTAATCTGAGGGTAAAAGTTTAAATATTTTAGCTAAAGTAACAACAAGCATCTTCCCCATGAAAACCTTAACTTGCTTAGCTTGCAACTTCCATGAACCATGGCTGTTTCCTAAACTTCCTTGTAATTTTAAAGATAATACTGTGCTCAAGAAACAGAACAGACATCTTGAGTTTAAAAAGCCATCAGCTTCAAGACAAGCTACAGGGAAAACCTGGGCTGGTCTCAATCCTCTGACTTTTCAGAGCTGGCCCTCAACAGTCTAGCAATAGTGGGTGCTTAATAAATGTTTATTAGTTCAATTTAGTTTGGCCTGTTTGCTACTTTCCACCTCCCTACACACACACACACACACACACACACACACACACACACACACACACACAATCTCTTACCCTTTTACTTCCCTGAAAATCCCCCATAAGCTGTGTGCTTCCGCATAAGCAGAAGGGCAGCTGTGGAGCAGGATAGGGAGGGGAAAGAGCCCTGTACTGAGAGGCAGGAGCCCAGAGGTCCAGGCAGGACTAAGCCACTGACAACGATCTTAACACTTCTCCTCTCTGGGATTCAGTTCCTCCTCAGTAAGAGAAGGGGCTTGGCTGGCTGGTCTCCAAGGTCCTTTTGTGCTGTCAAATTAAGTGCCTTGGAATCAGTGAGATGGTGTTCTATCCCACCCAAGAGGCAGAGCCACTCTGGCCTCTAGAGCAGACAGTCCTTTGAGGCCCCAGAGAAGAAGCGGGTGACAAGGGCTTGGCCAGGATTAAGACATGTCTGGGGGGATTTGCACCATCAGAAATTTCTGTACCTAGACAGGCTCCCATAGCAGGCTGGGTGGTCCAGAACTCAGCCTCCTTTTCTATAAATAGCCTTCTTCCCTCCAGGGGGAATTGCAATCTGAGGTCACCAGCTGGAGGAGCTCCACCCCCTTGCAGCTGTTTAGCCTTCATTCATTTCCCCTTGGACTTGACACTTCCAGCCTCTTCTGATTGCTCCAGCCCTTGGAGTTTGCCCGTGAATTAGCTGCAGGAACATCGCAGCCCCATCCAAGCAAAATCCACCCCACCTCCATCCTCTCCAGCAGATGGCCTGCATTATCAAAAAGACTCAATTTCCACATTCTCTTCAAATCAGGGTATTTGGGAGGAATGGAAAGAGTAGGTGGTCTTCTTCCTTTGGCTCCCTCCCTTCCCCCCAGTATATTTGTACAGGTGGCTGTGACTATGAAGGACAAAAACAGAATGAGAAGGTCCGTGAATAGAATAAAAGCACCAAGCCAAGAGATCTAGGTTCTAGTCTCTGCTCCACCATCAACTAGCTTTGATTTCTTGGAGAAGTCAATTCCCCTCTTTTGGCCTCAGTTTCCCAATATGTATATGATGGAGTCAGATGAAGTTATTTCTAAGCAAAGCCATTGTGAGGTTCAAAATGAGATAATGGATGCAAGCATTTTGCAAACCTTAAAGTGCTATATAAATTCCAGGTATTGTTACTAGCATCATCATCATCATCATCAAAATCCTATGGTGACCAAGTCTCCAACCTGGTGGTGGCTTCATTCCCTAGGCTTTCTACTGCACTCCTGAGGAGCTCAAACAATATCTACAAAGTCATACAGGAGCTTGCTGTTTCTTACCTCTGCTTGCTTTGCTTTAGAGATAGTCAAAAGGCTCCCATGGCTCTCTATTACTTTTAGGACCAGATGCAAAACACTGTTTGCTGTTTAAACCACTTCCTAAACTGGCTTCGACCTATCTAGCTCCTGGTCAAAACTGCCTTGAAATCTCCCAGGTCCTGGGAGGAAGAATGAGGAATGTAGTCCCATTCCCATTTAAGCTTAATCTGCGTTATTAACACTTTCTTAAATCTAGACAATAAACAAAACAATAAATCAGATTCTAATTTGTAGTAATTACTTACCCTAAAAATTGAACAATCCCTCTCCAGAGTCAGCTAGAGCTAACACTAGGACACCCTTGTCTCTAAGCATCCTTTCAGCTCTAACATTCTTTGACTCTATGATTCTAAGTAAATGTTAATTGAATTCATCAGAAGACAAAGCACTGAGGTCTCAGAGGAGGAGAGGCTTGATAAATGACCTAGTCTACTCCAGGGAGTGATGGTGGTGCTGGGAGATTTCAAGGCAGCTTTGAACAGGAGCTAAATAGATTGAAGCAAGTTTATCAATGGCTTTAAACATTAGAGTTTTGCATTTGGTCCTAAACATGACAGAGAGCCATGAGAGCTTCTTGATTATCTCTAAAGCAAAGCAAGCAGAGGTAAGAAAAGACCACAATAAGGGAATGACACCCCTCCCATCCTCCAATCAAAAGTATGTAGCTAAATTACAAAAGACAAGCAGGATCTCAAAGAGAGATAACACTTCTATCCATTCCTTTGCAAAGTGGAGACTAGACTTTGCAATGTTGCTTGGAATGTTGACTTGTTTGCTATATTTATGGTATTTTCTGGAGCGTGGGGTTTCCTCTTTTTCTTTTTAATTCTTTGTCATAAGGCAGTGGTTCTCAAAGTATGGTCTAGAGAATCCTGGGGATCTCTGAAACCCTTTTAGAGGGTCTACAAATTCAAAAATAGTTTTTATTTCCAATATGGTAAATGTCTATAAATATAATCCAGATAAATAAAAATGCTTTGGAGAGATCCTCAATAATTTTTAATAGGATAAAGATACTGAAAACAAAAGTTTGAGAACCACTGTCATAAGGAATTACTTTCTGTTAATGGAAAGGATACGGGAAAAACAAAATTATATAAAAATAAAAAAATTTCAATAAAAATCTTTTTAAAGCACCATTACTCAATGAGGTGTCTGGCCCCAAAGGCAATCAATTGCCAATTCTAATGGATTCCACCTCCACTCCAGCTCTGGGCTCTCTCTGTTCCCCAAATGGTCCTCATCTTTACCCAGGTTATCATCTCTCATTTGTGCTATTGCATAAATTCTCCTGTTTTTCCCCTACCGCAACCATCCTCACATAGCTACCAAAAGAGTTTTCCTAAAGCATGTCTAAATGTGTGTCTCTCTCTCAAAACTTCAACTCCAGAGCAGCTATAAGATAAACTATAAACACCTTTGTTTTGTGTTTTGAATTCTTAACAATCTTGGTCCAGCCTACCTTTTCTGTCTTGATATACATATTTCACTTGGTCAGCAAACTGAGCTAGCTGCTGTTAGCTAGCTTCTCATAGGCCATGAACCTGGAATGCCTTCTCTTCTCACCTCTGCTCCCAGGCTCCTTCCTGTCCCATGAGGCTCAGATCACATGTCCTCTCCCTGCAAGCTTTTCCTGACCTTTTAGCTCAATCCTTTCTCCTCAAATTATTGTGTTTGCATGTTATATTCCCCAGGAAAATTACCCAGATTTGGGATATGGCTGATTAAATTGTGATATGTGAATGCTATAGAGTATGTTATTATCTTAAAAGAAATAAGGAATAGATGATTTCAAAGAGATGTGGAAAATTTTACATGAATTGATAAGGAATGAAGTAAACAAAACCAGGACAATTTATATTAGTATAATTATATATTATAAAATTATATATGACAATCAATATTATAAAAATCAGCAATTTTAAATGAACAATTTTGAAGACTTTTATAAGTTAGTATAGAATGAAATAAATAAAACCAAAATAACAATTTAAACCATGATAGTAACACTTCAAAAAAACAACCAACTTTTAAAGATTAAGAGTAGCACAAATTTAGAACTGAAATGAATCATAAAAGTTATCCTTCATTTTATAGATGAGGGAAGTGGGGTTCAGAAGGGGGAAGGGATTTGCCTAGAGTCATATAAGTAATAGTGACAGCATCAGGATTTGATCATAAATCCTCTGATTTCCTGATCCAATGTGTTTCTGTCTGTACCATGATGCCTTGTAAGGGCTCAGGGTATTTTTCATTTTGTTATTCTATTCTCAGTACCTAGCACAGTGTATCACACATAATAAACACATAAAAAATATTATATATTTATGTATCTAATAATAAATATTAGATGGATTGAATTGGATTGATTGCACCTTGAGGCTAAGGATTAGGGGGTGCTGAGAGGGGAGGGGGAAGATGGAGAGAAAGCAGGTCATGGGGATCTGCCACCTACTGTAGATATAACACTAGAGAGTTTACTTTGGAATGGTTAAGTATTTAGACAATTGTTTTCCCAGCATCAATCATTTAAAAATAGCAACAGAGATATTGTGGACTTGGAATGCCCCTAATGATTTGCTCCCAGTTCCACTGCTACTGGAAGAACTATAAGCCAGAGTTCCAAGAAAAGGAAGGTAACAAAGAGGGAAATGGAAATTCAGTCTGTTTCAATATATCCCCAAGATTAGAACTGAAAGGTGTCTTGTAGATCATCTCATGTAGTCCTTTTATTTCACAGAGAGAAACTTAAGACCCACAGAGGGGAAGTACCTTGCTAGAGGTTACACAACAGGAACCCAAAGCCTCAACTCCTAATTCAATACTTTTTATCCTACATTGATGATCACCAAAAATGTAAAAAATCATAAGGGATATGCCTGGGGGATAGGATTATTTTTAAAAAGGGAGGAGGGGGACAAATCTTTGTATGATAAAAAGCAATGTTTCCGAAATAAATAAAAAATAAGCAGATTGGAGGAAATCTTTGTGGTAAATATGGTTGCTTTAAATATAATATCCATAATCCATAAGGACCTAAACTAAATCTGTAAAAGCAATACCCATTCCCCAATGCAGAATGAATACACACACACATCCAAAGAATGTAAACAGATAGTGTTTGAAGGAGGAAATATAGTAATAGTTACTTGAAAAAAATCACATATTTTAAAAATTGTAAAGTTTCTAGTAATCATAGAAATGCAAATTAAAATAATTTTACATTATACCTTCCTCTTTTAAAACATTTTAATTGGCAAAAAAAATCATTAAAAGTGATCATCTTCAATGTTAACATAGTTGTTTGGAAGCAGGCTCTCAACTATATTGACAGGACTATAGATTGGTATAAATAGATGTCAATGTAGAGTAAGAGCTGCAAAACTGATCCAACCTTTTGCCTTCTATCTGGGCTATGCCTTAAGGATGTCATTAAAAGAAAGGACATAGCTGTATAAAAATGTTCACAACTGTTTTATCTGTCATTAAAAAACAACAACAACAACACTCAACCTGGAAACAGCAGATAGGGAATAACTGGATAATAATAATAATAATTGGCACTTTTTAACATACAAACTCTTGAGGCTCACAACAGGCCAGCTAAAGAGTTGCTATCATTATGCCTATTTTACAGATAAGAAAGCTGATACCAAGAAAAGCTAAATTACTTACCCAACATCCCATAGATAGTGTCAGATTTAAGAATTTAATTAAAGTATTCTTCATGCCAAGTCTTGAATAGGACTGATTGGATGAAGTTTTCTCAGTTTGAGATTAAGTCACATAATCCCTATTCCCAGAGCCAGAAGATCAGGTCTTGGACTTTGGGTTGCAGGCAGCCACATGGTCTCTAAAGGTCAGCTCCTCAGGAAGTTAGAGGTGACCTGTGGGAAGCAGCCAACATTGGTGACCACTGGTCAAGGATGGTTATGTCCTTTTAGTCTGTCCAATGAAAAGGCTTGGGTCTTTTGCTATTTAAATCCCAACAAGCCTGAAGCTGGTCAGGTACCACAAATACATGGTAGGGAGTTAAAATGGCTCCCGGGTGTGTGTCTGGGCCTCTCCCTGCAAGGGACTAAATAAATGCTTTCTCTTTGTACCTGAAGATGTCTCTGATTAGTTCATTTGAGAAAGGGGTTCTTGCCCCCATCCCCCATTGTCTCTTGCTCAACAAAAAGTGCTTCTAATGAGGAATGAATGAATGATGTGGTACCACTAATATAATGGCATGTTAGAAAGTACTGAATGGCATAGTTAATAGTGACAAAATGTTATAAATGGAGCCAAGAACATCCGGACTCCTGGATTTCCACCTCAAACATTGTACAACCACAAGAAGTCATTTAAACCTTTCTGACCTTCCATTTCCTCCTCTGTAAAATAGGGATGTTATTACTAGAGCATTATATCAATACTCATATTTATTATTATGCTCTTCAACATAATAAATATCAATGAAAGGAGACAGTGGGGTTTTTCACAGACCAAAATACACCACCAAAGGTATAGGTTTTATTCTGCTAAAAGGTATAGATAATAAAAAGAAGAATTCAGCCTAGGAGAACAAAGAACTATTGAGAAGGGGAGCCCTGAAACTCTCTCTAAAACTCCTTGAAGGACAAATTCTCCTTGAATCCTGGCTTCTTTAAAAGATCCTGAGAGACGGGTAGCACCCCGATTGATAACACTCACTACTGATTAAGCTTCCCATTGAATTGAAGAAAGACTCATTCAATTCTATTCAATTCCAGCTCAATCTGAAACCCAGCCCCATCAAGAGCAAAAACCCCAGCTTGTAGCCAAGGCTTCTATTATAAAAAGAGGCAATTTTAAACTCACTCCTCGCAGAGGACCTAACATGCCATGCCATGCTATGCCAAGGAAACCTCTGCCTGCTGAAATAATATTCTCTTTCAGTGTTATCCTCTCTTTATCTCCCTCACCTATTTCCCTAATAAGACTTTACATCTCTGTCAGGACCTTGCTACTAAGGAAGTCAGCCTTTCTATTCATGCATAGCAAAGGCTGACTTCCCAATGCCAGTAATAAACCTCTTTTTATCAGTCTAGCTTTTTGAGCTCGTAAATTCTTTTATGAAAGACCTCTGCACCACTCAGAAGGGGGCTCCCACAACCCCAATCTTGTGAGAATCCTAAAGGGGATTTAGAGGAGCCAAACCTCTTCATTTGATTCCCTGAACCCTGAACCTGCCACTAATCTCATCATTTAACTTCCTGACCACCAGGAACCCTGATCTCATCATTTTTCTTGCATGAATCTAATCTCATCACTATGACTTTTTTCATAGCTTTTATTATTTTCACATAGCTTTTATTCTAGATCAAAATTATTTATACATCAAACCAGAGAGAATCTTGGGAATTCCTAATTCTAAGTCAAATAGTTGTCTGTGAAAAAGAACAAAAATCTAAGCCCTTGGCATAGAAGCTAAAAGAAAAATCTTAATTTTAGCCTAAGGACACTTTTCCTGGCTTTTGTTAGCTGGGTATGATGGCTCATTAACTTTGACTGTGGCTAAAGAGTAATTAAACTTCCTTTACCAACAAGATGCTTTTTAGTCACTATAACAGTCAGTACAAATGAGATGAAAACTAACTTGCTCAGGAAAAGAATGTGGGGATAGGAGATTCCATAAGATGCAATGCATATATATTGTATCTAGGATATACTGTAATCTAGTCAACATGTAAAGGACTTCTTGCCATCTGGGGGAGGGGGTGGAGAGAGGGAGGGGAAAAATTGGAACAGAAGTGAGTGCAAGGGATAATGCTGAAAATTACCCTGGCATGGGTTCTGTCAATAAAAAGTTACTAAAAAAAATCAGTTCAGTGACTTATCCAGCAGAAAAAGACAGGAAAAAGTGTGGGAAAGTGAAAAAAAAGCATAATAGAATACCTAGGTGCATGCTTAACAATGACAGGAAAGGAAATCCAACCCAAGGAGAGCAGATTAATAACATTATTTTAAAACATCCATGAGTTTGTAGCTTCCAAGACATAAATTGATCTTCTTTGTATGTCCTGTGGACATATATTTTCTAGGAATGCAACCCATTGCATGATCCCTTTGCATGTCCATTCTTCTTAGTGATGGAATATGTATTTGTGGCAATGTAGTCCAGATTTATATGGTGAGTATTTCATCATTATGAGACAGAGCTATGCAAAGTCATCTGCCTCACACTTTCCTCCAGAGTCATCAGAATCCAGTGGCAACAGAAAAATCAGGAGGATCTGCCATGGCCCAGGATGCAGTAAGTGACCTTGACCTTTCAGGTCTCAGTTTGTCTGAGACAATGCCCATTCAGTGATTAAGGGTTAGGTAAGAATTGAGACAAAAGATGGTCTAATTTGCCATCACAAAAGAATCTATCTGAGAGGGGAAGATCTTAAGAGTTTCTGGCCAATTGCTATTTATAGTCATTCTGACCCTTCAAAACCCTATCAAGACCAAGTGTGGCTTGGGCTGGGACCAATTATTGACCTTTTGATGAAAGCCATTGTGATTTGGGTTTAAAGGCTTAGTCAGAGAACTCCATTTAAATCACAGTGGGCTTTTTCAAAACCTGTTTTTTCAGAGCTATATTTAAAGAAATCATAAATAAAAACTAAACTTCTTGAAAAAGAAATACTAAATAAATAGGAAATCTAAAAAAAAAAAATCCATTTCCCAAACTCTTACAAATTATGAACAATTAAAAACTATATTCCTTTCAACAGAGTACACATATGTAAGGGTTTGACTCCCTCCATGGACAGATAGATCACATGTGATAAAGGAAGGAGAAAGACAAAGAGAAAAAGGAGGAGGAGGAGAAAGAAGGAAGAGGAAGAGGAGGAGGAAGAGAAAGAGCAGGAAGAGGAGAAGGAAGAAGAGGAGGTGGAGGAAGAGGAGGAGGAGCAAGAAAAGGAGGAGGAGGAGAAGCAGCATTATCTGACACAGACTGACAGATTGGGTCCCCAGTGGGCAGCTGCTATTCCTCACAAATTGTTGTTCATCTTTCATTCTCAAAGAGGACCAATGACATCATGAGACATGTGAATCTAGCATGAGAGTCTAGTGGCAAGACAAAAGTTAAGATGCCATCTCCAACTCCTGCCTTCATTAAAGGGACTTCAAAATACAATGATATTTATTAAAATCATGGTGGGGAAAGGAGAGATTCCACAAGAAAAGAGAAGGGTAAATGTCACAGTTTTCAAAAAAGAGAACAGAAATCAACCATATCAATAACAAAATGAACAGGAATCATATAACAATCGCCACAAATGCAGAAAAAGCTTTTGACAAAATACAATACCCATTCCTATTAAAAACACTAGCAAGCATAGGGATAATGAAAATTTTTCTTAAAATAATAAGCCGCATCTATTTAAAACCAACAGAAAACATTATTTGTAATTGAAAGAAGCTGGACTCAATCCCATTAAGATCAGGGATGAAATAAAGATGCCCATTATCATCACTATTATTCAATATTGCACTATAAATGTTGGCTTTAGCAATAAGAAAAGAAAAAGAAATTAAAGGAATTAGAAGAGGTAATGAGGAGATAAAACTATCACTCTTTGCAGATGATTTGATTATATACTTAAAGAATCCTAGAAAATCTTCCAAAAACCTATGTGAAACAATTAACAGCTTTAGCAAAGTTGCAGGATATAAAATAAACCCACACAAATCATCAATATTTCTATATTACTTACAAAGCCCAGTAGCAAGAGATAGAAAGAAAAATTCCATTTAAAAAATTGTAGACAAAATAAAATATTTGGATGTCTCCCTGCCAAGACAAACCCAGGAGCAATATGAATACAATTACAAAACACTTCTCACACAAATAAAATTAGATCTAAACAAGTGGAATAACATCAGTTACTCATTGATAAGCCAAGCTATTATAATTAAAACGACAATTCTGCCTAAATTGGTCTACATGTTCAGTGCCATACCAATCAAACTGTCAAAAAATTATTTTATAGAGCTAGAAAAAAATAATAACAAAATTCGTCTGGAAGAACAAAAGATCAAAAATATCAATGGGATTAATGAAAAAAATAACTAGCCTACCAGTACCAGATCTAAAACTATATTAAAAAGCAGCAGTCATCAAAACCATTTGGTACTGGCTTAAAAATAGAGTGGTGGGTCAGTGGAATAGGTTAAATACACACAACACAAAAATCTATGATGACAGTAATCTAGTATATCTAATCTTGATAAACCCCCAGATTCCAGCTTCTAGGATAAGAATTCACTATTTCACAAAACTTGTTGGAAAAACTAGAAAATAATATGTCAAACTCGGCATAGACCTACATCTTACATCCTACACTAAAATAAGGTCAAAATGAGTACAAGATGTGGGCATAGAGAGGATACCATAAACAAATTAGGAGAACAAAGGATAATTTACCTATCAGATCTTTGGAGAAGAGAGGAATTTATGACCAAAGAAGAACCAGAGAACATTATGAAAGGCAAAATGGACAACTTTGATTATAATAAATTAAAAAGGTTTTGCACAAACAAAAGCAATAGAAACAAGATTAAATTAATTTTAATTAAATTAAATTAAACAAGAAAATTAAAGCCATCTATAGTTATATGAAAAAATGTTCTAAATCATTATTGATTAAAGAAATGCAAATTAAAACAACTCTGAGATCCTATCTCACATCTCTTAGATTAGCTAAGATGACAGGAAAAGATAATGATAAATGTTGGAGGAGATATGGGAAAATTGGGACACTAATGCATTGTTGGTAGGATTATGAAATGATTCAAACATTCTGGAGAGCAATCTGGAACTATGCCCCAATGGCTATTAAACTGTGCATACCCTCTGACCCAGCAATGTCATTACTGATCTGTATCCCAAGAAAATCATAAAGGAGGAGAAAGGATCCACATGTACAAAAATATTTGTAGCAGTTCTTTTTATAGTAGCAAAGAATTAGAAAATGAGTAGATGCTCATCAATTGGAGAATGGCTGAATAAGTTGTGGTATATAAAGGTAAGGGAATATTATTGCTCTATAAAAAATGATGAACAAGCTGATTTTAGGAAGGCCTGGAAAGATTTACACAAACTGAAGCTAAATGAAACAAGCAGAATCAGGACTACATTGTACTCAGTAACAGCAAGAATGTGCGATGATCAACTAAAAAGACTTGGTTCTTCTCAGTGGTTCAATGATCCAAAGCAATCCCAATAGACTTTGGGCAGAAAATACCATCTGCATCCAGAAAAACAACTAAGGACACTGAATGTAAATCAATACATGCTATGTTCACTTCTTTTTTCTGATTTTTTTTTCTCTCTCCCATGGTTTTTCCTGCTCTGATTTCTCTCTCCCAATATGATTTATAAGACATTGTACATTAAAAATAAATAAATATTTTAAAAATTTTAAGAATGGTACCATAAGCAAATTAGGAGAGCAAGGGATAATTTACTTATCAAATCTTTAGGAAAGGGAGGAATTTATGACCAAAGAAGAACTAGAGAACATTATGAAATTCAAAATGGACAACTTTGATTACACTAAATTAAAAAGTTTTGCGCAAACAAAACCAACAAAAACAACATTAAACGGGACATACAAAGCTGAGGGAAAAAAATTTGCAGCCAGTATTTCTGAAAGAGGTGTCATTTCTAAAATATTTATAGAATTGTGTCAAATTATAAGAATACAGGTCATTCCCCAACTGACAAATAGTCAAAGAATATGAACAGACAATTTTCAGATTCTGAAATTAAAGGCATCTATAGTCATATGAAGAAATATTCTAAATTCCTAATGATTAGAGAAATACAAATTAAAATAACTCCATGGTACCATCTCACACCTCTCAGATTGGCTAAGATGACAGGAAAAGATAAGGATAAATATTGGAGGGGAGGTGGGAAAACTGGGACACTAATATATTGTTGACAGAGTTGTGAAATGTTCCAACTATTCTGGAGAGCAGTTTGGAACTACGCCCAAATAGCTATAAAATTGTCCATATCCTTGGATCCAACAGTGCCACTACTGAGTCTGTATCCCAAGGAAATCATAAAGGAGGGAAAAGGACTAACATGTGCAAAAACACTTGTAGCAGCTCTTTCTTGTGGTAGCAAAAAATTGGAAATGCTTGAATAAGTTATGGTATATGGGGTAATGGAATACTATTATCCTGTAAAAATGATGAACAAGATAATTTTAGAAAGACCTGAAAAGATTTACATGAATTGATGCTGAGTGAAACAAGCAGAATAAGAAATACATTGTATACAGTAACAGCAGGATTGTGTGATAATCATCTATAAAAGACTTGGTTCTTCTCAGTGGTTCAATGATCTAAGGCAATCACACTAAACTTTGGATAGAAAATACCAATTGCATCCAGAAAGAGAACTATGGAGAATGAATGTAAATCAATACATGCTACGTTCACTTCTTTTTTCTATTTTGTTTTCTTATTTGTGGTTTTTCCCTTTTATTCTGATTTTTCTCTCCCAATATGATTCATAAAGAAATATGTATTTTTAAAAGTTAATTTACATGCATAACCACAAAAATTAATAAAATAAAAAGAAAACAATCTTCAAAATATAAAAGTGAGTTTGACTTAAATTGCTAGAAAAATTCTAGAACAGATCATTAAAGAGAAAGATGGTGAATATCTGGAAAGAGAAGCTTTGTTTTCAAAGAGCCAGCATGATTTCATCAAGAACAAGTCCTGCTAAACTAATATTATTTTCTTTTTATAATGGACTTACTAAACTAGTAAAAGAGGGAAATTCTATGGACATAATTTATCATTACTTTAAATATCTCATACTATTTTTGTGGGGAAGGTGGAATGATACGAATTAGAATGGTTCAATGTCAACATGGCAGAAAGTCATCAATGGAGTATTCCAGGTATCTGTGCTGGACTCTGTGCTGTTTGACATTTTTATCATTGACTTGAATAAAAACATGGGTAGAATGGGCCTCAGATTTGCAAATGACACAAAGCTGGGAGAGGTAATATCATGACAGATGAAAGAGTCAGAATCCAAAAGAATTTTAAGCAGGTGAGAGCATCAGAATGAATGTCATAGGATGAAATTCAACAGAAACAAATATAGAAACAAAAAAAAATCAACTTCATGGGTATAAAATAATGGATGTATAGGTAAATAAATTGTTCTGAAAAGGATCTCAGGGTCTTAATGGACTGGTGGGTCATCACAAAGATGTGGCAGCCAAAAAACATTGTTAAAATCTTCGACTAATTCTGAGACTATTCCAAGAATTCCAAGATTATTCACTATGTTCTCTGGAATTCCCATTCCATAATAAATGAACTCCCCTTTAATTTGAATTCTATTCCCTCATACTCTTTCCATTTATTAATTATTACCTGAGTCCTTGACACCTGAGTCTCCCAGCCAACACTATACACCACCATCCTATCCAGCACTTAACTGTACCTTCTCTCTCCCTAAACACTAGTGCTAGTGGAATTGAAATATTCCTTGTTCCCCATTCCCACTTCTACCACTCAGCAATCTTTCCTCCTTTACAATCCACTCAACCAAAATTTTCAGTCCAATCCAAATGTGGAGACTACAGTAAACCAAACCCCAAGGCATTCTTCACCCTTTTTCAGGGAGTTCAGCATTTGGTTCACCAACTACTATCCTTATATAAGGGGACTTTAATATTTACATACATGCCATTTCAAACTGCTTAACCTCCCAAATTCTTAGCCTCCTTATTAAATCTCTTTCTACCACAACCACAAATATGGATAGTCACATATACTTACCCATTACTTATAGATGTTCTACTTCCCTAACTATAAACTTTTATTTTACCCCAGAAGTATGCTGGAATTGCTTAAACCGCCTTGCCAATCATTACATCATTAGTGTGAGCATTTACACTTTGGAAAAAAAAAACACTATAAAACAGGACTTGATTTACTGTTTTATTAATTATTTACAATTAACAAAATGATGGAAAATGTTAATAATACATATTAAACTTAAAAGCATATTGTGGATACTTTTCTCAAAGAGCTTGGTTGCTAAACATTTATCAGCATGCCCCTGCACTCCCCTATTTGACCACCATATCTGCCTACCATTCCCTATTTCACTATACCTCATTCCTATACCTATATTTTGCCCGCATTAATATCTATCATTCTTACCTTTTTCACTTTTTAAATTTATTGTCACTGCTCTAATTTCATCTTCCTTTCTTCCCAATTTCATTCCAATAATTAGACATTTCAATTCTATGCTGCCTTCTGATCTTGAATCTTAGCCCCCTTGTTCTGTTACCCATTCAATTTCTACCATCTTCTGCCCCCAGCACTCCTACTCATGAGCTACTGAACCACAGAAGGCAAAATCTCACAATTATGCAAACTGGGTTCTATTCTCCCTCAATTGAATCCTCAAGGCAAAAAGATAGTTCTTTTATTCCTCTCTAATAGATTCCTTGCTTCACTTTTTACAAAATCTATTCCAAACCCAAACCTTTTCTCTTCCTCAAGTTTCCTACAACCTCCCCTTTTCCTACTCAACGAGCACCAAGTCTTGTAGTTTCCTGAGAAAATTGAGACCAATAAGAGTTCCTTCCTTACTCCTTCCTTTCATCACCTCCCATTCCTCATTTTTCTCAGTCTCTGACACAGAGGTGACAATCCACCAAGGCCAATTTCTCTACACATTCTCTTGATGTCCACTCTTCTCATCTTCTCCTGCTATTTTCAACCTCAATTCCTCCTCTTTATATTTAGTATTCAATCTTATTCTAATACTGATTTCTTCCCTACTACAAACATTCCCCAAACTCTCCCATTTTTAAAAACAAAAACAAAAATCTTAACTAGCCCCTACCATCCCTTTAAGCAGCCATAATTGATCTCACCTCCCTTTCACTACAAGTCTTCAACTCATCATTTACACTTCATCTCCTTTCACTTATTCTTCAGTCCTTCACCATGTGGCTTCCAGACTCATCATTCAACTGAAATGACCTCCATAGTGATCTCTTAATTGCCAAATCTGACAGTCTTTCCCCAGTTCTTACACTCTTGACCAATCTATTGCATTTGACAGTGATACTCACTCACTAGATATCCTCTTCTCCCTGGGATTTTGTTATTCTATTCCCTTTTACCTATCCTCCCCATCTGACTATGCCTTCTCAGTATATGTTGCTGATTCATGATCCACTATCATACTGCCTAATTCTGAGTATTTCCCAAGGTTCTTTCCTAGGCCCTCTTCTCTTTTTGCTCTACATATTCTCAATTGGTAACTTCATCAGCTTCTCTTTATCCATAACTTTCAAAACTATCATCTCTATGCAGATGACTGTCATACTGATATATGCACAGACAGACAAATACAGAAAGACAGACAAGAGACACAGAGAGAGAGAGAGATAAAGAAAGACAGAGAAACAGAGAGAGACAGAGACAGAGAGAGAGAAAGAGAAAGAAACAGAGAGAGACACACAGAAGAGAGAGAGAAACAGAGAGAGACACACACAGAGAGAGAGAGAGAGAGAGAGAGAGACAGAGACAGAGACAGAGACAGACAGAGACAGAGAAACAGAGAGACACAGAGAAAGAAAGAGAGAGAGAGAGAGAGACAGAGAGAGACAGAGAGAGAGACAGAGAGAGAGACAGAGACAGAAAGAGAGAGAGAGAGAGAGAGAGAGAGAGAGAGAGAGAGAGAGAGAGAGAGAAAGAGAGAGAGAGAGAGAAACACAGAGACAGAGACAGAGATCTTCAGGTTTCTAGGGGTACCTGAGAGATTAAAGGTATCTTTCTCTTCTGCCCCCAGCTCAAGCTTCCGTTTTAGCTATGTTCTCTCTACTGTTAGCCACCAGTGGTGTTCCACTTCTACCCATTTAACAAATAGACATCAATTAAAATTTTAAAGGAGCTCATTACTTTGAAAATATAGCAGGGATAGAAGTACATCTCTTCTCTACTTCTAATATCTTAGAGATTTACTTTCCATACACCATCTCAATCTCTGGAAAGAATGAGTCAAAATAAGACGATTTCTGCTCATCATTGGCCTCAAATGCTTACATCCAAATGCAACATCAACACTGGTTGAATTCATTTCAGCTATTGCTAGGCTGGGTGAGACCTCAAGGGTCACTCCTCCTTCCTCAGCCATCACTGTTAGGCTTCTCACAAACTCAGCATGAGCTTTCATCTGGACTCCCAGATTCCTGGACCTCAGGTCATTCCCCTGACCTTTCAAAACTCACAAAGTCACAATTTCTAATCTCATTCCCCTAAAACGAAAGAACAAACACCAGGCAAAGAACAAAGACCTGCATTCACAGATCACATGTCAGCCTGTGATGAGGTGGGGCTGAGGTTTCTCCCCCTTATAGCATTGTTTCTTTTCAGACACCATCAGCCGCAAAGAAGTCAGGTGAAGGACAAGGTCCTGGTCACCTAGTGCCTTTTGAATGCACCCTCCATCTTGGCAGCTAATCAGAGAAGTTCTTCACCATGTGACCGATGGAAACTAGTTATAGAACGTTTGTGCATGTTCCAAATTTCTTCACGGTACTTCCATTTCCCATTATATGTCATCATGCATCTCCTGGGAACTGCATGCATACCACACACACACACGTAAACACACGTGCACACATGCATACATCACCAGTTACCAATCAGAAATGACACACTGTAGTCTCAGAGACATCTCAAATTCAGTATGTCCAAAATCAAATTCATTATCTTTGCTGCCAAACAGTCCCCTTATTCAAATAGCTCTATTTCTTCCCAAGGCACTATCTTTCCTCCAGTTTCTCAGATTCATGACTTTAGCATTTTCCTCAATTCTTCATTAGTTGCCAAATTTTGTCATTTCTACTTTCACAATATTAATCCATCATTCCCCTTCCTTCTACTCACCCAGCTACTACCTTAATGCAGATCCTCATCAACTTCACCTATTGCAACCTCCTTCCAACTGACCTCACTGCCTCAAGTTCCTTATGACTGCCAGGCATCCTATACATGGCTACCAAGGGAATTTTCCTTAAGAACAGAAGCTAACCATAAGAGTTCTCTACTCAACCAATCCCTGGTTTTTCCCTGTTGCCTCTAGGATAAAATATAAGCTCCTCCAAAACACTTTTCAACCTAGCCCCAACTTACCTTTCCAGACTGGGGAAGAGGAATGAAATATCCAGTGGCCCTAATTTACCTTTCCAGGATCACTGGATATTTCAGTTCCTTTCCTCAGTCTGTTCCCGGATCAAAACAGCCTTCTCTTTGTTCCTCATAGATAATACTCCACCTCCCAACTGTAGCTCATAGGAGTAACCAATGCCATTGCTGCAATGTAGTCATTTCTTACCTTTATGTCACAGAGGCTCTCTCATTTCTTAGGATGCATGGTCATCTACCTGAAGTTTTGCTTGATCCCCCAACTCTTAGTATTCTCTCTCTCAGAATACCCTATGCTTATCATTTTGCAGTTATTATTACTTTTAATTATGCTGCATATAGTTTTATATTACTTGTTTTACCCATTAGAATGGAAGCTCTTTGATAGTGATAATTTGATTCTTTGTATTTATATCCCCTCTGCCCAGAATAGTAGATTGCTTAATAAAAACTTGTTGACTGAGTGATTACCTATACCCTACCTTCAGCAAACCTCATCTGGAGTATCATATTCATTTCTGGACACCCCAGTTAAAGAAAAACATCAAAGCTGGAGGGTGTCTAAAGGAGGACGCTCAGAATAGTGAAAGGCTTTGAATCCATAACATGTGAGTATTGGCTGAAGGAACTGGGGAAGCAGGGTCTGGAGAAGTATCTTCTATAATTGAAGGTTGCTGTGTGGAAAAAAGGAGATTTACTTTACTTGAATCCAAAGGACAGAACCAGAAACATTGAACCTATAGTATAAAAAGATGAATTTAGGCTTGATGTCCACAAAAAGTTGTCGACAATTAGAGCTATCCAAAAGTAGAATGGGCTGCCCACATAGGTGGAGAGTTTCTCTTTCTTGGAGATCTTGGTAAGCAGGGGTTATGATCTTTTTGAATATGTTATAATGAGGATCCTTCTAGTACAAGCATTGGACATTGAGTGCCTTTTCAACTCCCAAGTTCTTTTTTTTTTAAGTTTTATTTTTTAAATTAACAGAATTCTATTTTCTCTCCCTCCCCATATCCTATCACATTGGAGAAAAAGAAAAACAAATTCCTTATAATAAATATGCATAACCAAATTAATTTTTCTCATTGGTCAAGTTTTCTAAAAAATATGCTTCATTCTTCACTCTGAATCCATCACCTCTCTATCAGAAGGTGGAAAGTCTGCTTCATCATTTCCTTGGAAATCATGGATGGTCAGAGTTCTTTCCAAAATGATCTTCACAGTATCATGGTTATTGTATCAATTGTTCTCCTGGCTCTGTTCATTTCATTCTGAATCAGTTTATAAAAGTCTTCAAAATTGTTCTTTTTTTAATATTGATGTTAAAATATACAATGCTTCTCATCCTTTCTTAACTCTGCATGAGTTCATACAAGTCTTTCTAGGTCTCTTTGAAATCTATTTCCTCATTTCTTATAGCACAATAGTATTCCATTACATTCCTATGTTGTTTTGTCATTTTTCAGTCAAGTCTGACTCTTCTTGATTTCATTTGGGGTTTTTTCTTGGCAGAGATACTGGAGTGGTTTGCTACTTCCTTCTTCAGCTCATTTTATAAATGAGGAAACTGCGGCAAACAGGGTAAAGTGACTTTCCCAGGATCATATAGCCAATAAGTGTCTGAGGCTGGATTTGAACTCAGGGAAATCTTCCTGACTCCTGGTGCAGCACTCCAGCCACTCTTGCACCTCACTGCCCCCACGAATTTTTCTGTGATTTGTGTTTTGTGAAGGAAATATTGGTGGGTGGGTGGGAAAATCAGTGACTTGAAAGTCAATAAATTCAGATATTCCTATTATAACCACTGTGTGACTTTGAGCAAGTCCATCTCTGGTCTTCCCATTTCTAGACAATATTCCCACCTATAAAGCAATGGCTGTGTCTGCATCTAGTCCCTGTCAGCCCACTGATGGAAACCTTTGTGTGGTATTAATGATATCTCCCAAATTAGGTGTGAAATTACCTTTATAAATTTAACTCCTTTTTAAATTGTGAACTCTGGGGTCCCAGGCTGACTTGTTGATACCACATAAAGGCTTCAGGTTACCTCCTTGGATAGGACCTTTAAAGGAGAAACTGGAGATCTGTGGAAATATAAAGAATAAGAAAGGAAAGGGAAGATAACATAGAAAAGGTAGCTGGACACTTCTCTCTCATTCCCAGGAGAGAAGCCTGTGGATATATATGGTCTCTCCAGAAAACCATATACTCCAAGGAATTACATGACCTCTCCAGGGAACCATGTGTACTATGGAATCAGTGCCTATTGAAAAGGACTCAGAGCATGAGTCAGAGGCAAGTACAGAAAAATTGGAGAAGCAAACCTGAATATCTTCTTTCACTGGTATTGTGAGTTATGTGGACTGTGCCAGTTCAGGAATGGGGCCTGAAGGCTTTGTCCTTAAGGAAGGAGGGAAGAGTTAAACCTCGGGATTGTCCTATATATCTGGAGAACTTTATAAATCCCGGGGGAAGGTGAGACTTACTAAAAAGGAAGAAGAACTGTCTTTACTGTTTATGGGCTAGGGTGCAAGTCCCTTGGATTTTCTCTTAGGTTAAAAATAGTCTGTCCTGTAGCCAATGTTTTATTGGTTTGTGCTTACATGGGAACAGAAGGCTTTTTTCTTTTTTGTCATAGAAACACAGGCACAAGCCAAATTCTAATGTTCCCAAGGGAAAACCTGGGTGGGGGCCCAAGCCAAAGAGTGTGATACTGAGAAAAACTTCCAAGGTTGAACCTAGTGCCTATAAATCCAAAACTTTAGTTCTGGGTCTCAAGTTACATTTGTGGGGCATCTCAGAGATGTTTTAATTAATTTTATATTTTTTATTGCCTAGACTTTCTAAATTAGTAATCTTGAAATACTAAGATAAGTGTGAAATTAGAGAAGCATTGTATTATTGTATGATTGGAGGCAAGTGATTGTCCAATTGTGGGGAGGACCAGCCTTTTACAAAGTATTGCTGACTTGAAGTCGGTGCTATGACAAGGACTCGACTGAAAAGACTTCACACACTGCTTTGCACTTTTGGAGGAATGAGAAGTTCTAGAAAAGATATTATTGAAGGAGAACAACATGACAGCTATCCTGAACAAACAGTCTGCCACTATAATGCCTTCCAGAGTCTTAGGAATATACCCAGAATCCCAACTATAGCTATAGTGTTGAATAGTTGAAATAACTATAGTTTAATTTGTAAAAACTGCATATTTTAAAACTAGATCTAGGATTCATGAACTTTTTATTTTAATTTTGATAACTACATTTCAATACAATTGACTTCTTTTGTATTCTTATGTATTTTATTTTATGCATTTTAAAATATTCAGAAAAGAGATCCTTAAGTTTCAACAGACAACCTAAGGAACAATCTTTCTCTCTCTTTCTCTCTTCCTCTTCCTCTCTCTCTCTCTCTCTCTCTCTCTCTCTCTCTCTCTCTCTCTCTCTCTCTCTCTCTCTCTCTCTCTCTTTCTTTCTCTCTCTCTCTCTCTAACACACACACACACATACAACTAAAAAAAATCCCTGATCTAGAAGGAGGGTGCCATGACTTGCGTAATTTTAGACAAATATCATTCCTCATTTTTCTCAACTATAAAATGAGTGGTTATGATATATATTTCATCACACTTTTTAATTAAAGATGTAAGGATAGTTTACTTTGGGCTACTAATTTATAGTTTCTGGGATCTCCTTGGTTATTGAAAACTGAATGTAAAATTATGGATTTTTTCCCCTAGAAAATATACTCATTTATTTGAAATTGTATGCCTCATCACCAGAAGTTTTCATTTTTGTGCCTTCTGCTTTATTTGGTGGGGGAAGAGGGGAAAGCAGTTTCTTTCACACTCAATATTTCATACTTTTTCTCTAAAGATTAAAAAAAATAATTTTTAAAAACTGGTACCTATTAAGTTTAGATTTGTAATTCCCAACCTCAGCCATAGATTTCTAGAGGCCTAGGAAGTAAGTTGCTAAAACAGGAACCAGAATCCTATAAACATTATATATTGTTATTTTAATCTTTATTTAGCTCCAGCAAATTGTTCAGGTAAACAAATATACTTTAGGATTTATTCCTATACAGCACTTGTTTCCCCTTGCTTTGGCTTTTCCAATCCTGAGGTACAACCCTATTTATTCTACCTACAACATCTCATGGCCAGGTAAGACACTTCTGCATCTCCCACAGCTGTGCCCTCCTGACTCCTCTGGACCTTGGACTTGATGAGACAGACAGACATATCTCCAGTCTTGGAGGAAGCCAGCAAATCCAGCAAGGTCACCATTACTCCTCCTGGGATTCTACAGGTGTGCCTGTCCCTATTGCACTTGAGCAACTGAGGAGCTTTTTTTAGAATCACAGGGCCTGTTAAGGACCTAAATGTCACCACTACCACCACCACCACCACCACTACACTGGAAGTCTTTCCTGCAAGCAGAATCATAGAAGTACACAGGGCATCAGGGCATGGAGAGGTCCAATTCCATCTTGGTGTTACCACTAATGACAGGATACTAAAAGTCTTGGAGCTGACTGTTCACAGGATCTGTATTTTTAGCCCCAGGGCTGGCAGCTTCTCAAGTCCCAGACTGAGGTCCAGAGCACCACCATAAGTGAATAGTTTAAGAATTCTAAGCTGATCGGAACATCTCTGCTGAGGAAGAGACCTAGCCAGAGTTTGTTAAGGAGAAGGATCTAGGTTGGCATTTGAATAATTCACCCAACCCATTTTAAAAATTTTAAACTTCCATTTTTTATTATCATTGTTGTTAGATTTTACCTGGTTTTTTTTTTTTTTTGTTTGTTTGTTAGTTTGTTTTGTTTTCTCTATTTTTTGACAATGGGGATCAAGGATAGGGATCAGACCTGTGATTTTAGGGAATTTCCTCTACCAAAATAAATTAGCTCCTGTTCCGGCCTTAGAGCATTGCATGAAGCACTGAAAGATTAAATAACTGATCTAGGGCCATTAAGTCAGATGGTATCAGTGGACTTAAACCTGGATTCAGCGGGCAATTCACTCCCCATTATTAAATACAAAATGCTCTGTTGGCATCCAAAGCCCTTCATCATCCTGACCCTGCCTATCTTTCTAGTCTTTTTATATCTCATTCCCCACAGAGAACTCTTGGATCCAATGACACCAGCTTCTTAGCCATCTTTCAACTCGGGCCATTTTCTCTGTCCTCTCTCCTATTCCTAGAACACTGTCCCTCCTTAACCACTCCAGTGGCTTTGCCAAGAAAACCCCAAATAGGGTCATAAAGAATCTTAAATGACAACCAACAGTATTTATCCTATATGTATACTGTATGTAGCTTGCTTTGCATATATTTGTTTGCATATTATCTCCCCATTTGATTCTAAGTCCTTGAGGGCAAGGACTGTGTTTTACTTCTTTGTGTATATCCAGCACTTAACACAGTGCCTAGCATATCATAAGTGTTTAATAAATGTATATTGACTATAGATTGATAGATCAAGTTGTTTCTCATTAAACGATTTGAGATTATGCACAGGGTAATGCCAAAAAAAAAAAAAAAGAGGAAAAAATGCATCATAATAATAATAAGGTATTTGATTTTAAATCAATGAGCACTAAGTCAATTGGCTTTATGTAGATTAATCTAGAATTCTCCCCTCTCTACTGCCCCACCTCCAAACCCAGATCTAGGACTGTTCTCATCTGGCAATTTAACACCCACCTCTACTCCAGCCTACAAGGGAGTAGCAGATCATTTAAGATTTGGCGTTCCGAATCCAACCATTCTGGAGAGCAATCAGGAATTATGCCCAAAAAGTTATCAAACTGTGCATACCCTTTGATCCAGCAGTGTTTCTATTGGGCTTATACCCCAAAGAGATACTAAAGAAGGGAAAGGGACCTGTATGTGTCAAAATGTTTGTAGCAGCCCTGGTTGTAGTGGCTAGAAACTGGAAATTGAATGGATGCCCATCAATTGGAGAATGGTTGGGTAAATTGTGGTATATGAATGTTATGGAATATTATTGTTCTGTAGAAATGACCAGCAGGATGAATACAGAGAGGACTGGCGAGACTTACATGAACTGATGCTAAGTGAAATGAGCAGAACCAGGAGATCATTATACACTTCAACAACGATACTGTATGAGGATGTATTCTGATGGAAGTGGATTTCTTTGACAAAGAAACCTAACTCCATTTGAATTGATAAATGATGGACAGAAGCAGCTACCTCCAAAGAAAGAACACTGGGAAATGAAAGTAAACTATTTGCATTTTTGTTTTTCTTCCCGGATTATTTTTACCTTCTGAATCCAATTCTCCCTGTGCAACAAAAGAACTGTTTGGTTCTGCAAACATATATTGTATCTAGGATATACTGCAACATATTTAAGATATATAGGACTGCTTGCCATCTAGGGACGGGGGTGGAGGGGGGGGGGGAAATCGGAACAGAAGCGAGTGCAAGGGATAATGTTGTAAAAAATTTACCCTGGCATAGGTTCTGTCAATAAAAAGTTATTATTTTAAAAAATCAAAAATAATAATAATAATAAAAAATAAGATTTGGCATTCCAAAGTCTTTTAATAGACAAAGGGATAGATATTTAGAGGCAAGAGTCCTGTCTGGTTTCTCTCAAATCAAACTTATTGACAAAGCAGCCCTGGGACAAGGAGAAATGGGGAACCAAAGCAATCAGCAGGATAGCAGGTTTATTCAGCTGGTGGCAAGCCAGAATTTGACATTTCTTTCTCAACCTGCAACCTCACCTAGGATGATAGCCCTTTGCAGCAGGGAATGATGGGAGAAGCAGGCAAGAAAGCAATGGGTGGGACATCCATAGAGCCACTCAGGACACCTAAATGATTTCTTTCACACATCCGTGAGGAAAGGATTGATGAGCCAGAGGCAGGACATCTGTGGCACTGGTTTGAAAGGTGGGCCTCCTTATTGAGAACACAGGTAGAAAAGAAAAGAGAAAAAACAGGTCAGAGCTGAATAGACTTTTCTCTGGGAACAGGGAATGTATCTGACTTTTGTTCACTCTCTTTCTCCCAGACAAGTGACCTATATAAAGGGTGAGAGAACTCAAAACCAAGACCCAGCCCACAGAACCAACTTCAATGGCAGTGGTTGTTGTTTAGTTGTGAACAACTGTTCATGACCCCATTTGGGGTTTTCTTGGCACAGATACTGGAGTGGCTTAAAATTTCCTTCTCCAGATCATAATTACAGATGAATAAATAAAAACAAAAAGGTTTTAGTGACTTGCCCAAGATCATACAGCTAGCATGTCTGAGGAAAGATTTGAATTCAAACTTGTGCTCTATCAATTATATCATTTAGCTGCCAACTTCACTGGCAAGGGCAGCTCTAATTATATTTATTTTTCCTTATATCAAGCCTTGTCTCTTTGCTACTTCTTCCCCCCCTGTCCTTCCCCCCTTCCAACTGCCTTTTAGAGTTGAGCAGAACTAGATCATTGCCTAAGAGGAAGTCTCTGAGG